>NC_057348.1:64830491-65430491 GCF_016509475.1 Prionailurus bengalensis | reverse complement strand
AGAATTTAGCAGATAAACTACTTGAGTATGGAATTTTTTTAAGAGATGGCCTTTGATTATGAAATCACTTTTATTTTTATTTTTTTAATGTTTATTTATTTGTTTTGCAAGAGAGAGGGTGCATGTGAGCAGGATCAGGAGAGGGGCAGAGAAAGAGAGAGAGAGAGAGAGAGAGAGAGAGAGGCAGAGAGAGGATCCCAAGGAGGCTCAGCCCTACAGGGGGCTCTGTCTCATCAACTGTGAGATTGTGACCTGAGCCAAAATCAAGGGTCAGATGCTTAACCGACTGAGCCACCCAGGTACCCCTGAAATAAAAACTTTAAAAATATATACAGATAGCCGGGCACCTGGGCGGCTCAGTTGGTTAAGCGTCTGACTTCGGCTCAGGTCATGATCTCACGGTCCGTGGGTTTGAGCCCCACGTCGGCTGCTGTGCTGACAGCTCAGAGCCTGGAGCCTGCTTCGGATTCTGTGCCTCCCTCTCTCTCTACCTCTCTCCCACTTGCACTCTGTTTCTCTCTCTCAAAAACAAATAAAAATTAAAAAAAATTTAATGATATATACTGATAGTCATAGGTTCTCTTTGATCCATTTTTGAGACTTTATTTTTAAATAAGTTGCCTGTAGTGTCTATATTGTCTTATTTGTTGATGTTAGGGTGTTCTTTATACTCCCTATGATCTTTTTATCATCTCTAGGATATGAATGGATATCCAGCCTTTCATTTATGGTTTTGACACTTTGCATTCATTATAATGGTTTTCCTGAGCCACAGTGTTAAGGGACTTGAATTTCATTAATCTTTCCACAGAATCAACTTTGGCCTTTGTTAATATTCTACGTTTGTTTTCTCTCTGTTATAATTCATTCATTTCTGCTAGGTATTCCCTATATTTATACATTTATGATTATTCTTTTTCATAATTCCTTAAGTTCCTAAGGTGGAAATTTAATTTACTTAAACAGGTCACCTTCTCTAATAAACATTTAAAATTATACATGTCCACGGGCACCCGCATGGCTCAGTCAGTTAAGCATCTGACTCCTGATTTCAGCTCAGCTCATGATCTCATGGTTCATGGGATCAAGCCCTGAGTGGGTCTCTGCACTGACAGTGCAGAACCTGCTTGGGATTCTCTCTCCCTTCTCTCTCTGCCCGTCCCACCTCTCAAAAATAAATAAATAAATAAATAAATTCCTTAAACACTAATTTAGCTGTATTCCATAATTCTTTATATGCCACATTTCAAATATCAGTTGATCGAAAGTATTTTCTGACTTCTCTTGCCATTTCTTCTTTGAGAAGTGCATTATTTGAATGTTCATAAATTCTTAAATATTTAGGTCTTTTACGAGTGTCGTATTTCGTTGTGAATTTCAAATGATTTTCTGTAAAGTCAGAACATCTATTCTGTAAGATTTCATTCTCAAATTTTATAGCCACTTAGTTTACAGTGGAAGATACGGTTTCATTTGGTAAATATTGGCTATGCCATTAAACAGAATGTGAATTCCGCAGTTATTGTGGGTAGTATTCTATAAATGTTGATAGTCTTCTCATATCTTTTATAATCTTAAGGACTTTTTTTGTCTAGTTGTTTTATCAATCACTGAGAAAAGGGTATTAAAGTCTCTGTATGTGTAGGTTTCTCTATTTCTTGTATTAGTTCACTTAGTTTATGCTTTGTCTTCCCCTATTATCAGATGATGGTTACAATGGTTATATATTTCTAATGAATTAACCTCTTTACATTTACATTGATATTTTATAAACCTCTTTATATTTTATGTTTATAAAATGTCCCTCTTCCAACACGCATGGTACTAACAATAATATCTTATCTTGGGCCCCCGAAATATCCATGCCCTAATTCCCAGAATCAGTGACTATGTTACATGGCAAAATGACCTCGGCAGATGTGATTTAGTTAGGGAGCTTGTGGTAGAGAGATTTCCCTGAAATATCAGTGTGGACACAGTCTGATCACACAAATCCTTAAAATCGGAGAAATTGTCCTTGCAGGGAAAACCCCGAGGGAGTTGTGACCAGGGAATAATGATCACAGGAATGCAAAGTTGCTGGCTTGTGAGACGAAGACATTACTCAGCAAATGTAGGAAACTTCGAGAAGCAGGGAAAGGCAAGGAAAAATAATCTCACCTAACCTGCTAGAATAAAAGAAAAATAGTAATAATAACTGAATGAATGCGAAAAAGTCAAAACGTGAGCATCGCGTGTAATATTTTTGTTTTGCTCTGTCTTACAGGGGGAAAAAGTTAATACATATTACCTTTGTAACTAAGAAGTTTACGGCAAATTAGAAAAAAATAACATTTAACAGAGATATAATTAAAAGATTTTAAAATAATGAGTTAACACAAAAAAATTTAAAACAAACAAATTCTCCCCCTACAGACTACAGACGGGAATACAGCCCTAACAATTTGATTTTCACCCAGTGAGAGCCCTGCCAGACTTTTAATCTATAGAACTTTAAGATAATAAGTTTTCAATGTTTTAAGGCACTAAATTTGTGATAATTTATTACAATAGTAGTATAAAACTAGTACAATTACTTCATCTGATATTAACATAGACATGCCAATTTTTTTTTTCTTCCCTCTTTTCACTTTCAAACTATTTCTGTCTTTATATTCAAACTGTTTCTTTGGGAGAATTAGGACTTGTGTTTTTTGTACAGTCTGAAAATATCTGCCTTTTAATTTGAGACTTTTATTTCATTTGTATTTAATGTAATTATTGAAATTGTTGTATGAAAGTTTGCCACTTTTCTATTTGTTTTCTATTTTTCCCATCAATTTTTTGCTCCTCTACTCCTGTCCTATTTTGGGTAAACAAGATATTTTCAATATTTCATTTAATATTCTCTAGAGACTTTTAGCTATATTTTTTTTGTACTTTTGTGGTTGATCTAGGGATCAAATTATGCATCTTTAACTTACCACAATCCATGTAGAGTTAATATTGTATTACTGTATGCAATATATAAGAATTTTGCAACGATGTAACTGAAAATACACCAGTCTTTGTAATATTGTTTTATATATATATATATATATATATATATATATATATATATATATAAAATTCATATACTTATAAACCACACAGCAAAATGTTGTAATTTTCAGATGTGGGATTGTGGTTTTTAAAAATTAAGTGATTTTTTAAATGTCTTCTTTACTTATTAACATTTCAAATACTTTTCATTCTTTCTTATAGAATAGAGTTTGCTGTTTTTATGTGATGTCCCACTCCTTCAACTTAAATAATTCCTTAAATATATCTCTAATGAAATTCTGTTGGTAATGAATTTTGTCAGCTTTCATTGATTTGAAAATATCTTTATTTTATGGGGTGACCGGGTGGCTCAGTCGGTTAAGCATCCGACTTCAGCTCAGGTCGTAATCTCACGGTATATGAGTTCAAGCCCCACATCAGGCTCTCTGCTCCAGCTCGGAGTCTGGAACCTGCTTCAGAATCTATGTCTCCCTCCCTCTCTGCCCACCCCTGCTTGTGCCCTCTCTCTCCCTCTCTCAAAAATAAATAAACATTACAAAATTTTTTTAAAAAGAAAATATCTTTATTTTGCTTTTAGTTTGAGTGATATTTTCACTGGATATATAACTCATATTGGCAATTCTTATTTTTCCAATGCCATAAAGATGTCTTTCCATTGTATCCTGATCTCCAATGACTTTATTGGGAAATAAGATCTTAGTCATATCATTACACCCTTCTATCATATGTGTGGTTATGTGTGTGTGTGTGTGTGTGTGTGTGTGTGTGTGTGTTTCCTTCTGGCTTCTTCAGGATTTCCCCATTGTCATTGGTTTCAGTAGTGTTAACTATGATGGACCAAAGTTTTGGGTTTCTGATGTTGTTGATTTGTTCCCCCTGCATGGAGTTTGCAGGGGTTTTTTGGATCTAGAAGTGAATGATTTTGAACAAATTGGGGGTCTTTGACCTGATGTCTTCATGTTTTTTTCTTAATAATTTTTTTCTCTTTTTCTGGTACTCCAAAAATGTGTTTGATACTGTTTGATGGAGTTACTGAGACCCTGTTAATATATTTCCATTTATTCTGTCTTTTTGATATTACGTAATTCTTTACTGATTTATTTTAAGCTCACTGGTAATTTCTTTAGTTATGTCCTTTCTGCCATTAATTCCATTAGGGAGACTTTTCATTTCAGATATTATAGTTTTTATTTATATATTTTCCAAGTTTTTCATAGTTTCCATTTCTTTACTAAGACTACCTCTTCACTCATTATGACCCTCTTTATCTTAAAATTTTGATTACATTTATAATAGCTGCTTTAAAAGTCTCAACTGCTCATTTTTGTAATTAGAAAAAAACCTCTTGGCTGTTAATTCCAATATTGGAGTCATCTTAGGGTCATTTCCTGTTACTGCTTCTTTTAAGCATAAGTGATATATTCATGCGTCTTCCATATCTAGTCATTTTGTGTTAGATACTCATCATTGTGAATGATTCATTGAGTATGTTATAGAGACTGAGTTCTGCTGTCTTCCTCTGAGTATAGTTTTTGTTCTCACAGCCAGGTAGAGTACTGTTTTCAGAAATTAGCTCTTTGGCATTGTATAGGTTTGAATTTGCATTTGATCAGAATGGGCCTATTTTAATGGAGAGCCTGGGGTACTTACCAAGCTCTTCTAATTTATTATTAGGATTCAAACTCCAAACTCTGTCTCTCTTGTCATGGCGGCAGGTAATGTATTTGCTCTGATATTTCCGGTTTCCCACTCTAGTTAACCACTGAGTTCCTTGAGGTCTTCTCCAGGTGCACAGCTCACTGGTTAGCGAGACCTTTGAGAAGAATTTTTGTATAGACGTGTGCAATCTCTCTCTTCAATTCCTCCTTTTGGAGATTCCAACTTTCAATTTTAAGCTCCTCTGATAGCCTCAATCTCCTTCCTTGTGCATCTCAAGCCATAATGACTGTGGCTTTCTACTTGAACCCTAATTTCTCAGTACTGTCTTCACTCAAAAGTCTCTTCTGGAGAAAATGTCGCTTCCTCCTTTCAGTGGTCAATCATCTCCATATTCTTTTGGCTTCAGTTCACTTTCCAGGACTTACAAATAGCCTGGTGTTTAAAAATTCTTCATTCAGAGTTTACTGTTACGTGCTATAGTATGTGTCTAAGACAACTCATTATACCATCACTAGAATTGGAATCCTCAGGATAACTATTTCTACCTGACTCTTGAACAGCCTTTTCTGGATTGCCCTTTAACTCTTTACCTCACACTACACATGGCAGCTTCTCTCACCCATATGCCCTCTGTAAATATTAAGTTACAAAAACCATTGACATACTTATTCTTAGTCTAATGAATACATATTTACTAGATGCCTACCATGAGTCAACAGCTGTTTGAAATAATGGTTATAAGAGTGAGCAAGTCAAACACAGCGTTGCCACGTGAGGCTAATTTTTCCTTGACATCATCCCTTATGTTGAGCTGGTCACCAAGTTTCTTGACTCATCTCCGCAGAACTCTGAAGTTGGCTCACATTTTTACACCCTCATAGCTATGTAATTCTGGTGCTTCTGTCTTGTGTAGACACTGAAAATGTCTCTAAACCTCTAAACCCCTTCCTCCCTTCCCAAAGAACATCTTTTGTGTTTCCTAAGTGATCTTTCCAAAGATAAATATCAACATATTACTTCCATTTTTAAAATCATCCAATTTCTGTCTACTATGGACTTAAAGGTGAAATCAAATAATTAGTAGATCTACAAGAGCCTTTTATTTTTGAGAAAGACAGAGACAGAGTGTGAGCAGGGGAGGTGCAGAGAGAGAAGGAGACACTGAATCTGAACCAGGATCCAGGCTCTGAGCTGTCAGCACAGAGCCCGATGTGGGGCTTGAACCCATGGACCGTGAGCTCGTGACCTGAGCTGAAGTCAGACGCCCAACCGACTGAGCCACACAGGCACGCCTTCAAGAGCCTCTTCTTTAGCCCTTTACTGACTATGTTTCGGCCCCATCTTTCCTGGTTTCCCACATGCACCTTTTTCAGTCATATTTAAATAGCTAGACTTCACCACCTATGACATGTTTTCCAATATTTTTGAGAAACATTTCTTGTATATTTGCACATTCTGTTCCTTCTTACTGGAGGGATTTTTATCCAATAACAGTTTAATATGTGATTATCTTCTAAAAATCCCTTTAAATTTCAACTCATGCTCTTTCGTTTTTAAGCAAACTCATCCCTCCTCCAAGTAAAATAACGCTGGCCGAAGAAAGGTTTCTGCCACTTACTATGTATTGTTTATCATGGCCTGGCACTATAACCTAGTGTCTTCTGGCTTATCTTGCAAAGCAGAAAAAATAGCCAAGGACCTCATCACATCCATCTCTGGTTAGCAGATAACACAAGACCAGGTCTACTCCCCACCTCATTGTTAGGGAAATGGAAATTGATATAGAAAACAGGGTTGACACCCCCTTGACAAATGCATTAGTTTGATTCAACAACTAGCTTTGCTTTATTCACAAAGAAGACAGAGAATTAGTTCAAAGTACATATGCTGTTATGTCATTTTTATTTCTATTTATGTTGGAATTTGTTGTAAGGTGGCTGGTACATTTCTTTCAAGGTTATCTGTCTACTCAGGGTTTATTAGGAAAACAACAACCAAAAAGAAAAAAAAACAAACCAGAAAACAAAAAACAAAACAAAACAACAAAGCAAAGCAAAGCCTTCGATCATGTTTTACTTCATCAGGTCATATCCATTATAATCTGACTTGCTGTATGAATATTCCTCAGTAGGACAGTTTGAGAGGATGTAATTCGTTGATGTTAATTACTCCCTATCCACATTCTCTTCCAGCTTAAGCAATCCTTTTAATTATACCTTTTCACTAATAGATTAATCTTCCAATGGGTGTCATTTTAATGTTTTCTCCACTCATGAATTGAACAGAATTTAAGCCTGGGAGGGAACTTAGAAAGCACCTCACAGAGTGCTTCTCAAATTTGGAAACACGAACCCTGTGGGCCTATGGTTTGCATGGCTGGTAGGGCGGGGTGGGGGGAGGTGAGGTGTCTGAAAAGCTACAAGAAAAAACTCTGGGACATATCAGTTTTCTCCAAAGCTTTGGGGAGAGAAGGAAGTCAAATCATGTAGTTTGCAACTAATTAAAGAATCATTCCCCATTAACAAAACATGTCTATGTTATGAAGTAGAATGCACAATTCACAATAGTGGTTAATCAGGACATTTCAAAGAAACCTGAGCTTGCGTTGGGTAATTTAAGAGGAATTGTAATCTATTCTCTTTCTTTCTTTTGCAGAGAGTAAAACATGCTCAAGGCAGCGTGAATTAGCGGATATACTTCAGAGCTTTTATGACTCTGAGTCCACCCCTCTACACACTCTGCACTGCTCATTACCCATTTGGGAGGTTTTCTTTAGCTACCATGATACGAAGCAAGGTCTCGGACAACGTTTTCCTTTCCTATCAGGCTCTCGTCTAGCTCCGCACATGGTCTCATGGTCACACCAATGGAGCTACATCACCTCTAACTCATAGTATTCTGTACGATGACATGTTAGCTTACAGAAATGAGGGTTTACAGAGATTTAAAATGTTGAAGAAGATAAAAATAACAGCGTGGAGCTAAGATCCAAACCACCCATTGAATTCCAAATTCCACCCGTTTTCCAGGATGGTTCCGAGTGACAACTCAAGTGGGTCTATATGAACGGTAACCAGCAAGTTGTGTGTTTATACTGTAACACTTGAGGATTCGTTTTCAGTGGGGCTCCCATAAGTTATTAATTGAACGAAGCTTGTAGATTACCCTCTTCATTTGGTCCCAACAGCTCCCCTCATGGGCGACCAGTAGCAGCTAGATTTACACACTTCTCCCACAGATTCCAGATGAACGTTTTCTGTTGAAATGAAGGACACCTGACGGGTTTTTTTTTGCTTTTTTTTGTCAACCTTGGAATACCATCCCATGACTTTGCCCTAAAAGGTTTCTCTCTAATCCACAGGAATAGAATAGTCATGAAGTCACTAAAGGTTTCTGAGGCAGAATTTGTTTAAAATAACTGATTACATTGGTAATTAAAAGCATGCAAAATGTTACTTGTTTTCCTCAATTCTTCAAAAAATCTTCATCCGTGTATAACCATGGGTATGTTTCTTAAAATAAAGAATTCCGTAAAGTTTAGCCTAATTTGCAATCATGAATCTCCTTTTTTGCCTAATATTGTAAAGCATAGCAGTCCCTAAACACACGCTAATAGTCAGCATTAAAATTGCAATGATAATCTGCTTAATAAACCCAAGTGCTAGGTAAACCAACAGTTATATTCCTGAAAAAGGTAACAAGTATAATCAGCCGGGCACAGGCAGCCACATATCTTTTAGAAGTTGTGAAAACGTCATAAATGCAATGAGCATTTTATTTAATTGGCATGATTTAGAAAGTCCGGCCATGTGCCCGAAGCAGAATTTTTTTCTTTAGGATGTGTTACACGTGGAGTTCCTTCGAAGAGATAGGCTCTTGCAGGAGGGAGGGAATTCTCAAACCACCTGTGGGGGAAGCCGTCTTGAAAAAAATTATGCTCTGTGGATATAACTAAGAGAGACAAGTACTGCATGCTATTTATTTATCTAGTTAGATCTGTTGAGGTCTGCCACCAGAGAGGAACTTTAACTCCTTAATTCTAGGTAGCACGGCTTTCTGAATGAAATAAGGCACCATTCCCAGGAGGAAACAGTGACTCAAGCCTTAGAAAGGCTTTCCTGTTGGAGTGTGCTTATGTGTCCTCGAAATAATGTACTTCTTTGTCCTCCTTGCTTGGGCTCATGGATTGGGCCAAATCAACTTAGAAAAAAACGTGGTCATGGCAGGGAAGAGGAGTTGGAACCGCTCCCTGGGAACTTCCAACATTTCATTTTGACCCCAGGGGAAGAAACGAGTGAAAGATACGCATCTCATTTGGCAGAAAGTGAGCCCAAAAGAGAATGTAGCATCTCAGAAGCCAAAGCCAGACTGCACTGCAAGACGGAGGGAGGGCGTCGTCGCTTCCAATGCTGGTAAGATGTGGAGTAAGTTCCAGAAAGAGAAGTGGTCTTTGGCCTGGGAGAGCAAAGGCCACTGCGATTTGGACAAAAATATTCTAGAATGAGTGGGAAAGTCTTCGTAAGTAGGAGAAGCAATAGGAATTGAGAAAACACAGACAATGCCGACGGAAAGCTTTCCTGTCAACAGACTGCACAACCACGATGGGATATGAAGACATTCTGGCAGGGTCCAACTCTCTCAAATTTAATCCACCCTCCAATTATGCAGTTTGGAGTTCTTAAGATCTTTCTCTACAGTCAAGGATACTTTGAAGTCAAGGATCCTTGACTTCAAATAGTTTACAGCCTAATATGGGATATTTATTGATGCCTGTGGATAAATAAAACAGAGACTGTGGAAGAATTAATTAAGAAGGTACAGATGCAAGTCCAGTGGGATACTTGGAGTGGGGAGACCGGGGGAAGGAGTGATCACGAGGCCGTCTAGGGCAATTAACACTTGAAGGCGAGCCCTGAAGGATGGAGAAGGTTGTGACATGTGGAGACGTGAAGGAGGGAAGGGTAGAGAGATCAAGTAGTGACCGCACGTTTGCTTGATTTAGCTCAAGCATAAGAGCATGTGAGGGGAAACAGAGGAAGAGAAACTGAGATGTACAACAGTAGCCACGGCTTCGATGACCTTGAATGTGGACTCAAGAGCACGGACAGGTGAGAGTATCTACAGCAGTGGAATCAAAGTCTGTATTGAAGTGGCCTGAGCATGCATGAAGAATATGTATTATAAATATCCACACCGTGAGTTTTGAGCTGTATCGTCAACATAAAGTAAGAAGCCCAGTCGGTTGAGCGTCCGACTTCAGCTCAGGTCATGATCTCACGGGGGTAGCAGCTTGGGCTGGGAACTGGAGTCACATCCCTCGGCTTGTAATCTGTCTGCACCACTTACTACCTACATTGATTATGGGCCATATCCTCAACCCCTTCTTTGGTACATGACAGAGGCCCAAAGGAGTGTCACCTATGGTGATTGCAATATCCCTCCCAAGTCCTGGAGAGGCATCCATGACCTCGGAGCCGGGTCAGCGAGAAGGAGGCTCCCGAATGAAGGTGGGGAAAAAAACGTAGCCAAGGCCAGAATGAGAAGAGCGTGGCAGCTCAGAGAAAGGAATTGCAACTCAATTTTAAAGGTAATAGGGAGCCACTGATTACTTTTAAGAGAGGAAGAGACACTATTGGACACCATCAGAAGTGTTCTTTATGCAATAAACCCGCCTACGGAGTGCAGTATAGCAAGAATTATTCACTCAGGGATTCTTTACCCAAATGTACATTGAATACTTCCTGAGCTACTAGCTGGATTTGCAGAAATAAACACATCAGACATGATCTCTGTGGGATGGGCCTCACAGGATATCAAGACTGAAACGGGAGAGGCCAGGCCAGGGGCACCAACGCATGCGCGTTGGAAATAGTGATGTTCACGGAAGCAGAGGACCCGAGCCACGGGTACACTTTCCACCACAAAGGGCAGGGTGGGAATGCGCACAACTCCCGAGCCCGGCAAGGACTGGGCCCTGACGCCAACCTGGTTGGCCTCCTCTTCCCCTCCCCAGAGTGAACGGGAGTGAAATCTGCAAAAGGCCCCCTGGATTTTAATCAGTGTGTTCCACACATCTCCCGTGTGGGCAGAACGCCTTGCTTAACTGAGTGCACCAGGAAAACAGAAGGTCCCGCGTCAAGCCCTTTCCCTCCAAGGACCTCGGTGCTCAGACATGAGTCACCCTCTCCGGCTGAATCTCCCGCCCAATACGATTCTCACAAAACTGCGAGTGCCAGAATCTTCTCTGGTGCTCAGCTGATGCTCTCTCCACCCGAGATGTTACTTACTCTTTCCCCACTCTTTAAGCAAGCCCAGAACATCTTTCGATTGCCAGGTTAAATATCATATCATTTTAATCCCACTCAAGTTCCCAGCATTTTGTTGTGCCTTTCTGATGAAAACTTGTTTTGTCTGGGCCTTTCTCACAGGCCTCAGCATACTACTTTATTATCTTCATTGGTATCTCTCTTCCCACAAGATGCGTAGCTCCCGAGAATCTAAGCGTGTCTGCTTATATCAGCGTGCACTTACGGCGCATCGAGTTTTCTGCAGAGTAATAATTAAACAAGGAAAAACAGAAGGCTCCTTGTCCACATTTTGTGTTTTGTATTCTTGTTCGTACTAAAGATTCATGTCAAGTTATTGGATGTGCACTATTACTAACCCAATATTGCAGATAAGGAAACTGAAGTACAGAGAGACAGTATAACGTATCTAACATCGCATACACACAAAATCACAGAATCCAAATGATCAGATCCAGAGAAAGGTATTCAAATTGGGTAGGCCCCCGTGTCCTCTGACTGAAAATGCTTACTGAGTGCTCAGGCTCTGAGCTGTCAGCACTGAGCTGTGTCTCCTTCTCTCTCTGCCCCTTCCCTGCTCGTGCTCTGTCTCAAACAGAAACAAAAATTTTAAAGAGTGTATAAGGGCACCTGGGGGGCCCAGTCGGTTGAGTGTCCGACTTCAGCTCAGGTCATGATCTCACGGTTTGTGAGTTTGAGCCCCGCCTCAGGCTCTGTGCTGACAGCTCGGAGCCTGAAGCCTGCTTCGGATTCTGTGTCTCCCTCTCTCTGTGCCCCTCCCCTGATTGTTCTCTCTCCCAAAAGTAAAGAAACATTAAAAAAATTTTTTTAAGTGTACAAAAAGAAAAGAAAAGGATAAAATGCTTACTGAGTGTTGATGGGACAGGTTCTGCCCTTCACGCTTCCATATTGCATGAGGCAGGAGAGGACGGGTTATTTTGCCGTGACAATCAGTCCTCATA
This sequence comes from Prionailurus bengalensis, assembly GCF_016509475.1. Taxonomy (NCBI): domain Eukaryota; kingdom Metazoa; phylum Chordata; class Mammalia; order Carnivora; family Felidae; genus Prionailurus; species Prionailurus bengalensis. Next base: position 65,418,523 of record NC_057348.1, on the reverse strand, counting down.
TCTTAGTGGTTTCATACAACAAATCTTACTTTTCACTCATGCTGCGTTTCCACGTTACATCGATGGAGCAACATCTCCACCCCTGCCTTCAAAGCTGTGGAAGATAAAGAGCAAGGCAGAAAGTCCAGACCAACCACCAGGTGTTTTCGCTCCGAGTTGATACCCATCATTTCCTTAGCCAGATGAAGTCCCGTGGGCATGCCTAACTTCAGAAGGATGGAGCGTTCCAGTCGTCCCACGTGCCCGGAAAGAGACATACACCAGATATTGATGAAGTCACATGGTCTTCCACGCAAGTTGAAACCCCTTCATCCTGACAACAGGGCAGTGGGGCAGGTAAGGTGATGAGTCAAGAATCACAGATGAGGAAGCTGAACCCTGACGTGTAACTCGCTGATGTGTTCGTGCAGCAGAAGTGGCAAAGAGGCTGGATTCAACCGAGGCGGTCCAGCCCACACTTCATGTTCTTGTCTCCTGCACTCCTGCTGCTCCAGGGATGATAAATCTCACCTGCCCCAGGCAGGGCTCCTGACAATTTTAGGAGCCCATGAAAATGTTTTATGTTCTAGTGTCTTTTTATTTTTTATTTTTATTTATTTATTTTTCTTAATGTTTTTATTTATTTTTGAGACAGAGAGAGACAGAGCATGAGCAGGGAAGGGGCAGAGAGGGAGGGAGACACAGAATCAGAAGCAGGCTCCCAGCTCTGAGCCATCAGCACAGAGCCCGATGCGGGTTTGAACTCAGAGACTGTGAGATCATGACCTGAGCCGAAGTCGGACGCTCAACCGACTGAGCCACCCAGGCGCCCCTCTAGTGTCTTTTTAAATCAGAAGAAAAGAAAAGGAATATAATCCGACCTGAGTGATACGTGTCATTCTACCAATGTCACTGTGAGAAAATTTTACGTATGTATAAACATACACTTGCATATACTTGTATATATATACAAGACCCAGTATACATATGTTTACATTTTTGTATATATTGTATACACACATATATCTGTGTGTGCATGTATGTATACATATGTATATAATGCGTGTGTGTGTGTGTGTGTGTGTGTGTGTATACAGTAGTGGTCTAACAAGGCAGAAGCACCCAGGGCCCATTAAATTCATAATGTGGTCTTCTTCTTTGGGTCATTGACTGTGTGACTTAAGTAAGCAAGTGTGTTTAAGCATTTAGGAAAGTGCCGGGACAAATCCAGAATATTGGACTTTAACCTACAGTGACACAGTAGACCCGTGAAAGTTTATACACAGGGGTGTGCGGTGATGAACGTTGAATCGCAAAGAATCTAGTCTGTGTTCACTACTGAACTCTTAAAACCACTGGTGCTCAGAATGGGGTGAAAGAACCACATATTTCCTATGTCTCTAAGAGGGCCTTGAATCCCACCTTCTGGCCTTCTCACTCTTTTTTTTTTAATTTTTTAACGTTTATTTATTATTGAGAGACAGAGAGATACAGAATATGAGCAGGGGAAGGGTAGAGAGAGGGGGAGACACAGAATCTGAAGTAGGCTCCAGGCTCCAAGCTATCAGCACAGAGCCCGATGTGGGGCTTGAACTCACAAACTGTGAGATCATGACCTGAGGCTCAGTTGGACGCTTAACCGACTGAGCCACCCAGATGACCCTGGGCCTTCTCGTTTCTTGTGTAATACCCTCTCATTGCGTGCTGGCCGGAACAAGTGACTGGCATCTAAGGAATAGAATATGGCAAAAGCCACATAAAGATGAAGAGACTATGGCTTTTGTGCTGGACTGTCCTCTGTCACACACCTGTTCACTCCAAGGAAGACCAAACGCCATACTGTGAGGTGCTCTGTAGAGAAATTTGCATGACAAGTTGCTGAGGCAGGTCGCCCCCAATCTTCGGGTGAGGAGATAAGACCCTCAGTCCAATTACAAGGGAAGAGTTGAATCCTGCAAACTACCATCTAAGTGAGCTTGGGATATATGACCCTCCCTGGGCTGAGCCCTCACTTGAGGCCACAGCCCCCACCAACACCTGAACTGCACTTCATGAGATACCCTAAGTCAGAGCCACCCAGCTAAGTCTGACTCACAGGAACAATGAGAACATGGATAAAGAAGACGTGGTTTATATACACAATGGAATACTACTTGGCAACGAGCAAGAATGAAATCCGGCCATTGGCAGCAACGTGGATGGAACCGGAGGGTATTATGCTGAGTGAAATAAGTCAGGCAGAGAAAGACAGATACCATAGGTTTTCACTCATAGGTGGATCTTGAGAAACTTAACAGAAGACCATGGGGGAAGGAAAGGCAAAACAAAAAAAAATTAGTGACGAACAGAGAGGGAGGGAGACAAACCATAAGAGACTTGTAAATAGAACAAACTGAGGCTTGATGGGGGGCGGGGAGGGACGGGGGAGAGGGGAAGCAGGTGATGGGCATAGAGGAGGGCTCCTGTTGGGATGACCACTGGGTGTTGTAGGTAAGGTATGAATCACGGGAATCTACACCTGAAACCAAGAACACATTATACACACTGTATGTTAGCTAATTTGACAACAAATTATATTCAATAAATAAATAAATACATTAATTAATTAATTAATTAAATTAGGGTTTACTGTGTGAAGTCCCCCCAAGCGTTGGGGGAGGTTTGTTACCCAAGGGTGGCCAACTAACACACCGTCCCACGTGGCCTTGGGGTTGAAAACCAGAGTCAAATCTCAACACAACCCACTCCTGCAGAAGGCATAGCAAATGACAAAGGAATTCCAGCCACCAGGGAAGCATCCGTGGAAGAGGATGTGAGTGAGGCCCGTGTGCTTGTGTGGAACCATCAGAATATAAATCTCGGTCAGGAGGTGCCTGGGTGGCTCAGTCGGTTGAGTGCCCGACTTCAGCTTAGGTCACGGTCTCGCTGTTCGTGAGTTCGAGCCCCGCGTTGGGCTCTGTACTGACAGCTCAGAGCCTGGGGCCTGCTTGGGATTCTGTGTCTCCCTCTCTCTATGCCCCTTCCCCACTCATGCTCTGTCTCTCTCTGTTTCTCAAAAATGAATAAACGTGAAAAAAAAATTAAAAAAGAATATAAATCTCGGTCAGGAAGAATGTAGTGACCTATGGCATATCACTCATGACTTAGACTTCAGAGTTCCCACTCGGGACCCTGGAGCTGATCCTACTGCACTTGCTGGAATGAAGCCTGGCCATCTGGGCACCAGGCTGACCTATAACAAAAGAGGACAAGGCGCTGGATCTGCCTTGATATGTCCCCGCGGAAGGATGAGGGGACCCCAGCAGAGACTGGACCTCCCAGGGACTGTGCGACCATAGGTCAGGCCTTTTCAAATATACTGGACCACACAGTCAGGTGAGTGTAGCAATCCAGGATTTAATGGAAATGTTCTATTAGGAAAAAGCTCCACGCATGTCCAGGAATGATGGGTACATTTCACTAACAGAGAGGCCGGATGTCCATGGCATCTCCTTGTTTTGCACTGAAGCCCCTACTTGACACTAATCTGGGGAGATTCCCAATGCCCTCCTGATAGAGGAGGAAAGAATTATAACCTAGGTCACAGACGTCCTAAGATAATGCCAAAATGCACTGGTGTCAGCAAAAGATAGATGCTGCCTGTGGTGGCCCCAAAGAATAGTGGTGAAGGGGAATCTTCCTGAAGACAGTATTGAGAAAGGTTCCTGTGGTTCTCTGCTTCCTACGGAGAGAATTGGGCTGAGCTACAGAAATGCAGCGTCCTGGACAGTGGCTAAAGCCAGGGCCAGTTAGCGAGAGCAGTCGAAGAAGCCAAGGTCACAGATCAAGGACAGGAAGGCCTGGGAAATTTTAGCAAATGGATGGACCAGTGGGAATAGGCGGGAAGTCGGCACATATGTAAGGTCTCACAGGAGTGCCCACCACAGAACCTCTTTCCCAAGGAGGCTCCCAACAGACAGGGGGACAGAAAGGCTCATCTTTCTCTTTGGCCACCCCATTGCTGCACTGTGATTCTCCATTGACAGAGCAAGCATGGCGGCAGGGATAGAGTCATACACAGGCCAAGGTCATGGGCTCTCTCTCTCTCTCTCTCTCTTGGGTTTGATAACCCAAGATAGGTTAGTGTTGTTCTCAACTCCCCAACAAGCCAAAAGCATGAGCACCATGATTTTATCAGACCAGTCAGTCCATGGACCCTTTAGCCACCCTGAAACGGTTAGCAATTGGTCCTTATTGGAATCCATACGTACATGTTATTGTGTATATTTGCATGTGGTTTGCTTCCCGGCAGGCGCAGCCTCAGCCAACGCTGCCACGCATGTGAAGACTTACAGAAGGTACGTGCCAACGTGGCATCCCCATACAGGGTTGCACCAGACCAAGAGACACATTTTATGGCAAAAAACAAAAGGGATAACAACGGACATACATCGGACCTTGGGATGCACTGACCTTATCCAGCTGCATTGCGCCGACACTGCGAATCTAGTAGGAATGTGCAGGAACCTGTCAGCACTCACGTAACAGGTCACCTGAAGGACACCCCCTGCAAGGCGAGACGCTGCACTCTAGACGGCAGTCCAACAACTCCTCCCAGGCCAACACAGCAATTCACAGAGGCAGTTCAAGCCCTCCTTCTCTCCACCTGAGGCCCAATGGAGTGAGAGATCCTAACTCCCAACAAACAAGGCTGCTGCCAGAAGGAGTCACAAGTGTGCCACGAAACTCCGCTGCGGCTGTCACCTGGTCACTTGTGTTGAGGAACGGGTGTCCCTGGGACCGGCAGGATCGATTCCCCGAGCTTCTTTGCCCGGTGGTGGCAGGAAACGGGTCATTGCAGCTACGGTGGGCAACCAAGAACAAGGCAACGGATTGCTTTCTACCTCTCCTTTCCGGGAAGAAGGGAGGGCTTCTTGGTTTTACAAAAATGGAGTCCGCAGGCGGTATTACAGGAGCCGAATGTAATGGAGATGGTTCAGGGCATGAACTCTGTGCGCTCTCGTGCTGTGCTCCAGACCCACTTGTGCTTCTGATGCTGCCACCCCTCCTGTGACCAGGCTCGCACACAAGGGACGGGCCCACGCAGGCACAGCCCGGTGGCACCCCACAGCATTCCCCTCTTGATCCCAACGGGGGCTCCCGTTATGTGTGCAAAACCTGGGAGCACCCAGAGTGAGACCTCTTTGGATTTAAACTGTGGGTGATAGAAGTGGGCAAACAAATCCTTCCAGGTTTCTCCCCCCAAGGCTCTGCTTCCATACCTCCCGCGTCCTCTCTTCTTCCATAGGATCCACCCGTGTCACAAAGAGGCAGCTCATGGATCTTGCCCTCAGCTGCCATTTCCGACGAACCCAGGCTGGGAAACCTTCCAGGGCTCCCACCTCATGCCTGCCACAAGCCACCCCCCCCCCTACTAGATTACATGTCTTTCTGCCCTGGTCTAGCCAGAAATGACATATCCATTTCCCTGGTGACGGAGACTAGGGCTAATCGTCAGCAAACTTCTAAGAAGCTAAGGAGGCCACAGAAACGTAAGACACCCCCGATGTTCTGCTCCGAGATCCCACAGTTGCAACTAGCTCTGCCCACCCCATTCCCCTCTCACGGCCCTGACAGCTCTTCCCGTAGAACGGGTTGCCCTGCCCCTCGTGAGTACTTCATTACACAGAGTCCAAATGCCCTGCCAAAACTCACCATTTTGATGAAAAGCTATGGATCCTCGGAGACTCATAGAGACTCAAGCTTAGTGGGAAAACTTGTCACAAACTCTGGAACTCCTTCAGAGCCAGGTTAATAATCAATGGTGCGGTGGGGGGGGGGGTAGGGGTGGAAAACCCATGTTTAAACACTTTCCTTTGAATAATATTAAATATTAAGTGATTTGCCCCCCACTGATAAATGACGAATAAATTTCCCCTTCCAGAGCGGTTTTAGTACTGCAGGTGAAATTCTCTACTTGCGCGCCTAAAGTAAGTTATTTTCCAATAGAAGCACAGGCAATCATTATTTTGCAAACGCAGATGGCTTCTAACAGAACCAGATGGTCAAATCCCCGAAGTCCTCCCAGTTTATGAAGAATTTCCAAAGGATTACCAGGAAAACGGAGGGCTGACCCCCTGGAAATAGGCTTCAAAGGGTCCTGCAGGAAACGCTGTGTTGGTCCCATCAAAGGCGGGATGAGCGCCAGATCCCAGAGGCTTTCTGTTGTGAGGGATCACCGGCCTCTTCTCCTGGGAAACTGCTCAAGAGACTGGCCCTGGTCTACCGCTGCTCCCAGTAGACAGGACTAGCACCGTAGGCTCCTATTTTGAGACCAAGCCTGGGAAGCACGCTACATTAATGCAAAGCGTTGGCCGTTCTGGAAAGAGAATGATCCTTGATGGAGGGGTCACAGGCTTTACTCACAGTTGGAGCCTGAGTTAACAGTAAGGCAACTGGATGGCTGAGCTGACCAGCAAGAGTGGGGAGATGTAAGGCACGTGGTCGGAAGCCGCGGACTCAAGCCCCAACATGCTCTCCCAATGTGATGCTAAATGAGTGGGTCTACCTCTCCGAATCTTAGCTTCTTTGTAGAAAGGAGATAGAAGGGACAAAGCCAAAGGGTGGTAATGAAAATTCAATATGATTTTGGTCTTCCAAAGTTTTAAGTGCTGTACAAAGGTAAGCTCTGGTTCCACGGTGACTTGACCTCTGTCAAGGTCCTTACCCTCTCTGAGTCGCAGCCTCATCTGTGAGTGGGGTTAAAAATAGCACCTAAACTATAGTCTATTGTCTATCGCAGTGCTTTTTAGGATGAAATACAGTAATAAATATGAAAGTTTGTCAATGCCTGACACACCGTATCAATGTCTGTCATTGCTAATTTTTAATGTTTAATTATTTGTTTTGGGAGAGAGAGAAACCAACAGTAAGTGAGCGGGGGAGGGCAGAGAGAGAGGGAGAGAGCAGATCCCAAGCAGGCTCCACGCTGTCGGTGCAGAGCCGGACGTGGGGCTCAAACTCATGAAACTAGGAGATCATGACCTGAGCTGAAACCAAGAGCCGGTCGCTTAACCAACTGAGCCACTCAGGCGCCCCTCCACCCACCATTCTAATTTCTACATAAAATGTATCTAACTCAGTATTGTATTTTTTATGTTATGTGTTTATTTTTTTGTTCTCTGTCTCCATGGCATGGGAGGAAAGCCGAGACTGCCTTCTTTACCACCATGCCTCTGATATACTGGAATCATATTGAGCATATATGTTAGGTTATAAGGTGCTGGCTTATTATAATTGAATAACCCATCGTGTCAGGGTTGGATTCAGTGGTCTCTCACATGTTACCCCCAAATAAGATAGAGTTATATTTCTCCATTTTGCAAAACAGAGTTCCCAGGTGATCTCCCCAGGGTTGTTTGAACATCCCATAATTATTGGTGACTCACACTGTTTCCCTTTGTCAGAACCATTTTTTTCATAACACAGCATGTGTCATCAAGGTTACTTAAAAGTCCAAAATGGCTGTAGGTGTTCAGCCATGGTGACTGCATTCCACTTAGCAGGAAAGACACAGCCCTATTCCAACACATTGTCTTTGACATGGAACCAGCAAAACCTTTTCCGTGGCCATGCCTAGCAGAAAATGAGTCTGGGAAATCGTTGCCTGTATTTTGTAACAAAGTCAAAGGGGATTGTGTCAAGAGAAGAGTGGATAACTGACTTGAGAGGCAATGCCGAGCCATTAGTACCCTGATTGCAGCATTTAAATGATCTCTTCATATGTGTCTTACTTTCAAGACGGTGAGGACTCTGAGGACAGGGGCCTCATTGACTTAGTTTTCGTGTCAACAGAGTCTGGTTCAATGCTTCAGCACCTAGGAGGCATTAGATTTGCTGAAGCCGCGATTAAAAGGATGAATAAATAATGTAATCAACAAACAAACAGATGTTTGAAGTGAAGAGAAGCATTCGGCAGATGCACTTCAGGACCCTCATTCTACATGAGTTTTTCAATTATTGAATCTAATATTTATCACCATTTAAAGTTTAACAAATTGCTTAACAGGAGATCCGAGATTATTCTGACATTTCAAATAAGAGAGACTTTTTCTTCGCAAACATTACAGGGCTATAAATTTTCATTAGTTACGTTTGCCCATTCCCTAATGTGGATGTGGCTTTTTTTTTTTCTTTCCAAAGGTTAATTGTGTTTTTCAAATGTCTGCTTTTTCCTAACTCTCGCAAGGTACACTATTTAAACATAGTGACCTCATTCTTTTTCATAAATTACTAGCATTTATTCTGATCTTGTTACTGATGAGATCTGAACATAACATTCCAAAACCTGACTTGGTTGCTTTCAAACGATATTGACTTCAATTTCTTTTGAAATTCTAAAGCTTTCACAAGAATATGCCATTTCTTTTCTAATATAAACAGGTGCATTTCATTGAAGCTTGCAGCTATAAATAAAACGCTAAGGCAAGGCGTAGATTCCTCTAAATCTTGAGGTTTCGAAAAAAAGAAGTGTGGAGAGTGCTGAGTTTCAAATATATTTTGATTTGAAATTAATTGCTGATTTAGATCCTAGGGCTTTTATCATCTGTGCATATGTAACTAGAAACACACTTGGAAATGTACCAAATTCCATGCATCATTAAGCACTTTAAATAATTAATAGTTGATTATTTTCTCTTTTAAGATGGCCCCATGCATAATTCTGCCTCGGCGATGAGATTGACCTTTAGGTTCAAATCAAGTTGCCTTTCTATTCAGAAGGTAGTTCTTTACTCAGAGAGAATAATAAATGACACCGTCAACTTTATGCTATGTGAAGGGCTTAAGGCCTGGCCAATGTTATATAAACATTAAGTGAAGAGATCAATAATCATTGTGGTGACGCAATGCTCAACTTGGTGTTTTTAGTGGCTGACCCCTGGGACCCTTTGCTAAGCCACCGATTGTAATTTAGTAAGCAAGACGCATCCTGTGCCAAGTGATGAAACCAGGTCACTGAGAAGACCATCCTTCCACCTGTCATCCCCTGAACGAGAGGGCGGATCCCCCTTTTTGGTGCCTTCCTCCCTTAGCAACTGAGCAAAACCTAGAAAGCGTTTGGAGCCAGGTTTTGCAAACCCGGGTCAAGACACTTTAGACGGGAAATACACCTCTGTAGGATAATGATAAACTTTCCAAATCTGCATGCACCTCAAAAGGAGTCTTCAATAAAGTACCGTCGAAGTCTTTGTGACCAATAGAGTTCATAATTTGGACTAAAGGACAAGAAAGTAAGTAGTTCCTGGGGATACGTCCCCATGTGATGGTGCCCAGGTAGTTAAATAAGATGTGACGGACCCACAAACACAACCTCACTCCTCTCCACAATTGGCCATTAAGCAACCATTCTTGCCCAGCCGGACGAACCTCACCTTCCAGTTCTTCCAAGTCCCCTAGACAGAAGGACAAAATCCAATTTCAAAAGAGCCAAACCAGCCTTCAACTGGTATTAACTGAAAATAAATGTTGCTCACTGGTCCGATCTCTGGGCTCGACAAGAACTTGCCCACTGCCCTTTCCCTACATCCTAAGGTATTGACTGCGACTTGACCCACTTCAGAGAAGGTGGTAGGTGTTCAGCTGGGCCATGGTGCCAACCAAGGAAATTGGCCTGGAATTGGCATCCCCAGGGGTAGGGAAGCCTTCTTACAAATGAAAGGGGAGAGCAATTCATTGGCAGACTTTGACAACTATGTTTACGGAAGAAGCGCATCTAATCCCCTTAATGGTCCCGGTAAGGCAAGTAGGATTATTTCCAATTTCCAAATTAGGGCCTGGTGACTTAGAGAGGTTAGAACTCAACAATGAAAACATTTATCTAAGTCAATGGCAAGACGTCTGCACTTCCAAAGATTCGGGAAGTACAGTCGAAGAAGAGCGAAAAAAGAAATGTGGCTTCGGAAAGCAGCAAAAGCAATTACACAGACCACATCCCTTGTGCTAATAAGCAGGTGGCGAGACAGCAGAATGAAGTAAAGAAATGCCTGAAATGCCGACTTCAGTCTCTGTCCTTCTTTGAGAGTATTTTTCAGCTCAGGAATCAGGGGTGTTCTAACACGCTTCCTTAAAAATCTTCAGGAACACAACCCACAAGTTGCGAAACACTACTCCGGTAATGTAGACGGTTCAATTTATTGTGTATAAATCTTCTAGAGATGGTTAGCTGGGGGGCTAATAACAATGTGGAGTGTGCTTGAAAGCTCATTCCTTCCCTTGGCCCTTCTGGACTTATTATGTACTAGCAGTGGGTTAACTTCACTCATGTAATGTGGGAAACGTATAAATCTCAGTGCCCTGAAATAGTCTTCAGGGAGGTATTGACTTTTTATGGATGTAATTATTTTATGAATGATCACAATGTTTTAAGCCTTAGAGTGATATTTCACCGTGAGTTATGATGTTTCACTGCATCAATATTTTCACAGATCCTTCGGTCACCAGAAAGTTCCAGAGCCGGGAAAGCAGCCATCATAACTGCCAGACCGAAGGGAATGTCACAGAAGTCGGGTCACAGGAAAGTCTTAAATTAAGTAAGTAGACCTTACACTCGGTGCGTATATTTGGACTCCTTCTTAACCCAACTCAGACCTGAATTTGCAAAGTGGATGGAGTCATTAAACTAATAAGGGCACATTCCAGAACACTGGCAACTAAAAGACCACAAAGACCCAAATAGCTTCTTCCGCCTCATCCTCACCCTGCTTCTGATTCTTCTCCTCCCCCCTTCTTTGGAATACATTCTGGAAACTGCTGGCTACACTAGGTTGCCTTTCCGCTATGTTGAGGTTGCCTTTCCGCCATGTTGATTATTTCCTGGGCTGTAAGGAAATCTGACCACGTGTGATAACGTACATAGACCTGGAGGTCATCGTGCCCAGTGAAATAAGTCAGCCGCAAATGCTGTGTGATTCCACTTCTATGCGGTATCTAAGAGAGTCCAACTAACAGAAACAGAAAACGAGAATGCTGGTTGCTAGGGACAGAATGAAGGAGAAATACAGAGTTGTTCAGTGGGCATAGAGTTTAGAGTTATGTCAGACTATATCAGTTCTAGATATATGTTGGACAGCATAATGCCTGTAGGTAACAGTACAGTATTCTGCACTTAAAAAACTTGCTTAAAGGGTAGATCCATATTAAGTGATCTTACTACACACACACACACACACACACACACACATGCATGCCTCACATGCATACACACCCACACACGCGCACACACGCACGCACACAAAAGCAAAGAGGCACTAGAAAATATTTGGAGGGGTTGGATATGTTTATTCATCTTGATTGTGGTAATGATAGCAAGCATATGTCAAAAAACTAGCAAACTGTAAGGGGCACCTGGGTGGCTCCGTTGGTTGAGTGTCCCACTCTTGATTTTGGCTCAGGTCATGATCTCGCAGTTCATGAGTTCGAGCCCCGCATCAGGCTCTGTGATGACTGTGCAGAGTCTGCTTGGGATTCTCTCTCTCCCTCTCTGCCCCTTCCTTGCTCTCTCTCTCTCTCTCAAAATAGGTAAACTTAAAAAAAACTTTAAAAATTAAAACAAAAACAAAAAACCCAACAAGTTATATACATTAATATGTGAAGTGGATTGTATATTAATGATACCTCAATAACGCTGTTAAAAAAAAAAGAAAATATGTACTTCAACAAAAGAGAACAAAACCAAGGGATTTTGTCTTTGTTTTTAATTGAAGTGTAGTTGACCTACGATATTCTGTTAGTTCCAGGTATAGACCTGGTGATTCCATATTCATGTACATTGTGAGGTGATCGCCACCAAAACTCTAGCTACCATCTGTCACCACCCAAAGGTGTTACAATAGGATGGCCTATGTCACCTCTGTCGTACATTACTGCTCTGTCTTATTTGTTTTGTAACTGGAAGTTTGTACCTGTTCACCCCCTCCCCCTATTCTCCCATCCCCTCATTCTCCTCGCCTCCGGCCATAGTCGTAAAAAAACAAACCAAACAAACGAATGCAGGGAAATATATGAACTGAACGACTTTTTCAGTGGAAAATATTCTAATTAACAAATGAATCAAATTTGGCTCCTGTAAATAGACAATATAACACACACGTCACCGAGAAGGAGCAACAGAACGTAAATACAAGAGAGAAGACAGCGAGTCTGCAGGGAAGTTAAAGACACGTCCTTTCAGCTGTACAAAGAATTGACAATTCCCATTCCAAATCATGAAAGTGAATTAAAAAATAATAATTGAAGGCCCTCCGTTCTCTTTTATTCATCCAACATAAGGCTGGCATCGAAGCTAGTCCAAGCAATACAAAGCACAAATTTCTTCAGCCATGTAGGCAAGCGTCCTGACTATAATTTTCGCAAATTTATTTTAGCATTATGTTCAGCTGGTAATGTACTGTTGACCACGATGGGTACTTCAAGAACGATTCCACACTGAGACAACATAATTAAGTGCTAATAATTAAAAGAAGGAAATGCATAGGTTTTGAATAATTCTGAAAGGCATCTCATAAAATCCCATGGCCCTTACTCGCAAGTAGTCATGTAGCTTGTCATACATTTCTAGAACCTGCACACGGCCAAGGAAAATCACGTAAAACAGAAGAAAACACAATGACTAGAGGCGTCTTGCACAAGTCTTAGAAAGTACCCAGGAGATGTCTACCAGCACTGTCGGTTACTATTATTTCCTTGATACGAATGTCTCCAGAAGCCAATAGAAAGAGGGGGCATACATATTGAAGGAGAGTGTGGTGTGAAGCCCTGACAGTTGCTTTCTTTTTTCGTTTTTGTAATGCAACTGCCTGACTGAAGCTTTAACTGGTAAGGCGTCCCTTTCAAAGAAGCTTCTACTTCAAAGACCCATATCCCCGGTAATCACGTGGCCAGCCACGCAGCCTCCTCCCACTGAGGGTCCTTTGTTTTAGGTCCTTGCTGGATTCTGATAACTGAACATCTGGGCCGCTCATTTTTTTTTTTCTTTCCAAGCTTTAAATTCCCTCTCTTACGTTTTCAATTCGCCAGTAGACAGTGAGCCTTCAAAACCTTGGGCCCTAGATCAAGCCCCAAAAAGGCAGAACCTCAGGGTGGAATTTGCACACTCTATGGTCCATTCTCTCTCTCTCTCTCTCTCTCTCTCTCTCTCTCTCTCCCCGTGACCTCCCTGGGTGGCTTTGCTGTACTGTATACCTTCCAGGTCTTGTTAGTAATGAACCTGAATTTTCTCGGTTTCCTGATCGTTGTTGCTGAAGGACACCTTGAAATCTTTTATTTATTTATTTATTTTTTTGAGACAGACAGAGACAGAGCATGAGCAGTGGAAGGGCAGAGAGAGAGGGAGACACAGGATCCGAAGCAGGCTCCAGGCTCCGAGCTGTCGACACAGAGCCCGACGCGGGGCTCCAACTCACGGACCGTGAGATCATGACCTGAGCCGAAGTCGGGCACTTCACCGACTGAGCCACCCAGGCGCCCCTACCTTGAAATCTTAATAGGAACCACAGGGGCCAGTCCGACCACAACACTGGTTGTCGGTAGGCTGAGGCCAGCACAATACAAGGATAAACAATCATCATTACTCACAGATTGATGACGCACAGCACAAGAACAGACTGAAAAGCTCTCAGAAATAATGACAGTTCAGTAATGAGGTCATGCACAAATTAAATATTAAAGCAACTGTTCCTCATTACAGCACTATGCGGTTTGCACGCACACGTGATCGTTCTCGAAAAGTTTCAAGACGTGGAAAGTACTTACCGATATAATTCCGTAGGAAATATACATAGCCTAAGCAAACACAATTATACAGGGAAATGAGAGTAAACTAAGCAGATAGATGTATCATGTTCTAAACTGAGATCTTTCTGTATAACAAAGATTTCAAATGCTATCATTTTAACACAATCTTGATAAAATCACCTTAAGATTGCTCTGGAACTGGTCGAGGTTGATTGCGGTATCATCTGCAGGAAAGACTGGAAGGATTCAGGCTGAATAGGTCACTGGCAGGCACATAATTCAAACAAAAAAAAAACCAAACAAGAATCCTATAGAGACACAGATGGCAAAGAGGCCTCAAAATGTCTAAATCATTTATTGAAATTGAAAACAGGACAATTAGAGTCAACCTCGCCAATAGTCACATTTTAACTTGTCACTTGGATATCAGAACTGCAATAATTTAAAACTGTAAAAATTTAAAACTTCAATAATTAAATATATATTTAATTATTATATATATAATATATATGCATATATGTATACATATACATATACATGTATATATATATATATATATATATATATAATATATATACAGACACACACAATATCTTCCTCTCAAAGAACAACCATTCTGGACAATTGAGTGAGATTTATCAAAAAGAGCTCAGTATGCAATCATGCCAACATAAGTGATACAGAGAATTGTAACAAGGTTTCTATAAGGGGAAATGTGGTGTGTTAACCTACCGACGATCTATAAGAAAATAAGTAAATAAGTATGATGACACAAATCATTTTTTCCTTTGGCAAAATTTCAACTGGAAAGCTATAAAATGAATGATCATTAAGGTTTGGAGCCATGCTTTATCATGAAGAAGGAACTAGAAATTGAAATATGCCCCTTGCCACTAGATTAATCTTCTCTCGGTATTCTATTTTATTCCTCTACTCGAAAATCAATGAATTCCCACCACCTAGAAAATATGATGTGAATTACTTAATCAGGTATTCAAGGGCCTTGATGCACTGACTAATTTCTCTCTCCCCAGAATTACCTCATGCCCTCATCCAGCACTGCCCAATGGAAAAATAATCTGAGCCACATAGGTAATTTTTCATCTTTCCAGTAGGAATAACTTTTAATCATATTTTTATTTAATCCGTTGTCTCCAGAATAGTAATGCTTCAACATGTGATCAATATAAAAAAGATAATGACTTATTTTTCATTGTTTTTTTTTTCTCGTGGGTGCGAAGTCTTTCATATCCACTCTGTAGCTTTACACTTACAACGCATCTCAATTCGGACCAACTACGTGTGGTTCAATAGCCACACGTAGGGAGTGGCTACCGAGTAGAATAGGGGGACCCCCAGCTGAACTACTACTTGCGTTCGTCTGCCTTCCAAACCTTCGTTCGTGATGCATCCTGTGTCCGTAACATGCATGTTGCCTGTGGTAGACCAGTGGCCAACATCTTTGTGGAAGCTTCTTCTGTAACGATTCCCCATGAATCACGATCCGTGCTCCCCCAGGGAAAAATCCTGGAGACACAACATTTCAGGCCCAGGAAGGGCTTTCTTGATGTTCTGGTTCATTCTCCTTCATAATTAGGTAAGTTAAATGACCTAATGGTGGCCTCCTCTGAAATGCACCATCTGTTGGTCATTCTTACAGGGCGGTATCACAGCAAATATCACATCCTATGGACACACCCAGTCTCTCTTTGAGAAGACGGGAACTATAGATTTTTTTTTTATCTTTGCAATTATAGCTTCCACCATCTTCCGCTGGCTATATACTATTCCAGTGGAGCGTGCATTTTTTCTTTTTACATTTTTAATAAATGTTTCTTGAAAACTATATATGATAAATAAAAGTAAATAGTTTGGCCCCTCACCCAGTGCTGCTAGGCCTCGCTTTTACTCTTTTATAAATGGCGTAGGAATGGAATATACCATGAAGTGCCCTATTTTGCAGATCTCAGAGGCAGTGAAATGCCAGGCTCGCAAGGATAAATTGCAGGAAAAAGGGAACTCAGAGGGCTCAGTGAGCGAGTAGAAACCTGACAAATGATCTCCACTGTGAAGAAGGGGAAGAAAATGCATCTAAGAAGAAAATCTACCTTATTTATAAAAGGTATAAATAAGCCGCTGAGGCGGCTTGCAAAAAGCCAGCAAAACTGACCCACAATTAGTCAAAAATTAGGCAAGTGCTCTTCTACTTGAACAAAGGCTCCGTTCAAACATAGGAGCAGCCAGGCACAGAGAGGGTAACAGAAGTGGTTCTCGGGAGAAACCAGTAGTCAGAAGGCCACACACGGACATGCCCACTGGGGAGGGGTCAGCCCTGGAGGATGAAGGGGTGAATGCAGATAACAGATTGCAAATCCTGCAGAGAGGAAGCAGCTTGGACAGGGGGAGGTGGTCAGAAAAACGGCCAGGAACAGGTCTGAGTTTTCAACAAGCAAGGCCCCCAAAGTCCAGAAAGGATGTGAATGTCCCATAACCTCCACAAGGCTGTGAGGTTGAGGTCAGCCCGCGGCTGCCTGGGGTTGGGGGTTCAGGAGGTCGGGAAGGGCAGGCAGTGCCCCCATTCTCTTAGCCACGTTATCATGCTAAATGTTAGCTATTGAGGAGAAGGACAAAACATAAGCAAACAGAATGAGCTCCACGGTAAGTGCACAGACACAGGGATGGGAGAGAAGCCAAGTTATTAAGAAACAAGCAGAGTCAGAAGATCAAGGATTCTGGTGTGAATCCATCTCAGCCTATGGCTTAGATGCGCTGCACCCACACAGATTTGAGGCCAGTGTGTGTTTGAAGCTACAGACGTCTGGGTTTGGCTGTGAGGATCCAGGGTTTTCAACATGTAAGGAATCAAACACCTCGAAGGCCAATGCTCTCTGTACCTGGACTAGTTCATTTCTAACCCAATGAAAACGCAGTAGAAATAGTTACAGTTATAGATTCAAAACTGTGTTGGCACAACCAACTAATCCCTCCCAGCCTCCCGCCCCCCTGTTTTGATGGCCAGATCAAGGCATAGGACACCTAGAGTCCAAGGGATCCAGAATTCTTCACAGGGGTCTAGGTCGACATCATCAGAAAGCAGCTCGGCTGGAAGGCTGCACCAACAGAGAAGTCAGTTAAGAGGGCTTCTCCCCACCGCATTGTCATCTTCTACACAAAGCTCCCCGTGGCCAGCAGCACCGGAAGCAGCACATAAAATCGAGTCCAAACAGGGGCGCCTGGGTGGCTCGGTCAGTTAGGCGGCCAGCTCCTGATTTCAGCTCAGGTCACGATCTTGCAGTTGTGAGATCGAGTCCTGTATTGGGCTCTGTGCTGATGGTGCGGAGCCTGCTTGGGATTCTCTCTCTCCCTCCCTCTCTCTCTCTCTCTCTCTCTCTCTCTGTCTTTCAAATAATAAATAAATAAACTTAAAAAAATAACTGTTTAAAAAATTCAGTCCAAATGTAGGGAACAGAAATCCAGTTTCCACCACACCTGTAACAAATACAAAGAATAAACTACGTAGGCTTGAGTTTCCTGCTTCGAAACCCATTGTTTCTAGTGGCATCCTTTCACTCCATTAAACTGGGAAATGACGATAAACAAATGATACAAACTTAAGTCGATTGTCTTTTTAGCTAGCATGCAAGAAAAGACACCAAAAGAAACTCAGCTGACATTGACGAAATACAAAGAGAATGTGCTCTCTTCTTTTATGACCACAAAGCCATTCGTTTTGGAGGATTCATTTAAAAAATTAACTCCAACCAATTTTCCAAAAGGTTTTGCAGTATAAAAGAAGGAAAAAATTTGGACTAAACATACAAGATTGAAGTGTGTGTTACATGGTAGCTAGTCACCCAAGTGTCTAGAATATAAACCAAAACTATTTGGTATACAAAGAATCAGGAAAATCTCAACACCCACAGGACGGGACAATAGACAATAAAGACTCAGACTAAGACCACACAGACATCAGAATAGTCTAACCACCAAACATGAGAGCCCTTGAAACAAATGGAAAAACAGAATGTTGCAGCGGAGAAGTAGAAGAGAAAAGGACCAGATGGGAAGATTAGAACTAAAAAAACCCCACAATAACCAAGATAAGGACAAATTAATTAATAGTAGATAAGAGACAAATAAGAAAAAAATTAAAGTAAAGGTAGAAAGTCAAAGTATCTGACTGACTATAAAGATTTACTGTAAGGGGCGCCTGGGTGGCTCAGTCAGTGAAGCGTCTGACTTCAGCTCAGGTCATGATTTCATGGTTTGTGGGTTCGAGCCCCATGTATGGATCTGTGCTGACAGCTCAGAGCCTGGAGCCTGCTTTGAATTCTGTGTCTCCCTCTCTCTCTGCCCCACTCCCGCTTGTGCTCTGTCTCTCTCTGTTGCTCTGACTCTTGCTTTCAGCTCAGGTCATGATCTCCCGTTCATGAGATTGAGCTCCACGTGGGGCTATGCACTGAGCATTGGAGACTGCTTGATTCTCTTCCTCTCCCTCTCTCTCTCTCTCTGCCCCTCCTTAGCTCGTGCTCTCAAGCTGCTCGGTCTGTGATGTTTTTTTACAGCAGTTTGAGCTAAATCGACACTTCTTTTTGATGCCTACATGTATTACATTTTGTTTATCCATTCACCTGTTGTCACACAATGTGATTACTTCCAAGTTTTGGCCATTCCGAATACAACTGCTGTAAACATTTGTGTGCATATTTTTCTGGGGACATATTTTCAACTTATTCAGGTAAATACCAGGGGGCACAAAATTGCTGGGTTGTACAAGAAGAATGTGTTTAGTTTTCTAAAAAACTGCCACACTGTGTTCCAAAGTTGTATCGGTTCGCATTCCTGCGGGAGATGAAAGAGTTCCTGTTGTTCCATACCTCGCTCGCATTTTATGTTGTCAGTGTATGGATTTTAGCCACTCTAAAAAGCGTGTCACGGAATTCTCTTGTTCTCATTTGCAATCCCGTAATGACACAGGACGTTAAACATCTTTTCACATGCTTTTTTGCCATCTGTGTATCTTTTTGGCTAAGTATCTGTTGAGATGTTTGCCTTTTTTTTTCTTTTTTTAATTATTTTTAATGCTTCTTTATTTTTGAGAGAGAGGGCGAGGGAGTGCGAGCTGGGGAGGGGCAGAGAGAGGAAGACAGAGGATCCAAAGTGGGCTCCACGCCCACAACAAAGAACCTGATGCGGGGCTCAGACATGACTTAAACCAAAACCAAGAGTTGGATGCTTAACCGGCTGAGCCACCTAGGAACCCCTGCCTTGTTTGTAATTGGGTGGTTTGTTTTCTTATTGTTGAGGCTTCAGATTCCAGTCCTTTATCAGATATGTGTTTAGCAAATACTTTCTCCCAATTTGTGGTTTATCTTTTCATTTTTTTAATGGTGTCTATCAAGGAGCAGAAGTTTTTTCATCTTAGTCAAGTACAACTTACCATTTTTTTTTCTTTTTCATGAATTCTGTTTTTGTGTTTTATATAAGGGATATCACTAAATCCTATGTCATCGAGATGTTCTTGTATATTATCTTCTAGAATAGGTATACTTTAGTAGATTACAATTAGGTCTATGGATCTTGTAAAAAGTGAAAGGTCTGTGTGTAGATTCATTTTTTTTAAGTTGTTTTTTAATGTTTATTTATTTTTGAGAGAGAGAGAGACAGAGACAGAGTGCAAGCATGGGAGGAACAAAGAGAGAAAGAGGGACACACGGAATCGAAAGCAGGCTCCAGGCTCCTAGCTGTGAGTATGGAGCCCGTTGCGGGGCTCGAACTCATGAACCGCGAGATCATGACCTGAGCCAAAGTCAGACGCCCAACCGACTGAGCCACCCAGGCTCCCCTAGATTCATTTTTTTTTAATGTGAATGGTTAGCTGTTCCAACAACAGTTTGTTGAAAAGTCTGTTCATTCCCTATTGAATTATCTTTGATCTTTTGTCAAAGTTCAATTGACTATATTTTTGTGCATCTGTTTCTGGGCTTTTTATTCTGTTTCATTTCTATTTGTCTATTTCTTCACCAATGCCACATTGTCTTGATTATTGTAGCTTGACAGTGATATTTGAAGTCAGGCAATATTAGTATTCTGATTTTGTTCTTCTCATTTCATATGTATTAGCTATTTTGGGTCTTTTGTCTTTCAGTACAAACTATAGAAGTAATTTGTTGATGTCCATAAAATAACTTTCTGGGATTTTGCTAGGGATATCATTGAATCTATAGATCAAGAGAAATTAATATCTTGATGATATTGAGTTTTCTTATCTATGTATATGAAGTATCTCATCATTTATTTAGATGGTTGGTTTCATTTATCAGATTTTTACAGCTTTTCAAATAGATTTGATATGTACATTTTGTTAGATTTATACCTAGGTTTTCTTTTTTATTATTGCTAATTTGATAATATTGTGCTTTTAACTTCAAATTCCAATGATTTATTCCTTGCATGTTAGAACACAATTGACTCTCAATATTAACTTTGTTTCCTGAACCTTGCTGTAATCATTTATTAGTTCCAGAAGGATTTTTCAGGGGGGAGGTGGTGAAGGGGGGCAATTAGTTCTTTGAGATTTCCTTCATAGACGATTATATTATATTATATGTAAACAAAGGCAGTTTTATTTCTCCATTCTCAATCTATATACCTGTTATTTACTTTTCTTGTCTTACTGCATTGGCTAAGGTTTCCCAGTACAATGTTGAAGAGCAGCGGTGAGAGCAAACATCCTTCCCTTGATCCTGACCTTGTTGTGAACACATCTATTTTCTCAACATTCAGTCTGATTTTAGCTGCAGAATTTTTGTAGATGCTCTTTATTAGGTTGAGAAAGCTAACCTCACTCCTAGTTTACTCTAAGGTTTTAACCCGAATGAATGTTGAATTTTTTTTTTCAACGTTTATTTATTTTTGGGACAGAGAGAGACAGAGCATGAACGGGGGAGGGGCAGAGAGAGAGGGAGACACAGAATCGGAAACAGGCTCCAGGCTCTGAGCCATCAGCCCAGAGCCCAACGCGGGGCTCAAACTCACGGACCGCGAGATCGTGACCTGGCTGAAGTCGGACGCTTAACCGACTGCGCCACCCAGGCGCCCCTGAATGTTGAATTTTTTAAATTGTTTCTTCTACATCTCTTGGCATGATCATATATTTCTTCTTTAACCTGTTGATATGGTGGATTACATTAATTGGTTTTCAAATGTTTGAACCAGCCTTGCATACCTGAGATGAATCCCACATGGTCTGGTATAACTTTTTTATACATTGCTAGATTTCTTACTATTCAGGTGAGGATTTTTGCATCTATGTTCATGAGAGATATTTCTTATGTCTTTGCCTGGTTTTGATATTAGCATAATACTGACCTCAAAGAATGAGTTAAGAAATATTCCCTCTCCAACATCCTGGAAGAAATTTTAAGTAATTGGAAAAAACATCTACCTTAAATGTTTGGTAGAATTTACCAGAAAAAAAAAATTGGGGTTTGGTGTTCTTTGTTTTGGAAGTTAATAGCTATTATTCAGTTTTTTAACAGAGTGAAGCCTTTTCAAATTCTCTATATCTCCTCATTTGATTTTTGGTTAATTGTATTTTTCAAGAAATTGATATATTTAATCTGTTATCAAATTTGTAGGCATAGAAATGCTCATAATATTCTTTATTGTCTTCTTAATGTTCATAGAATCATTAGTGATAATCTTTCTTTCATTCTTGATATTAATTTATATCTTCTCTCTCTTTTTTTTTAGTTAACATGGTGAAAGGTTTATCAATTCCACTCATCATTTCAAAGACCCAGCTTTTCTCTTCATTGTTTTTTTCTCTATTGACTTATTATTTTCAAGTTCAGTAAGTCTTTTTGTTGTTTCATAATTGATCTTAAATCTTTCTTATTTATATTGAGGCATTGAGTGCTTTTAATTTCCCTTTAAACACTACTTTTGCTGCACCCCACAAATTTTAATAATTGTGTTTTTATTTTCATTAATTCCAAAATATTTTAAAATAGTTCGAGATTGTTTTTTTCTCTTTAACCCATGTGTGCTTTAGAAGCTCCAAGGTTTCTTTCTGTTATTAATATCAGGTTTAATTCTTTTGTGTTTTGAAAGCAGACATTGCATGATTTATATTCTTTTTAATTTGTTAAGGTTCATTTTATGGCCCAGAATGTTGTCTAACTTGGTGAATGCTCCATGTGAGCTTAAGAAGAATGTGTATTCTGCCATTATTGGATGAACTATCCTATAATAGATGTCAGTTACATCTAGTTGATTGCTGGGGCTATATAATTCAACAATGTCATTACTGATACTCCTTTTTTTATTCTTTCTTTCTTTCTTTCTTTCTTTCTTTCTTTCTTTTTAAATTTACATCCAAGTTAGTTAGCATATGGTGCAACAATGATTTCAGGAGTAGATTCCTTAATGCCCCTTACCCATTTAGACCATCCCCCTTCCCACAACCCTTCCAGCAACCCTCTGTTTTCTATATTTAAGAATCTCTTATCTTTTGTCCCCCTCCCTGTTTTTATATTATTTTTGCTTCCCTTCCCTTATGTTCATCTGTTTTGTACCTTAAAGTTCTCATATAAGTGAGGACATTTGTCTTTCTCTGACTGACTAATTTCTCTTAGCATAATACCCTCTAGTTCCATCCATGTAGTTGCAAATGGCAAGATTTCATTCTTTTTGATGGCCATATATATACTCCATTGTATATATATACCACACCTTCTTTATCCATTTATCCACCAATGGACATTTGGGCTCTTTCCAAGGCTATTTTTGATAGTGCTGCTACAAACATGGGGTTGCACGTGCCTCTTTGAAACAGCACACCTGTATCCCTTGGATAAATGCCTAGTAGTGCAATTGCTGGGTCATAGGGTAGTTCTATTTTTAGTTTTTTGAGGAACCTCCATACTCAAAGAGTGGCTGCACCAGCTTGCATTCCCACCAGCAATGCAAAAGAGATCCTCTTTCTCCGCATCCTCGCCAACATCTGTTGTTGCCTGAGTTGTTAACATTAGCCATTCTGACAGGTGGGAGGTGGTATCTCATTGTGGTCTTGATTTGTATTTCCCTGATGATGAGTGATGTTGAGCATTTTTTCATGTGTCAGTTGGCCATCTGTATGTCTTCTTTGGAGAATTGTTTATTCATGTCTTGTGCCCATTTCTTCACTGGATTATTTGTTTTTTGGGTGTTGAATTTGATAAGTTGTTTATAGATTTTGGATACTAACTTTTTATCTAATATGTCATTTGCAAATATCTTCTCCCATTCTGTTGGTTGCCTTTCAGTTTTGCTGATTGTTTCCTTCGCTGTGCAGAAGCTTTTTATTTTGATGAGGTCCCAGTAGTTCATTTTTGCTTTTGTTTCCCTTGCTTCTGGAGTGTGTTGAGTAAGAAGTTGCTGCAGCCAAGATCAAGGAGGTTTTTGTCTGCTTTCTCCTCGAGGATTTTGATGGCTTCCTGTCTTCCATTTAGGTCTTTCATCCATTTTCAGTTTGTTTTTGTGTATGGTGTAAGAAAGTGGTCCAGGTTCATTCTTCTGCATGTCGCTGCCCAGTTTTCCCAGCACCACTTGCTGAAGACACTGTCTTTATTCCATTGGATATTCTTTCCTGCTTTGTCAAAGATGAGTTGGCCATACGTTTGTGGGTCCATTTCTGGGTTCTCTATTCTGTTCAACTTATCTAAGTGTCTGTTCTTGTGCCAGTACCATACTGTCTTGATGATGAGAGCTTTGTAGTATAGCTTGAAGTCTGGGATTGTGATGCCTCCTGCTTTGGTTTTCTTTTTCAAGATTGCTTTGGCTACTTGGGGTCTTTTCTGGTTCCATACAAATTTTAGGATTATTGGTTCTAGCTCTGTGAAGAATGCCTGTGTTATTTTGATAGGGATTGCATTGAATTTGTAGATTGCTTTGGGTAGCATCGACATTTTAACAATATTTGTTCTTCCAATCCAGGAGCGTGGAGTATTTTTCCATTTTTTAATGTCTTCTTCATTTTCTTTCATAACCTTTCTATAGTTTTCAGCATATAAATTTTTCACCTCTTTGGTTAGATTTCTTCCTCAGCATTTATTTATGGCTTTGGGTGCAATTATAAATGGGATCGATTCCTTGATTTCTCTTTCTGTTGCTTCAATGTTGGTGTAGAGGAATGCAACCGTTTTCTGTGCATTGGTTTTATATCCTACAACTTTGCTGAATTCATGGATCAGTCCTAGCAGTATTTTGGTGGAATCTTTTGGGTTTTCCATATAGAGTATCATGTCATCTGTGAAGAATGAAAGTTTGACCTCCTCCTGGCCGATGTCATTACTGATATTCTGCACACTGGATATGTTACTAATGGAGAGAGGTTGAACTCCCAACCAAAACAGTGGATTCATTTATTCCTCCTTGTAGTCCTATCAGATTTTTCCACACATGTTTTGCTGCTCTATTGTTAAGCACATTCACATTAAGGTTTGTTATGTCTTCTTGTGGCTTCAACCCCTTTATTATTATGTCATATTTCTCTATATCCCTGATAATTTTCTTTGCTTTGAAGTCTGTCTGAAATTAATATAGCTACTGTAGCTCTTTTTTGATGAGTATGATCTTTCTCTGAGCCTTTTAATATATCTGAATTTGTAGTTAAAGTGGGATTATTTTTGACAACATACAATTGGAACTATTTTTTATTCATGCTGACAGTCTGTCTTTTAATTGGTGTTTTTAGACTACTGATTTTTCTTATTTTCTAATGTGTATTTATTTTGAGATAGAGAAGGTGTGCAAACAGGATAGGGGCAGGAAGAGAGGGAGAGAAAGTATCCCAGGCAGTCTCCTTGCGGCCAGCTCAGAGCCTGAAGTGGGACTCTATCCCACGAACTGCGAGATCATGACTTGAGCCGAGATCAAGAGTTAGATGCTTGGGGCACCTGGGTGGCTCGGTTGGTTAAGCGTCCGACTTCGGCTCAGGTCATGATCTCGCAGTACGTGAGTTCGAGCCCCGCATCGGGCTCTGTGCTGATTTCTCAGAGCCTGGAGCCTGCTTCAGATTCTGTGTCTCCCTCTCTCTCTGCCCCTCCCCCGTTCATGCTCTGTCTCTAGCTGTCTCAAAAATAAATAAACGTTAAAAAAAAATTAAAAAAAAAGAGTTAGATGCTTAACCGATTGAGCCACCCATGTGCCCCTAGACTACCAATATTTAAAGGAATTATTGATATAGTTGGATTAGTATCTACCATATCTGTTACCATTTTCTGGTTGTTGCCTTTGGTCTTTGTTTCTCTTTATTGCGTTCCAGTTTTGTGTGTGTGTGTGTGTGTGTGTGTGTGTGTGTGTGTCTTTTCTAGTTTTAACTCAGAATGTTTTCTGACTCCACTTTTTCTGCTATTAGCATTTCTATTATACTCCTTTAACTTTTTAGTAGCTGTTCTTGATTTTGCTAACTATTTACAATGAATCTAAATCCTTTTCAAATAACCATACAACCTCCTGGGTAGTGAAAGTAGCTTACAAGAAGATATTCCCAATCCCTCCCTCTTAACCTTTGTAACGTGACAGTGATTCATGTCACTTATCCATAAATGATAATCACTGAATGCATCATTCCTACCATTTTGAAAAGTTATATTAGATTAATTAAGAATAAGACAAATAAAATATTTTGTTTTATTCTTATTTATTCCTTTTCTAATGTTCCTCCTTTATTTTCATACATCTGAATTTCTGATTTCTGACCTATCCGGTTTTCCTTCTTTCTGAAATATTTCTTTTTTTTTTAGTTTATTTAATTTTTTTAGTAATCTCTACACAGAATATGGGGCGCGAACTCCTGACGCAAGATCAAGAGCCACATTCTCTTCTGACTGAGCCAGTCAGGTGCCTCCTGAAATATTTCTTTGAACATTTCATTTAAGCCACAGCTACTGGTGATAAATTCCCTCAATTCCTGTTCATCTGAAAACCTTTATTTCTCTCTCACTTTTGAAGGATAATTTTGCTGGACACAGAATTCCACATTTTCATTCAACACTTTCAATTTTCACTTTATTCTCACTTGCATGATTTCTAAAGGGAAATCTGATATAATTTATATTAACGCTGCTGCTCTGTAAGGTGTTTCTTTCTCTGGATTCTTCGAGGATTTTTTTCTTTGTTTGTGATTTTCTGTGGCTTGAATATGATATGTTTGGGTATAGGGTTGTTTTTTTTTTTCATATTTATCATTTGTAGTGCGTTCTGAGCTGCCTACTTCAGTGTCTCCCATGTATTTGGGGAACTTACCAGTCGGTATCGCTTCAAGTGCCAATTTCTGCTCCTTTCATTCCTTCTCTTGTTGTACCCTCTTTTGTATTTCCCCTTTCTTGTATAGAATATCCAAGTACACAATCTTAGATATTCTACTCTTTCTTTTTCATTTTTTTTTTTCTTTGAACTTTGGCTTGGGAAGCGTCTTTTGACATGTTCTTCAAGCACACTGACTTTCTCCTGGACTGTGTGGAATCTGTAGGTGGGCTCATCTAAAGCATTCGTCATTTCGACAACAGTGTTTTGATTTCTTTTGATTCTTTCTTACAGTTTACATCTCTTTGCCTACATTATCCACCTGTTTCTGCACATTGTCCACTCAGCTTATTAATCATATTTGTTTTACATTTCTGGTCTGGTAATTCCAAACTCTCTGTCATATCTGAATCTGGTATTCATGCTTACTCTGTCTCTTCAAACTTTGTAGGTTTTTTGTTTGTTTTTTTGTTTTGTTCTGTTTTGTTTTTGTTTTCTGTAGGGTTTTTGGTTTGTTTTTTTTAGTATGTGTTATAATTTTTTGTTGAAATATGCACATGAGGTACTGGTTAGCAGAACCTGAGACACAGAGCCCTTTTGTGTGAGGTTTTATATTTTATATGGCTAAAGGTTAGACTGTGTACTGCTTTCTCTAGCCCTAGGTGTCAGAAGCTAATATTTCCCCTCGAACCCTTGTTTTTGTCTCTTCTGTGGTCTTTAGGTTTCCCTAGATAATGTTTTTTTTAACTAACTTCTGAGTTCTTTCCACTGCATTCCTCTGCTATCACACATGACCCCTATTTATGTAGTGGTATGGGGTAGGGGGGCAGGCAGAGAAAGAATATTCCTATCAGTATGTATCAGTCTTTTAGTGAACCCGTGTTCCTGGCTTGTGCTGTTCCCAAGCACTTCTCAGCTTGAGTTTTTATTTGTTTCTTTCTTTTTTATTTGAGAGATGAAGTCCAAAGGCTAGAGTTGGATATTTCCCTTCACCAAGTTGGTTCGGCTCTGGTAAAGTGGTTTTCCTGAGGTCAGGCCCTATTAAGGAAAGCAAGAATGCTTTGGATATATATTCCAAATGGCTACCTTATCCTCCCCCTGTCAAAGAGTCAGACACTTAACCGGCTGAGCCACCCAGGTGCCCCATGAAGAAAATTCTGAAAACCGTAGAGTACAAAGAAAGAAAAACATATTCGTTAACCACAAATTAATCTATAAATTTATAATGTAATGAAATCACATTAAAAACTCAGTTGGATTTTTTCAAGTGCTCAACAAAATTATTTTAAAAACTATATGAAAGAATTAAGACCCACGTATAGCTAAATTAGTCTTGAGAAAAAAGAAACTTGTCAGAAGAATTTAAGATGGAATATAATATAATAATAATAATAATGTTAGTAATAAAAAAAACAGCATGATACTGTAGTGCCAATTCAAATATAAACTCTTCTGCAATAGGATAGCAGACTCAGAAATAAACCCTGGTAAAACAGTTGAAACAACATATAATAAGTGTGGCACCAATAAACCAATAATGAAAGGAGAAATCATTAGATACGTGACTTGGGGAAGACCATTCACTTCACATGAAAATCAAGCTGGGACTCTATCTTTCACTAATTACAAGACAGATGCAGAATTAAAGATTTAAAAATGAAAGATAAAACATGAACAGAAAACATGAATACACATTTCTCCAAAGAAGACATCCAGATGGCCAACAGACACATGAAAAGATGCTCAACATCACTCCTCATCAGGGAAACCAAAATTGAAACTACAATGACAAGGGTGTCTGGATGGCTCAGTGGGTTAAGCATCTCACTCTTGATTTCAGCTCAGATCATGATCTCACACTTCGTGAGATCGAGCCCCATGTCGGGCTCTGTGCTGACAGCATAGAGCCTGCCTGGGATTCTTTTCTCTTTGCCCCTCCCCAGCTCACTCACTCTCTCCCTCCCTCTCAAAATAAATAAAGAAACTTAAAAAAACTACAAAGACATATCACTTCATACCTGTCAAATGACTAAAATCAACAGCACAAGAAACAACAGGTGTTGGCGAGGATGTGGAGAAAGGGCAACCCTCTTGCACTGTTGGCGGGAATGTAGACTGATGCGGTCACTCTGGAGAAGAGTATGAAGGGTCCTCAAAAGTTAAAAATAGAACTACCCTATGACCCAGCAATTGTACTACTGGGTATTTACCCAAAGAATACAAACTTAATAATTCTAAGGGATATGTGCACCCCAATGTTTATGGCAGCATTATCTGTAATAGCTAAATTATGGAAACAGCCCAAGTGTCCATCAACTGATAAATGGATAAAGCAGATGTGAGATAG
The DNA here is from genome assembly GCF_016509475.1 of Prionailurus bengalensis. Lineage (NCBI taxonomy): Eukaryota > Metazoa > Chordata > Mammalia > Carnivora > Felidae > Prionailurus > Prionailurus bengalensis. The sequence goes on along the minus strand of NC_057348.1, from coordinate 65,390,136 downwards.
ATATAGATAGATATAAATATAGATATAGATATAGATGATATAGATATAGATATGGTGGAATATTACTCAGCCATAAAAAAGAATGAAATCTCGCCATTTGCAACATGTGGATGGAGCCAGAGAATATTATGCTAAGCGAAATAAGTCAGAGAGAGACAAATACCAGATGATTTCACTCATATGGGGAATTTAAGAAACAAAACAAATGAGCAATGGGGAAAAAATGAGAGAGAGGGGCAAATCAAACAACAGACTCTTAACTATAGAGAACAAACTGATGGTTACCAGAGGGGAGGTGGGTGTGGAGTTGGGTTAGGTAGGTGATGGGGTTTAAGGAGGGCACTTGTCACAATGAGCACTGGGTGACGTATGCAAGTGTTGAATCATTATATTCTATACCTGAAACTAATATTACCCTGTATATTAACTAAATTAAAAAAAAAACTTAATAAAGTAAAATAAAACAAAAATGCGGGGCACCTGGGTGGCTCAGTCAGTTGAGCTTCAGGCTTCAGCTCAGGTCATGATCTCACAGTTTGTGAGTTCGAGCCCCGCGTCGGGCTCTGTGCTGACAGCTCAGAGCCTGCAGCCTGCTTCGGATTCTGTGTCTCGCTCTCTCTCTCTGCCCCTCCCCTGCTCACGCTCTGTCTCTCTCTCTCTCTCTCAAAAATAAATAAATAAACATTAAAAAAATAAAACAAAAATGAAAGATAAAGTTCAGAGATGAAAATACAAAATCGTATCTTTGTGACCTAGAAGTAGAGAATTATCTCTGCAGTAATAGTATACACTCACAAGCCATCAAGATCAATAAAATTACTGGAACTTGCTACATCAAAATTGGAAATATCCATTCAACCAAGAGAGACAAATATGAGTGTATTTGAAAGGCAATAGCGAGGAGATCACTGAAATGTAGACACTGGATAAAAATGAATATCTAAGAATATAAAAGAGACTTTTTTTCTCTTTTGGAGCGAACAAATTTTATTCCGCAAAATTTACAAAGAGATTCCTAAAAATAGAAACAAATACAGGAAAACTGAGGCTCCTGGGGGGGGTGGCGCTCAGTCGGTTGAGCATCTGACTCTTGATTTCAGCTCAGGTCATGATTTCATGGTTCAGGAGTTCGAGCCCCGCATCAGGCTCTGCACTGATATCGCAGAACCTGCTTGGGATTTTCTCTCTCCCTTTCTCTCTCTGTCCCTCCCCTGCTGAAGCTCTCACTTGCTCTCTCTCAAAATAAAATAAGTAAGTAGATAAACAAACAAACAAACAAACAAATACAGGATAACTAATAAAAGTGCAGTTCAGCAAAAACAGAAAACAGACAAATAACACAAGGGGAGCCGCCAAAAAGCTAACAAGTTCAGAAAGAAGATGTTTACATTTATTAGTAGTCAGACAATATCAAGGAAAAGCAGCAATAAAACATCATTCTACGCACCGCTTCGATCATGACTTATTGGCCACATCCACTCCGCTGCCCATTTTTGTGCAGGTCACGAGCTAAGAATGATCTTAGGCACTTCAGTGGTTGGACGGGGAGGGAACAAAAGAGGAAGAATATTTCATAACAAGGGAAAATTATTGAAATTCAAATTTCAGTGCTCCTATCTAAAGTTGTATTGGAACATTTTTTTTAATTTTAATTAGAAAGAAAAAGACATTCGACACCATTCAACACCAGTCAGATTGACGAAAGCAAGTACCCCTCCAGAAAAATCCACAGGTCATAAGGGGGCGTTCACAGGACTAATCTTGGCTGCCATATACACAGTATTCCAAGTTGGACGAAGCATAAATCTTCATTGCTAAGAAACAAATAAAATGTGATGTTTACTTGACAGAGAATACCAGGCCACAATGAAACGCAGAATATTTTCTTGACGTATGGCAACATGATGGTTTTAAATGCTTAGGGTTGTGCTAAAAAGAAAGAGAAAGAAAAGAAAAGCAGATTTATCGCATGGTAGCATTTATGAAATTTTTTTTAAATTTTTTTTTCAACGTTTATTTATTTTTGGGACAGAGAGAGGCAGAGCATGAATGGGGGAGAGGCAGAGAGAGAGGGAGACACAGAATCGGAAACAGGCTCCAGGCTCTGAGCCATCAGCCCAGAGCCTGACGCGGGGCTCGAACTCCCGGACCGCGAGATCGTGACCTGGCTGAAGTCGGACGCTCAACCGACTGCGCCACCCAGGCGCCCCATTAAGACATACATGTCTACAATGGTACCACCTGAGTTCAAACAAAATATGGAACGGCTCCCAGATCACACACTGTACTAGATGCTGGAGACTATCAGGGAACAAAAAAGAAAGGCAGGAAAATCCTTGTCCTGGGACAATGCACATTGAGTAGTGGAAACTGACAATAAGTTAACTACATCAACGATGGAAAAGACGAGGGCTCCAGGGCATAACCGAGCAAGAGAGCACCAAGCAAACAAAGCACAGGAAGAAGCAGCAGCCGGTGAGATGGAAGGAAAATCAGGAGACTGTGAGCACAGCTTTTCCAGAAAGAGGGTGTGGTCAGCTTCGCGGGGAGACCCGTGAAGTGGCATCCGATGGCATCATGCGACATCCTTAGTGACCACATCACGAGCCACCTCACCCAGCACCAGGCCCTGGAGGAATAGACGGTGACAGACTGAGGTGAAGTAGACACAGCGAATACGTGCAGCGTTTCCAGGCAGCCTGGAGGAACCTTCTAGAATGAGGCACCGTTGTTTAGATTCAATGCATGGGACTTAACGGCTGTCCGTGGGCTGAAGGGAAAGAGTGAAGCCGGTGATGCAGGGAGGACAGGATAATCGCAGGTGCAAAACATTCACAAAGAGGGGCATGACTGGTGTCCCAAAGCTGAGAACAGGAGCCGCTCTGCACGGAGAAAGGGCGCTTTGCTGTCGTGCCAGACCTGAGCACGCAGGATGCTGATGCCGATGTGTGGAGTGGGTACACTTGGTGGCAGGAAGATGAAAACAATGTCCCCATCCATTTCTTTTCTCTGTAAGATGCGAGGCAAGACATCAGCGATGATGTCATCATCTCGGGGCGTTGTCTATAAGTAGTTTTGACCCCTCAAGCTGTGAACCTTAGGATCTGGGCATGGCCGTGGTCAGACGAAGTGAAAAGTTTCAGGAGGTCCCTTCTCCAACCCCACGTCGCAACGAAGGCCTTAGGCGCTGGTGAGCGGGCCTTGTTCATACGTGGTCCACTGGCACGTTCTCACGAGTGGGCAATGACAATCGGGTTCTGCGTCTAAAGGGAGAATCGTGACCCAAGGAAGTGACCTTCAAAAAGGTGAAGGGAGAAGACCAAGTGAGCGCACGCTCATTAAGAAACCGACAGGTACGTGCGAAGGTTCTCAGCCTCTCTCATCATCAGGGAAATGCGAATCAAAACCACAATGAGATATCACCTGACACCCTGCGGGGATGGCTATGCTCAGAGACGCCAGAAACCACAGGTGGTGGCGGCGATGTGGAGAAAGAGGACCGTCAGGCACTGTTGGTGGGAATGCACACTGCAAAGCCACCCCGGAGAACGGCAGGGAGGCTCCTGAAACAATCAGAAAGAGAGTTACCATGTGATTCGGTAGTCACACTTGTGGTTATTCATCAGAGGGAAATGAGGGCACTAACTGGAAATGTCTTCGCCCTTATGGTTATCGCAGCATTGTTTGTGACAGCCAAGATGCGTAGACTCCTGAGTGTCCTTGATGGATGAATGCCTGAAGAAGTCACACGCACACGGTGGAACAGGCAGCCATAAGAAAGCAATTGTGCCATTTGTGACAACTTGGATGGGCCTTGAGGGCTTTATCCGAAGTGCAGTGAAGTCAGAGAAAGACAAATACCGTATGATGTCACTTCAAAACAAAAGAGCACAAAATGAGTTCACAGATGCAAAGAACCGATTAGCGGTTGCCAGAAAGGGGAGGAGGGGGGGTGGGGGTGGACAAGGAGTGGGCTGGATGGGAAAAAGGAGTCAGAAGGTACAAATGTCCATTTACAAAATAAATAAGTCATGGGGTGTAATGTACAGCATGGTGACCTTAGGCGACAATACTGACCATATAACTGGAAGTTGCTAAGAGGGTAGGTATTAAAAGTTCTCAAGGCAAGAAATAGATCTATAAATACGCGTGGTGATGGAAGCTATCTAGACTGATTGTAGCGACCATTTTACAGTGTTTACAAATATCAAATCACTTCACTGTATACCTGAAACTAACAGAATGTTACTTCTACCTCGAGTTTTAAAAATGACCTTTTCGGGGGCGCCTGGGTGGCTCAGTCGGTTAAGCGTGCGACTTCAGCTCAGGTCACGATTTCGCGGTCCGGGAGTTCGAGCCCCGCGTGGGCTCTGGGCTGATGGCTCAGAGCCTGGAGCCTGCTTCCGATTCTGTGTCTCCCTCTCTCTCTGCCCCTCCCCCGTTCATGCTCTGTCTCTGTCTCAAAAATAAATAAACGTTTAAAAAAATTAAAAAGGGGCGCCTGGGTGGCGCAGTCGGTTAAGCGTCCGACTTCAGCCAGGTCACGATCTCGCGGTCCGGGAGTTCGAGCCCCGCGTCGGGCTCTGGGCTGATGGCTCAGAGCCTGGAGCGTGTTTCCGATTCTGTGTCTCCCTCTCTCTCTGCCCCTCCCCCGTTCATGCTCTGCCTCTCTCTGTCCCAAAAATAAATAAACGTTGAAAAAAAAAATCTTTATAAAAAAAAAATTTAAAAAAAGACCTTTTCGCAAGTAGACCCTATTCTATCTATGTGACAGCATGTTAGCAGGGTTTGAAATCAACATAGTGGGTCAAGACCAGCATTCTAAAAATGAGAGAGAATGGAAGAGAAGAGATTAGACAAAAGTGATGGTGCAGTCACGCGCACGGCTGTTTGCGTGCGTGTCTTGCTGTGTTATAGGGTATATTTGTGGGGTTGGTCATTGACAAAATACTGCTGGGGGACAGCCAGAGAATGAGAGCGGCGTCCCCGGAGTGGCGGGCTGGAGATCGGCTCCAATGCCGCATCCCCTGGCCACTCCACGTCTCGCCCCAAAAAGAGTGTCCACAGATACACCATTGTGTCTCACCTCGCTCTACACCTGCAGCGCTATTTATATTCCTCACATCATAACCAATGTCATTTTCAGTTTTTTAAAATCCCCTCCGAATTTTCTCTGGAATCCATTTCCCAATTAGGAAATACTGCCAGAAACACAGTCTATCGGGGTTTTTCTCTTGCCGCAGATATCAGCTGGTCGGGTCGGCTTGCTCAAGTAATGGGCTGCAGGGGGTGGTGGTGTTTTGTGCTATCTGGCCCTGGGCACTGGTTTTCTTTTTTCACTCCCATGTTTTGTTGCTCGTCACTGGATTGCACTCCTCACAGAACTATCCAATGGGTGGTCTGAATTGAAGCGCACGGATTAGAAGCTGGATGTAGGGGGAAAAAATTGAACAAAATCTGTGTATCTTTCAAAGACTTTTTGCCATTCTAAATATTTTATCAGCGACGGGATGGCGGTTTACCAGTAATCCCTTCCCTTTTGCAAAGTGATCATATTTCCCAGAGAACTATTACCTTCCACTTACGCTCTCATATTTTCCCTAAGAGACAAGATGGAATTCTGCACATGGCGTCCCATTGATGATTTTCACTAACATATCTGCATTTTATTTCCTCATTTTTGGAAACAGAAATGCCGTAGCTGTGTTGCCATAACCTATTTATGCAAATCTCCATTCTGGTTACTGCATTGGAAAAAAAGGAAAGAAAAAAACCCACGTTTTTTAAGGGCTCTGATCACTTTTGTTGATTTTAAAACCACTAAAATGTAGGCAATGCAGATTTTATCTTCCTCTCGCAGCAGAAGCAAGGAACTCTGGTCCTTGACCCACACCACTCCGAGCAGCTACGCCCAGTGTTATTAACCCGGGGACTCCAGGTGAATTTCAGCACGCTGTCTGTTCCAGGCTCCTGGCAGATGCCTATCAGCTCAGCCACAGCTGCCCATAAAGCAGTGTTACACTTAGAAATCACTGGAAACCTTCAGGGCATCAAGTTTCGCTCTAGAAATTGGGAAGTATGTGCTGAGTCCAAGGGAAGGGAGAGGCAGCCTTCAAAAACAAAACGTTGGCTACACTGTGGGTGCTGTGCGGGGGCAGCGGGAGAGGGGTTCCTTCAGAGGATAAATGTGTCTGCAGGGCTTGAGGGGCCGGGGCAGGAGGCTGCACCCCCAGTCTTCCAAAGCACTCGCTCTGTCCTCCTCCTAGATAGACTTCTTGGACGGCCGTCTTCCCCTCCAGCAGGTGGCTGCTGGAAGCACGGGTGGGGTGGGGGGGTGGGGGATATCTCCTTCTGCCATAGACCCCCCCCCCCTCACTGCAGAGCCAATCACGAAATTGGAGGTGTGGGATTTTCCTCGTTCACTTGGCCAAGTTCATCAGTTCTTCCAGACCCTGACCCTCCCTTGTCTGCAGCCTCTCATGCCCTCTCTGGCCTCACTTGTAGCATCGTCTTATAGACATCATCATCCGTTGTGTGGACAACACCCTTGTTCTCTTAGCTCTTTCCGTTTGTCTTGTCAACATGCCTTCACCTGCCCCATTTAATCCTCCACTGCTCACCCTACCATTCAAATCCCTAACCACGTATACAGACACAGAAGTGACCACAAGACCCTCCTTTCTTCCAAGCTCAGTAGTGGCCAGATCTCATTTGCATGTCCCTAATAAGGTCCCATTCCCTTAGGTGACTCAGGGACTATTTTAAATATGCACGATGTCCCTCCCAATCTCCTTCCGTCAATCTCTTGACTGGCAGAGTAGCGGATCCACACTTTTCATTTCAAAAGGAAAACAGAGCTGGCAAGGACACAGGTGTGCAGGACGTACACTGCACAAAATCAACAGACTGAGGGGCGGAGTGGAAACTGACATCCGGCCCGTGCTGGCACAGGGCTTTGTCAGTTTGTGTAATTTGTCTGATGGGACAGGGAGTTGTTTGGTGGTTGACCCACCCAGAGAAGATGCTGTCTTTGCAATTTGTGCAATTCTGCATCGGACATGAATTTCTTCTGACCTTTGCCCAACACACACACACACACACACACACACATACACGTCTCATTATTCCCACCTACACCTTGTTCTTCCCATCCTAGTGAAGGTCAGACTTCTCTGCTTGTTTAGATTTATCTGCACACGTGTGTTCTCCATCTCACCCCCTTGATCCTTCCCTGGAATATTCCTCCAGCGTCTGTTCTCTTTCTCTCCTGGGTCTTCAAGCTTTCTCGCATGACTCATTTCCAAAATAATCTCAGAATTGGGAAACGACTTTTGGTGTTTGTAACAGAATGAATCCTGAGCTAGGGATTTTCTGCACCACCAGCTGGGTCAGAGGAGTTGAAAATAAATTGAGGTGGATGAATTATTACCCGGGGGGGGGGGGGGGATGTCAATCAATTTGCTTTAAGAATGCATCACCCGGGTCATCACGATGTCATGCAAATGGTTTGTGGCAGCTGAATGCGGGAACAGGAGAACAATCAGAGCCACAATGCACTTCCTTGTTGCACGAGCAGACTCCGTGTATCTGCTGAAGTGACGTGCACAGTGCATTTAGAAACGGGAAAGGCAGGGGGCGCCTGGGTGTCTCAGTGGGGTAAGTGTCCGACTCTTGACCTCGGCTCAGGTCACGATCTCATGGTTTGTGAATTCGAGCCCCGTGTCGGGCTCAGCGCTAACAGTGTGGAGTCTGCTTGGGATTCTCTCTCTGTGCCCTAGCTCTCGCTTGCTCTCTGTCTCTGTCTCTCTCTCTACTTCTCAAAAATAAATAAACTTCTTGGACGTCACAGAGTTGTCTTGAGCCTCTGTCCTTACTTCCAGCCCAAGGCTCCAGCTACTGCCTTCACGTAATTAAAAACCACTTCTGCATCCCTCCTTCTGACCCAGTGCTGAATAGAGGCTACAGTTTTATTTCTATGAATAGGATCGCATCCATCGACTTGCGTTTCACTTCTCGTAAATAGGTGCCTGCCTTGATCAAGTCTGGGACCCCCTCCCTCCTAAACCAGGACCTCTCTCGCCTTTTGACAGTGACCCTGGCCAGGACCCCTGTGGTGGTAAAGGAATCCATGATGCTCACGGTCTGGCCCCACTTGCCTCACTGTTTCTGTCCATGAAATGAAGCTTCCCCTGCACCCTCGGTGCCCCATCTTGTTGTCCTGGTAGAACACGGTGCTTGGGAACCCGGTCCGTACCTGTGCTGTGACACCATGGTCTCTGTACATCTGTTAAAACCAAAAGGAACCTGGGACTCCGATGGCTCCCTGCAAAGCAGGGTATCTCCTTCCAACCTTTATCACCTCCCAGTGGCCTTCTTAATGCCATGCCTTTCAGTCCTCTGGGTAAAATCTCACGGCTACCAGATTTGCTTTCTTGGGGTATGGCCCTCCTCAGGGAATTACCCTGTTCAACAGAGCATCATGGCCAAAATCTTCTGATAAAGCGACTATTCCCCGTTTTCTAAAACTTTCCATTTTGCTAAAAAAAATGCCTTTTTTTTTTTCATTCTATCGTTCTAGTCCCTCCCTCGTGCCGGCGTTGATTGGATGAGGTATAAACATGCATCCGTTTGGGTCAGTTCTTCTTAAGAATTTGGAGCAGGAGAAGAGGACGTTGGGTCATCCCCCAGTATGGCTGGGCCTGTGGCAAAGAGGCTCAGGTCAGTTCGAAACTGATGCAGAGTGACCTCATCCATCTCGTGAGTGTCACGCAAAGGATATTTAAGAACAGCTTTGGCACAGGACGGAAACAGTGAACGCGGTCAATTCTTGTTTCTAGGTTTCCAAAAACATGATTTAACGATGGGATGATTTCTTCTTTTTTAATCCTGGCCTTGTGCCACTTATTTAGATATATCGTAGATCACGTAGGTCACCTCAGCACTGTTTGGACTGTCAGGGAGGTGGGAAGCATCCGGCCTCCTGCGCCCAACTGCTAAGACATATAGGGCACAAGGCACCGTGGGAACACAGAGCCGCATTGGCCACAGATTTTATGCACAAGGATCTTACAGTGTAGAACTGAAGAAACAAGGCAATCGTAAATATCAAATTCTCTGTATTTCCTTCAGCATCTGAGTTCGGCAAAGAAAGGAATCACCTCAGAAAAAGAATAAATAAACCGAACAAACACACACACGCGCATATTATGCATTGGCAATCCCTACTTACCAACAGCCTTTGGAAATTGAAAGAAAAAATGGTCTCTTGGGACAAAGACACCAGCAAGTCTGTCTTTAAGATTTCTGCCATTGGGACGCCTGGGTGGCTCAGTCGGTTAAGCGTCCGACTTCGGCTCAGGTCATGATCCTGAGGCCCACGAGTGAGTTCGAGCCCCGCGTCGGGCTCTGTGCTGACAGCTCGGAGCCTGGAGCCTGCTTCAGATTCTGTGTCTCCCTCTCTCTCTGCCCCTCCCCTGCTCATGCTCTGTCTCTGTCTGTCTCTCTTGTTCAAAAATAAAGATAAAAGAAAGAAAGAAAGAAAGAAAGAAAGAAAGAAAGATCTTCCTTATTTTGTGATTACCAGTGCTTACATCCTCAGCAACCCTGATGACTGGCCCCAAATCATGTTACTGGCCCCATCAGCAGCCCTGGCCTCAAAGTTCAATGTGGGGGTAAAGAGAGAGACCATCCCACCATTGGTTCCTGGGGCAGTATCTACAAGTAGCCTAGCTAGGTAGGAAATTCTGCTCTAGAGAACTGAGCATAGTCGGGGCCCTTTAACAGTGAGCAATCCAAGGGGCGTGGTCATGATCTCACGGTTCGTGAGTTCGACCCCCACGTCAGGCTCTGCACTGACCCTGTGGAGCCTGCTTGGGATTCTCTCTCTCTCTCCGTCTCTCTCTGCTCCGCCCCCATCTCTGTCTCTCTCTCTCAAAATAAATAAATAAATAAACTAAAAAAAAAAAACCACAGTGAGAAATCGAAACACACACCTTCTTGCAAGGGGCATCACTGAGTCCCTGTAGGCGTTCACTCCCAGGAGCCGGAGAGGTACCCAGACCCCTTTCAGAAGGCAAAAGAAGGCCGCACGTGTTGTTGTGTGCAATACTCCTGCTCCTGATTGATGGTAGCAGATGGAATTCTTGGCAATAATGGGCACAGCTGAGGAAGGACCAGGACAAAAGAAGAAATAAATCGTTACATTGCAAGTAAGCACTTGTAATTATCTGCTTCTAAAAAAAAAATTTAATGTTTTTATTTATTTTTGAGACAGAAAGAGACAGAGCATGAGCAGGGGAGGGGCAGAGAGAGAGGGAGACACAGAATCCGAAGCAGGCTCCAGGCTCTGAGCTGTCAGCACACAGCCCGACACGGGGCTCGAACTCACAGACTGTGAGATCATGACCTGAGCTGAGGTTGGACACTCAACCGACTGAGCCACCCAGGCGCCCCTACCTGCTACTTTTTAATGTGGGAAATGTCATTGTATCCATCTTCCAAATATTGGAGACAAAGCACATTCACCTCCATTGAGGACTTCAAGATGCTCTCATCCTGTGCAAGAAGACACACACATCCCCAAGTCCTTTTCTCTTTCGTGTATTCGGCTCCTTCCAATGTGCCTGGTTTCTAGAAAGTACAGTCAAAAGTCACTTCATTGGAGGGGCGCCTGGGTGGCGCAGTTGGTTAAGCGTCCGACTTCAGCCAGGTCACAATCTCACGGTCCGTGAGTTCGAGCCCTGCGTCAGGCTCTGGGCTGATGGCTCGGAGCCTGGAGCCTGTTTCCGATTCTGTGTCTCCCTCTCTCTCTCTCTGCCCCTCCCCCGTTCATGCTCTGTCTCTCTCTGTCCCAAAAATAAATTAAAAAAAACGTTGAAAAAAAAAAATTTTTGGAAAAAAAAAAAAAAAAAGTCACTTCATCGGAGCCATTTCTTCTCCTGAAGCTGTTACTCCATGGATGCAACAAAAATAGAACTTTGATAGAAGCTGTTATTTTTCCAGATAAGTTTCTCTTGTTTTTCCCTTTTGTCTGACAGTATTATCCCTATCACAAAAGACAGTCGTGGGGAAAAAAAAAAATCAGAAAACTATTATTTTTAAGCCTACCCTTGCCACATAATACTGAAGGAAACCTATTAAACCCTTCGGAGATGTATTTTGAAAACAAAAAAACAAAGAGCAAAAAGAAATAGCATCGGTTTCTTTACCAACTTAGTTTGAGAATTAAATGCAACAATGATTATTTGTTAACCTTCCAACAGTGAGGCAGGTAACAAGTATTTAATAGGTATTTTCAAGTGAATGATTAAATAATCTTCTTACTATGAAAACTTATCTTTAGATTTACTTTGAGAGAGAGACAGTGCAAAGGCGGGATGGGTAGACCTAAGGAGTGAGAGAGAATTCCAAGCAGCCTCCACACTGTCAGGGCAGAGCCCCACGTGAGGCTCGAACTCACAAAACCACGAGATCATGACCTGAGCTGAAACCAAGAGCAGGACGTTTCACCGACTGAGCCACCCAGGCTCCCCTACTATGATAACTTTTAGCATCTCTATTTCTTTCTTTTTTTTTTTTTTAATTTTTTAAATATTTATTTATTTTTGAGAGAGAAAGAGACAGAGACAGAGCATGGGCACGGGAGGGGCAGAGAGAGAGGGAGACACAGAATCCGAAGCAGGCTCCGGGCTCCAAGCTGTCAGCACAGAGCCCGACTCGGGGCTCGAACTCACAGACCGTGTGATCATGACCTGAGCCGAAGTACGACGCCTAACTGGCTGAGCCACCCAGGCGCCCCCAGCATCTCTATTCCTATTAAGAATGTTTTAGAAAATGGATGTGGCTCTTTCTTCATTGTACTGTTTTTCCTCTTTGGTGACCTAAGAGTTTGGTCCCACGGATCGGGTGCGCGGCCAAGCTGGACCTCAGCTAGGACAAGGTCAGGCGGGAGTCAGCAGCTGTGCAGCAAGGACGGGAACAGAGCCAACGTTCCCAGGGATGGTCACCCTGAACCTCATAGACTCTGGACAGTACACTGTCATCGAAAGGATGCTACCTTTAAGTCAAACAGGCCTCGTTAACGGTGTTGGCTCTCTGTTATTCCTGCCTCCTCTCGGTCTTATAGCTTCGCTCTTCTGGGTTTCTGCTTCCTCGACGGCTCGATGGCGACTTAGAACTACTGGCTAGCTAAGCCACTGGACGCACGCTGTGTATGAAAAGTCTAGCACAACGCCCGGCGGGTCGGTCCCCAGTCCGTGCTGGCCCTCGTTGTTGTCGGTTGTGTTCGTCTCATTTGGATTTTGTGTCCCAGATCAGCTTCATTCCACATCCCCTGCCTCTGGACCTACACATGCATCCCCACCCCCCCCCCACAGCAAACACAAACACCACCAGGCACATACACAACACAGCACACGCAGCACCCACGCCTGCTTCGCGCGTGCCCCAGCTCTCGGTGAGAGAGCAAGCCTCCTTCAGCGTGCTGGTAGGACGGAGTCATTTCATCGGGCCAGGGGGTCTGTCTGCCATGTATAAGACCCAGTCTACACGTCCTGAGAGGCAAGGTCTAGACATCCGTGTGCCCCACGCTGCGGTCGCTATTCAGCCGCTGAGCCTTGGGCATGTATCCCACAGGATTGCACCACGTCCCATCCCTGCGTGCTTCCGGGGGCGCCCGCTGCCTCCAGGCCTGGAACTTAGCCCAGTGGCCAAGACAGCCAGTGGCCTTGCCAGCTTCGGGCCAGGTCTCCTCTGAACTAGAGTGTCATCCCGATATCCCAGCTTATGGTTTGGAATCCTGCCATCTTGGACAAATCTCCTGGGTGGAGACCCAGCCAAGCCCCTGTGCTGAGCCCTCTCCCGGATTCGCCACCGCTCCAACCTGACTACTGGCTGCTGGGATCACCAGTGAGCTCCCCACCATCTCTGGATGTCCCGTCTCAAATTCTTCTGTGGGACATCCGGAAGGAGCGGACGGGGTTGTGAGGTGGATGTTGGCGGAACGACTCTATTTGAAACGCAGCTGCTCAGTTTATCCCTAAGCTGGTGAGGTCCCGGAAAATGGAAATCTTACTAACAAAGATTAATCAACCGTATTATTCAAATGTAATCAATCTCCTAAATATAGTGTCAGTTTCTAATGTATTACTGATTAAAATAAGTTTCCCGAGATCTACCTAAACTTCTCCATCCTCAGAAGTAAGGGATGCTGTCTGAATTATAAAATATATCATTTCCTTCCAGGGGCACCTGGGTGGCTCAGTCGGTCGGGCGTCCGACTCTTGATCCCAGGGTTGTGGGATCGATCCCCACGTCAGGCTCCACACTGAGCATGAAACCTGCTTAAGATTCTCTCTCTCCCTCTGCCCCCTCTCCCCTGCTTGCTCACTCTCTCTCTTAAAAATAAATAAATAAATAATGTAATGTAAATAAATAAGTAATGTATAAATAAATAATGTATAAATAAATACTGTAATAATGTAGATAAATAATGTATAAATAAGGAAGTAAATAAACAAATAAACTATTCCTCACTTTTCCTTGATTAAAAAAAAACAGCTAATATTCCTGAATTTGCCATGTGCCAGGCCCAGAACAAGTCTGAGAACCTTGCATGAATTGTCTCATTTACTCCTCAGAAAAAACACATAAAACAAATATGATCCTAACCCCCATATCACAGATGAGCAAACCTTTGCTAATCCAAGGTCCAATTTCTGTTCATTATAACTCTAAATATTTCAGGCGTGACCTCCTCAACGTCGAGTTCACTACCAAGGAAAGGCATTCATCTACTTACCGCCTTCTTGCGTTTCTTCTGAAAGTTGATGTGCACGGATGTACAAATGATTCTGCAAAACATATACGAAACTACATTCTGTGATGCCAAATCACCGTATCTGATACCTAAGGGTTCTTGAAAACATAGGTTGGTAAGGTTATCGTGACTGCATTGCTCAACAATTTTGCGCAGGCCGTGTGACGTGGACAAGCTCTGTCCAGTAACAACAGTATGAGGACGACTCTTTTTTGGACCGAGAGGAAGCTGCTTCTGGAAGCTATGACTCCTGACGCAGGAGAATTGTGGGCAACAAGAGCCAGCTCTGAGTTCTGGGGTTTCTGCCTGCTTGTGGCTGGGACCCCGCCAAGCCAATCCCACCTACTCCCTGCAGCCAGACTCTACCGATTGTGTGAGGATAGAATGACACCTAGGAAGCATCTCAGGGGGAAATATATTGCGAAAAGGAGGCACCGCACGGCACAGACCACATTTCGATGTTTCTCGGTTTCCAGAGGGTCTGGCTGAATAAGGAGGAGGTAGGAAGTGAGCAGAGCTATAAAGAGTGTGTTACTGAAAAGTCTGTTTTCCTGGCTGATACTTCAGATGCAGGAGTGAATAGCCTCCCAGGGGCAGGTATCTCGCGCCAACAGCAAATTTTGTTCACCCTGAGCCCACCTGATTGGATCAAGTGGTTTGAAAACACGAACCTGGAAATGGTCGAGGACGCAGAATACCAAAGCCGGATGAAATCGACTTCATCCTCAGAAATACAATGAAGACGCGAACGGTGCCCAGTACTCTGGACAAAGACGGCGACGTAGTGGCTACCGAGGGCCCCCGGGGCCCACACCGGGAAGGCAGATGAGTAAAGCGGCTTTGGGACTTTACAAAGAGCTCATTCTACCACAGGGGATGCACAAAGGGACCGTGAGGAAGCAGTCCTCATAGGTGGAAACAGTAACGGGAGGAGGGAAAAGAGAGAGAGAGATCCTATTCAAAAGTCACAATCCCGCAGGAGGGAAAACAAATTGGGTCCATATGCCAAAGATTACATGAGCATGAAAATGCATGGCCCGGAAACACGTCCCTCTGCGGGGGACGCAGAGCACAGGAGGATGTGATAAATGGGGTGTCCACATACCGTTCCACTATTGGACAGTGTGTCTGTGTTGGACCTTAGAGATTACGTGACAGGAGCCCCCATCAGCTGGCTCTATGCCAAACACCTCCAAGCCCGTCCCTAGTTTTCCTCTCATTTGTTGTCAGACAGAAATGGGTCATTCCTGTACTGGGAAGAGTCCCTTGGGGTAGTGACAAATGGGAACTTTTCCCTTGTAAGTTTCTGCTTTTCCCCCTTCATATCTCTCCCATCCTACCAGGAGGCTGATTTTTTTTTTTTTTAATCATACACTGCTGGCTTAAAATGGTATGGGGAATGTTGACTGTCCCTTGCCTGTTATGTGTGGATGTCGCAGAAACCCGTCAACATTTCTGCCCACCTGCTCTGCCCACTCTCTCCTAACTAGAGATTCATCCTCCATGAGTGCTCTGAGGCCCCGCAAGTCCTCCAGGGCAGATGCCATCACATCCCTGACAGTCGGGTGGAAGGCACTTCAGGGACCCATTCCTTGAGCCCGACAGCCAGATGGTCTAGAATAGTCACCAGAAGAGGAGCGGAGCTGAGACCGTTACAGGAGCGCAGATCCCGTCGTCCCAGGGGCGCCCGGAAGGAAACCAACAGCCTCGACACATTTGAAAACGAAAGTGCAGAATAAATCAATACATTTGAACTTGCAGTTCAAGGTTATCCATTCAGCCGAAACCTCTGGCACATTTCAAGTTTCTTTCCTTTAAGTTCAAAGAGTTCATGCATTTGAAATTTGAAAAAAAGGTCAAACTTTACATTTTCACAGAAGGTGGCAAGTCTGTGGAGTAATCGCTATTTGGGACTATGTTTTGTATAGTTATTCAGAAGACTTTACTTTTATTCTACTTTGTCCCAAGATTGGTGGGAAGACTGAAACCTTTCCGTGTGATCCAGAGCCCCTAATTGTGATGCAAGTTAGACTCTTTGGGACACGTGAGTCAAATCTCTCTTGCAGTAAGTCAAACCTTAAGTCATATCGTCCTTTTGATTTATCTTGACTTGTTCTTTTTTGCGAAAGGCAGCTTGAGGACACAGGGTAGGATAAGTGATCTTCTTTGGATAGAGCCAACAACTCTCCAGGCCAAAAACCTCTTACCCAGCTGCCTTTCTAATCAATGCAAAAATACTTTCTGGGGGGGATCATAACACCAGTGTCTTTCAACCACTGACTTCACGGCACAGGTGAGGTTAGGAGAACAGCCACAACTGAAACGAGAGTGTCTCCGTAATGAGCACAGGGTAGCCTTCTCTTGAAGGGACAGAGGGTCAGGAGATGGAGTGTGTGTCTTGCCCACGGAGGGCTGGCTTCGTGGCTGGGTCTGCTGGCTCTGGAGGAAACCCCAGTAGCTATCTGCCCAGAGGTGAAGGCCGAGGCTGTGTCTTCTGGAGTTGGGATGGCTATGAACCTTGCTTGGGCCTCTGTTCCTCAGTGTGCTCACTTGCGAAATGAGGATTAGAATTACACCTCGGGGCGCCTGGGTGGCTCAGTCGGTTAAGCGTCCAGCTTCGGCTCAGGTCATGATCGATCCCACAGTTGGTGGGTTTGTCCCCTGCGTTGGGTTCCGTGCTGACAGCTCAGAGCCTGGAGCCTGCTTCAGATCTGTGTCTCCCTCTCTCTCTCTGCCCCTCCCTGCTTGCGCTCTCTGTCTCCCAAAAATAAATAAATAAACATTTTTAAAAAAGAAGATTTTACAGGTGGATATCAAAATCTAGAAAGAACCCTGAAGGCAGCCAGAAATAAAATGACAGTGATCCAAGAGGGGTAAGGTGAGATTGAAATTAACTAGAAACAGAAGTACCATATTGAAAAACTCGATTTTTTTAATTAAAAGACCACCAGTCAGGGACTAGGGGACCTGGGGTGTCAGCCCTATGCCCCCCGGAGCTGAACGGGTCACAATGACATAACTCAGTTTTCTCACCTTTGAAATGCCTTTCTGCCTCATAGAATTGCTGCAGGATTTAACAACATAAAAAATGGGAAATGCTTGAAAATTATAAAGCACTATGGAAATAATAATGATAGCTAATATTTATTGTGACTGTAATTTCCTAAAAGCCTGCTAATTGTCTAAACCTTTTTCCCATGTTAATCAATTTTACAGTCACAACATTGCAATGAGACAGGACTATTACTCTCCCCATTAAACAGATGAGTCCCGGGGACCTAAATGGCATGTCCAAAACCACATAGGGAATAACAGGCTCACCCAGCATTTCAACACATCTGCCTCCCAGGGCCTGGATCCCAACCACTACACAACCTGCCTAGAAAATCAATCGGTCGATTGATTTATTGATTCCACCAATGTGCCCTGAGCTATCTATCATGTGCCAGGCGCTGTATAGGCACTGGGATTCATCAGTGACCATGAGTGACAAAGCATTGCCCTCAAGGATATTGCTTTGTAATGTAGGAAACTGACACGTAACTATGATGGCAGATGACAGGGTGGTAAGAAGAAAAATAAAAGGGCCAAATAGTCACAGGGCAGAGACACGGTTGGATAAGACTTGCTGAGTCAAGAGAGCCTGGTAACACATGTTAATCTGGGACACAACAGGAAAGCGAGGCAGGAACGGCCATAATGTTGACAATGGCTACGTGCCTGTTTGTGCATGGCATGTGTGGGAGGAAGTTGGATGAAACAGTCACAGAATAAGAGGGGTCAGGGGGATCCAGGGAGAAGAAGGTGTTATATGGGGTGTGGGCCAAGAAGGAAGATGGGGCCCAGCTTCATGAGCAAGGGAAAGAGAGATAGGCAGAGGTGGCCAGGGTCCAGATGGTGTGGGGGAGGCACATGGGCCACGATATGGAAGGTTGTCACGGCACATGATGGGGCAGCCAACTCATACAGTCATCCACTATGCCACTGGTAATGGGCGATAGCAACTGTGTTTTATTTTTTTAATTTTTTTAAAGTCTCTTTATTTTGAGGGAGATAGAGAGTGCAAGTGGGAAAGGGGCAGAAAGAGAGAGAGAGAGAGAGAGAGAGAGAGAGAATCCCAAGCAGGCTCCACACTGTCAGCACAAAGCCCGATGCAGGGCTCAAACTCACAGATCATGAACGCAGGGCCCAGTCTCATGAACCATGAGATCATGAGATCATGACCTGAGCCGAAACCAAGAGTCAGACGCTTAACCCACGGAGCCACCCAGGCGCCCCTCCGTGTCTTAAATGCAAGTCACAAAGAAAGAATCCACCCCACCAGACGACGCATTGTGCCAGGAGGGAAGCCAGTTGGAGTCCAGACCCACCAACGCCGGGTTATAGTGCAGAGGCCACTGAATCACCAAGTTTGACGCAAATCATGCTGTTCCTGCTGAGCACTACTCATTCACCTCCAAAATGATCTGCAAAAGTGTGATGTTATTATCCAAAAACCTCTCAGAATGTGTCAGTAAACAAGCATCCAAGCCGTGATAGGATTTCCAAACAGCTTAGTGTAGAGATACCCAGAGACAGTCATGGGAATTATAGTTGGTTAGTGAATTAAAAACTTGTATCCATTTTTCTATTGTGTAGAGTTGTCAAGTGAGAATGGCTCGTCATTTATCAAAGACCCAGAAAATGCTTCCAATACAATTGATTTACTTTCTCAGTAAGAAAGGTCAGTGCCCTTGAATGCTAACAACGTCTGAAAGTATCCATCTAATTAGACCTTAAAAAATCTATGAGAAGAATTCATTTTACCTAGCTGTCATCTGAATTTCGATTGTTGAACTTGCCAACAAATGAAAAGCAACTGATAAAGTTACCCAGCAAATAAGACAAAGGACGTCAAACGCTGACACCATCACTAAGAAGCAGCAGAAAGTATCAGCTAAGATGTATGTGTCACAAGAAGCCGCTGCTGCTTTATTCACTGCCCACCTCCTCACCCCAACCCCCGCCCCGGGGGGCTCACCTCAGGCTGTGTGCTGGTCTATGACCTTGACTCCAGCACTCAGAACAAATGAGTCCAGGGGTGCCTGGGTGGCTTGGTTGGTTAAACATCCCACTCTTTGGGTTTCAGCTCAGGTCATGAACTCACGGTTCATGGGTTCAAGCCCCGCATCAGGCTCTGCACTGACAGTGCGGAGCCTGCTTGGGATGCTCTCTCTCCCTCTCTTTCTGCTGCTCCTGCACACACTCTCTCTCTCTCTTTCTCTCTCAAAATAAATACACTAAAAACAAAACAAAACAGCAACAACAAAAAAACAAATGAGTCCAACACGTCAGACCAGAGTAATAAAGAACTGTACTTTAAGGTCACATACACTGCCCAATGATGCCATCGACACATTCAAGCAGGGCTTCCTGGGTGAGATGGTCTCCAGCCACAGCACAGGTTGAATGAACAGAGTAAGGTTAATAAACGGGAGGGAGACAGGAATTATCAGAACGCTGTTAATGTCCGATCCCCTCCCTTGCGTGGTGTCCATGGGAGGAAACTGGGTAAAATATGTTTCCCCAATCTGGAGAAGGGGACATTGAGGCATAGTCCTACAGCCAGGGTGTGCTTGTGTGTGTGGTTGGATGGGGTAGAGGTGAGGTAGAGAGTTCTCATTATTCTTCCCATTGATCTCCCCCACTGCTTCCCCATGTTAAGAAAAGGGGGGTGGATAAATAAATTAAAACATGTCGATCGACCAAATTCCTCCAGGCACCTAGCAAGCCCCCACTAAACGTAAGATCTATGACCGCATAAAGGATCTTAAGTCGTGCTAGGGGAAATAACGACCTTAATGCAAAAGAAGCTGTGCAAATACTACAAGAGAAATGAATAGACCCAAGTAACATCAGGTTTCGGTTGAAGACAGTAGGGACATATTCAACATTTGAGCTAAACCTTAAAGGGTGGGCTGAAAGTCGATCACAGAGTTAGAGTCAGGCCACCTGCATGGAGGCAGGGCTTGAATACGAGGGCATCGGACACATTTTCGATACATCCCAGCTGGCTTGACTCAATCGTGGGGTTCGTCATGATGGCGATATTAACTAACATTAGAACTGGCATGGTGGGCAACAGGTCTTTGTGAACTGCTTTACAGGTATTACTCCATTGAACCCATAATATAGGCACTATTTATTGTTTTCACTTTACACGTGAAGAACAAGAGCACGGAGAGGCCCCGAAATTTGCCAAAGGTTACAGGTAACATGCGCGGTCAACAAATGAAGGGAGTCTGGATCCAGCCCCATGTTCTTCGCCGCTGCACTCGATTACCTCCGAAACACCCAAGGACCCACTAAAAATTCTTTAGCGCCTGCGTCTTCTGATAATTTGCCTAAAAAGACCATCTTATCTGAGCTGGGAAAGTGAGGGATTAAAGGACCTTTCGGAGAAGTACAGCTCTTTTGGTTCCTTCTTTCCTCTTTACACAGATCCATTCTGAGTGAAGAGTGATGATTAGGAAATATTGAGTATCATGTGTCATTGGTTCTTCTACCCTGGAGGGTATATCACTGTGGTCAAACTGAGTATTTAAAAGCTGCTTGAAAGTGTCTGACTGAGCTGTAATGAGGTTCAGATACATAGCACCACGCTACTCCTACGCAAACTATTGACTTGGAAAAGGGCCTCCCGCTGGTGCTACAAAATGACCCACATTCTGGATTTTCCAACTTTCATCATGATGTACTTTAACTTGGTCTTCTGTCTTTATATAGTTAACCGAAAGTTAAGTCTAAAGGCTCAGCTAGATCAGGTTATATAATTTAGGAAGGGGGCGCCTGGGTGGCTCAGTCAGTTAAGTGTCTGACTTCGTCTCAGGTCATGATCTCGCATTCCGTGAGTTCGAGCCCCGTGTCGGGCTCTGGGCTGACAGCTCAGAGCCTGGAGCCTGCTTCAGATTCTGTGTCTCCCTCTCTCTCTGACCCTCCCCCATTCATGCTCTCTCTCTGTCTCAAAAATAAATAAACATTTAAAAAAATTAATTTAGGAAGAATCTTCGCAGGAGCTGCTCTACGCTTCATTTGCATCACCTCAGGGGACACCTCCCGTGACCTAAGGTCACTGATAGTGACACTGAGATTAATCACTGGGTTAAACTGGTGACAGAGAGACCTCTCTATTGAAATCGTGTTGCAGCCCTCAGGACTAGTAATGGTACGTGAAGCGATAACTTCGCACAATGTGAATTCTTCATTTTCTCACAAACTTTCAAAGGAGAACTTTGTCACCCTTTGATGATGATTGTCGGAATCAATTATACCATTAGGGTTTACACATCCAACAATTCCTTTTGTGAAAAGAGCTTTTGCTTCAGAAATGTTGTAAAGGTAAATTTTGTTTACCTTGACATACAGTTGTATTGGAAAGGTGGTTTAATACTTATTTATTTCCTTTAAGTTTTCAATTTTCAAAGAAAAGATTCAATGTAATAGTCACCTCCAATAGTGATAAATACATTCTGTTAATGTGTGTGTGTGTGGCTTTCCATTTTGTGAATGTAATTATAGAATTAATACATACAAAAATCTAGAGATAGATTTTTTTTATGTTTCCATCAATTGTGATCATCATGGGGGGGTGCTTTAATTGTCCCAACTTTGTCCCATAGAATTTCCTTCAAGCCGATTTGGAGATCCTTTTGTCAGAACCCTATTCAGGTTTGAAGACTTCCTTGTTTCCCAGTAGAGAAAGATTCTTCTCCAAACTGAAAGAGACAGAAGAGACTCCAGCTTCTGGAAAAATGAAACAGACACACTTTGCCCTACCCTTCCTATATCCTTCCTATACAACTAAAATTAGTCTCAACTAACTTTAAGTATAATTAAAACTCCTGGATAGATATAGATAGATAGATAATGGAATATTAATGGAAACTTCTGGAGATATAGGTAGATATAGATAGATACAGATAATAGATATAGATATAGATATAGATATAGATATAGATATATAGATAATGGAATATTACTCTGTCATAAAAAAGATGGAATCTTGCCATTTGCACTGATATAGGTGGACCTGGGGAGTATTATGCTAAGTTAAATAAGTCAGCCAGAGAAAGACAAATAACCATTTGATTTAACTCATGTGGGATTTAAGCAACAAAACAAAAGAGCCAAGGTAAAAGAAAAGAGAGAGAAGCAAACCAAGAAACAGACTCTTACCTATAGAGAACAAACTGATGGTTACCAGAGGGGAGGCAGGGATATGTATTAAATAGGGGGTGGGGACTAAGGAGAGCACCTGTCATGATGAGCCCTGGGTGATGTATGGAAGTGTCGAATCACTATATTGTACATCTGAGACTAATATTACACCGTATGTGAACTAACTGGAATTAAAATAAAACTTTTAAAAAAAATAAGAAAAATGTAAATCAGAACTGGAAAAAGAAACTTCCAGGATGTCATAAATAAAACAGGCCAAGGAAGACTCTCAAAGGCATAGAGAAGAAGGCAGATTGCCCTGGGATCTCAGGACACAAGCAGCTGCACAGTGGTGACTTCTGGGAGTTTTCTTTTTGTTTCAGAATATTCCAGACTTAGAGCTAAAGACAGCACCAAACCAGAAATGTGAAGGAGCATGAACAAAACAATAGAAATCTGTTTCCCAGTAAAAATCTTCTCTCTGTATCTAAGGAAACAGGAAAGAGGCAGATAAGCAAGGTAGAAAACTTTTGCACAGTAAATGTTCTACTACAGAAACCTGGGGACAAACGATGGTCCTACCCCCAACTACATCCGCAAAGGCTGAGCCAGAAACACAGACTGCTGCCCTTCTAAGGCTGCAATGAAGGGCCCCATTCCCCACATCAGGGTCAAGTTGAAGAAAGCCAAGGGAGAACCAGATCTTTCATCCCCAACTGCTGGCAACAAAAGTTCTCTTCTCCTTATGGTGTCAGTAGAGACCACATGGGGAGCCCAGTTTCCACATCTTTCCCCACTGGGTACTGTCAGAGACCTAGGGAAGACTTTCATCATCACTGAAAGGTAGCAAGACCATCTCTACACAGTGACCGGAAAGCAAGAACCCCCCACCTGGAAGTAATGAGGTAGTAAGATACAGCTTTTCATAACAATATGAAAATGTCCAAACTGCAATTGAAAAATTGCTCATCATGCAAAGGAACAGAACGACAGCTGAATGAAACAAAGAATATTAATACGATCCAACATCAGGATGACAGCAGTGGTAGAAATATCTGACCAAGGTTTTATAGCAGCCATCATAAAAAGGCTTTAAGAAACAATTGCAGGGGTGCCTGTGTGGCTCAGTCGGTTAAGCGTTCGACTTTGGCTCAGGTTATGATCTCAGTTTGTGGGTTCGAGCCCTGCGTCGGGCTCTGTGCTGACAGCTCAGAGCCTAGATCCTGTTTCAGATTCTGTGTCTCCCTCTCTCTCTCTGTTCCTCCCCTGTTCATGCTCTGTCTCTGTCTCAGAAATAAAAAATAAACAGTAAAAAAAAATTTTTTTAAGAAACAATTACAAACACTCTTAAATAAAAAAATACAAAGCCTCAACAAAGACACAGAAGCCATGAAGAAAGATCAAACTGGAACTTTAGAAGTGAAAAAATATAATGCATAAAAGAAAAAGTTCAGTGGATGGACTAAACAGGAGAATAGAGATGACACAGGAAAGAATCAGTGATCTGAAAAAGAGAACAAGAAAAATTATTCAATCTAGACAACAGAGGAAAAATATATCATAAAAAAGAGAATCATAGGGACCTCTGGGACTACAAAAAGAGATGTAGCATTTGTATTATCAGATTCCCAGAGAGGGGGGAAAGAAGTGAGTCTACAAAAATTTTTTCAAAGAAATAATGACGGAAATCTTTCCAAATTTTCCAAGAGTCATAAACCTATAGTTTCAGGAATCGGAGTGAATTTTAAACAGAGTAAACCCAAAGAGATCTACACCTGTATGCCTCATAATTAAAATTCTGAAAATAAAGACAAATGAAAAGATGTTTAAAGCAGCAGTAAAACAAATCATACTTTACTTACAGGGGAAAATGATTTGAATGGCAGCAGATTTCTCATCAGAAACCATGGAAGCCAGGAAAGCATAGTATTTTCAAGTGCTGAGAGAAAAGAACCCATATCTAGCAAAATATTGTTCAGGAATAAAGGGGGAATTAATATATTTTCAGATGAAGACAAACTAAGAAAATGTACCCCCAGCTGAAGTGCCATAAAAGGATGGCGAAAAAAATTCTCTAAACAGAATGATAATGATAAAGAGGAAACCTGGAAAGAAGGAAAGAAGAAGGCGACTGGTAAGCAAAAATATGGGTAAGTGAAATAAGCTTTCTTTCTTTTGAGCTTTCTAAATTATATTTGACAGGGGAGCCTGGGTGGCGCAGTCGGTTAAGCATCCGACTTCAGCCAGGTCACGATCTCGCGGTCCGTGAGTTCGAGCCCCGCGTCAGGCTCTGGGCTGATGGCTCGGAACCTGGAGCCTGTTTCCGATTCTGTGTCTCCCTCTCTCTCTGCCCCTCCCCTGTTCATGCTCTGTCTCTCTCTGTCCCCAAAATAAATAAACATTGGAAAAAAAATTTTTTTTAAATTATACTTGACAGTTATGGCAAAAGTATAACACCGATATGATTCCAAATGTTTATCGAGGACATATTTTAAACAATTTTAAATGAAGAAGTCTAAAGGGATGTAAAGAGAGAGAAGATTTTTTTCCAATTCACTGGTAAAATGATGATACCAAGAAGTTGTGATAAGTCATGTACAGTTAAACCTTGGATTGCAAGTAACTTATTCCACGAGTGTTCCACAAGATGAGCAAACATTTATAATAAAGTTTAACTTGATAAATGAGTGATGTCTTGCAGTATAAATAGTATGTGATGCCGAACAGCACATGATCACAACTGAACTAATGGTTCTTAAAATTCATTTTGATATATGAGTGCTTTGAATTACAAGCATGTTTCTGCAACAATTTATGCTCTCAAACCAAGGTTTTACTGTATACAAAATGTTACATCTAGACCAATCACTAAAAATGTTACCCAAAGAAATATAGCAAAAAAATGTTATAGAAAAATTAATGAAGATGCTGTTCTAAAAATGGTCAAATAACCGACAAAAAGGAAGAAGGAAGAAAACATGAACAAAAAAAACCACAGAAAAATAAAAAAACCAAACTTAAAATGGAAAACTTAAGCCCTGACATATCGACAATTACATTAAAAGTAAAAAGTCTACCTAAACCAATTAAAAGACAGAGATTAGTAGAGTGGATTACAAACCATGACCCAACTGGATGCTGTCTTCAAGAAACTGACCTCAACTATAACAATTTGGAAAGATTGAAAGTGAAAGAATAGACAAAGTTATATTAGATAAACATGAATCAGAGAAAAACTGGAGTAACTATATAATATCAGATAAAACAAATTTCAGGATCGGACCAATTCAGCAACTAGAGAAAGATGATAGAATTGATTTTAAAATATTTTGGCAAGAAAATGGACAAAAACAAAAACCATACTGTATGTATGGAAAAAATGCTATCAATTATTAAGTCTACAGTGAGTATGTTTATTTTAATATTCTCTAAATTTCCTTATATGCTTGAAAAATTTTATAGTAAAAGTTAAAGATAAGAAAATAATAAATGGTACTCCCTCTGTAACTAGTCAGATTGTTATTAAGATACTACATGAACCTGATAGATGTTTTTAAATTATATATATTTTTAAAAATAGAGATAGTCCTATTTGAGTTTGCAAATAGAGACTCACAGGGTTGCAATTTTTGTTCCTCCTCTTGTTTTAAATAACAAACATCTGTTGAGTGTCTATTTGGACAAGATGAAAAAGACAAAGCTCCTTTTTCCTAAGGGAGCTCATGCTCCAAGAAGGGAGAGAAATATTTGAATAAATATTTGAGATATACTGTGACAATTGTGACACAAATATGTACAATATACAATCAGAAGGAATGTAGAGATTGAGTCCCAAGGGCATGTGATGAAGGATATGGTACAATATACCAGATATTTGCACTAGACTTGGATGGTTGGTAGGCATTTCCCAGATAGAAAAGAGCAGAAACAGAATTCTACCTAGAAAGAAAGCACATGTAAAGACACAAGGTAAAAGATATAAACAAAAAAACAATGAATCATAGACAACACTAATATTGCTGAATAAAAAGGCAGAGTGACTGGAAACAAGACAGGATGAGTAAACGTTAATGACAGCAAGGACAGTGTTACATATCGTGTACTGGGATCACTTCCTGAAGTTCACATTCATCTCATTGTCTTCCTGGAAGGAGGCCATCTGAACCTGTCTGTGTGTTGACAACAGAAGCTGTTAGTATTCTTAAGAAATACATGGCAAAGCCATGGATGTTGTAAATAGGAATCAGAGTTTCCAGGCTTCTAATCTTGCAGCTAAGAACTTTACATAGTAACCCATTTAAGGCTTACAACAGTGGATCAATAAATCTATTTGGGCCAGGCATTGCATCATTAGGGGTGGACATGAGAAATCCCGATGTATTTCCCAGCTGCTGGTGCCGAATCCCAAGGAGATACAACCCTAATGAGCACAATTTCCCCAACTTGTCTCTTTTCCATTCTTAAAAGAAATATGTTGGACCTCAAATGATGAGTAAGTAATCAGGAAGCTGAAATGCTCTTATCCACTAGTACAAAATAGAAGTCAAAGACTTTATCCTGGAAACAATGGGGAATGATGGAGGATTATTAAAAGTAGTCAAAAATGGATTGCAGAGAACTCGCCTTTGGTAGTGACGTAAAGAAAGGGTTGGAGTTGTCATAGCTGTGGTTAATGATGCAGGAGTGAAATAAGACAGACATAGTGTAAAGGTAAGGAGGCGGCATGTGTCAAAGGCTTACAGAAGGTGTAGTAATTGAGATTCACTGATGAAATGAGGAGGAAGTCAAAGCACGTTGGAGGTGTGGGTGACTGGGTGGTGGCATCACTATTATTCGGGAGAGTGGATATGCGAAGAAAATTACATTTGGGGGTAAAATAAAGAATTCTCTTTTTTCAATGGCTTCATAGATGAACTTAGAAATCCCAAGGATGAGGTATACAGTATATTTACTGTTGGTGCTCAAAACGGGGGTCTGGACTAAAGGCTTGGGTTTGGAAGTTTTAAGCATGTAAGGAATAGTAATGACACTATGGGAGAAATGTAGAACAGATCAATGTTGTAGACAGTACAGATATTTGGTTGGAACATAAAAAATAAAATAAAAACAAATAATAAGTACAAATTAGCTTCTGTGGTATAAACCATCATCAATAAGAAAACAGGGTAAAACAATGGATATTGTTTACAGCAGTAATAACAAATGTATAGTAAGTAAAAAGAAATTTAACAGGAATTATGCAATACCCTTTAGAAGGTATGTGACTTTATGAGGCAGCTTAGGTTATGTTGGCTGGTAATAATAAAAAATAACCTACAATCTCAATGACTTACGGAAATAAAACATGTATTTCGCACCCATGCTACATGTGCATCATGGATTGGCCGGGGTGTTGTTTCTCTAGCCTTGATCTTGACTCAAGTGTCCAGGCTGAACAAGCATGCCCAGATCTACATTTCCCATGAATGAAAAGGACACTGTGGAGCCACATCACTTCTTGAAACTTCCTCTCAAACGTGCCAATGCTGCTTCCAGTCATACTTTCTTGGTCAAATGGCTCAGCTCTGATGTTAGTGGAGAAGGACTGTGTGATTATCCCATAGATTTTAAACAATTCTATTTTCTTTATCTGAGTACAGTTGGCACTCAATGCTACATTAGTTTTGGGTATAAAACATAATGATTCAACAAGTTACACTATGCTCCCCACAAGTATAACTACCATTCGTCACCGTACAAGGCAATTCCCTCACCATTGACTGTATTCCTAACAAACAAACAAACAAAAACTACAAATTAAGAATAAAAAAAAAAACAATTCTATATTCCCACCTGCATCATTTTTTTTTAAATGTTTTTTTCAACGTTTATTTATTTTTCGGACAGACAGAGACAGAGCATGAACGGGGGAGGGGCAGAGAGAGAGGGAGACACAGAATCGGAAACAGGCTCCAGGCTCTGAGCCATCAGCCCAGAGCCCGACGCGGGGCTCGAACCCGCAGACCGCGAGATCGTGACCTGGCTGAAGTCGGACGCTTAACCGACTGCGCCACCCAGGCGCCCCATACCCGCATCATTTTTAAGTGGCACTGATAAATTTTATAGCAGAAAAAGTGACTCTTGTATACAAAGAGAAAACTTCACATGAACAAGGTAAAAAGAAAATGGACGATTATTTGCAAAAAGGTATAACACAGATTGTCACCGAAAACTTAACAGCTATTACCTGTAATTACTTGGAAGCCGCTCTACCTTAATCGATGCTATCTTCTGTTCGCTGGCGCTAAAGGGAGAGGACACAGATTTGGCCCTGTTTGCAGTCCTCCTCATACTCACTGCCCCACACCTTTCCTTTAGGCTTCTCTGCACATATTTATTGTTATTGCAATTAGCAAATATCTTTTCCATAAGAATTGGAGTGGTTCGAAAATTGTAAGAAAATTATCAACACTCCAATAGATGGATGGGTAATTATTATGAGAGGAACCATCACAAATTAGGAACTAGAAACAATAAAGAAACATGTGGAAAATGTCCAAGAAGATTTGTAATGAAAGCATAGAAATTTAAGCAACAATGAAAGTCAATTTTACACCTATTAAATTAACATAAATCTAAATACATGTTAGGATTGAATCCAAAACGAATCACACAGAATCACACTAACCCCTTCCCAATGACACTGCAAATTGGTACAGTTTTGGAAAGCAAAATGGGAATATATTTCAAGAGCTAAGTGGAAGTTATTACTCTTTAAGCTATCAATCCAACGGTTGGGTATTTATTTCTAAGAAATAAGTCAGTGGAGGAAGTCTCCCTAGAGCTTACACTATTTTGCCAACACAGACTTTAATGGAAACCAAACTTCCCCCATGAAAACCAGTTCCCAAATCTCAGGGCTTCCAAATGGAGTTGTGCTTTCACCTAGAATGGAAAGATGGGGTGGAGAGGTCAGCACGGCTGTCCCCTTAATGCTCCTTTGGCTTCTATAAACCACCAGTTTACAAGCAGCTGCCTGGCAGGAAGCAATGTGGGACCTGGCGAGCACACAGTGATGACTTCTGGAATGATCTCACCATAAAGAAATGATCTTAGAGGCACGTGGGTGGCTCAGTCAGTTGAGCATCTAACTTTTGTTTTCAGCTCTGGTCATAATCTCACGGTTCGTGAGTTCGAGCCTCCCATCGAGCTTTGAGCTGCCAGCGTGGAGCCTGCTTGGGATTCTCTCTCTCCCCGTCTCTCTGCCCCTCTTCTGTGCTCACTCTCTCTCTCTAAGTAAACAAATAAACTTTAAAAGAAAAGAAATTATCTTCATTGTAAAACAGTAGCACCCAAGAATGTTATCAGTGACATAATCAGCCAAACTTGCGAGTAGGAGAAATAAAGACAATTAGCTGAAGAAAGAGTGGCCGGAAAGGTCAAGATCATGATCAGGCAGCTAAGAGATGCTTCTGAGGTGAACTTCAAGGGATATTTTCTGAGCAAGGTAATCACTGAGAACTGTTTTGTTCAAAAGTAGAAACACACGCACTTCCCGACAAGTTCGTGCGTGCATGCACACGTGTGTACACACACACACACACACACACACACACACACTGGTTGAAACTGTGCAGAACATGAGAAAACATCAGTGAACTAGGGTTCTGTTATTCTTTCCTTTAATATTCCTTTAACGTGGAGCCACTGTCTTGGAAAGCGGAAGCTGAGTTTGGGGAGGATGCTGGCAGGCAGAAGGTGTGGGTAATGCTTCCGTTTCCGGTGCCTGACTGCGCTCAGCACCCCCGGCCTCCCCTTTCCTTGGTGGGCGCCATGTTCACGACAAGCAGCCTGCTGACTGGACCCTTTGAAACATTCCACACACTGCACTTTTAAACTATTGATTAATTCTAACCAAACTCCACCTTCCATTATCAATTGACAAATTCCAAGTATCATTAGCCCGCATTTTTGAAGAAGTTCCCATGTCAGCCACACTCTCTGTTTCTGTTTTCTTCATTTAATGGAACTTGGTTCCTTATCTGAAATGAGCTCTACTCTCTGCTGGTAAAGTAATTCTTTCTTTTTAGCGTCTTCATTAACTCCCACACATGCAGCAGTGCCTGGCTTGATAAATCTCTTTGTGTAAATGGCTCCTCCCTCAGGACGCCCCATCAGGCTGCCATGGATTGACACATTTCCAGAGAAAATGCCTGAATCATTTGCAGCTTGCTTACTTTGCTTTACATTAGCTTCTTTCTTCTTTTTTGTTTCCCCGTTTCCTCCAGTGATAGCTAGAAAGGGAGCGGGATTACAGGAGCCATGATCTGTTCATGCAGTGTGGTTCCCCTTTACGGTTCAATGGATCCTTCCTCCAGTGACTTCCTGGGGAGGGCACTGTTTGGTGAGTCATCCCATAGCACGCCAAAGCAATAGCTGAGCATAAACCACTCCCTCTTGTCTTGCTTACAAGCAATGCTGACTGTCTGAAACTTTTGGGACTTCTTGTTGACACAGGTATGCCATTAGGGGAGCAAGTTGCTACAATGGGTAATGCTTGGTTTCAAACTAGCTTTAGGTTATTGACATTCTGATTTCAATATTTAATCGCCTCAGGGTCTTTTGTTAGCAATTTCTCTGCTTCCTGGAACCCCTCGTATCACTTGTCAGCTCTTTCTCATGCCATTCATTGCCCCCCCATCAGAGCTTTGACTCCACCATTAAGCTGGGATTTCATTTCAGGATACAATTTGTCAGACAGACCATAGCAAACAAGGAGAAGTCACCGCCTATCAACTGTACTTGTCATGACAACACCTGCAAAGAGATTGATGTCTTTTTGTGTGAAATTTTGCCAATCCTTGACCAAAATCAACAAGTTAAGGGAATAACCTCAAGCCTGAGAGACCTCAAATGTTGGCTTCCATTCAGTGACACAGATGGAGAAGGGTGCATGGGACCCTTCGTCACAAATGCCCATTGGGTTGCCTGCAGTGTATGCCCAGATCTGGGGAAAGAGAAGGCTAGCTACCTAACAGCCAAGGTGCATGAGGGCTCCACATTCGAAGATTCTCAGCCTTGCCAGGACCCTCCAAGTAGCCTCCCTGTTCCGGAAGCTCCCCATCACAGTGAGCGACACAAAGGAATATTCAGACCATAAACGATAAATTAAAGAAAATGAGTACCATATTTTATGGCCTAGTCAGTCTGAGATGAGCTCTTCCAAGTAAAGCTGAAAAACCTCTTAATGAGAAACCAAGAACATCATCAATCATAATAGCATTAAAATTGAACTTGGAGGGGCCAGTATAAATAATCCCGAATGCTTATGGAATACAACAGTGGCTTCAAAATCTATAAATATAATCAGCACCTAGATTTCCCTTTGATTTTCTGATATAGTTCAGGTAATGAACTTTACCTAGGCCACAAGAAGGAGTACCTCACGCTCTCCTAAGACCCCAGCATATGGACACAGCAGCTGAATGTCATTGAATACTTATTCTGTGTCAGGTGCCCTGCTATGTATGTACTTTCACACACACACACATACACACACACACACACACACACACACACACACACACAAAGGCATTTAGCCCCAGAAAGCATTATGAAATGCTTGAGTATTTAAAGCAAAGACTCACGAAGGTTCAGTGCCTTCTTGCGCACAGTATGGGTGGTAGGCATGTCATGAGGTGGGGATTCTGTACAACCCTCAAGCTCAACTCCATTATGCCGTAATTCCAGTTTCATCATTTAGGAGGAAATGCCATATTCTGAAAGAATAACTTACTAGAGGGGCGCCTGGGTGGCGCAGTCGGTTAAGCGTCCGACTTCAGCCAGGTCACGATCTCGCGGTCCGTGAGCTCGAGCCCCGCATCAGGCTCTGGGCTGATGGCTCAGAGCCTGGAGCCTGTTTCCGATTCTGTGTCTCCCTCTCTCTCTGCCCCTCCCCCGTTCATGCTCTGTCTCTCTCTGTCCCAAAAATAAATAAACGTTGAAAAAAAAATTTAAAAAAAAAGAATAACTTACTAGAATTCATGTGGTTTTCAATGATCCTTAATTTTCCACCAGGGAGTCATTGGGGTGTTGAGGAAAATGTCTACCCGTCTTAACACGTGGCGATGGGTTTCAATGTTTCCACCTTTTGTTTCTTCCCTTCTCCTAATACAAGCTGATATTTTACGTCACTAAGATTGGGAAGTAAGTGAAATTTGTTTTGGCTCCCTCTTCACCTCACCTTTGTCATTAATTTTCTCTATCTGCTCCCAAGACCAAATGCGACTCATTATTAAGTCTCTTCCTTATGGTCCAGTCCCAGGCCGGTCCACCACACCAGGGGCAGCCTGTCCCCTCTGGAAAAATTCATGTTTCCTCCAAGCCCTGACGTCAAGAAGTGAGCCTCTCAGTGGTATTTTGTGGCGTTTAGCTGTTCCCAGTTTTAAAATTTTTCACATCCATGACCTAGTTGGTCTTTACCAACTTGTGAAATAATCTGGTATGAGCATACCCATTTAACAAATGGGGAGACAGAGTAAGGCAGGAAGCTGCCCGAACATTACCTATGGGGTGGAAATTCAGAAGTTCAAGTACAGGTCTCAGCACACCATCGCCTAAACTTCCTTCGCTTTTGATCCATTCATGAGAGCAACAAAAGAATTGGCCTAAAGGATGACCCCTGTAGAATTCCAACATGGGACTCTGGAGCCTTGAACTTGTGTTCTCAAAGCGTGGTCCCCGGACCAGCAACATCCACCTCTCTTGGGAACTTGTTGGACGTGTCACTTTGGGGGCCCCTGCCCCCACCTGCTGAATCAGAAACTTTGGGAGTGGGGCCCAGCATCTGCGTTTAAACAAGCCCTCCAAGAGTGCCATGCCTGCCAGACGTAAGAATGAATCAGCCATAGGAGCCACTGAGACCTCCGTAGCCAAGAACGTGAATCAGGCTACGGTTGTGAACCTGTCACACCCCTCAGATCTACAAACGTGGTGAGACTATACGAGGTTCAGATGGTCTTTGACCTTTTTGCTCCGGACGTCCCAGGTAGGGGAACGGATGACAGAATTGGGAACAGAACAAGCACACTCTTCTGCAGATCCGCTGAATCCAGGGACTCGTGGCTCCACAGACGTTTTTCAGAGGCGCTCACCTGCAGAAGGACCTACTCAGGCTGCTCTTTCCGCTTCCCTGAGTCTTGCTCCACTCATCTTGAAAATCAGAGGATTAGCTGCTTAGTTCCTAAAATACGTGCACAGCATTCTCTATGGAGTATTACTGTCAAAATATTTAAAAGCTGATTTTTTTTTTAAATTTTCTTTTTTATTTGAACGTTTATTTATTTTTGGGACAGAGAGAGACAGAGCATGAACGGGGGAGGGGCAGAGAGACAGGGAGACACAGAATCGGAAACAGGCTCCAGGCTCTGAGCCATCAGCCCAAAGCCTGATGCGGGGCTCGAACTCACGGACCGCGAGATCGTGACCTGGCTGAAGTCAGACGCTTAACCGACTGCGCCACCCAGGTGACCCTAAAAGCTGATTTAATCAAGCCTTTAGGTTACACTTAGACGCTACAGAAAAAATCAGCAGAGGGAGGGACAAAGTAAATGGCACCGTGAGGACGCACGCAAGTCCGCAACAGTGGGTGGTCGACACGTTAAATATCCCCCATGTTCATTGCCTTGAAATTTAAAGGCGGGGTGGCTACTCTTGAACAAGTGGGGCTAAAGAAATCTAAGAACAAATGTGTTGTCGTGTGTGAG
Organism: Prionailurus bengalensis; assembly: GCF_016509475.1. Taxonomy (NCBI): domain Eukaryota; kingdom Metazoa; phylum Chordata; class Mammalia; order Carnivora; family Felidae; genus Prionailurus; species Prionailurus bengalensis. The sequence continues at coordinate 65,356,380 of NC_057348.1, read as the reverse complement.
ACTTAATTTGTGCCTCGATTTGGAAACAGTGTGTTAAAGGGCACGTGGGTGGCTCAGCGGCTGAATCCTCAGACTCTTAACTTCTGTATAGCAGAAAAGATTTTATAAAAAATTTTCCTGTCTGTCTCCCCCGGCATTCCCTGAGTGAAAAAAACCTGGTTAAAAAAAAAAAAAAAGAATATAGAGGCCAACAGACTTTTGTTGAACTACCAAACCTCTTTCTTAACCCCTTATTCTATGGGAGTTATTCTAACTCCTGGCCTAAAATGATGTCTTCTCAAGTGGCCCGAAGGCAGAGGGTGTAGCGAACAGTCTGAAATGTAAGGAGCAAGAAGGCATTTTCCTGATCTGCTGCCCCACCCTCTCTTGGGACTCTGTAATCCTTGTTGTCCTTCTCAGACCATGATATGTAGCGGGAGAACCAAGGAGAATAAAGCCAAAGAACTTGGGGGTACGGGGGGCCAGTAGGCATGAATATGCACCTGGGAGAGGAGAGATCAGAGGAGGGGGGTGTCGGTTTTCTCCACAAATTTTGTGACATAATATCAAGTTCATTATAAAGTTTTTATTCAGTGCTTATTTATTTTGAGAGAGAGAGAGAGAGAGAGAGAGAGAGAGAGCGGGAGAGGGGCAGAGAGAGGGGGAGGGAGAATCCCAAGCAGGCTCCACACAGTCAGCGCAGAGCCCGACGCGGGGCTCGAACTCATGAAACTGTGAGATCATGACCTGAGCCGAAATCAAGAGTCAAGATGCTTCACTGACCGAGCCACCCAGGCGCCCTTCATTTGAAAATTTCGGCAGACATATTGCTTCAGGCTCATAGAAATTTTCCTCTCCCATCCACTCTCCGAAACCACCTTTTTCCACATCACACTGAGCGAGTTGAAAACTACGCGAGATGACACAAAGCATGCCTACGGACAGGTGCTTGTATGTGCGCATCCCAAGACACAACACGAGTGTGGGTCTACGTGCACGCATGCGTGTGTGCGAATAACATCTTCCCCTCCGCCAGCTGCTGATGTTTACAAATTGAAGGTTTGAGGCATAGAGGTTTACTTAATGCCTTCGGTTCTGGATTGCCGTGTTATTTTGCTTCCTTTCTTTTTTGAAATTTCTCCCTATGCATTTATTATTTCACTGAAACGGAGCAGATGAAGACGGCAAAATCTCCAGCTACTGTGCTTCATAAAATCACAGGGTACAGCTGCCTAGGCTTTGTCCCCAAGAGGAAAGAAAATAACGGTCTTCAGATGCAAGTGCAGAGTTGTTAATCACTTTCTAATATTCTGTGCACGGAAATATTGATGAGAAATCTGCAACCAGACCCACGCAGCCTGGGGTTTTACTTCTGTATGTTGGTGGAGTCACAGGGGCCATGCAAATGCTCAGCCTGTGCTCGGTGCCTTGGGATGGGAGGCCCGCTTCCCCCTTTCCTAATGCGCGCCGAGTATCATTTGACTCTCAATCAAACACACACAAATTAAGTCCCACGGACAGCTCCGGGCTTTGCATTTTCCCTTTTCAAATGTGCTCGTGTCTCAAGTGTGTTTTTCTGCTGTGCCTTCCCAGACATATTCCAGGGAGGGTTCCTCTGAACGAGCGAACGGATCATGATTATGGTTACTTTGTTTGGGGCTGTAATTCAGGGACTATTACAGCGCATTTCCCTGTGCTGTTGCTCTTGTTGTCTCAAGATGGGAGGAGACAATCCCTAAAAGCTGAAAACTTATCGTCGTTCTCCACCAGCTAAAGGGACGCCCGATGTGGTTTGCTAATGACAGAAAGAGACAGTTGATCTCTTTTGAGAAGTTTGTTTTGTAAGAAAACCTAATGTATATTTGATACTCTAAAACGGTCCATGTTTATTCAATTGATTTGGGGAGGGGCATGGTTTACAGCTAAAAGTGTGGTACAATTTCTGATTCAGGGAATGAATTATCGGTTCACCCATGATTGAACACACTGATTATGATTTTATTTTCTCCAATAAAATAGAAGATCCTGCCTTTGGATTGATTCTTCTTCTTCTTCTATCCCACACATTTCCGATGGGATAGAAAATTACTGGAGTTGATATTCCAACTACGACACCAAATCTATAGTATCCCCCACTGATCAACCCTGTTCCAAACAATTCTGGGAGGGGGGGGAATTTAACAAAATAATAGAGGAGGTGCTCACTGTATGATAGTATCCAGATAGGAATTCAATACTCCGTTTCACCAAAACAGCAGTTAAGACCATGAAGAACCTTCCAGTAATCACCAGCACACATTTCAATCCTGCTGTGCCCCACCTCTAGTACAGTTATTTACAAACATGATCTCAATCAGTTTTGAACCTTACCAGATAGTTCCTAATTTTTACAGATAAGAAAACCCATGTCTCAAATTTTCACTATTTACCTCATGCAGCTAGATGGTTGAAAAATTGGTATTCAAACCCAGGTCTGTCTGATCCCAGTTATGAACCTTTTAAACATTCTGGGGGCACCGGGGTGGCTCGGTGGGTTAAGTCTCTGACTTCGGCTCAGGTCACGATCTCACGATTTGTGGGTTCGAGCCCCACGTCGGGTTCTGTGCTGACAGCTCAGAGCCTGGAGCCTGCTTCAGATTTTGTGTCTCCCTCCTCTCTGCCCCTCCGCTGCTCATTCTCTCTCTCTCTCTCTCTCTCTCTCTCTCAAAATGAAATAAACATTTAAAAAATTTTAAACATTCTGATGCCTCTCATAATAACCCCGAAAACTATTGCTAGACTCCAAAAGGAATTTCAGCACATACAAAGCCAAAATGGGAGTTACTATAATTTGCAGCTTATAATGGCAATTTTTCACCTTCCTACCTAAGGGAGAGCAAGGCCACTGGTGAGAAGGACGATAATTTAATTTATGTCTCATATCACCTCCCTCAAATCTCAGAAAGATACAGCATGTCAAATTAAGTCAACCAGCCACTGAAAGGTGTCCCTCTCTTATTCAGTTTCTGTATCCCTTTGTCACTATAAATCCTCATTCTTATAGATCAGCTCTCCACGCCGAAATCCCTAAGCACTGAGCGCCTCCAGAGACGGAAGGAGACATCTGATAATATCTTGCATTCAAGGTTTAGAAGATAATCGGCGATAAATAAGCTTTAATACGTTTTACAATCTACGGACAACAGTTGTACGCTGCCCTTTTCCATTTGGAAAGAATTAAGGATAATTTCAGAGTCTCCAATAATGAATTTCACACTTTCTTGTGCAGCGATCGAGGACCTCGGTCCCGGGCCCAGCTCCCTCATGAAATAAATAATTCAGAGACAGCAGGCATTGGAGCAGGAGCCTCACACGCCATTAGATTTGAACTTCAAATTTAAAAGGAGGAATCTAACAACCATCAGGAGAATGAGCAGCACCTGACCTCTCCATGCAGGTGCAGGCACGGAGCTGAATGGACCTCTCTTCCAGAAAAGGTTGCACAGTGGTGAGGAAGGACCCAGATGCCCCGGGTCTATAGTGAAAGAACAGCGGTATTCGTGATAAATAGGAAAATCATTATTCTTCAAAGAACGCACCCCCCTAAAAAGCAGTATTCACCTCGGGCCTTCCACTAAGGAAGAAAGTATAAATCCCTGACCGTGATTATAAATAGGGAATGTGATGTACAGAGATCAGGGTAAGCCACGTAAGCTGGGCACAGGCAGCCCCAAACCAGATGCCAAAAGAAGCAAGATCATGTCCATCCTAAGCGGAGGGCTGGGGGGGGGGGCACAGAGAACAGCCAGTTCTGCAGTTCCTGCACGGTCAGGAAATTGGTCTCTCTGAGACACATCGTCATATCCAGATGGGGCTGCATGTACATTCAGCGATGCACAGACACTTTTAGAAGATGTTCTCCATACAGCTTCGCCCCTGTGACATTACTGATTTGCCCACGGTCCATCATGATGCAATATCTTCCCTTCGCTTGAACATTTGTGTAATGCACCTGCTCTAGGCAGCTTAGTGATCTTAATCTTGGGTAACAGAACAACGAACCCAAGAGACAAAAGCCTCTGCCCTTGTGAGGTTTGCATTTGGGCAGGGGGGTGGGATGGGCAGAGGAAGGGGGCACAGATAATTGGCAGAGCAGTGTGTGAGGCAGAAACTCACCAAGTGCCCGGGAGGAAATATAAAGCAGAGAAAAAGACGAGGGAAATCTCGGGAAGTAGGAGTGGCAAATTTTAAAATGGTCTTGGGATGCCTGGTTGGCTCCGTCCATTAAGCATCCCACTCGTGGTTTCCGCTCTCGGGTCATGATCTCACCTGAGAGTCAGCCCGGCGTCCAGTTCTGCACTGGCAGCTCGGAGCCTGCTTGGGGTTCTCTCTCTCTGTCTCTGCTCCGCCCCTGCCCACACTCTGCCTCTCTCTCAGAATAAATAAACATTTTGAAATAAAATAAAATAAAATAAAATAAAATAAAATGGTCTTTCCCAAAGGCCTCACTTAGAAGGAGACATAGAAGAAAGAATAGAAAGGATATGGGAGGCCCTGCGGGTCTCTGGGAAGAGCTCTGAAATGAGCAGGTGTTTACCAGGCACGAGTGCAATGCAGCACTTGGAGAAGTTGGGTCTCAGACACAAGCCCAGACAACATGGAGGGGTGGGTGCATCGGGCTAGAAGGAAGTATGTGGAGGGGTGCCTGGGTGGCTCAGTGGGTTAATGCCCTGCTCTTGATCTCAGCTCAGGTCACGATCTCACAGTACATGAGTTCGAGCCCCATGTCGGGCTGACAGCGGGGGGCCTACCTGGGGTTCTCTGTCTCTCCCACTCTCTCTGCCCCTTCCCCTTCTCATGAGTGCATTCTCTCTCTCTCTCTTTCTTCTGTTCCCTCTCACACACAAAAAAAAACACTTTAAAAAAGAAGTATGTAGGGGAAAGTGTGTAATGCTATTTCATGGACAGTTACCACAGTTACCAGCGTTTCCCACGCTTGGCATTTTTATTACTGTCATCACCATCACCATCATCATCATCATTAGTGGTAATGGTAGTATTTAAAACACGAGGTAGGCGCACCTCGGTGGCCGAGTCGGTTAAACGTCCAACTTCAGCTCAGGTCATGATCTCATGGTTTACGGGTTCGAGTCCCACGTCGGGCTCCGTGCTGACAGCTCGGAGCCCGGAGCCTGCTTCGGATCCTGTGTCTCCCTCTCTCTCTGCCCCTCCCCTGCTCACACTCTGTCTCTCTCTCTCTCTCAAAACATAAATAAACATTAAAAAAAATAAAATATGCAACTGAAGACTTCGGACCAATACCTAAGATGTTGAGGAAAACTGAGAAGTCACAGTTCATGAGTGCAGGCAACAAAACGTGCCCCCAGACGTCCCAAGTCCCAAGAAACAAGCCATCGATATGGACACTCCTTAAAAATATTCCTAAGGATTTTCGAGTTTATAAATATTTGAATCAACCTTAAAAACATAGCAAGATGGTGATATTGCAACATAACATGAACGAGTGACCACTGCAACTAGCCAAACAAACTCAACTGATTTGAGCCGCTTCCACGCAGAACACATTGAAAAGAAGTTAACTCCTTCGAGAAGATACACAATTGTACCGTTAGTAAGAAAATACACAAGTGAATGTTAGTTAAGATCATCCCAGCGTGTACAAATAAGCATTCAGGAGGGGGGCAAAGAGGGAACATGCTCTTGTGCTCTGAGTTATACATTGTCGACCAAGAAGAGGCTACAAAGTAACTATCGGTGTTTCTCTGGGGTCTTGGAGATTGTAATCTAGGAGCCACAGTCCAAGGAAATGGAAAGGAGCTCGGAATCCAAGCCCGCAGGGCCAGCTGATAAAGGCACCACCACCAGGGCTGCATAATTCGTTTCAAAAGAATGATGATTTGGTGGGGACAGAGGTGAGCGGACTACTGAGCAACTGGCTCTGCAACGAACAGGTGTTACATAACCTCTACCTTGGCCCAGAGGGGAAGGATGTGTTCCAGGTGGTGGTGCAGGTGCAACTGACAATTGCAATGGACAAAAGTCAGAAGTTCACCGTGTTTGGGGAGTTGAAGCAGACCTACCTTGGCCGGGCTTCGTCAATATCCCCCAGACTCTGTTTCGAACACTCTCTTAGCAACGTTTCCTTCACTTTGGTATCTTTCGCCAGACATATTTCTAACATGGATAATTTTTTTTAAATGTTTATTTATTTTTGAGACAGAGAGAGACAGAGCATGAACGGGGGAGGGCCAGAGAGAGAGGGAGACACAGAACTGGAAACAGGCTCCAGGCTCTGAGCTGTCAGCAGAGAGCCCGACGCGGGGCTCGAACTCACGGATTAACATGGATAATTTTTGAACTTCGAGGCTAAATCACATTGCTCCGGGGGTGTTAGCTTACATTACTTGTATTATTGTATATTAGTTATTGTGTTGTATTATTAGCGTATATTTCAAAAACAGTCTTGAAAAATGTCTTTGAAGTAGCTCATCAAAGAATTTAAATGGGAGTGTATGCTTTCTAAATTTCAAGGAAAAACAAAATAAATAACCAAAGGGAGAATGCGTATAAGAAGTAAGATATAAGATATCTTAGATATAAGATATATAAGATATAATGCCATATAAGAATGCAGATAAGAAGTAAAAAAGACAAAATCGCCAAAAAAAAGATGACAGAAATGGCACTACATGCATTCTTTTCTCTTCTAATATAATGGTCATGTTTCTTAAAAACATCCCCAAATACTGGGGCACGTGGGTGGCTCAGTCGGTTGGGCATCTTACTTCTGCTCAGGTTATGATCTCACAGCTTGTGGATTCCAGCCCCGTGTCGGGCTCTGTGCTGACAGCTCGGAGCCTGGAGCCTGCTTCAGATTCTGTCTCCCTCTCTCTCTCTGCCTCTCCCCCATTCAGTCTGTCTCTGTCTCTCTCTCTCTCTCTCTCTCTCTCTCTCTCTCTCTTTCAAAAGTAAATAAACATTAAAAAATTATTTTTAAAAAATTTTTAAAAAACATTCCCAAATATTGAGTCTACTATTAAAAATTATGTGTTTTGACACAATGCCAGAGGGAAAGATCATGTTCACGTTTCAGCAAATATAAAATATATTTCAAAACAGTAGGATTCTGATTTTATAAATGTATAAATATATACACATTTGTGCCATCAAATTCAAACAGTAATTTTTCTCTTCGTCTTAATGAGAGGATTTCAAAAGGATCTGATTCACCTTATTTTTATTTTTGTTATAAATTTTATCTCAGTATACTAGCAACAGTACTTTTTTCATTCAGAAAAGAAATGTCATTGTGTGAAACATCTTCTCTACTGCCTGAAAAGAACAAAATCCCAACTGTCATTGCTTAATATGATAATAATTCAGAAGCAATTAATTGCCTTGGACACTTAAAACAGATATTTATGTCAAATGCGCCTTTGTATCATATGAAATATATCGATAGTCACAGAGTAATAGATACTTTGACTCAAAGGTGCGTGGACTTGACCTTGAGTCACATAGGAAATGTTCAGACGTGTAAGTTGTGCGTTGAATTTTGGATTGAATCTGGACTAATTGATCTAAGTATTCTGTCAGCTATTAACTGACACACTTTGTTTTCTTCCCTTTTCCCGCCCTTACATCTAATTTATAAAACAGACAACAAAATCTGTAACAGCAAATCCTTATTGTAGAAACCGGATTCTTGAGGACAATAACACCATCTATCGATCCGTAACACTTAAGCCACAGCGTCCTCGGGGTCTGAGAGCAGGGTGTGAGGGCGGGAATGCATTAGACATAAAGTCAGGTGGCCAGAAATATAGGGTTAATAAGGAAATAATAATGGCACAAAATGGGAACATTAGAGAATTCAAGAACGCTTCTCTTTTCTCCACAATCAATGCAATCAAGATTCTCCTCCAAGTGGAGAGGGTGATCCTGACGCCAAGGTTTTATTGACGAGGGTTTAAAATTTGCAGTGAGACGATTATCATAACTTAGAGAAGACACAGTCCACTAAGCCAGTCTGTGGTTCAAAATCCTCAGCCTCGTCAATCAAATTACTAAGCACTCGGTGACGATGAGCTAAAGGCTCTTCTCCCGTATCCACCGAGACAAATGAGGATATAAAGCTTAAGCCCTTGAGGACAAGGAACAATATGAACTTAAAAAAAAAAAAAGGAGTGGTTCTATTTTAAAATGGAGAAGAGATACCAGCCAATAAAGCTCCTGTGCCAGTGGCTATAAGGATTTTAGGAACACCTGAACCACAACGATTTAAGAAAATATGTTTACAATTACTGGAAACCATCTATCACTTCCAGGCAGGTGGGTGTGGGCGACAAACAGGTCAGCTGTCCGCCTCATGACTATACCACGCAGGTACGCATTATAAATTTTTTTTGATGTTTTTATTTATTTTTGAGACAGAGAGAGAGCATGAGCAGGGTAGGGGCAGAGAGAGAGGGAGACACAGAATCCGAAGCAGGCTCCAGGCTCTTAGCTGTCAGCACAGAGCCCGATGCGGGGCTCGAACTCACGGACTGTGAGATCATGACCTGAGCCGAAGTCGGACGCTCAACCGACTGAGCCACCCGGGAGCCCCAACAGGTAAGCATTATAAATGTTCAAAGAAGAATGCGGTTCCCTGCTGGACGCCCAACAGGCAAAGAGTCCGCTGATACTTGTTGTACCGGAAGCACCTGCCGGGCTGGTATTTTGTGAGATAAACACTTTAGGAAAAGCAGCCCCTTGGGAGGTTTTAAATGAGTGATGGAGAGAGAGAGCAAAGAGGAGGAAGGCGTGCGTTGTGATTGCTAGTCTCCTGTTCATTTCTTATTATCAGATAATGCCGCAGAATCCATCAAAAATTTGCTAACGTCACCGCAATAGCCTTCATTTCAAGCGTTTTCCAGACACTGGATGAATTTCATCATTCCACATTGGAAAGTTCAGTTTTCTGCCTGATCATTTCTCCAGAGAAAAGAAAAAAAAAAAAGGACAAAATATCTACAATCAGAATGCCATCACTTGGGAAACATTCTAACTTTTACCTGTCTCTTTTATAAATTTTTCATTAAAATATATGACGGTGTCAACGTAATTCTAAAAGGCCAGCTGTTCAAAAGCATTTGGAATTGAATGGAGGACACCTCTCGGTGCATCTGCACGGCAAGGTGAAATTAACAGCAAAAATCGTGTTGCCAATGGAAATCTTACACTTATTGGAATAGTGGCAACACTCCTGATTCCACCTGACGTGTTTTAATATAAGACGAAAGGAAACCACTCCAGTAATCGATGTCACTTCCTCATACTGCGCCATGAAGAAAAACATTAAAGTTGTGTTGTTTATTTTTGAGAGAGACAGAGACAGAGTGCAAATGCAGGAGGGGCAGAGAGAGAGAGAGGAAGACACAGAATCCGAAGCAGGCTCCAGGCTCCGAGCTGTCAGCACAGAGCCCGATGCGGGGCTCGAACCACAAACCATGAGATCATGACCTGAGCCGAAATCAGACGCTTAACCGACGGAGCCACCCAGGCGCCCCTCATCCTTTAAAAAAAAAAAAGGAAATTGGGCTCATCTGAGGCAACATCAGTGAACCTGAATACTACACTAAGTGAAACCAGCCAGTCATGGAAGGCAAGGACTGCATGATCTCACTTATGTGAGGTACCCAAATATTCAGACGCACAGAAGCAGAGAACAAAACGGTGGCTTTCAGGGCCCAGGGAGACTATGAGACTTGTTCAATTGGTACAAAATGTCAGTGATGCAAGATGGAGAAGCTCCAGAGATCTGCCGTCCAGCATGTTATCTATCATCAATGGTACTGTGTTGTGCGCTTACATGTTGTTGAAAAGGGTAGATCTCCTGTTAAGTGTTCTTAGCATGGAGGAATAGGAAATAAAGACAAAGGGGCACAGCGTGGGTGCCTGGGTGGCTCAGTTAGGTGACGTCCAACTTCGGCTCAGGTCATGATCTCACTGGTTCGTGGGTTCGAGCCCCGCGTCGGGCTCTGTGCCGACAGCTCAGAGCCTGGAGCCCGCTTCGGATTCTGCGTCTCCCTCTCTCTTCCTGCCTGTCTCCCGCTCATGCTCTGTCTCTCAAAACATGAATAAATGTTTTAAAAAATGACAAAGGGACACAGGGAAACTTTGGGAGGTGATGACTAGGTCTCTCACCCTAACTACGGTGATGGCCTCACGGCTAGATGCCTCTGTCCAAATTGATCAAACTATATATGTTTAAGGTCTGCAGTTTATTGCATATCAGTGTGACTTCAAGAAAGCTTCTTAAAAGAAAGATAAAAACAGACGTATTTGAAACTGCCACATTCTCTGCCGGTCCCATAACACGATTTCCACAATATCGCACTTCAAATTTAAGAAGGAGAAGGAGAAGGAGAGAGAGAGAGAGAGAGAGAGAGAGAGAGAGAGAGAGAAAGAAAGAGAAAGAAAGAAAGAAAGAAAGAAAGAAAGAAAGAAAGAAAGAGAAAGAAAAAGACTGAGACATCGTGAGACCATATTTTCTCGGCTTCCACTTAAAGTTGGAATAATTTTTTTCTCTTTCAGAAAGGCAGTGCTCAACCAGACTTGGACTGAAATCTTGCCCCAGGGGGTCCGGTGTGTGAGCCTCAAAAGGATACACTGCCTTTTACATGCAGTGTCCCAAACTGTGGACTCAGGAAGCGGGTCTATGTGAGTCAGGATCTGGCTGGATCGCATTTAACAGACACACAAATAAGGATGGTTTAAGCGAGCTGAAAGTCTACCTCGTCCTGAGATAAAGATTTTAAGGAAGAGGCTCTGTGGCTCCCGGAGCTTGCCTCCTGCCCGTGTAGGGAACGGTGGCGGGGGGGGGGGGCGGGGGGGGGGTAGAGCTGGGGGGGGTTGGGGAGGGTGGGCAGGGGGAGGCTGTTTCTGTCTTTACTGGTCTTTGAGGTGCCCTCCTGCCCCCACTTGGCCTCTCAGATGCCTCTGTCACCGATAATACAAACTTCCTGCGTTAAATTTCTCTTGCTTTTTATATTTTGAGGGTTTCAATGGCTGGACCCTGCCATCTTTCAAAGACCAACCTTCACTCCATTTTTTTGGCTTCACCATCGGCCAGCTAAAACTAAGGGCAAAACGAGACCCAAAGCTTGCTTTTGTAGACAGAGTTCTATTGTTCAGAGATGGCTTATGACCACACACTCTTGATAGCAAAGTTGGGTTTCCACTAATACTCTTGACAAAGATGTTCCCTTTGACCTGATTCTGGCCCGGGAGCCTCTTGCCCTCCTCTGAGTAGGTCTCAGCCATAGCCTGTACAGGTTGGAACAGACACTGAAGTAGTTTCTAACAGCCGCAGGCCACATCTGTAGGGTGACCCTGCCCTCCCCCTCCCACCCCCCCCCCCCCCACGTTGTAGTGCCTACCTGAGAAAACTCACGGTGGCCAGGCCATTCACTCTTTGTCCCAGCCAGCATCTGAAGACAAGGCCCTGGATCCCAGACCCCATCAGCAAACCCACATGGGTCTTATTTTTCCTGCTTTCTGTAATGTTTTAGTTCCCTGACCCTGCTAAGCTTCTGTTCACCACTGCCCATTCTTCCTTTAAAATGCCCGGCCATTGGGGTGCTTGGGCAGCTCCGTCGATTAACCTTCCGACTCTTGATCTCAGCTCCGGTCGTGATCTCATAGTTCGTGAGTACAAGCCCTGCATCAGGCTCCGTGCTGATAGCCCAGAGCCTGCTTGGGATTCTCTCTCTCTCTCTCTCTCTCTCTCTCTCTCTCTCCCCCCTCTCCCCCTCCCCCACTTGTGCTTGCTCTCTCTCTTTCAAAATAAATAAACTTTAAAAAAAAAGAAAACTATAAAAGTGCTTGGTCACGTCTACACCCATCAGAGTTGAGTTCCGTTCATGCTGGTCATGCTGGACCATCTTCCCTGCTGTAACACCACATCACCAGTTGAAATCTATTCACAGCACTTTAACTAGTGTCTAGTTTGTCTTTGACACTGAATAGCCTCCAAAGCCCAATGGTACAACCCGTGTGTCCCTTTACAAGAAAATTTGTCAGCTCCAGCCTCAGAAAATGTCCTCCTTCTCCTGATATGGGATGATTCACTAGCAATACCCAAGTGCAAGTTCTAGAAGGGAGGAAGTAGGAACAAGGTCGTGACCCAGATGATGCACATGATTTCTCGTATCCTATCTTGTAGATCTGGGCTCAGTCAAATGGTGACACTTAGCCGCAAGGGAGACTGGGAACATGTGCCTTTTTCTGCGTAGCCAGGAGCCCAGGTACAAACAGAGAATCCTCGCACTTTGAGAAGAGGTGAGAATTGTAGCCCTCAGAAGCAGAGCCGAGAGCATCCTCATTTTCATTTGAGCAAGAAACAGCCCAGAGCAAGGACATCTGATGCCTTGCATGTTTGCGATGCTAGCCAAATGTTTTTATTAAAAAGTGACAGTGATGTTTTTAAAAGTCAGCCCCTGACGCTGTCTTCTTGAGCCCTGACATTTTACGACTGTAACAGTGCCTGCTAGAAGTTGTTTCCTGAATTTTGATCACTTCACAATTATCCTGGAATCAGGATCAGTGGGGTTTAAGCCAGTAAAATCCCCACAGCGTTCGGAGCACAGAGAGAAAGCTGTTAGAAACACCAACCCTGTAGCCCGCAGCGTGGCCATAATCCTTAACCCTGGCTGATGGACTATAATTTACCCTTTTGTCTTAATTTAATACCATTTTTTAAATTATGAACCTATTAGCTGGATTTTTTTTAAGTTTTTTGGGAAATGAATGAATAATACAGACACCTTAAATATTTCACTGTATGTTTTTGTTTTTCTTGTCTCCCCCTCATATACCTTTCTCTTTATTCGTGATTGTATTATGGCATACATAAAATGTGAATACAGGCAGTATTAACATACAGAGGCATTTACAGCTCATAGTGATGGCCTCTTTGAGTCCTGGGATATTGGGGGCAGGTGGAATCTGAAGGTTGTCTTTGACAATAGCATGGGAATCGGGCCCAGATTGGCTCCAGAAGAGAACGGTTTTAGAATAATTTCTTTTCTGCCGATTTCACTCCCACCACAACACCCCAGCAGGATTTCCCACATCCACAGGAGTAAATCCTCATTATATCCATCTAAACCATCATCTGGAGAGGGGACCATACAGTGACATTTTCAGACAAAAGCCAGGAGACTTTAGTGCTTGTACAGAAAGAAAAACTTCCTGTAACCTCTTAGGTTCAGTGTCTGGGGACATGTGACTTCAACTCTGACACCATACCAGGGAGGGGGGCGCGGTGAAACAAAGTTTTAGTGGCACTCTAAACTGATAAAGATGTGGATTTGTGTACCTAGCTTAATGGGGAAGTGAGAAAAAAATTACATTGTAAGAGCAAATAGGTTTCTAGGAAAACAAACGGGAAATAAAGTTTGTGATAGGGGCGCCTGGGTGGCTCAGCCGGTTAAGTGTCTGACTTCGGCTCAGGTCATGGTCTCAAGGCTTGTGGGTTTGACCCTGAGTCCAGCTCAGTGCTGAGAACTCAGAGCCTGGACCCTGCTTTGGATTCTGTGTCTCCCTTTCTCTCTGCCCACCCCTCCCCCATTCTTTCTCTTTCTCTCTCTCTCTCTCTCTCTCTCTCTCAAAAATAAACATTTAAGAAAATTTTTGTGATACTGTCTGTTTATGCACGTGCAAGTGTTTTGTTTGTTTCTGGTTTTTTTTTGTTTAATCTCCTCTGGTGAGGAGATTTCTGACAGCCTCACTCTGCCGTTGGGAAGAGGGAACCGTCTGCTTTTAGGGAGATACGGGAAGCTCCCAGAAGGCTCCTTTATTTATCTGTTGAATCTCAAACATCCTGAGTTTATCACAAGCTTTATGTCAGTTCCAGAAGTCTGAGTGGTCCCCACAATTCCCTTGTCTGAAATTTCCCTAGGAGTTTCGCAAAAACCCTGGCAGATTTCTGTGGAGAGAAGATTCCAGTTCGTAGCTGTGAGAGAAGAGATCCGCAAAGGGAACTAGAACAAGGAAACAGAGGGTAACAGCCGGAGTAAATTATTAACCCACTGTCACAGTCCGGAGGGCTGCCAGACCTCTCAATGGTGGGTTCAGAACACCTTCAGTAAGGGTGACAGTGACAGAGACCAAGTCAAGATTGTTTGCTGGAGAAGAGCTGGGAAAATATGTGTGTTCTGGAAGATATGTGTGTTCAAGTTCTCGAGAGGCCCACACTGCTGTACCCATGAATCCTTTGACATCTGTATTGAGTCAAAGAGCTTCAATGTGCGGGACTCTGAGGAAAAGTCAATCTTACTTCTCAGTCATGCATAAGACAATAGGATCCAATTTCCAAAGGGGCGGACATAGCTAAAAAGCAATGCCCAGGACTGAAATCTGATGGCACCCACGGGCCGCTATCACTTTCTCTTGGCACAGGCCCGCCATCTTTAGTTTTGACCAAAGATAATCAAGATAAGTCTGGCTAGAAAAATAAGCTTTATCTCATTACATTTTGCCTCACGATGTACATAAATGCGGCAACGATGCTAATCAATGACATAGGTCTTTTTAGGTTTGTTTTGCCGGACCTTGGCTAAGGAATCTCAGATCCGACTTCTGAAGGCCACTGAGGGCTGTGAAGCCAAGCCAAGAGTTGGTCATCACATTTCACAGAATTCCTCTCTTCTGAAGGTCTCCAACATAAACTAAGATTCCGGGGCCTGCCAGGAAGTGAGCTCCCTGTCTCACCGCTGTTGAGAGGGAAAATTCTGCCGCTTCCCTAAAGCTCCTCCAGCCAGACTAATAATTATTAAGTTTACATGAGACAGGTGAGCATGAGAACAACAACAACAAAAAAACCCACAAAGTTTCATTACATGTGCACGGAGGCCTCCAACCCAAAGAAATGACCAGGACAGGCAGTTTTTTCACATTTTAGACACAGAGACAATACATTTGTGAGGAATTGACAGGATAAGGAAAATAGGGAGCTTTAATCAGTAGGGAATCCTGAGTGGAGCTTGGGATGGGGTATTAGATGAGTAAAAAAGTAACAAGGTTTATTTTTACAGCTTTCGGAGCTTTGAAGTGGCTCTGGTGATAAGGATGTCTTTTTATTTCTTAGCACAAGGTGAGTACCTTTCACACGGGAGATGTGTTTCCTGATTTCAAGGGGGACAGAGGAGGGTCTGAGTGTCCTTTTGGCAAAGGCTGTCTCTTATATGTAACTTTTATTTAAAATAATCGATATGACAAAATGGCCCATTTGAGGGCAGCCTGCCCTTGGCCTCTACATAACAAAGGCTGAGAAACCCATAAGCCAAGAACAAAGCCAGGTTTTCCAAGAGGGTTTTGTGAGCATGGGCTTCACAAAGTCAACTTCAATCTTTAAAACTTCGCACCAGTCTATACACTTCATTTTCTTTTTTTTTTTTTTTTAACTTTTATATTTATTTTTGAGACAGAGACAGAGCATGAGCAGGGGAGGGGCAGAGGGAGAGACACAGAATCTGAATCCAAAGCAGGCTCCAGGCTCTGAGATGTCAGCACAGAGCCCGACGCGGGGCTCAAACCCACCAACTGTGAGATCATGACCTGAGCTGAAGTCGGACACTCAACCAACTGAGACACCCAGGCACCTCTATGCACTTCATTTTCACATATGACTTTCCAGTCAAAGCCTTGGTTATATAACCAACGTTATTATCCTGTTGTGAGGAGAACAGATTCTTTTTCTTTTTCAGTTTTATTGAGATATAATTAACTTATAACATTGTATAGATCACTCTTTACCCATTCATCTGTCAATGAACACTTAGGTTATTTTCATGTTTTGGCTATTATGGATAATTCTGCAATGAACAAGGTGGGGGAGGGGCGCCTGGGTGGCTCAGTCGGTTGGGCGTCCAACTTCGGCTCAGGTCATGATCTCACGGTCCGTGAGTTCGAGCCCGGAGTCGGGCTCTGTGCTGACAGCTCAGAGCCTGGAGCCTGCTTCGGATTCTGTGTCTCCCTCTTCTCTCTGCCCACTCACACCCTGTCTCTCTCTCTCAAGAATAAGTAAACATTGAAAAAAAATTAATAAATAAATGAATGAACAATCACCTAAGGACAACAGTTACTTCCCTTTTATTTTCTTAACAAAATTCTTCCCTTTATACTGCATATCTTGTGTACTTGTCCTTATGGAAAACTCACTTTACTTTCCTTGCATACTTTGCATGCAACGTTCTTTCCTTTCACCCTTATTGCTTTGTTTTATTTCCTTTAATGTTTATTCATTTTTGAGAGAGAGAGAGCATGCACACGTGCAGGAGCAGGGGAAGGCCAGAGAGAGAAAGAGAGACAGAGGATCTGAAGCCGGCTCCTCACCGACGGCCGCAGAGAACCCAGGGCTGGGCTCGAACTCATGAACCACCGGAGATCGCGGCCTGAGCTGAAGCAGAACGCGTAGCTGACTGGGCCACCCAAGTGCTCCACCCTTATTGTTTTAGTACTTTAATATACACCTATTGATTATAAACCTTGTTTCTTAGTATTCTTTATTTCCCAGAGAACACTAGAAAGTAGACAAATGTAAATGGTCAGGTATTGGCATTTTGTGGTAGATTAGCAAATGTTGAATATACTCCTAAGATCTCTGGAGGCTATGCTTTTTTTAATAGTGCAGTTTTTGATGTGGCAAATGAACACATTTATTAATTACACCCCCAAACTTTCGTCTCCCTATAAAAAATTGAAATGCCAAAAGTATAAACACGTAAACTTATGTTCACTAACTGATGCTTGGATGTTTTATCATATTGAGAAAGGACAAAGATGTTCAGTGAATATCTGACATGGCATTCAATATAACGTTAAAGTTTCAAGTCGTAAAAAGATTTTGGGAACTACCTTTATGCAGATACCTTATAAAACAGTTATTGTTGAAACAAAGTTGGTCAGAACCATGACTCAATTTGATTAACATCAAACCTATGCCTTTAACCTTAAATATATAATAAAATAATATTTGTTTTCTAGTAAACATAAGTGGAATAAAAACTATATTTCTGCATTATGTTTAACACTGGCAACTCTGAAAACATACCTCTGTTTCATAACCAATACTATTAAACTAGTTTTATTTACCACAGATGTATCCAAATCATGTGAACTTAGAAAGTTTTTGAGTTGGTTCCCATATAGCTGAAAATTACAAAAAAAATTCATTTAAGGGGCATCTGGGTGGCTCAGTTGGTTGAGCATCCAACTCTTGATCTCAGCTCAGATCTTGAACTCGGGGTCATGAGTTCAAGCCTCATGTTGGGTTCCACTCTGGGCGTGGAGCCTACTTATAATAATAATAATAATAGTTATAATATATAGTTATTATTATTATTATTAACTTATAACCACTTATTTTTCTCTAAACAAATTTAGAATACAACTTCCTTGTAATATCTTTCAGAGGTCAGAAAATATCATATATATGTATATATATGTGTCATATATATAAAATATCATATATATGTATGTGTATATATATACGTATATATAGTATATATGAACAGCATACATATTCATATATGTATGCTATGTGTGTGTGTATATACATAATATATATAATATATATATTATATATATGCACGTAATATACATGTATACACACACATATAGCATACATATATGAATGCATATATGTGTCATATATATAGAATATCATATATATGTATATATGTATATATATATGTATCAGCATACATATTCATATATGTAAGCTATGTGTATGTATATATATACACGTAATATACACATATACACACACTTATAGCATACATATATGAATGCATATATGCATCATATATATAAAATATCATATGTATGTATATATATGCATATATATGTATATATGAACAGCATACATATTCATATATGTATGTTATGTGTGTATATATATATAATATATATTATATATATATACATGTAACATACACGTATACACACACATAGCATACATATATGAATGCATATATGTGTCATATATATAAAATATCATATATATGTATATATATGTGTATATATATACGTATCAGCATACATATTCATATATGTGTGCTATGCGTGTGTATATATATACACGTAATATACATGTATACACACACATAGCATACATATATGAATGCATATATGTGTCATATATATAAAATATCATATATATGTATATATATGTGTATATTTATACGTATATATATGTATATATGAACAGCATACATATTCATATATGTATGCTGTGTGTGTATATATATATAATATATATTATATATATATACACATAATATACATGTATACACACACACATATAGCATACATATATGAATGCAGACAGAAGAAGACAGAGGCAAACCGAGATTTGACGGATTTCATGCTCAGGTTTTAGCCATGAGTCAACTTTAAATACAAAACTCAATAATTATATAAGTTGACTATCACCTTTGCCTCATTTTTTTAAATCCAAAGTATGTTTCTGACAGAGAACAAGTCCATGTGTGTTTTGTGTTCAATATGAGGGCTAAAGCTTTCCATCAATATTTGCGGGTGTGACTTTTAAGGTTTTTTTTTTCTTGGCATAGAATCTTATGGAGGCTGTGGCTTTAACCCCAGGTGGTGTTATCAGTCATGGGAGAAGTTAAAGTAAGGTGTCTTTCTGACTTGGAACCAGAGTAACAACCTCAGATATTTCCTCTCTTTTTCATTTTTTTATTATTATGATTTTTTAATATTTATTGATTTTTGAGAGACAGAGTGAGAGCAGGGGAGGAGCAGAGAGAGAGGGACACACAGAATCCGAAGCAGGCTCCAGGCTCCGAGCTGTCAGCACAGAGCCCGACGTGGGGCTGGAACTCAGGAACTGCAAGATCATGGCCTGAGCCGAAGTCTGACGCCCAACCGGCAGAGCCAGCCAGGTGCCCCTCTTTTTTTATTTTTTTAAACCTTATGTATTTTGAGAGAAAGAGAGGGACAGCATTAGTGGGGAAGGGGTAGAGAGAGAGGAAGAGAGAGAGAGAATCCCAAGCAGGCTCCATGCTGCCAGCTATGGAGCCTGATGTGAGGCTCGATCCCATGAACTGGTGATATCCTGACCTGAGCCGGAATCAAAAGTTGGACGCTTAGCCGAGTCACCCAGGTGCCCCAGATGTTTTCCTTTCAAAGAGAGAGCGGTCAGGCCCTCGAGAGGGCAGTGCTAGGTGCTACAGAAATTACATCTCAAGGAAGGAAAGAAGGGATCCAAGTTTTCCGAAAGAGCTGCTCTCAGGGGCAATTTGTGGCAATATTCGCCTATCACCAGCTTTTCGACTGGAACAAACATTAAATTCTCCCCGCGGCGGGAGACATTTTACAACAGTGGGACAGGGTTGACGGTGGTTGTGGATTTAATTTTTGTTCTAAATCGGACGTCTGCACTTCAATTTTGTTAAAGGAGTATTTTAAGTAAACCATACTTTTTCCCCTTTCGTTACTTTCATCCTCCAATAGGTACCAAGAGGACATGTGTTCGGTGCGAGAACTTTCCAAACATCTTTCTAAATATAAAAGCTTTCTCCATTCAAAGGATCTGTCACCCAGCCATTGGCAATGCACTCTCCTAAGGTATAGTTCCAAACTGTGACTCAAATCCAGGAAGCCTTTTCATGGCTCACCCATGAATGCAAGATGCGTCTCCCACGGATGCAGCCGCCATGATCCAAAGTGACCCCCAAAGATAGTCAAAAAGGAAAGAAGCCAGGTTGTCATGGGCAACAAGGCCAACAAAGGAAAGCATTTAGATTTTGACCGTCCCCCGAGAGCTGGGCAGAGTCAGTAGGAAAGTGTCTCAGGCGCCCAGTCTGACAGCTGTCCACGCAGCAGGTGCAAAAAGAGAGAGAGAGAGCATGACCCCTGGATCCAACCCACACTCTCAGGACACAAAGCAAGACAGGCAGGACACAAGGGTACCACTGGGAGGTAAGGAATCCATAACACAAGTACTTAAACCAAAAGTCAGCAGCGAATCATAACACCCAAAGAATTAACCCCCACAAGTGTTTTCTCCTGTTTCATGTGCCAAGGGCCAGGGGCCAACTGGAAATGCCTGTTCTTATTGCAGAATAAGACGAGGTCATGAAACAAATAAATAGCCTGCCTTCACATAAAATTTTGATATTTTATCCCTATCAGGGTTTTTCATTAATTTTGATTTTTCAAAATGTTGAATTTTGGTTCTCAAAGTGTTTCAAAACTTCGATTTTTTACAGTGTTGAATTAATAGATTCTTTACCTTGATTAGTGAGGGTTTTTTTTTTGTTTTTTTTTGGGTTTTTTTTATCACCCTCTTAGATTCTGTGACTGCTGTAGGGAAGGAAAAATTTTCCCTTCTGCCCTTCTAGGTTCTGTGGCTGATCCAAAAATTAAACCGACATATGACAGATTAACAAGAGGATTGCTCCAAACAATTGGTTCCAAATAATCTTTATGCCAAAGAGCACATTGTGGCAGGCCCATTCTGCTTCCTTCCATACCTTCCTTGCCTCGAGGGCCTTGAGCCTTCAGGAAGAAGGAACTTATCAAGGAAGGCAAGTGAATGCAAGAAGCCATAGCGAGCAAATAAATGACTGGTAGACATGTAAATAAACCTAAATATTTCTCGATTACAAGCGCTACAAATTAGTGTTGCTATTTTGCAAGGATTAAACGGGAAGCAGCATGAAAACGCTAAATAATAATGACATGATGGCTGGGAAAAGAGTGAAAATTACAGTGACACTGCTTTCCTTTCAATGGTGTGCATCAAGTGAAGATGATTTAAGAATAGTCCCCTCTAAGAAGAAGAATTGGCAGAAGGGAAAAAAGGCGAGCGTGTGAGTGAATAAAGTACGGGTAATTTCGTTAAAGATGGGCAAGAAAACAGCACAGCGAGCAGATGAACAGTAGAAAACGTACAATAATGTGGGGTGGCTCAGTCCGTGAGTATACAAGTCCTGATTTCAGCTCAGGTCATGATCTCACGGGTTCGTGGCACCGAGCCCCACATCGTGCTCTGCACTGACAGTGCGGAGCCTGCTTGGGATTCTCTCTCTCTCCCTTTCTCTCTGCCCCTTCCCCCCCGTGAATAAATAAACTTGAAAAAAAAGGAGAGAGAAAGAAAATGTCCAATAATATGATAGAAATGAATCCAAAGAAGAGCACCACGGACCCCCCTGCCTTTGCCTGGGATTCCTTCAGGGTGTATTGGTGTGCTACTGCTGTGTAAGAAGTCATCGAAAAAAAAAAAAAAAAAGAAGCCATTGCAAACTGCATGGCTTAAAAAAAAAAAAACACCCCCCTTTCATGATCTCACTGCTTCTGTGGGTGGTGAGGAGCGTCTGCGGGGCTCAGCTGGGTTTCCCACTCCCGGTCTCACCTGGATGACGTCCAGCTGTTAGCCAGAACTGGGGTCTGATCTGAGGCTCAGGGTTCTCTTCCAGCCACAGGTTGTTGGCAGAATTCATTTCTTTCTGGTTGTAGAACTGAGGTCCCTCTTTCTTGCTGGTGGTCCATGCGCATTTCTCTCGGCCCCAGGAGCCCGACCCTCCCCACGGGGGGTTCATAATGTGGCCGTCTGCCTTCTTCCATCTTGGCAGATGTTTCACTGTTTTGTTTTGGTTTTTTAAGGCTCTTCTGATTAGGTCAGGCCCACCCAAGATGATTTCCCGTTTGAGTAGCTCAGAGTTGATGGGTTTAGAGCCTATCGATACGAGTGACCTAACGTCATGACCACTGGTCCTGTCCACACTCCAGAGGAGGAATCACACAATATGTATACGGCGAAGTGGGAAACTTGGTACTGTGTTAGAATCCAACCTACCGTGAAACCGGGATCTAACAAAAGGAATGTAGGTGAAATCCTGTGAAGAATTTCTACCGTCTTTCCTGTAAATGAAAGTGAGACCCTTTTGAGAAGTTTTTCCTGCTCCCCTGATTTTCCATCTTGATGTAGGGGAAACCAATGCCTGAACTGCAGCCTGGAGAGGAAAACCCAGTGACCACGGCTGAGCGGTGGGTACTCTGTTTCTCCAGCGACTAGCATGTCAGGTGACCCAGAAGCCTGCATGAGATTTATAAAGACACACCCAGAAAAAGCGAACACGGGCTTCTGGTTTGTGTTTCCTATGCATTATGGGAAGGAGGGAGAGAAACGCATGGGAGGGACCTTCACCAAATCTGATTTTGTATTTACTTATTTAGGTACTTATTTTTCTATTTTTATTTATTTTTTAATTTTTTGAACGTTTATTTTGTGTATTTTTGAGAGAGAGAGAGAGAGAGAGAGCAGAGAGAGAGGGAGAGAGAGCATCTGAAGGAGACTCTGCATTGTCAGCACGCAGCCCGACACAGGGCTCGATCTCAGGAACCATGAGATCACGACCTGAGCCGAACGCAAGAGTCAGACGCTTAACCCACTGAGCTGCCCAGGTGCCCCTACTTTTTTTAAATTTTTATTTAAGTTTTATGTTTTTCTTTTACAGAGAAAGAGAGAGAGAGAGAGAGAGAGAGAGAGAGAATCCCAAGCAGGGTCTACACCCAGTGCAGAGCCCGATGTGGGGCTTGATCCCAGGACCCTGGGATCGTGACCTGAGCCAAAATCCGGAGTCGGTTGCTTAACTGGCTAAGTCACCCCGGTGCTCTGATTTTTTTTTTAATTGTTAAAAAGATGACAGAAAAACTGCCAACATGTTCACATTCCCTAAATCTGAGTAGTGGGTTGTAATGAGTCCGTCATCTCATATCTGGTGCTCGTCTGCATTTTGGAGTATTTCTTAACTTACGATCGGGGCCTACTTGTTGCCACTGTGAGAGCACCCACAGAATGACCTGCCACATCGCTCCTCCGGGTCTCGGCTCAGAGCTCGGGGTCTAGCTTCCCAGGGGCACCCGTGTGAGAAGGATCTGATGAGCTGGAGGAGAGAGAGAATCAAGGAAACTTCCATTTCTCCAGAAAGCACATACTCCAGCCTATTGTTTTCTGAATGGACCATGACCAGACATGTGGGCGCCCATGGAAAATTCTCAAACATTCATTTTATCCTTACCATCGATTACATCTGACGAGAAAAAGATTACCCCAACACTTTTATTACCGTATAATTTGCGTATCATCAAATGCTTACGTTAAATGTGAAATGCCACGATTTTCAGTGGATTCACTGAGTGGTGCAACTACCATTATTATCCAGTTTTCCAATCTTCCCGTCACTCCGATAAAATCCCCTTGCCCGTTTAGAGTTACCCCGCTTTCCCATGCTTGGCTCAGGCAACCATGAATCTGCCTTGTGTCTCTTCAGATTTTCCTTATATGGGCATCTCGGATCCACTGAGTCACACAGTATGTGATCTTTTGCCTCTGGCTTCTTCCGCTCGCACGGTTTTGAGGTCTCTCCTGTTTCAGTGTGTATCTGAATTTCATTCCCCTCAATACCTGGATACTAGTCTGTTGACCAGCTACATTGCATTTTGATGATCTTCACCAGTTGTTGGACATATGGATGGCTTTTACCTTTTTGGCAGGTAGGAATCATCCTGGTGTGAACATCCACGAGCAAGTGTTCGCATGAACATAAGTTGTTGTGTTTCCCCACTTTGGGAAGGTGTTTAGGAATGAAGTGGCCAGGGGCAGGGGGAGCGCCTGGGTGGCTCAGTACGTTGAGCGTCCAACTTCAGCTCAGGTCATGATCTCGTGGTTCGTGAATTCAAGCCCCACATCGGGCTCTCTGCTGTCAGCGCAGAGCCTGCTTCGGATCCTCTGTTCCTCTTTCTCTGTGCCTCTCTCCCACTAATGCTCTCGCTCTCTCTCTCTCTCTCTCTCTCAAAAGTGAATAAGCATTCAAAAAAAAAATACGAGATGGCTGGGTCATCTGGTAAATTAAAAACGAAAACAAAACCCAGATATTCTTAAGCTTTCTGCATCTCTGCTATTTCGGAGGACTACACCAGTGCGAGACCGCAGGTCTGTTAACTTATCAAGTATTGCGTCTCAGTCGGCGTAAAAAGCAAACAACAAATACTGTGCCGTTAATAGGGCTTTCAGAGCCACTGTCTGCATGACTTTGGGGGAATGGGCCCATCTGGCAATTTAAAAATTTTCTGGGCTAATTTATCATTCTGTTTTGATAACAAGCAATCATCCGACTAGCAGTATTTAATCTACTTGTTCATTTACTATAACATCATGAACATTTTCTGTGTTGCTGTGTATTCTTTTAAATAGCTGCTTAACATTCCAGCGAACACACTTGATATTTACTTAATCATCCTACTATAAATGAGAATTCAACTTATTACCCCTAAAAAAATGATGACAAAAGCTTCCAAGATCATCTTTGTGCAAACAGCTTTCCCGTATTTCTGGGTAATTTCCTTAGCAAAGGAACATCCAAATGCCGTTCCCGAGTTAAAATAAATGCGCACTTAATGGCTTTTGACCCATGCTGCCAAATTGCTTTCCAAAAGATCTGTACCGGTTTATACCTGCCACCGGCACTGTAAGAATGCCAGTTTCATTACGTCCCCAGCAGCATCGGGTTTTACTTTTTCCAAGCATGGCATTCTTACAACTGCCTTTTTTCTCAATCATAATGAATCAGTGTAGAAAACAACAGCAACAATCCGAGCTCTCTTGTCTCCTTTTCCTAAAATTTGTATCGAACCCACAACTACCTCTTGGTTCACAGCACTCCAAAAGGGCATATTTTCTTAGAAAAGCTCAGATTCTTTCTTAGGCATGCGTCTCTTCCTCTTTGCTCCCTTTGTTCTATCCTTGTCTGCCCTCTCCGGCTTGCGATCTGAATAGACCTGCCTCTCGGGCTGAGTTCAACCATCTAGCTGTCATCGTGTCTTCCCAGCCAGACAGATCGTCCCCAAAATCTCCCCAGCAAGAAAACTACCAGAAGAGTAGCACTGCCCATTTTCTCTTCGGGGTGCTGAGCCGACAGTGGGCCAGGCAGGATGCTTCCTAAATATGGAGTCACGTGTCAGTAATGGCCGCCCTGGAGCCAGGCGAGGTGATACGGCCCTTCTGCTGTTTCTGAAGGAGCTCCCCGAGGTGGCTCGTCGTGGTCCCAGCTCACGTGGCTGTCTTTCAAGGCTACGCAGGCCACGTGTGGTGGTATCCCTCAGTGGCTGCTGACACAGGACGGTGTCCAGGCCAGCATAGTCTCTGAGTCACAGTGCTGGGAAGTTGGGTGGGAAGCTCCAGTGCCATCGTTTAGCTCCCACCAGGTAGACCTCACTACAAGTTCTTGTGGGAGCGCCGCTCTAGCACTCTAAGGAGACGCAGCTGGACAGTGGCCAGTAGGTCACCTTCTGTAGACTCAGGAAGTGGCATTCACGTAGGTTTCTCCTCCCCACCTGAACACTCCTGAGACAGACGTGGTGCTCTGACGTTGCTTTAGTTGAGCTCAAAGCTCATTTTCAACCATAACACCATCCCCTTCTGGTGACCCCCCAGGTACAGTATCTACAACAGTCAATATCAGGACACATCTCTCATCAAAAGATGACACTCCTGTTCATCAACGAAGGATGTGCCCAGCACGTCTGACACCCAAGACTTTCCAAGACAAAGGGGAAACAAACTAATTGCAACAATGATCATTGCCCGATTTTTAAGTACTTGCAATATCCATCACCGAGACAGTTCATAACAGTGGGGTCCTGGGATACATTCAAAAAAGAAAAAAAATAGAAGGAATGGGTGTTAGGAAATTGATATTTTTTGAATACCTATTAAGAGAGAGGCAGGGTTTTTGAGGGGTGCCTGGTTGGCTCAGTCGGTTAAGTGTCCAGCTTTTGGTTTCGGCCCAGGTCACGATCTCACGGTTTGGGGCTTCCAGCCCGCGTCAGGCTCTGCGCTGACAGCCTGGAGGCTGCTTGGGATTCCCTCTCTCTGACCCGCCTTTACTCTCTCTGTGTCTCACAAAATAAATCAGTAAACTAAAAAAAATAAAATAAAATAAAATAAAATAAAATAAAAGAGAGAGTGAGAGATAAGCAGGGTTTTGGAAATGTCTTCATAGACATATCTATCTGCACACGAGGAAGGCCCACCCCTCCCTTGCCCCGGCTCTGTGTCAGCGCATGTCTCTGGTGCCTGATTGACTTCTCGTTAGACAGCGACGAGCCTGCCCAACAAAGCAAAATGGGTAATGGGACTTGAGTTCGAGGCCAATGAGTCTCAATTAATCAGAACCAAGACCTCAGAGTCAGAGGAAGCTGGTGTGACATCATCGAAGTCTATAGCCCCGTGGCAGACAGCCAGACATCAGTCCAGTAAGAAGCTTCATCCAAGGTAGCTGGAAAAGAGAAAAAAGGTAAATGCCAACCACTGCTTTAGCCCTCTTAAAAGTTCACCATGTTTGAGACAAAAAATGAATGCATTTTTTTCTCGGACGTGGCAAGCATTCTGTGCTTCACAGTCAACTGGAGGTCGCCTGGGAAACCACCCGTGCATTGTCTCCCAGGACCAATGTGTGGGGGTCCTGTTCACGACCACAAAGAAATAAACAAGTAATGTAAGAATACCTGTTCTTGTTGCCTCACCAAATTGGAGATGATCTTTCTTTCTCCATCTTGCCACCCAAAAATCTATCTCTTCCCATGTCATGTAGAGACAATCCTGGGCTTGTTCAAACTCTGTCTCCATCTCATTCTATTTGAGAAGCCTTGGGAAAAATCAGGGAACCTCGCTGGGCTGAGGATCGTCTATGGGTATGACAGGGATGCCTGGCGATCTCAGCGAATGTGGTCTGGAAACCACAAGTGGAAAGAACCCGGAACTCAATACCACTGACAAACCAGAGCCAGCTCCACTGAGGCACGGTCAGGTCATTCTACCCACAGAGGGCTCCCCTCTGATTCCCAAAATCAGTTCATGAATGAGGAAGCCAAGGTGCAGAGAGGTAATCTCAGAGACACCTGGTGAGAACCGTGACAGGGTCTGAAGCTCCCTTAGAACGTCCAAAAATCCAGCCCGAGCCAGTAATCGACGCTGTGATTTTTTTTTTTTAATTTAGCCAAAAGCCACAAAATGAGAAGGCAACAAAAAATAAAGCTTGTGTTGTATATGATTTTCAGAACATTCCTTGTACTGTTTTCTCATATGTAAAAATTAAGAGATTTTTTTTCAAGGTGATGAAAATGTTTTAGGATTGACAATGGTGACGGCCGTACGTGTCTGTGGATTGTGCCCAGCGTATGAATGGTATGGTATGTGAATTCTATGTCAATAAAGCTGCTAAAATAACAAAGGCGGGGGGCGGCGCCCGGGTGGCTCAGTTGGTTTCATAACCAACTCTTGATCTCAGCTCAGGTCATGATCCTAGGGTCCTAGGATCGAGCCCCACGCCTGGCTCCCCACTGAGTGTGGAGCCTGCTTGGGATTCTTTCTCTCTCTCTCTCTCAAATAAAAATTAAAAAAGCATATACTCAAAAAAAATAAAATAAATCAAGTGTATTTGTTAAGAATAAGACTCTTGTTTATGTGTAAACCAGTCATAATGTCATACACGGAAATGCACATTTTTTTTCTCGCAAGTTGGGCAGGTGAGTTGGCTGTGTGTGTGTCGCTTCATTTTTCCAATGAAATATAGATGCAACGAATAATTAGCATCACACACGGGAACGCTTCTCAGATCTTCTCACCCGTCTAAACCGAGAGGGAAATGCCGGGAGACCCGGTGAGTTGCATTTGCATATCAGCACGGTGGCCTTGACTGGAGGAAGGGCTTGCTCGGGGCCCAGAGGATTGCTTCCATACCTGCTTCCCACCTCTTGCTCAGTAGGCGGGTGGCCTGTCCACTCCGGGATTCACATGCTCACTCGCAAAATGCTTGTCATGATACCTCTCTCGCGGTGACGGCCGGAAATAAAAGTATTATATAAAAACTGTCCAGCGCTAGGTTATATGCCCACCAATGTTTGCTTTCTTCCCTCTCACTAAAAACGCAGACGTGGGTCATCAGGTATGAGATCTAAAAACTCACCGGTCTGTGCGGCATCATATGGGACCATGTTACCTTATGTTTGCCCGGTCTTGCTTTCCAGCCAGGCATGTGGGGGCTGATTTTACGTTCTGCATCACAGGGGTTTGGGAATGGAAATCGCCATTCTTGAGAAACCTGGGGAGACCGTGAGGCGTTCAATGAGCCACCCATCGCTCCTGCTGGCTCTTCGGGGTTGCCAAGAGTCTCATCAAGTATGCACGAAATTCAGCAAAGGATTTCCCCGCCATTCCAGGCTTCCCTGCCCTTTGCCTTTCCTTTTCTTCAATTCTCAGGGGAAGAAAACATAACAACCCCCCAAACCCTCAAATCTTTGTATCTTCCACTGAGGTTGCTAAACTCTCCCCCCGCCCAACACACACACCCTTTTGTTTTTGCCCCGTGTAGATATGAAAAAGATATGGTCTTGCCTCTGGTGATACTTGCTCTGTGGGAGAGAAGCTGAAATAACATTCAGGACGCAAATAGACTACAAATGACTGGAGCCCTTTGAAAATCACTCTCTTGGTTTGGATTCACTCTGGGAATGAAAGCCTGTTGGACCGACTGAAGCCAGCCCCCGGGCAAACACAGACCCAGGGCTGCAGAATCCTACGGGGGAGGCCGGAGTGCTCAGAGAAATTTTAGCTGCCAACGGCACTTAGCAACATGCCCACCAGCTAGGCACGCGTTAACTCTGTTCCAGCCTTTGAGAGGCTGACCATTTATTCTGAACACACTCGCTCCCATTTTCAAGTGATGGGTTGGGAAGAAAGAATGAAATCATTATTTAATGCAGTAGCTGTGATCAGCAGAGATATAACAACACGGTGCTTTTTTATGTTTCAAAGCTCTGGACTAAACATTATTGTATTTTTAATCTTCTCCCCAACCCGCGCGCTGTCTTTATTGCCGACAAAAAAGAGAAGGCAAGTGGGAGTTGGGGACCGTCCTGTGTTGTGCTGGCCCAGCATTGGAAAGAATGGAGGCAGGATTTGGCCCCCAGCCCCCGAGTCCTGCTCAGGATCGTCGCACCTCCCCAGCAGCTTCCGAAGCTTCCAAGAGTCAGAAACACACTCGTGGACCGTCCATCAGCGTAGGGTGGTTTAGTCGAGGACGCTAGAAACGCAGAACAGAAAACCACACGGCCATTTGCGAGCATGAGTTAGAATCTGTCACCGACATCGAAACAAGTCTACCTCTGCTGTTTGGGGGTAAAAACAAGCAGGCAGTAATACAAGAGGGGCTGTGGCATAATTCAATGTCGGTTCGGAAAACTATTTCTATGTCTGAGCAGTTTTTGCAAGGAGGACGTTCACAAAACACCTACGTGAGTATATTATCCCCTCTGGAGTGAAAGGTGTCACTGGTTTGGGGGACCGGGGGCACAGGAACGGTTAGCATTTTTCATTTTCTTCAAGTGATAGGGTAACGGCACCAAGGCCCTCCCAGGCCTTGTGCTCCAACGATGTAACCAGTCAACAAGGTCGGAGGTCGGATTCCTAGCTCTTTCTCCCAGTGTGTTTTTTGCATCATGAGAATAATTCTAAGTAAATAAAACTACTTCTGTTGAGCTGACACAGCACTGAGAGCCCGGGTGCAAGGCTCTTTTATCTGTCACCACTGCCCTGCCCGGGAGGCGACGATCGGGGTTGGCGTTAACATGAAAACCAGTAGCTTTCCTGTGCGAACGCGCACGGAGCGCACTCTTACAGGTTCCTCTAAAGAGGAGCTGGTGTCTACTGTGTGCAGAAGACCAGGCCCTGACGCAGCTCCTGAGGGGCCGTCATCGCTCATTAGGTCAAGGAACTTGGGGCTCAGCCAAGGAGCACCCCAAGTCGTCTGCCACCAACGTTAGAACCCAAACCCAGATCCAACGCTGTGGTCCACACGCGGGCTCAAGGTGGAGATGTGCACACACACCTGACGGGAGACACTAGGGAGAGAAAGACCCTAGCCATGGTCTCCAGGCTAAGAGCAGAGAAGCTAAAGTGAATAAGGAACATTAATATACCTGAAGGGATGGGTTGCCCAGTACCAGCAGGAACGCCTGCTCCAGTGGCCCCTACCTTGATCTCAGGCACCGGGCATGGCCGCCTGTTTCCTTACCTGTCCACAAAGTGGTCTGGTGGATGCATCCCTTTCGTTTGGCCACCGTCTCTGGGGTCATGTTTATGAGTGAACTTCCCACCCCGGGAATCTTAGAGGAATGCAGAGACCTCCTCCCACTTAGGAAGTTCACAACGTCTGACCATTCCGTCCCCAAGGCAGACAAGTGGCCTGGGTTCATCACTTGTGTCCCCATCCTGGCTGGGATTAGAAAGCCACTCATCCAGAGGCACAGAAATTGCCCAGAATGCCCCAGGCGTGTGGGGTCGCAGGCACTAACAGCTTCCCTTTTCCAGGGGCTGCATGGTCTCTAGAAGCAACATCTCTTGCCCCAGTACTCAGGGTGTCGGTTGATTTGGGGCCACACAGAGCAGGGAGTGACATATTCACCAGACCTGACTCGTAATGTGATTTTAGACTTTGAATTCTGGCATGGTCTTCAAACATGGACCTGAGCTCTCCTGGAAATTGTCTAAGCCACTCAATATCTTATAATATATTACCATTCTGCTGAGATCAGGCAAAGACTGGTTGCTGTAGTTCACTACCCAGATCGGCTGCCGGCTGTAGATTTATTGAGTGAGTGATAAACACGAATCAATGGTCAACGGTCAAGTTCTTAGTTTCTCTTCCCCTTGACAATGTCAAATCAATGGCATGCAAACATAAAAATATATTTCTTTCCTTTATGTGTTCCTATTCCCCAATCGACCCCAGAAAATAATTTGGACGCTCCTGGTAATACTAGTCACTGGTTTAAAATCTCACCTCTTGGGGCACCCGCGTGGCTCGGTTGGTTAAGCGTTGGACTCTTGATTTCTGCTCAGGTCACGACGCCTTCATTCGTGGGTTGGAGCCCCATGATGGGCTCTGTGCTGACAGCACGGAGCCTGCTTGCATTTCTCTCTCTCTCTCTCCCACTCTCTCTCTCTCTCTCTGCCCCTCCCCTGCTCTCTCACCCTCTCTGTCTCTCTCGAAATAACTTTCAAAAGTAAAAAATAAGTAAATAAAATCCCATCGCTTTCTGACAAAAATTTAATACAACTCACGTATTACTAGGCCAAGCACTTTTCTTCACCCCCTCCTCTCTTCTTATTGTGGCGCCTAATTCCACAGGGTTTTCATATATTTATGACAAGGCAGGAGCAGGGAGGGAGAGGGGGTCTGCTCGGCTGAAGGGGCACAGTTTGGTGGAGACGGGACACCTCCGTCTTGTCTGTGTCTAAGCCAACTGATGGGGAGAGATGCTGAGGTCTGCCGTCCGCCCCTTATTTCCGACGCTGGCTCGATCACGTGGCATGCTGGGCGCCCTCTTAGGTAGGTACCGTCCTAAGATCATGTGACCAAATGCCCTGCAGCCTGTGTTGGGGAGGGTCCTCCCGCTGCCCCTGAGAGGACGGAGCTAACAAAAAGAGCACACCTTCTAATGAAACACCCCAGACTCCATCACCCCAAAGAACCTGCACCCAAATTAACTCCTGGGGCAGCAGGTGGGAGTTTGGGTGGTAGGATTATACTGTCTCTCTCCCATCCTTACCCATGCCCAGGCGGTCCTGGTGCTTCTCAAACCCCATAGGAGAGCCAGCCTCCAGTCTTTTTGGTTCAGAATCATGGCCAAACCTCCGAGAAGATTCCCTGAGTCCTCCCTGCCTCTGGCTCTGCTCCTAGAATCACCTGGTGGGGGGGGTGGGGGTGGACAGTGGCAGCAGAAATCAGTTGTCTTCAAAGTGAGGTCAGCGGGCCACCAGCATCTGGACACGTGTTAGAAATGCAAATCCCGCCCCCCGCCCAGACCTACGAAATCAGAAACTCTAGGGGTGATCCCAGCAGCCGCCACCATCACAAGCCCTGTAGGGACTGCTGCCATCCCCCAGAGCTTGAGAACCACACACCTAAATCACCACTAACCCGCTTCTCCAACGCCTGGACCCCAACAGAGCCAGGCCTGGGGCACAAAGCCTCTGTCTCAATTTCCACCTTTCCTAACCGCGAGACAGTTTCTGCCCCTCGCATCTATCTTGGTGACAGTCAGAAGAGAATGACCCTTTGGGTTTGGTTCCACTTGAACTTGGCCTTATGGAATACTCCCCCACTGGGTGCGTGCACGCGCGTGACCGTGTGTGCGTGTGTGAGCGTGTGCATGCGTGAGTGTGTGTGTGTGCACGTGTGGGCACACCCGAGTGCTTGTTACACAAGGCCAGGAAGGATAGGGAGGCGCCGGCTGGAGCTCCTGTCTTCCATTCTTGCCAGCGAGCTAACCCTCCCCACCTCCCCCAGTAGGGTCTTGGTGATCATAGGTAAGAAGTCCCACCTCCCCTTCTTTCAACGCCCAAGCTGACCCAGGTCTTGGAAAGGGAGTCCCGTGACAGCACCAGGGTACTCAGCAAGTTGTCCAAGCCCCAAGAGATGTCCTGCGGGGAGTTAATGAACCTGAACAGAGCTCCCTCTCTATTTTTCCCTCCAGGTCTTGTGGGATCTGTCTTCTCCCTCTTTTCGTAGAATCAGGATATGAGTAGGGATAGGGGTTGAGAGAGGGAAAGGGTTTCACTCTGACAGGCTCCTCGACAGGCTGCCTCCCGCAGTTTAGGGGGGAGCAGGGGGGAGGGGGCTCCTTACCCAGCGGAGAAGGGCAAGCTCAGCTCCTAGCCCCGCCCACAGAACCAGCCCCCCCTCCGAAAGGCCGGTCACGGCGCAGAATGAAGGGGCCGCCTGGACCCACCTCGTGGTGAGATTCGCGAGGACAGCGGACCTTGAGCGGGGCCAAGGCCGAATCCGCTCAAAAAGGAACATGGGACTGAGATGTGTGTAGGTGGGCGTCGGGGTGACCGACATGAGTCCCCGAAGCCCTCGAGGTTGAAGTGCCTTGTGCCAAACGCCCTTGGTACTGTCCTCACAGTTCTGTGCTCACCCAAGATGCCTTTAAATTGCAACATGGGACGATCTGCAGAGACAGGGAACGTTGCAACCAGGCTTTTGGAAGTCGTGGCTACCCAAAGCCTTGCACGTGGAAAGCACAAAGAAAAACAATTGGAATCATTTCAGGCTTTGAAAACTTATAATTACAGGTGAGTGGCTATTATGTTATTGGAACAGCCATTATAACTGAAAGGTACAATTTGAGATAATGTATGTGAGGACATTAATACACCATCAGATTCGTACAGCACGAGCATCACAATGCACCCAATTTCAAATGAAAGGTTACCTTCCTGGGGCTTTTTTCTTCATTCCCTGCCTCTATTTTTAACTAGAGCATTCATGTGAACTAATGGCATCATTTCTCCAAAAAAAAAAAAAAAAAAGTGATAACTTTTGCTGGTGCATTTTTTTCCCCACCATTTCAAAGTCTCCAGGCCTTTCGCGTTTTAGAAAACATAACAGAAACCAGAATTACCCACCAGTACGTGCCCCACATGACTGTCGCCTCTGAGTTACTTTTGCTAATTAAATAGAGCTAGTGCACGGATAATCCAGATGGAGGGCCATATCGAAATCATCTTTGTTTACACTTAGAATTTACATCTAAATGGAAATGTGTGTGATGCTTTGGGGAGGGGGGTCCCCCAACAGGGGATGAAGAGACTCAGCGAGCGGGGCAGGAATTATGAGTGACTGAGGGACCCACGGAATTCTGTCCTCGACTCCATCACCTTGTTGTTGGCTCACAATCTTAACATCCCGGAGCCTTGGGGCCCTACCGGGTGATTGCCCTTCAGACAAAGGCGAAGGGCCAGGAGTAACATGGGGACATCGGCACACAGTCACGGGGCAGGAGCACTTTCCTCGTGAGGCCAGCTTCCTTTGGCCGCATTCCCCTAGCAAGGCCATGTTGTCCCCATCTGAACTAGAACTGAGTGAAGAACCCAGTAGGAGCTCCCATAGATATTCTCATTTTGTCATTCCCACAGGGATTTTTTTGTGCCTTCCTGGCCCCTCTCAACTGCTCTAGACAGTCCCTGGCTAAGCGGTTACCTGTTTGTTCATAGAAATAACTGAAAAATTAATACCACCCACCCAACACATGCCTAAGTACTTACTTTGACCCTGGAGGAATTCTAGGCCAGCTTCCCAGGTGTCCTGGCAGGCCTATATCCCAAGTAGCTCAGCTCAGTGCCTGGCCTGTTATAAGTTTGTTTTTTTTTTTTACAATTCTTTAAGAGTTTTTATTTTTTAATGCTTATTTATTTTTGAGAGAGAGAGAGAGTGAGCAGGGGAGGGCAGAGGAAGAGGGAGACACAGAATCGGAAGCAGCCTCCAGGCTCTGAGCTGTCAGCACAGAGCCTGACACGGAGCTCGAACTCACAAAGCGGGAGATCATGACCTGAGTCGGAGGCGGATGTTTAACCAACTGAGCCACCCAGGTGCCTAAGTTTTTATTTTACACTAGTTGAGGGGCGCCTGGGTGGTTCAGTCGGTTGAGCGTCCGACTTCGGCTCAGGTCATGATCTCGCGGTTCGTGGGTTCGAGCCCCGCGTCGGGCTCTGTGCTGACAGCTCGGGGCCTGGAGCCTGCTTCGGAT
Source organism: Prionailurus bengalensis (assembly GCF_016509475.1). Taxonomy (NCBI): domain Eukaryota; kingdom Metazoa; phylum Chordata; class Mammalia; order Carnivora; family Felidae; genus Prionailurus; species Prionailurus bengalensis. The sequence continues at coordinate 65,321,733 of NC_057348.1, read as the reverse complement.
TCTGTGTCTCCCTCTCTCTCTGCTCCTCCCCTGCTCACACTCTTTCTCTCAAAAATAAAGATTAAAAAAAAAACTTAATTCCACTAGTTGACGTACAGTGTTGTATCAGTTTCAAGTGTACAATATAGTGATTCAACAATTCCATACAACACCTGGTGCTCATTGCACGTCCCCATCACCTGTTTCCCCCAGCCCCCCCACCCACCTCCCCTCTGGTGACCACCAGTGTGTTCTCCACAGTTAAGAGTCTGTTTCTCAGTTTGCCCCTCTCTTCCTTTTTTCCCCTTATCAAGTTCGTTTTGTTTCTTAGATTCTCGACACGTCAGCTCCGCCATTTCAGAAGATTGCCAAGGCTCTAACTCTCTAAATCGCCTGTCAAAATTCCATACAGAACAATGTATGTACTTCCACACTACCTAGTTAGGCCAACACAGGCCTGAATTCAGCTGTCTTTCACTTTTGCATTTATTTTTCGTGTGTTCTTGAGTTGCCTGAAGTACCCAGTTCGTTCTAGGCTTAGCTCAGAAACTGACTTGGCTTTCTTTTGTGGTTTTCTCAGAGACTAGTGGATTAATGGTTGTTGGAAAGAGTGAAAGAGAATTGTGGCAATAACAGATTTCATTAGATAAGCTGCAGCGACAAGAAACTGATCTAAATAGAAGCAGGGAAGGGTTTGAGAAGAGCACTGATTATAAATGACTAAGAATGAAATGGCTGAAATGAATGAATTGTTATGATGCAAGTTTCTGCAATTCGTTGTGTTTTCTATATGAAACCAAATATAAACAGCCCAAATTGATTTATGATAACCTGGCTTTTCTTTATCTAAAAGTCATCTCATGCCCATATATACAACATAATTCTGAAAATATTAAAATTGCACTGTGCCTGTTTGTCTTGAGTCGTATCTTCAGAGTGGAAAGCATGTTCCCAATAGGTAAGAAGAACTTACACGTGCCAATTCATGAAGATCAAGTTGAGAGACAGAGCTGGCCTAAATGAAACATGACCTGGGATACCTGTATCAGATTATTCTAGATACTATAAAAGACAAGACGTGTGTTGGGGGCACACATCAGTAGGTGTGCTTATTATTTGATGGGCGAAGGTATTTTGTGAATATTTCAGCCCCTAATTATTTCTTTTTTTTAATTTATTTATTTACTTTGAGAGGGAGAGAGAGATAGAAAGGGAGAGAGAGGGCAAGCTCGAGTCAGGGGAAAGGCAGAGAAAGAGGGAATCCCAATCAGGATCCACTCTGTCAGTGTAGAGCCCGATGTCAGACTTGAACTCACTAACCATGAGATCAGGACCTGAGCCAAAATCAAGAGCTGGATGCTTAACCAACAGAGCCTCCCAGGCGCCCTTGGTCCATCATTATTTCAAACTAATTGTGCACAGGTTCCCAAACAGAAATGTTATGACTCCCTACATTCTAACACATCTGTTCATTTTCAATATGGAGCCATGACGTGGAAGGGGAAAAAGTTGCGAACAAGTATTTAACCTTCTCTGTGTATGTCGTGAGTGACACACTTACCGAGAAGGAGGTTCTTTGCTTGTGCCAGTTGTATGGATTCTGCTCGCGTGGCCCAGGTTATCGATCGTTCATCTGTGTGTCTCAGGCACCTTCTCTGTGTCAGGCACTGTGGGATAGAGACTATGACAGTCCCTATTAAACCTTTTAATTTTCCATGTCAGTTTGGCCATTGAGTCCCCCGATTAAACATTATTTCTGGGTGTGTTTGTGGACATGTTTCTAGACGAGATTAGCATTTGAATCCGTGGACTCAGTAATCACCCTCCTCCATCTTGTGGGCACCATCCAATCTGTTCCCGTTTCGTGGCTTGAGCTGAGGCATCTCATCTCATCTAAGATTTATACCCTTGACTCCTCTGGTCCTGGGGCCTCTAACGAGGACCAAATTACACTGCTGGCCTTCCTAACTCTGAACTTGCACATAACAGACTGGAGGGCATCTCAGCCTCCAGCATTGTGGGAGCCAACTCTTCCCAACAACAAAAAATACATAACAAATTACTACAAGAATGTAATATTGGTTCTGTTTCTCTTGAGAGCTATGTCCAATACAAGGAGCTGGAAATCAATGACACAGAACCCCTGTCTTCAGGGATAGGACTGTTACATTCTCCTGTTCCTCTCCCACTTCTTTCTCCTCCTTGCCACACTTGTTCGCTCCCGGATGATGGAATTCCTTAAGTAGTGTAAATAATTAAATGAGGTTTATTCAACCAACCATAACAATTTAAAATATGGGTTGACGGGGTCACCTGGGTGGCTCAGTCAGTTGAGCATCTGACTTCGGCTCGCGATCCGTGAGTTCTAGCCCTGCATCAGGCTCTGTGCTGATGGCTCAGAGCCTGGAGCCTCCTTCAGATTCTGTGTCTCCTTCTCTCTCTGCCCTCACCCCCACCCCCACCGACTCTCTGTCTCTCTCAAAAATAAATAATATATATATTAAAGATGAGACATTTTTGTTCCCAAAAACCTTTAAAAGGGAGAGACTGTTTTCTAACCACAGTCATATAAAAATAGTCTGTAGAAGTGGCAGAGACTGTTCACAAGGTCACCGAGTTGCGATTCACATACTCTTTAAATGTGGACTTACGTGCTCACGTGGCATTCCATTTTCAGAACGCATTTAATAAGCAATATGGCAAAGTTACAGAAATACTTTCAGAGCATGTGCATTCATAATGTGCAAATAACTATGGTGCAAATTAGCTGCATTATTCATTGAGGTGCAGTGCCAAACAACATTATCTGGACTTGAATTCCTTACAGGTTTGGTTCATTTTTCAAAAACCAGAATTGACAGCTCCTTATGATGCCTGAGTGCACACTGAATCCGTGTCTATATAATGCTAAAGCATTAGTGGGGAAAAGCAAATATTCAGCCAGCCAGCCCCCATGATTCTCTGTACAAAGCCTAACACATCTGGATGAAGAATTTAGACAAAAACACCCGGTTGATTGATTACAACGTTAAGGTTAAACCTGGGAAACTGGATCCAGTTTTGACAGTTTTATAGAATGTCGGTCAAATTGCTTGGTTCTATGTGAGTAAAGAGGCCAAGGGGAGTTGAGTGGTTTACGCTGACTACGTGTCTGATGCCTGGAGAAGCCAGAGGAGGTATAAAGTGAGGGCTTTGCCTACCTGTACGGACTCCCACCCTCTATTTGCCTGAGGTCCTCTTCACGGAAGGAAAACCAGTGGTTTGGGATAGGGGATTCCTCCAAAGTGAAGCTAGGTCCTTTCCCAAAAATGGTCACAGAAAACTGTTTGCAACACTTGTTTCATGTTTCAAGAGAAGCATCCAGCAAAAGATGCCTTTCATAGGACAACACCACAATGTTGTGGGGTCCAGTTCTCACCCTGATTTCTTTCTATGTGAGATTTATGTAGTGCCTTCATTCACACTCAGACTGCTACCCTCCCTCCTGACCTTCACCCTGGGATAGGGGCGCCTACAGGATTCAACAAAGGTGTTCTGGAGGCGTCTCTGGGATGAACAGTAGAGTGGTAGGTTGTCTTTAAAGATGGCCTCCAACTGCCACTCCCTGGCGCCGATGGGCATGCTGCTGTCCCTTCCCTCAAATCGGGATGAGCTTCTGATTTGACACTTTGCCAGTTTTAGGTTTACCAGGCCCGGCAACCTTCAGTCTCCTCTCTTGCGTTCTGATTTCCACACACGAAGGAAGCAAGTCGAGACCACTGGAGAAAGAGAGACGCCTGAGGCAGCACCACTGTGAGACGGAGGAGTGAGGCCTTTCTGCGAGTCCCAGACCCCGTGGAGCTTCCAGTGGATTCTGGAGACATGAGCAACCTCAGCCAACACCACATGGGACAGAAGGACCGTTCAGCGGGGCTCTTGGCAAAGTCACGGAATTATGAGACGTGATAAATGGCTGGTGTTTTAATCTACTCCATTTGGCGCTGTGAGGCAATAAGACGTAACCCAAACGAAAAGCATCCAAGTGTCAGAACATAACACACGTGGGGTGCTTTTGGTCACTTTCACTTCGGGACTTCTCATTCAGAATTGCCAAGTCACATGAAAGACCGAGCCAGAGGCTCCTCCAATGATGTTAAACACGTTCTGAGACAGGGTGAGGAAGGGCTGTCTCCTAGATCGTCACACGTTCCTTCATGTAACGAAGATGGGGGAAGGACCCTTTGTGGGGGAAGTGTGGAGAAACGAAGAGAAAAGCCTAGTGACACAATCTTAGGTGTGCGCTGGCTTCTAGCCTCAGGACACGGCAGCTACAAGTAATCAAATCGAGGAAAACTTCCAGCTGGCTTCCAGTTTGTCACCATCCCATACTAGGAAGTTAGCAGTGCAGGGGCCAAAAATCCATCATGTACGTATTTTGGAGCTTGATCCTCCGGGAGCGTGAGAAAATTGGCAGTGCACGCATCAATATGAACTACACAAAAAAACCACAGTTGTGCACCTTCTTTTTCACTTAACCAGTCCTAACGGACAGAGCTGGAGAGGGTGTTGGGTGTGTCACATCACACGATGAAGTGAGATTGTCATGCACGTTCATGTGCTTTCTTATGTCCAGTGCCACTTGTACCCAGCATATAATATATGCCATGGCTCCAATGATGTTGCCTCCTCGATGGTGTCCTTTTGAAGTTCACTGATTATATAGCAGGCCAAATTTTACAATGGCTACTTATGCAAGTTTCAGAGAGCCAGAGAGGATATTGAAATGTGATCTATATCAAGCTTAATGTTCCGTTTCATAGCAATTTTAAATGGGAGAAACGATATGCCCATAGTCCCAATAATCTTGAACTCTCAGCTATCCTATAATGTGACAGTCTTTTCTAATCAGTGAGCAATGAGCAGATGAACTCATCATATAAGAACCCCAGAGACTGTCAGAGATAGACCTGCCCCCCTTCAACACAATGGCCAAGGGAAACACCATTGGTCTTTCATCAGGGGATAAAAACAAAACAAAACAAAGACAAGCAAAAACCGGAAAGACACGTGTGCAGTGCCGAAGAAGCTGTGAGCAGAGAAGGCAACAGGGCTGAGAACCAGTCTTTCACTCATTAAACTTTTATTTAGTGTCTCCATTATGTGTGTGTCTGGGAAGACAGGCGATGAAAATTCTGTTGAATAAACATGGTCCTTCCTTTTTGAAGCTCTCATCAACTGGAGCTGGTCATTTAAGAAGCAAACAATGAAAGGCAATGGCAAGTTTTATAATTCAATTCCGAAAACAAATGACCAGCTTTGTCCTGGTACTGGGAACTTAAAAAGAGTCTAAAAGATATGGAAATTTTGAACATTTACAAGGCACTGTGTTGCACACTTAACATGGACAAACACAGAATACTATAGGAGCCTGGGGAGGGGCTGCTAAATCAGCCTGCAGAAAACCAGAACATTTTCCTTGAGGGAGATATGTATGTTCTGGGTCTTACAAAAAGGTTTAGAAATGGTGAGTAGAGAATGGAGAAAGAACGTACAGGGTGGAGACCACAATGGATGAAAGAGTGTGTCGCATGCAGATTGGCAAATGAACCCTCATGGCCATCACACAGAATGAGTTTGGGGATAAGAGGATGTGAATCTGCCAGGATTTTATGAAACTGACCACAAAGGACTTACATGCCACACTAAAGAGGATAGAGTTCATGGAAAAAGCAATGGAGGAGACAAACCAACTAGATGTAAAAGACATACACAGAACACTCTACCCAACAAAGGCAGAATAAATACACATTCTTCTCAAGTGCACACGGGTTTTTCCCCAGGACAGACTATATGTCAGGCCACAAATTAAGTCTCAATATATTTAAAAACATGAAGTATCTCCTCCAACTACACTAAGATAAAGTTAGAAATCAGTAACACAAGGAAAACTGGAAAATTCGAAAACGTGTGTAAATTAACACACTCTGAAGCATCCAGTGACTGAAAGAAGAGGTCAGAAGGGAAATTAGAAAATATCTTGAGATAATGAAAATGCCACACACCCAAACTTATGGGAGGTAGCAAAAACACTGCCAAGGGGGAGATTTATAGTTATAAATGTTCACATTACAAAAGCAGAAATGTCTAAAATCAACTTGACAAACTAAGGAATTAGGAAAAGAACAAACTATGCCGAAAGCTAACAAAGAATTTGTAATGATTAGAGCAGAGATAAAGGAAATCAAGACGAAAAAGACAATAGGGAGCACGAACAAAGCCAAATGCTGGTTTTCTGAACAGACCAACAAAATGACAAACTTACTGCTAGACAGACGAGGAGAAAGGAGAGAAGATGCAAATTATCAAAATTGGAAGTGAAAGTGGGGCCAGTCTTACCAATGCTGCAAGAAGAACAATGGATGGATTCTGAGAGTACTATGAAAAATCATACACCAACACATTGAATAACCCAGATGAAATGGGTTTTACCATTTACAAGACCTACCAAGGCTGAATCGTGAAGAAAAGGGGCTCCAAATAGACCTATAACTACTAAAGAGATTGATTCAGTGATCAAAAATCTGCCCACAGAGAAAATCCCTGGATCTGATGGCTTCACTAGTGAATTCTCCTAAACACTATCCTTCTCAATCTTTTCCAAAATTTTGAAGAGGAAGGAACATTTCCTCATTCATTCCATGAAAATTACCCTGATACCAAAGCAAGACAAATACATTACAAAAAAAAAAAAAAATTATGGAACAACATCCCTTATGAACATTGATGCAAAAATCCTCAACAAAATTGTAGGACACTGAATTCAGTAGCATATTAAAAAGATTATATACCGGGGCGCCTGGGTGGCTCAGTCAGTTGAGCGACCGACTTTGGCTCAGGTCATGATCTAATGGTTTGTGAGTTCAAGCCCCGCGTCGGGCTCTGTGCTGACAGCTCGGAGCCTGGAGCCTGCTTCGGATTCTGTGTCTCCCTGTCTCTCTCCCCTCCCCCATTCACGTTCTGTCTCTCTCTGTCTCAGAAATAAATAAACATTAAAACAATTTTTTTAAAGATTATATACCATGACCAACTAGAAATTACTCCTGGGTGGCTTAGCGTATGAAAATCTGTCAATGTCATATATCACATTAACAGATTAAGTGAACAAAAATCACACAATAGTCTCAATCGATGCAGAAAACATTTGACAAAATCCAGTACCCCTTCCTCATAAAAACACTCAAGAAGAGAAGGAAGCTATCATAACACAAGAAAGGCCATATGTGGAAAACCCACAGCCAACAACATAATCAATGGTGAAAGACTAAGAGCTTTTTCTCTAAGATCAAGAAAAAGCAAAGATGCCCACTATCACCACTTTTATTCAACGGGAATTTTCTAGCCAAATCAGTTAGTCAAGAAGATCAAATAAAAAGCATCCAAATTGGAAAGGATGAAGTAAAATTGTCTCTGTGTACAGATGACATGATCTCATATGCAGAAAATCTTGAAGATTACACACACACACACACACACACACACACACACAATGAATAAGCAAGTTCTATAAAGAAGCAGGATACAAAATCAACACATAAAAACCAGTTGCATATTGACAGACAACGATGAACAATCTGAAAAGGAAATTAAGAAAGCAATTTCATTTAAGATAGCATTAAAAAACGACTTTGGAACTAACTTAACCAAGGGGGTGAAAAACAACTACAATTAAAACTACAAGACATTGCTGAAAGAAATTAGAAGACCACAAGTAAGTGGAAAGACATTGGTGTTCAGGGATTACAAGACCTCACATTGTTAAAATGCCCATACTCCCCAAAGTAATCCATGAATTACCATGATTCCAAAGAATCCATGAATTCAATGCAAACACTATCGAAACCCCAATGAAAATTTTTACAGAATAGAAAACCCATCCTAAAATTTATGTGGGACCCCAAATAGTGAAAAAAATCTTGAGAAAGAAGAACAGAATTGAGGTATTCACACTCCCTAATTTCAAAGCTCACTGCAAAGCTACAGTCATCAAAACAGGATGGTAAAGGCATAAAGACAATCATATGAAGCAGTGAAACAATAAAGATCCCAGAAACAATTCCCCACACATATGGTCAAATTACTTTCAACAAGGAGGCCAAGGTCATTCAACCAGGAAAGGAGAGTCTTGACACCAAATGTGCTGGGGAAAGTGGATATTCACCTGTAAGAGAATGAAGTTGAAGATTATCTTTCTGTCTGGGCTGCTATCACAAAATACCATAAACTAGGTAGCTTAGAAACAACATTTATGTCACAGAGTTCTGCAAGCTGGAAGTCCAAGATCAAGTTGCTGGTAGATTTGGTATCTGGTGAGAGTCTGCTTCCTCATGGCCATGTTTCCTCTGAAAACTCATATGACAGGAGGGGCCAGCTAGTTTTCTGGGGTCTCTTTTATAAGGGCATCAATTTCAATCAAGAGGACCCTGTTCTCATGACCTAATACCCCCAAGGTCCCACTTTCTAATGCCATTACCTTGCAGGTTAAGATTTCAACATATGAATTTGGGAGAAGCACAAACATTGTGACCATAGCAGACCTTTACCTAACGTCATATATAAAAATGGAATCAAACTATATCAAAAGCCTAAATTAATCATAAGAACTAAAACTATAAAGTTAAAAAAAACACAGGACAGAGTTTCATGACATTGAATTTGGCAATGATTCTTTGGATATTACACTAAAGGCACAAGCAAGAAAAGAAACCATAAATCAGACTTCATCAAAATTAAAAACGTATGTGCATACAAAGATACTATTAATAAAAGAAAAAGGCAATCGACCAAATGAGAGAAAATTATTTACTAACCATATATGTGATAAGAGATTACTATCCAGAGTATTCGGAGGACCCCTAAAACTCAACAAGAACAGACCACCTGGCTCAAAAATGGGCAAACGGACCTTTTCTCAAATACACATGCCCAATAAAATGCTCAAGATCACTTATTGTTTGGAAGATGCAATTAAAACCACGATGAGATACCACCTTCTACACATTGCCATGGCTACTATCAAGAAAAAAAAAACACAGAATGTAACGAGTGTTGACTGTTGACAATAGATCTCTGTACACCCATGTGCGTAGGCAGCCATATTCACAATAGCTGTAATGTGGGAGCAACCCAAGTGTCCACTGATGGACGAATGGACTAACTAGATGTGATGTATGCTTATGGCGGAACATTCTGAAGCCTTAAAGAGGCAGAGTGCTACAATAGGGATGAAATTTGAGGATATTAGACTGACAGAAGCCAGTCACGAAAAGACACATTCTATGTGATTCCACCTATATGAGGTCCCCGAGAGCAGTCACACTGCTAGAGACAAGAAAGTAGCATGGCGGGTGCCAGGCGCTGGGGGAGGGAGATGGGGAGCCAGTGTTTACTGAGGACAGAGTTGCAGCTTTGAAAGACGCAAGGAGTTCTGGGGGTGGATGGTGGTAATGGTTGCACAATATGAATGTACTTCATACCGCTTACCTGTACACTTAAAAATGGTCAAGACGAGGGGATCCTAGTTGGCTCAGTTCATGGAGCGTCCGACTCGGCTCAAGTCGTGATCTCCCGGTTCACGAGTTTGAGCCCCACATAGGGCTTGCTGCTGTCAGTGTGGAACCCACTTTGGATCCTCTGTCCCCTCCCCTCTCTCTGCTCCTCCCCCATTCCTCCCCCTATCAAAAATAAACAAACATTAAAAAAATGGTCCAGATGACAAAATTTATGGCATCTATATTTTACCACACTAACCAATGTGTCATTCATTAAAAGGAAAGAAAACCAATGAGGGAGGAATGGAGAGGTTTTAAGCAAAGAACAGGATGCTCCTTTTCTATATTTTAGGAAGACCGTTTTGTTAGCACGTCCAGAGCCGATTGAAAGGAAGTAAAACATTAAGAGAAAATATGACGAGAAGACTCTAGGACCTGAACCAGGATACCATTTTTGGGAGAGAGGGGAGGGCACTCGCTCAGAAGACACGGGAAGGCATTGGTGATCCACTGAGATGAAGTCCAGAGAGAGGCAGGTGGAAATCTCTCAGCATCTGGCCCGGCAACCTTTCCAAGGTGGAGAAGACGAGAAGAGAAGCTGACGAAGAAGGTATGAAGTCCAGAATTTTCCACGAGCTTGAGGAGGCAGCCCGAAGGGAGCTCTGCGGCAGGACCCTGGGTGTGGGTGTGTTTGTCTCCTGCTCAAAAAACACCTCGCCTTGAGCTAAAGATTTGAGGATCCTGAGCATACAGGCAATGCAGACCTGAAAGTGGGAGAAATAACCCTTAGACAAATCAATAACTGACCTTACGCATTCCACAGAAGCCAACGGGAATCTGTCATCTCCCCGGAATACAAATCCCTAACTTGAACTTTTCTGACATACTCACTTGGATTAAATATTGGATTTGATGTGATACAATGACCAGTGCTTGTCCAGAAATTGTTATTTTTAGTGCTATAAAAAAAAAATCTGCCTGTCACAGTGGTTTTGGAGACGAAAACAAATCTTCTGAGGGGGCGAGAGTGATAACCTTAATTTGAAAAAGGCAATATTCTACTGGCCTCTGTGGATATTGCATGTTTGGGAGTAGGAGAGCAAGGTTATGCCAGACACCTTTAGGAAACACAGACCTGAGTCATTTTCCTAGCTGTGTTCAGAATGTAACAGCTGTAGCATTTACTTGTTGGGAACATCCGGTTCGATTAAAAAGGTGGGAAGTGGTAGAATCTGAGCTGTACCCAGGAGGAGAAGAAGTGTCGGCCGCATGGAGGCAGACGGAGTTAGTGTGGGTTATATTTCACAGCAAAACCTTTGAGTCCTGGATTTCGGAACAAGCTTTAGTGTGTTCTCTTAACGGAACCTCTCGCCCAGTAAGCAATCGGCAGCGTTCACGGAGGATACGAATCCTGGGGAGTGTTTGTTGGGGAAATATCAGCAAGGTGGTGGTTTGCTTGTTTTCAGGGGAGTTCACTGAGGGGCTGATAAATATTCTTGGCATCAAATCCGTAGAGGGGAATTAAATAAGGCTTACCCATAGTGCCATGGCCCGTTGAGGGCTCCGTGGATTCGAGAAAACTATGCCAGCAAGGGAGGGGACCTCCTCGGATCCGCAGGGTGCAGACATTGGCTGGTCTTGTCAGCAACTACCGGAGGGTGTAGGGCACACTCACCTCCTGAAGTTAGCCAGGCTTTCCTCCAAGAATAAATGCAGCCTTGGGGAGGTCCAAAGCTGTTTCCCAGAGAGACCAGTGTGCCAGCATGTCCAAAGGAAGGACCCAGAAGAGGGGAGCCCTAATGTGGAATGGAATAGAATGGCTTGGAGTCCTTACCTAGCCAAAGAACGGTCACGTGAAAGTCCAGGAGGGGGCATTTTCATCAACCATGAGGCAGAGTTTGAAGGTCAAGGGTCCTACAGGTGAAGCCGTGCCTTCCATTAGGACCGCGCAAACTGCCAGCCGGCATGCAAAGATCGTATTCAACTTTCTGCGTGACTCCCCAAGCAGATGGCTCAGCCCTTTACTGCGTGAACGTCACGGCAAGAAAACTACATGAGCAAAATAATACATCCTTTGCTGGAACTTTTTTAAAAAGGATCTTTAAACCTATAGTTGGCTCTTTTCAAAAAGGCAACCTCGATCGTGGAAGATTGAGTTGTTGAACCAATAAATGTGTAAAGTCAAGAATTCTAATTATTTTTTCTCATCTCAAATTTCCTGTTTTCCTCAGGGGTATGATTATAAAATGGCATGTTATGAACAATATCATACTTGGAAGCTTCGATTTCGGCTGATTACAGTTCTGTCTCTTACCTGAGGTATAGGTACCTTAACCTCGTTTGTGATTTGAGGGTAACTATTCCTGACCTGCCTAGTAATGTTTAAAACTAACAGCTATTTAAACCAATGTTATTTTAAGGTGTGGAGGGACAGTATAAAATAAACTACTCTTGGGGCGCCTGGGTGGCGCAGTCGGTTAAGCGTCGACTTCAGCCAGGTCACGATCTCGCGGTCCGTGAGTTCAAGCCCCGCGTCGGGCTCTGGGCTGACGGCTCAGAGCCTGGAGCCTGTTTCTGATTCTGTGTCTCCCTCTCTCTCTGCCCCTCCCCCGTTCATGCTCTGTCTCTCTCTGCCCCAAAAACAAATAAACGTTGAAAAAAAAATTAAAAAAAAAATAAATTACTCTTTCCCCTTCAGGACGCATAGCCTTGAAAAATTATATTTCAAGGACTTGCATAAAAGCACACAATTTAAATGAATGTCCATGTTGCTACCTATATATAGAGATTTTTACCAATGCAGACTTTGGAACCCAAAAAGGCCAGGAAAGCAGTGTTTTCAAATATGTGCCCTAATCAAAATGCCTATTGGAAAATCTGGATCAGTTTTCATTTTCCATTTTCAGAGGACAGAAGATGTGGTGTACAAAATTTTAGTGGGGAAAAAAAGGACAGAATTTGGGGTCTTTTCAGGAAGAATGGGGGCTTTTAAATAAATGGAACCCAACCTGGAAATGTACAGGAATTTTTAGCAGAATCTGGGGGTTGATTATTCCGTGGCTGTCCTTGATTTACAAATAGGATTAGTTCACAGGCAAAGACAAATCCTTACAGGCTTCTTGTAAAATAAAGCCACAAGAGGAGTTACATAGGAGAACTCACACGCAGATTCTGAGAAAAAAAAAACTAAAGAACCATTATTAAAAGCAGCCAAGGGGCACTCGGGTGGCTCAGTCAGTTGAACGTCTGACTCCTGATTTTGGCTCAAGTCATGATCTCAAGGTCATGGAATCAAGCCCTGCATCAGGGTCTGTACTGAGCGTGGAGCCTGATTACGATTGTCTCTTTCTCTCTTTGCCCCTCTCCCCTGCTTGCTCGCTCTCTCTCTCAAGTAAAAAAAAAAAAAAGGCAACCCAAACACAGGCAGAAATAAGGAACTGTCTGGAGGCCGTGAGGGTATCCCAACCATTTTAGGACAATCAAGACAGAGTCAAGTCAAAAAACTGGCAGGATGAAGGGGCGCCTGGGTGGCGCAGTCGGTTAAGCGTCCGACTTCAGCCAGGTCACGATCTCGCGGTCCGTGAGTTCGAGCCCCGCGTCGGGCTCTGGGCTGATGGCTCAGAGCCTGGAGCCTGTTTCCGATTCTGTGTCTCCCTCTCTCTCTGCCCCTCCCCCGTTCATGCTCTGTCTCTCTCTGTCCCAAAAATAAATAAACGTTGAAAAAAAAAAATTAAAAAAAAAAAAAAAAAAAAACTGGCAGGATGGTCAGACCCTTCTATAGTAAAAAAGTCCAGTGTTTACATGAATTGGGCTCCAGAGATTTAAATTTCTTGGGACAAAGTGTGGTACATGTGAAATTAAGAAACTAGAATTCCATGCCAATTGGCAAAACGTTTTCCAAGTTTCTCATCCTTTCAATGATTGCTTTTTATATCTTTCAATTTGGACAGAAATTTGTTTTTATATATTTATTGCACACCAAAAAAAAAAATTACCTGGCTCTTGCATTTCTCCTTTACCAGCGTAAAAGACGCATGGCTATACAACCTAAAATATACATAGTACTGTCATTTGGTACAAGACACGCCAAATTTTAGGCACCATACTCCCTGAGAATTTCTCATTTCTTTTTTTTTTAATGTTTATTTATTTTTGAGAGAGAGAGAGAGAGAGCATGAGCAGGGGAGGGGCAGAGAGAGAGGGAGACACAGAATCTGAAGCAGGCTCCAGGCTCCGAGCTGTCAGCACAGAGCCTGATGCAGGGCTCTGCCCCACGAACCATGAGATCACGACCTAAGCCGAAGTTGCATGTTCAACTGACTGAGCCACCCAGGTGCCCCCCTAGAATTTTTCATTTCTCAGGGACTTTTCTTGCCATCCAACTTATTTCTGGCATAATCAGAAACTCCCCAAACTCTCCCTCTTTCATGACATAAACCTTTCTCCAGTCTCCCCAAGACTGAGCACAGAGATAGGTACGAAAGATTCAAAGTAACAGGGAAGGTGTTCTCTCTCCCACCCTAAGAGTTTAGCTGGGAAGGGAGGTAAATTTGAGTCGACACAGTTAAAGAACATTGCTTGTTTGGCCTCGGCAGGTGCTTTTGTGTGACTTGAGTTCACTGGACATTGTCAAGGGCAAAAGGCGTAAAACAAAGAAATATAATTTCTGTCCAATGCTGAGAATATTGGAAATAGTGAGTAAAGGAAGATTTTAAGCAGAATATTGATGCAGTCACAGTGCTATTTTACGAAAATGAATCAAAATTTTCAAAAAAGATGGATTCAAAGAATAATGTGCCCTGGAGGAAAATAAACCACACAGGATACCATCACAACAGTTTGGGTGCAATTTGGAAACACTGGCAACGGGGAAGGAGAGGAAGAATGGATTCTGTAAGTGTAATGTGAAGAATGTTCAGGAAGAAGGCAAAAAGAGCCCCTGAGTTAGTTTCTTTCTTTCTTTCTTTCTTTCTTTCTTTCTTTCTTTCTTTCTTTCTTTTATTTCTTTCTTTTTCTTTCTTTCTTTCATTTTTCTTTTTTCTTCCTTCCTTCCTCCCTCTCTTTCTTTCTTTCTTTCTTAATTTTATTTTTGTTTTTAATTTACATCCAAGTTAGTTAACATATAGTGCAACAATGATTTCAGGAGTAGATTCCTTAATGCCCCTTACCCATTTAGCCCATCCCCCTTCCCACAACCCCTCCAGCAACACTCAGTTTGTTCTCCATATTTATGAGTCTCTTCTGTTTTGTCCCCCTCCCCGTTTTTATATTATTTTTGTTTCCCTTCCCTTATGTTCATCTGTTTTGTCTCTTAAAGTCCTCATATGAGTGAAGTCATATGATTTTTGTCTTTCCCTGACTAATTTCACTTGGCACAATACCCTCCAGTTCCATCCACGTAGCTGCAAATGGCAAGATTTCATTCTTTTTGATTGCCGAGTAAGACTCCATTGTATAGATATACCACATCTTCTTTATCCATCCGTCCATCGATGGAAATTTGGGAAGATCCCCTGAGTTTCTAAAGGCAAATTGACGGAGACGTATATTTTAACATGTCCGATGCAGTGCCAGGACTGGTGAAGTGAGTGAGAAACTCACCTTGGATGCAAAATGTAAGAGGACACTAAAAAGCTCCATAATCAAGATATGTCATATTTTGGTGTAATAGTTTCTAAACAGAAATACAACTTGATGCAAACCCCAAAGGCTTAAGACACAGGAAGAGTCGATGTTTCAGTCCATGCTCAAAAGCGAGAAGAAGCTGATGTCCCATTGCGAAGGCAATTTTATTCGGTTCTCTCCAGGCCTTCAGCTGATTAGATGAGGCCCACCCACATTAGGAAGGGCGATCTCTTTTACTTAATCTTTATTTAACTGTTAGTCTCATCCAAAAACATCCTCACCGAAACACAGAATAATGTTTGACCAAATATCTGGGCACCCTGTGGCCCGGTCAAGTTTACACATAAAATTAACCGTCACAACAAAGTATAAAACTGTTAAATGAAGACAGGATTAGTATTACTGAATTTTCGTCTACCTGAGACTGCAGTATGGTTTGGCCTGATACTCCTTCTCGCCTTCTGTGTCTTCTAACATCTACTTGGCACAGTCTCTTGAAGGAAGGTACTGTGCAATGTGCACTCGCTATTCATCTAATGTTTGCAATGTGTCGCATACGATAGGAAGAGTCAATATGTGTCATAGTGATGCAAGTTAATTTATGTAGTTACAGAAAGATTTTCCCATCGTTGACATCAGCCGCATAAATTTAATACCAAACAATGTAGAATCCCCTTAACTGTTCCTTTTGGATGTCCCACCCAAAGTGCATCTACATTGTCATTTAAAAAATTTTTTTTTAATGTTTATTTATTTTTGAGAGAGAGAGAAAGCGGGGGGGGGGGGGGTACAGAGAGAGGGGGAGACACGGAATCCGAAGCAGGCTCCGGGCTCCCAGCTGTCAGCACAGAGCCCGACGCGGGGCTCGAACCCACGAGCCGTGAGATCATGACCTGAGCCGAAGCTGGACGCCCAACCCACTCAGCCACCCAGGCGCCCCTACGTTGTTATTTTTTAACCATTCACACCAAGTTTGCAAATGAACGGAGGCAAGCCATTTTCATCCGTTTTCTATGGCTGGCATTTTAACACCTGTAACCACAGAAATAGCAGCCCAGGATACTGGACCCAGCTGCCTAGCACTTTACTGTGCATTGTATTACATGCTATTAGGAGGGTTATATCGGTGCTATAAAAATTAGAACACTAAGGCTCAAAGACGTTAATTAACTTGAGCCTGATGGCATGGGTCACGAGCGACATGACGTGATGCTACTTCTGTCCAACTCCCAACTGCAGGAAATTTCCACTTTGACCTCCAGGATGATCTCCCCAGATAGGTAAAACAGAAAGAAACCACCTAGGCTTGTGTTCTCGCAGTGTCAATATGTACTTTTGAGACATCTATGAACTGCAAACAATCAGTTTCTCCTTTTGTTTTGTAGATCTACACCACAATGCCGTTTTACAAATACGTCCGGATGCAAATTCGGTGCGTTTCCCCAATAAATTCAACGTTACCTGAAGTCAACTTAAAATAACCAACTGTCCAACAGTATCGTTCCAATCAGGAAGAGTAACCATAGCAACATAATTATGAACTTCACGCAGTCTCACCCCCTCCATTTGGATTCTGAAAAGGCAATTTGGTTGAATTACTTGTTTACGTATTTCTTACCGTGTAGCTTTCTATCGATACTAGCTTCTCATTCAAGTCAGATACCCTCCCCCCACCATAAATATCCTGAAGTGAAATTTACAAAACAAAACCTCTCTAATCGGTCCTCATCCTTTCCCGTGACCCTGACCCCCCGACAGATCATTTGGTAAGCGCTGTCTCTTCGCGTGTAAATATGGGAACAAAAACGCTTCAACATAAGATTGAATAGATAATGTCTTACTATAAGATGCTTCAATGTAGGACCAAGGATGTTTTAATATAAAACTGGAATATCAACTGGTGTGCTGTGTGCAACATTTCTTGTTACCCCGTGACCCTTGTGCTGTTCAACAGCTAGACCCTGAGGCGTCTCTTGCTTCAAGGAAATGTTTTTAAGAAAAGCACAGAAGAGAATTAGAGAAAATAGGCAAATGTTTGGCTTTGAAGTTTTTCAAGCGGAGATCCCGGTGCGAGACACAAAGGATTAGATGTGGTCCCTGTGGATCACCTCCCAGGGACTGACAAACAGCCAGGATGATTAAGAGAATTTCAGCTCAGGGGAGCCTGGGGGACTCAGTTTTTTGAGCGTCCGACTTCAGCTCAGGTCGTGATCTCACGGTCTGTGAGTTCGAGCCCCGCGTCGGGCTCTGTGCCCGGAGCCTGCTTCCGATTCTGTGTCTCCCTCTCTCTCTGCCCTTCCCCTGCTCACACTAGGCCTGTCTCTCTCTCAAAAGCAAATAAACATTTAAAAAACTTTTTTTTTTGTAAAAGAGCGTTTCAGCTTAGGAAAGAGATGATAGCATCCCCCACTCTCCAGGACCTAAACACACCCTCAGCTACAAGGCTGAGGGGCGGGCTGGGAAGGAACTCAGTTAGATGAATTTGTCACTTAACTGTGATTGCACCTGTAATGCTAGTGAGAGAGCATTCGGAGGATATTCAGGATAAGTATAGAACACACAAAGTAACATTTCGCACATCCCTAAAACGTGTGGTCTAAGATTTGTATCTGCCGTGATAAAAATACCCCCAGGGCTCCGTGATGGAGACGAAGTGAGGTGACAAGTGAGACTTCCCTACTTTCTCTCCTGGACAGGTGTCCGTCATTCTGGCTTCTACCATAGTGCAGATTCACAGTTGAAACTACCGCTTGGGGCACCTGGGCGGCTCAGTCAGTTGAGTGTCTGAGTCTTGATTTCAGCCCAGGTCATGATCCCAGGGTCCTGGGTTCAAGCCCCGCGTCAGACTCTGCACCTAGCGTGGAGCCGGCTTGGGGTTCTCTCTCTCTCTCTTCGCCTCCCACACTCAGGCACACAGTCTCTCTCTCTGTCTCTCTCTCTCGTAATAAATAGATAAACATAAAAAAGAGAGAAAGAAATACCTCTTTGTTGGCTATTCCTGAAATGCACTAACCTCATCACTCCCTTGTTTAAAATCGCTCGAGGTAAAGTCTAATAAAAGGACTCCTACATTTCTATCGTGCCCTCCGCCCTTGAATTTCTCACCTTTGCCCCAGTCCACAACGTCACCCCTGGCTGACACTGCCTCCACCACTAGAACGCACGAACCCCTTACGTATCTGTTGACTCTTCTCCGTGCCTTAACGTTTGTCTGAAATATTATCTTCCCTGGGATTCTGTGAATGAATCCCCCTCCTCCAACATGGACCTTAAGCAACTTCTTCCTCTGTGTGCTATTGGAGAACCAAGGTAGTCTTGTCTCTACGCTCCTAACGCACCAGGCAGCAGTTTAATTTTTTTCTTACTTCAGTGACTCTTTCGCTAGAATCTCAACTGCACAAAGAAAACGATTTTTTTATTTTTATTTTTTTAATGTTTATTTATTTTTGACAGAGAGAGAGAGAGACAGACAGAGAGAGAGAGAGAGAGAGAGAGAGAACATGAGCGGGGGAGGGGCAGAGAGAGAGGGAGACACAGAATCGGAAACAGGCTCCAGGCTCTGAGCTGTCAGCACAGAGCCCTATGTGGGGCTCGAACTCACAAACCACGAGATCATGACCTGAGCTGAAGTCGGACGCTCAACCGACTGAGCCACACAGGTGCGACTGAAAAACGATTTTAGATTTTTCTGTACTTCCTCAGTTTTAGATTTTTTACTATACTTCCCGTAACTAGCCCAATGTCAGACATACAAAAAGTTCTCAGGAAAAAATGATTTTCAAATAAACCTCACTGAGATGTGTTATATACAACGAAAGATGCAACTGGTCCTAATACCAGATTTTTTTTCATCAGGAAGGCTACGGGAAAAATGATTGTTAGATTACAACCTAACCTACCCTCAGAAAATTCTTCACAAACTCAGTTTTGAGGGTGCGATCAGTGGCTGTACTTACCTGGAGTTCAGGTTCTCATACCTGTTGACCTGGATTCCTGAGTGCGTTTGAAGTGCATCCCAAAGAAGAAAGGACTTGGAAAAATTCCCAACTTTAATCCAGGAGATGCCCCTGCTTGGGATCGCTTCCTTGTCCCCGCTCCTGCCCGTAGAACCACCCCGCTCGCTCTCTGTGCGTCCTGCGGGACCCCTATTGTAACACAATGCTCGCAAGACACGCACGTTTTGGATTCCACGTCTGGCGTCGTCACTGAAGCAGACATGAAATGAAGCAGGGCGTTTGATGGCTGTACCGGAAAGGTTTTAAACTCCTTCAAGCCATTTGGAGCACAACGCCCTTGACGATGTCATCATTTCGTTCTCGCCTCTGCAGTCTTCCATCAAGATGTGTTTGCTGTCGGTCCGAAGAGTAGCCTTTCGTTTGTGTCAAAGAAGGGCCAATTCTCTTAGTTTTTGTTTTCCTGGAATTCTCTTCACTTTGCCATAATTTTGGAAGATGTGGTCACTTCATGTCAATTCTATATCGAGTTACTTTCTTTTTGCACCTGACGCATGTGATTCCATTATCCTTCGCCCTGCATGGTTTCTACCGAGAAGCTTGATCTGAGACGCTACGGCTCTATTGCATTTTTAAATTGTCTTTCCTTTCTAGCTGCCTAGGAGAGTTTCTCTGGTCCCTATGTTTTAAATGCTTGTTTAAGTCTTCTTTGAACTTTTGTGTGTGTGTGTGTGTGTGTGTGTGTGTGTGTGTATGTATGTGTGTTTGGGGAAATTTTTATAGTAAACATTTGGACAACATAAATACATTATAAGGAATTATCTCCTGGTGACTTGGGCTCATTGTGATATGCAAAGTAGCTGTTGACCACTGCTCTGGTGTGGCAAATGTGACAGACACCATGTCATCTCGAGTACATCTATTCCAGCTGTAGAGACCCAGAAGCCCCATGAAGACTTCCTCTTCTATGCTGCGGTCCCTGGTCCCGTGTCACTACCCAGAGAGAAAGCCTTTGGTGTGGGTATCAGCTGCCATCCCTCGGCAGAGTCTTATCACCCACAGAACAAAGCCCCAACCAGGAGCTGGAACAGAATCTGGTTCCCAGATGATGCATCTCACCCCCTGTGGTCAGGCTCTGCCCGTAGCGGGCCACGTTATCAACAACGTCTTGTGTCTTGTCCCCTAAGGTCCCCTGTTCCTTCCCACCATCGTGGCTCTGCTCACGTGTCTTGATCTGGTGAAAGCCCTGTCTTTCCCCATGGATTTGCTCTCTATTTCATATAGATATCACTTCCATTTGCAATTAATGGTAAACCTGTCTCTCCACTTCCTAAATCATAACTTCTTTGAAAATAGAGACTTTATATTCTTGGCATCTAGTGTTGAGTATGGTACACAAATGTCCTTTGCTTTAATCCTCTTATATTCAACAATGATTTACCAGCAGGTAGCAGGCAAACATCAGGTTAGGCATGGGTCACCGTCAACAAGATGAATGGACGACGGATGGATGGGTGGATGGATGAATGAATTGGCCTTCACACCTCGCTCAGAAAATCACATTTTCATAACTATGATTATACCTATAACTATAATTGTAACTCATAACTATAATTATAACCATGCAAAGAAAGCCGCGGGCTGCACCACAGTGTTTTGTGAGCATGTAGTGCCTCCGTTCTAACACCAAGTCGTCATATCCAGAATTTCCCACGTACGTGCGAGATTCATAGGTAGAAGACTCGAGTGTGCCAGTCACAATGATCTGTGATCAATGCACTTACATGGAATGTAATTGGAAATTACATGTAATTGGAAAATCCATGAAAATGGAATTTTCGTTTCCCAAAGACGTTTTCGTTTTGCAGCAATGTTGCCTTGTAGATGACGCTTACTTCAAGAACATCAAAAATGAAAAATGTGCCTATTACTTAACAAACACAATTGGCATTGAAAAATACTTAAAGGTAACACTTTGAGGCCTATTATTTTCCCCAGTAATATCCCTTTTTATCTTCAGGGCCTTGAGCATAACTATTCATGATTCTTGCCATGATATCTTAGAATTGTATTGTTACATTTTCTTTCCCATGATTATCTAACTGGCATTTTCTCAATTCATCATGTGCCGCTGATTTCTTTGTATATTTCCATTGTATTACAGGATGAGGTCTTTTGTGGTAGGAGGTCAGGGTTGGGAAGGTCGAACACAAATCCATGCCATGGAGGATAAATGATAGTTTTCTATTTATTTTGATCCAAAACAAGTTTTTTGGAGAAAATCATTTTAAAGCCCTAGTTTTTATAAAACATGATCCCGTGGTCTGTAAGACCTTAAAAAACAAAAGCAATCGTGGCCATTACCCCCACTCTGGAAACAACTATTGGATAGTAGAAAAAATAAGGCAATTACAGGTAGATGATGGATTGATAAAAAGATAGATAGATAGATAGATAGATAGACAGATAGATAGATACATAAGTATAGATATGCTATGATAGATGTAGATAAATGATTAATGATAATAGATACATAGGTAGATATGGATAGATGATTGATTAATGATAGATGACAGATAGGGGCACCTAGGTGACTGGCTCAGCTGGTTAAGCATTGACTCTTGGATTCAGCTCAGGTCATGATCTCACAGTTCTTGGTTTCCAGCCCCACATCAGGCTGACAATGCGGACCCTGCTTGGGATTCTCTCTCTCCTCTCTCTCTGCTCTTCCCCTGCTTTCACTCTCTCTCTCTCTCTCCCTCTCTCTCTCTCTCTCAAAATAAATAAACATTAAAAATACATTTAAAAAAGTGATTGGGGTGCCTGGGTGGCGCAGTCGGTTAAGCGTCCGACTTCAGCCAGGTCACGATCTCGCAGTCTGTGAGTTTGAGCCCCGCGTCAGGCTCTGGGCTGATGGCTCAGAGCCTGGAGCCTGCTTCCGATTCTGTGTCTCCCTCTCTCTCTGCCCCTCCCCCGTTCATGCTCTCTCTCTCTCTCTGTCCCAAAAATAAAAAAAAGTTGAAAAAAAAAATTAAAAAAAAAAAAGTGATAGATGATAGGCATGGATAAATGATTGATTAATGATAGATGATAGATATAAAGGTAGGAGATATATATATGTGTATATATATATGTATATACATATATATATATATATACACATACATATATATATATATGATTGATTAATGGTAGATGGTTGGAAAATTGGTTGATGGATGGATAGCTGAACAAGACAGACCATAATTAGGATTTAAATAGGATCACAAGTAAGCTATAAAAATAGAGGGGGAGAGAGGATTAACTCAGCAAGGAGAAATTACAGAAGGCTTCTAAGATTATTCTTGTGACTCCTTGGATCCAATTTAAGAAGATCTATGTTGTAAAACTAGTGTAAACATAGAGAAGGCCACTGTGATTGGAAGGCTTGGTTCCAAAGCCGCTCGGGAGAAATCGGATATTTTACAGCTACTCACAGGCCAAACCTCATTCCAGGCCAGCCCTACGCTTACGTAGAATTGCCAAAACACCGCATAAAAACAGTCAACAGAAGATCAAATGCCATTGTCTAATTTGAAAGTGAACAAGCAGTTGTAAGAGCAATGAGGGAAAAAGAGGCTTTTTTGGGGGGTCTAGTTTTGCTTCATTTTGTTCTCCAATGATATAATCCCACCACCTAAAACCTCCAAAAAGAAAATGGGCCTAATTCCCCCCAATAAAGACCCAACCAACGGCGGCATCCACCACCGAAACTAGGAATTCTGTGTGTTCAAGCAAAGGGTTCTGTGAGGCTTTTTGTTTTGAGGTCAGCCCAGCTTTGTCATAACACAGTCTCCACCTACCCAGACCCATGTTTCAGCAGCCAGCCCCAGGGGACAACCCTATCCGTGTTGGGAAGATTTAGGGACAATTGACACGGCACCGGAAAACATGCTGCCGAGTGGATTTCGTTGCTGAAATCCACATTCTTCGGAAGTGAAATGCAGGCAGGTAACAACGGGACGTTAAAAAGGAGCTCCAAATTCTGAGGTGTCGAAAGACAGCTGAATGTCTGTCTGCCTCGTCGTCCAGTAGGGAAAAAGATTTTGAAAATAAGGGGGATCATTTGGGCAGGAAAGCTGATTGGAGGCCCCAACTCTACGGAGACAAGAACAAGCACATAGTTACAAAAATAATTCGTAGGGCGCCTGGGTGGCTCAGTCAGTTAAGTGTCTGATTTCTGCTCAGGTCATGATCTTGCAGTTTGTGGGTTCGAGCCCCGTGTCGGGCTCTGTACAGACAGCTTGGAGCCTGGAGCCTGCTTCGGATTCTGTGTCTCCCTCTCTCTCTGCCCTCCCCTCCCACTCTCTCTGTCTCTCTCTCTCTCAAAAATAAAACAAACATTTAAAAAGTTTAAAAAATAAATAATTCTCATTAATAAAATATTGCTAACAAAATAACGAAACTTGCCAAGGATTTTAACGTCTTTTTAGTTCCCATTACTATTCCTTAATCTTTCCAGGGAAAGCATCGTATGAGACACACTGAAGTCCGGGTTTAAGTGGTGTGCCAAAGGTCACCCAGCTGCTAAATGCAGATGGAACTCCAAAGATCATTCTTGATCTTTCTCTTATGAGATTAGGTGTGAATGTGCATGTCGGTGTTCGTGTGTGTGTAGACCTATGCATATATGCACGCTCACATGCACATGCGTGTCAGTTGGGGTGCTAATATCTGAATATAAATCAACCTCCAGATTAACAATTTTCGGAGAGATACTGCTAAATTGCTGGGAAAACAATGACTCAACCCAACTTGCTGTGTTTGCCACTTAGTTGTGCTATCCCGGGCAAGTCATTTAAACTCTCTGTGACTTAGTTTCATCATCTGCAAAATGCGGATAATATTAGTACCGATGTCACAGGATTTTCTGATGAAATGAGTTTGTGTATCTGACGTACCTAGAACGTTCCCTGACACATTGCAATTGCCATATAATTATTAGCGGTGCTATCACACAGCTAATTATTATTGGTGTGTGTTGTTGAAAACTGGTTTTCTATTTCCTTTATTCTTGCCTTTTATTGTTTAGTTGTTTATGTTTATGTTTAGTTTTTTTATTTTTTATTTTATAGAGAAAGAGAGCACGAGCAGGGGCAGCGAGGGGCAGAGAGAGAGATTCAAGCAGGCTCCATACTCAGCACAGAGCCTGATGTGGGATTTGATCCCATGACCCTGGGATCATGACCTGAGCTGAATTCAAGAGTTGAATGCTCGACCAACCGAACCACCCAGACGCCCTATTGTCGAGTTGTTTTATTTGGTTTCCTGTTTCATTTCCCATAAGAAACTCCAGCATGTTTTGTAAGCCAAATTTCTCTGAAAGAAGGATAAGTTCAACTACCTTCCACAATAGAGGCCTCTCTCGTATGGCCCGGAATAGCACCTACCTTTCAGAATAGAAGGCTCTCTCGTATTACCCAGAATAGGACCCCTTCACAATTGACAGACACATCATTAGGGTAACACAGCTGACACAGTGCTACACGGTTATGCCACTGTCGGCTGTTTTTCACTCACCAAAGAATGGGTGTTGGTCCCAAGGAGGAGGAGAGGCTGTCCATGCAGTGCCCACAGTGGCCATCCTGGAACATGTGCCCAACGATCTTTCCAAGGTCCCGGCCAGATTCGCAATTGACCCATGGTCGTCACAGGCCATTGAGTCGAGTGTGAACAATATAAATTCTCATTTGTATGATTCCAGGGTCCAGTCTATCAACTTTTATCTCCAGCTCATAAAACCTTGCCAAACCTATTTTCTACTCAATTAACTATTTACTGTTTTCAGTTTCCCAATAAACCAATGCATCTCAACAGCCTCCTCTCAATATTCTCCACAAGCGCATTCAGACGTAGGGTCCCTGGCAGGCTGAGAAGGATTCTGAGAAGTCACAAAATTTATTTCCACCCTACAGCATTAAAATAAGTCTCAGCCAGTAGAAAATACATATTCTAGGCAAAAGTGGATTTTGTGATTTTCAGAAAGAAAATCATTTTCACAGGAACCAAGCGGATAAATTGTCCAGCCTGTCTTGAAACTCAACAACCCTTTTTCTCTTGTGGAAAGGCCAACTTAGCGTTCTCCATATGCAATAAGCACATGGCGGCCTTGACAGGTGTTAGAAATTCATTTGTAGATACATCCAACACAGACACACAGCGTGACTACATAAAGGCATGTGCCTATTCACCTGTACTCACACACACACAAACATACATGCCCACACACGTGTGGGCAGTCAGACATGTATACACACACATGCATGCACACAGATGTACACACACCCTGACACACCAATAGGGAGAGGACAGTGGACCCACGCCCTTGCCTGTTCTTCCACAGTGATTTTCCAGGACAAGCTGCTTATCCGTAGTTCATTATTTTCCACCTCTTCCTCCACCCATCTCCTCTGTAGACATTATAGAGAAGTCTCAAAGAGAATTTTCACATCTTCCCTGGCGACCAAAGCTATTAACAGGCTGTATTGTATAAAAATTGCCATTCTGTACCTTAAAAAGGTCTTGTATAAGCAACTTTTTATATGGCTTCATCTAATGCATTGCTTACTTTGATTCATTGAAATATAGTGTACGTATAGTAAAATACACAGCTGTCAAGAGTACTGTTTGATGGGGTTTAACTAATGCGTAATCTGTGCAGCTAAGACACAGGCCATTATATAAAACTATTCGGCCACCTCAAAAAATGTCCTCATGCCTTTTCACAGGCAGTCTCCTGCCCTCCATAAACCACCATTATCATTTTTATCAGTATAGTTTTGTTTTGCTTGTTCTGGGACTTCATAAAGGGAAATAATGCAGATCCCTTTATGTCTGGCTTCTTTCATTCAGTATATTTCTGAGCTACATCAATGTTGTCATATATGTTAGTGGCCGTTCCTGTATATTGCTGAGCTATAGTCCATGGAGTGGGAAAACCACAGTTTTTTATTCTCCTCTCAGTGGGCATCTAGACTATTCACAGTTTGGAGCTAATATACCAAAAAAACAGATAGATGATTGATTGATTGATTGATTGATAGATACAGAGATAGAGAGATGAGAGATAGAGATAGAGATAGAGATAGAGATAGAGATAGAGACAGAGATAGATAGTTGGGTGGATGGATAGATAGATAGGTAGATAAATATGATAAAGATAGATAGATGATAGACATAGATGATAGATTGATTGATAGATTGATAGATGATAGAGATAGATGATAGATACATAGATAGATAGATTGATAGATGATACAGATAGATAGATGATAGATAGATAGATAGATAGATAGATAAAAGCTGCCGTGAACATTCTTGAATGAACCTTGATATAGACATGTAGACATATGCTATCATTTTTCATGGGCAAATACTTGGGTATGAAACACCTGTGTTACATTTATAAGAAACCACCCATTGACCAAAGCAGCAGCACTGGTTTTCTGAAGCGATCCTACATTCTCATTAGCTGTGTGTTCAAGCTGCCTTTGCTGTCCCTCAAGCATTAAGCATGGTCAGTCTCTATAATTGTAGTCATTCTAGCAGGTGTAAAGCGGTATCTCGTTGCAATTTATTCACACATCATGACGTTGAACACTACTCATCTGTATACTAGTCATTTACATTTGTCCTGATATTTCATTTAATGGAGATTGAGAAAATAACTAATTGGTTTCTGCACATGACAAAATCAGTAGCATGCCAATTTGGAGCAAAGGTGAGAGAATCACTATTTCCACACAGGAACGGAGGCTAACCAGAAGGAGGTCTGCAGATCGAAAGAAAGAAAACAGGAATGATACGCAGGACACCAGCCCTATAGGAATGCCAAACATTCCAAGCATGTGTGGGATTCCATTCCTGAATCCTGGTGGTTTTCCTGAATCTGTGCTCTGTTCCACAGTAAGCTTCCTTTTCTTACTTTAAACAAGTTCAAGATAGTTTCTGTTATATCCCTTCAAAAGCAACTTAATCCCCCAATTTTTTGATTATTACTTTTTTGTCCTATTACAAGTACGCATCTCTTTTAGATTCTGTGTATTGGAAGTGGCAGAAAGGATCTTTACCTAAACATTTTACCTTATCTTAATTTAACCTATCTTCATTAAAATAAATAAAAACTACATGTATGATAAAATACACCCCTCAGCAGCATTCCAATTATCTTCAAGGAAATATCCAACAACGTGTCTTTTGCAGATTTTTAGAAAACCTTATCGTTGTCCCAAAGAGAAGTAGATTCAAAAAAATTGAGTAGTTTGAAATTAATATTTTCAGAGCATGGATTTTGTGTATTTTGTTAATTTTTATGTGTAATTGGCCATTTTAATGTGTAGTGGGAGAGTCTTGCAATTTTTAATTTTTCTTTAGTTTTTTTTTACTTTATATTTCAATCATATGCTAACAAAGACAGTTTAATTTCTTCATTTTTTTTTCTTCTCTTATTGCATTAGCTAAGATTTCCAATATGATATTGAGTAGGAGTGGGGAGACAGGACAGCCCTACCTTGTCTCTGATCTTAGAGAGAAAGCATCCAGTGTCCCACCATTAGGTATAATATTAACTGAAGGATTTTCGTAGGTGTTTTCTATCATGTTCAGGAAGTTTCCTCCTATTTTTAGTTTTGTGGGAATTTTTTCATGGACGGGTGTTGTATATTTGTCAATTTATTTTCTTGGCCTATTGATGTAACGAATTATAATAACTGATTTTCTAATGTTAACTAGCCTTGAATATCTAATGTATATATTTTTTGCACATTGTTGGATTCAATTTTGTGTTGAATATTTTTACATTTATTTCGTGAGAGATACTGGCCTTTCCTGTAATGTCTTCAACTAGTATGAGTTTTAGGGTAATGCTGGCCTCATAGAATGAGGTAAGAAGTGTTCCTTTTTCTTCTGTTTTCTTTCTACAATGTAGAGAATTTCTTCCTTAAATGTTTGGTAGACTTCACCAATGAGAACATCTGAGCCTGCTGCTTTCATTTTTGGCAGGTTATTAATTTTTTATTCAATTCATTTAATAAATATTAAGATATTGGTAATTTGAATTTTCTCTCTTTTTCTCTTGATTCCTTGGCTAGGGTTTTATTGAATTTATTGACTTTTTCAAAGAACCAGCTTTGGGTTGTATTGATTTTCTCTACTATGTTCCTGTTTTCAATTTCATGGATTTTTGCTCTGACATATGTTTCTTCTTTTTACTTAGAATGTCATTTAATTTTAATTTCTAGTTTCCTAAAGTGTAACTTAAATTAGTGATTTTAGATATATATATATATTTTTTTTTTCTAAGATATGCATTCAAAGCTGTACATTTTCTTGGCTGCTTCCCCTACTTCCCACAGTTTTTGATAGGCTGGATTTTTGTTTTCACCTAGTACAAAATATTGTTAATATTACTTGAGGCTTTTCTGATGCATTTGTCAGTTAGAAAGGTGGTTTCTAATGTCCCCAAATTCTAGGATTCTCCACCTATATTTTTTGATTAATTTCGATTTTAATACCACTGAGGTCTGAGAACACACTTCATGTACTTTCTACTCTTTTGAATTTAAATTGTGTTTTATGGCCTAGAATGTGGTCTATAATGGTGATTGTTCCCTGAAAGCCTGAGAAGCATGTGTACTCGGCCACTGTTGGATGAAGCACTCTATAAATGTCAATTAGATCCAGCTGATTGATGGTGCTGTTCAGCTCAGCTACGTTCTTTCTGATTTTCTGTCTGTTGGATCTGTCAATTACTGATAAAGGAGTGTTGAAGTCTCCAGCTATGATAGCGGATTCATCTACTTCTCTATGCAGTCCCATCAGTTTTTGCCTCATGTATTTTGATACTCTGTCATTGAACAAGATTATGTCTCCTTGTAGAATGGGCGTCTTTATCATTATGCAATTCCTCTTTTTATCTCTGACAATTTTTCCAACTCTGACAGCAGTTTTCACTGAAATTAATATAACTATCTCTTCTTTTGATTAGTAATAGCATGGTATATCTTTCTCCATCCCTCTACTTTTAATCTTTATCACTACATTTAAAGCAGGTTTCTTATAGACAACAGATAGGTAAGTCTTTTTTTTTTAATCCAGTCTGACGGTCTCTGTCAATCTCTGCCTTTTATTTGATGTATTTAAACCATTGACATTTAAAGTGATTATTGATATAGCTATATTAATATCTACCACATATGGAATTGTTTTTTATTCATTGCCCTTGTTCTTTGGTGTGTGTGTGTGTGTGTGTGTGTGTGTATTCTTTTTCTGCCTTTTTTGGTTTTAGTTTAGCATTTATATGATTCCATTTTCTCTCTTGTCTTAACCTATCAATTATGTTACCTTTTGACTGTTTCTCAGTGGTAGTCCTAGCATGTGCAATGTACATTTACAACTAACCCAAGTGCACTTTCAAGTAACATACTGCTTCACAAGTAGTGCAAATATGTTACACCACAGCATTCCCAATGCTTCCTCCCACCCCTTATAACATGGCTGTAATTCCCACCAACACTGCATGAGGGTATTTTTTTCCACATCCTTACCAACACTGGTTGTCTCCTGTGTTTTTGATTTTAGCCATTCTGACAGGTGGTATCTCATTGTGGCTTTGATTTACATTTCCCTGATGATGAGAGATGTGAAGCATCTTTTCATGTGTCTTTTGGCCATCTGGATGTCTTCTCCGGAGAAGTGTCTTTGCAGATCCTCTGCCACATTTTCATTGGATGTTTTGTTTTCTTTTATTTTGGTGTTGAGTTGTATAAGCTCCTTATATATTTTGGATACTAATCGCTTATAGGATATGTCATTTGCAAATATCTTCTCCTATTCAGTAGTTGGCTTTTTTTTGTTTTGTATGAAGAGATAAAGAAGCTATGAGGGAAAAAGATGTGACATATATATTTTTTTTCTCTGATATTTTTCTTCTTTTTACTTATAATGTCATTTGATTTTAATTTCCAGTTTCCTAAAGTGTAAGCTTAGATTAGTGATTTTAGATACCAGTGATTATATATATATATATATATATACACATTCATTACTTGGCCAGGAAAAAGAATAAAATCTTACCATTTGAAACAACATGGACGGAGCCAGAGGGCGTTATGCTAAGTGAAATATGTCAGTCCAAGAAAGACAAATACTATACAATTTCACTCATATGTCATATGTGGAATTTAAGAAACAAGGCAAATGAGCACAGTGGGGGAAAGGGAGAGGGAGAGAGGCAAACAATGAAACGGACTCTTAACTATAGAGAACAAATGGGTGGTTTCCAAAGGGGAGGTGGGTGGGGGGATGGGGGAAATACATAAAGGGGTTAGGAGTGACCTGCCTTGATAAAAACTGAGAAATGTATAGAATTGTTGAATTGTTACTCTGTACACCTGAAACTGATATAATACTGTATATTACACTTTAATTTAAGAAAATAAAAATAAAAATGCTGCTACAATGCCTTTTATTTGTCCATGTGTTATGGTGACAAAATACATTCATGCTATTA
This sequence comes from Prionailurus bengalensis, assembly GCF_016509475.1. Classification (NCBI taxonomy): domain Eukaryota; kingdom Metazoa; phylum Chordata; class Mammalia; order Carnivora; family Felidae; genus Prionailurus; species Prionailurus bengalensis. The sequence goes on along the minus strand of NC_057348.1, from coordinate 65,291,101 downwards.
TCATTTTTGAACAAACCGTTATCTGTTAGATCAGCTAAGAATAAACTAAAAGATTTTCTCACACTTTTACTTAGCCCTTCTCCAATTTTTTTTCCTTTCTTTATGTATGTCTTAGTTCCTGACCGACATCATTTCCTTCTGTGTGAAGAACTTTCTTAAAGATTTCTTGTAAGACAAATCTACTGGTAACAAATTCCCCCCATTTTTGTTTTTCTGAGAAGGTCTTTATTTGTCCTCTATGCTTAAAAGATCATGTTTCTGGATACCAAATTCTAGGTTGCTGAATTTTTTTTTGTTTTTTTTGTTTGTTTGTTTTGTTTTTCTTAACATGTTAAGTATTTCACTCCACGGTCTTCCTGCTTGTATCTTGTCTGAAGACATGTTCAATTTAAACTTTCTCCTTGTTTCTTTATGGGTAAGGTGTTTTTTCCTCTGGCTTCTTTAAACGTGTATTTGAAAGAGTCTCTTTGCCTTTTTTTTCTGTAGTTTAAATATGATATGCCTAGGTGCTTGCTTTTGGTGTTTACCTATCTTTCTCTGAGCTTTTTGGATCTGCATTTCGATGTTTGTCAATAATTTTGAGAAAATCTCAGCCATTACCTCAATTATTTTTCCTGCTTTTTTTTTCTTTATTTTCTTTCTGGTAAGCCTATCGCCTTTCATGGTGGCTATACCTTTTATAATTGTCTGAAAATCCTTCGATATTTCATTATTTTTTTTCCTCTTTGCATTTCAGTTTTAAAAGTTTCTATCAGTATGTCTTCAAGTTCACTGATTCTTTCTGTGAAGGTCTTTTGTGTTGTCTGTGTACTCAGAGTCCTTACTCCTAGTTACTTTATATTTTTGGTCTGCTTATTCCAGGACGCTGCCACATCTGACTTTGGTGAGTCTATCTCTTGTCTGTGCTTCCCCCACCCCCTCTTTCAGCCTTGCTCGTAATTTTTTTATTGAAAGTTGTAAGTGATGCATTGAGTAAAAGGAACTAAGGTATTTAAGCTGTTAACATGTGTTACAAATGATCTGGCCAGGAGTTAAGCTATGTTTACTATTTGCCATGGCTGTGTGTTCAGAGGCTAGAATGAATATCTTCTAGAATCTTGTTTTTTTTTTTAATGTTTATTTATTTTTGAGAGAGGGACAGAGACAGAGTGTGAGCGGGGAAGGGGAAGAGAGAGAGAGAGGGACACTCAGAATCCGAAGCAGGCTCCAGCCTCCAAGCTGTCAGCACAGAGCCAATGTGGGGTTCGAACCTACAAACTGTGAGATCATGACCTGACCCAAAGTTGAAGGCTTAACCAACTGAGCCACCCAGGCACCCTCTAGAATCTTGTTTTTGTCACTCTATTATCTGTTGGTATCCCTAGAGACTCCTTCGCTAGGGTCTGATGCTTGTAATGCTTTTAGCTACAATCTTATGGTATTATACGGGAGTCCTGTTGTGATAGGAGGGAGTGAGTGAGGAGAGAAACACGCTATATATAGATCTATGTGTGGTTTCAGTCTTTCCAATGACTCTGTACTGAGTATTTCGCTTTCCCCACATTAAAGGCTAGATGAGGCTGCATGCAGTTGGGTGTTTATCTTCCCCGGGATAGGTTAGGTTCTGGTAAAATAGTTTCCATGAGACTAGGCCTTACTAAGGAGAACAGAAGGTCCGCATGTATTTTTAAATGATTGTTTTCTTATGGCTTTGCCTGAAGCCCCAGGGCATCTCGTCTTTTTTTTTTTAAGTTTATTTATTTATTTTTGAGAAAGAGAGAGAGAGAGAGAGAGAATGAGTGATGGAGGAGGAAAGAGAGAGGGAGAGAGGATTCCAAGCAGGCTCTGTGCTGTCAGCATGGCCTGAACCAAAGATCATGGCCTGAACCAAACTCAAGAGTCAGTCACTTAACCTACTGAGCCACCCAGACACCCCACCAGGAAATAACTTCTGATCATCACTTTGAGAACCTGGTAGGGATTCTCAGGATCAACTCATGACAGCATGGGGTCTGGGGCATAAGACTGGGTCCCTGTGGAGTTTTTAGCTCTCAACCACTCTGATCCTCCAGCAATTTGTCAAACATGGTTTAAAATGTTCTCATAGAGGGGCGCCTGGGTGACTCAGTTCGTTGTGCATCTGACTTCGGCTCAGGTCATGATCTCCCGGTCTGTGAGTTCGAGCCCCGCATCGGGCTCTGTGCTGAAAGCTCGGAGCCTGGAGCCTGCTTCCAATTCTGTGTCTCCCTCTCTCTCTGCCCCTTCCCCACTCATGCTCTGTCTCTCTCTGTCTCTCAAAAATGATTAAACGTTAAAAAAAATTTTTTTTAATGTTCTCATAGAGTCTCACATTAGCTGGAGATTCTGCTCCTGGACTTCTCCCCCTATGCTGTGATTTTCTGTATCTTCCTGTCTGTCTTTCCAATTTTGGGGGCAGCCATTTCCCCTGCGGCTTCAATCATCTGATGGATATAAAATGCGTCATTAATTTTCAGTTCTTCAGCTTTATTCTTGTTTTTTTTTTTCCTTGCAAGGGTAGAAGGGATGGCTTCCAAGCACCTTCTATGTAGGATTAAGACCCAGAAGTTCTCTGCTGTCGATCAAATGCTTAGATCTAATAACACCCAGAAATGTTTTCCTGAATTAGCGTTCCTTATCATCTTTGCAGTAAGTTGACTCTTGTCTGAGGTAAGAGCTCACTGCACTAGCCTCAAACCCAGGTGGACTGCTTCCTAAACCAGTTCTATTCCTTCTGTTAATTAATTCAACTTTGCTGGACGTGTGGAAGGAAGTCTTAGAATTTGATAATTAGGCTGAGATTTGAGTCAAATGAGAGTGTCAGTGGAGCAAATGGGGTCTTTCTCAGCAATCAGCGTGTATCATCAGGACATTATGATGTGCAAGACCGACCCACACACAATCTCACACATCGGTGAGATGTCCAATACCCTGAGGTTCGAACGATGCCCGCAAGTCACCAGGATGGAGTAAAGAATTTCTCTTCTTAACAAGTTGTGTTCGCAAAGTTGGGGTGGGCCATTGGTCAATAAACCAGTCACATAGTGATTTCCTGATCCGACAAGTCTCAAATCAGTGGTCATTACAGACGCCTACTTTTCCCGAGGGTGAGGGCCATGCGTCTCGCGGTCACCCTTCTGTACCCAGTATGTGGTATCAGGGTGGCATGGAACAGCAGCTCACAGCTCTTTGTGAATTAAACAAGTAAAAGAATAAATTGTTGCTTTTTTCACCCAATCAGAAGCCTATAAAGAGCGGGAGGGCACAGCCTCAGAACTGTAGAAATTGCAAGAGTGTCAGCAGGTGTATTTCTGCAGCAGCTCGGAAGGCAAACATTTAGGAGTGGGGGGGGCATGGCACAATGAATGTCACTGAATGAGCCTTGGGGGCCTTGAGCCCCCAGGAATTTGGGGAAAATATTTTCCGTGGACCTGTTTGTGCGGGAAGGGCCACGACTCCCATTAACTGCCAAGACAATTATGCGGGTATAACGCTACAAAAGCCGGGTGAACGCTCCCAGGCCCCCCCCCCCGCAAAGCCCCTGCCTCCAGCGAGTGAGTAATAGGTGTTAGAGTGTGTCTACTCTGAGAGAAGGGACACGCAGATGGACCTGCCCAGATCTGAGGCTGAGCACGAAGGAGCGTCCTCCACCATGTTCACCACGACTCTTGGCGACGAGGGAGAACAGGCCCGGTGTTGGGCACAAGCAGTTGTTTAGGTTGAAGGCAGTTTGAGATACATCACTAGTATCCGACCGCAGATGATCCATCTTTCCGTTTTTATTTTGACCCAAAGCACCTACTGAATGTGTTCCCTGTCATCAGCTAATGCCCGATCCTTGTCACTAAACGGCCGCATCACGGAAACAACAGAGAAAGCCCTAAACCCATAGTATTTTCATTTCCATCAGAGCTGACCTAGTTAGGCACTCTTCTTTGGACATCAACTCTGGCATTTTAAGGAGCATTTCATGGAGGCTGATTCCTCCCCAGTCGCTCACCCCGCCTCTTCCTTTACCTGGACCCTCTGGAGCAAAACAAGGCAAAACAAAACAAAAAGGCCAGGATGTCCTGTCTTCGCTCAGAAAAGGCTGAGGCTGCAGAGAGAATCCGATACAAGAGATGTTCAGCGTACAACTCGAGGCACCGGGAGAGACGATGTTTTCGCCAAGCTAGAAAGAGGTGGGAAATCGTCATGCCAGGTAAGGTCAGCAACATTCTTACCAGGGCAGCCAAATGTTGCCTCACTAATTGGACCATTTCCCTCCCACAACCGTGACAAGGGTGGTTCCTCTGCACTTGTCAGACCTTTAAACCATGCAACCGATCAGGTGGCTTAAAAGCGGGAGAGTCTGTTAATTAGTGCTAATTGATTCCACCCCCGACAGTGACTTTGCATTTCAGCATCCGCAGGATGTCCTGCCTCCTGAGAGGTGAGGAATGCTGTGTGTGTTGGGGAGAAGGGAAAACTAAGAGGCCCTGGGTGAAAGAGGGAGAAGGGTGCCTAAGGTGAGCAGGGAAAAGCAGCGTCCATTGGGGGTTTTGTCTGTGTGCCTCTCTGAGCCCCTGAAACTCACAGTCTTCTGTTGGGACAGTTCCTCCATGCAAGGCTCTAGGAATTGCCAGGTGGAGGCAGGGTCTGATGGGAAACCACAGAGCTTATTAAGACGCTTTGATTATTAGACGTCGCTGTTTCCTGGGAGATTAAGACGTATATGCTATGCATAGCATGTTATTAGACATGATATATGTTTTACTCAGAATGTAATATTTTTATTTGTTTCTAATTTTTAATTTTATTTTTGAGAGAGAGCGAGAGAGACAGAGTGTGAGCAGGGGAGGGGCAGGGAGAGAGAGGGAGACACAGAATCCGAAGCAGGCTCCAAGCTCTGAGCTGTCAGCACAGAGCCCAATGCAGGGCCCGAACTCATCATGAACCGCGAGATCATGACCTGAGCCGAAGTCAGATGCTTAACCGACTGAGCCACCCAGGAGCCCCCAGAATGTAATATTTTTAAATTAATAGTTCCATACATGTTATAAAACTCCGGTTCATCACAATCCCGCCCCCCTCCATATATGATTAAAGGCATAAGTACCAATTCCCTTTATTTTATTCTACTTCTCACTTTCATGAACATCAGTTTTGCCCCAGTAAGACATTTCAGGTGAGCAGGATTTGGCAAATGTGTCCCTCTAGCATGACAGAAAGTACTCAAGGAGACCTCATAAGGGAATGGCACGAATAGCAATTGAATAGACATTCTAGAGAAAACTGGTGCAGAGTCAAGTTCCCATTCCTACATATCATGAAGCTCAGAGCCCTTTAGGGATCTAACAACTTGTCCACAAAAGCCCAGGCAGACCCCCTTTCTTCCTTGTGTCCCATTATGTTGCTGGTGGCATCTCAGACATAGGAGGTGGCTATCTATCCGTGGAGTCTGGTGTCTTTACCTTAGTGATTTAGGATTATGTTGCTAGGCAGAAGCATCTTAAGGTAGCTTTGGGAGATTTATTTTGTATGGGTCAGTTACACAAAGAGTTGCAGATTACATTTTCTTGGAAGTGCTCTAAGAAGCATTAATAGACATGTCTTCCCAGAAGGCAAATGACAGAAGGCAAATGAAGGCAAATTTTATATATATATATATATAATATATATTATATTATATTATATATATTATATATATTATATATTATTATATATTATTATATATTATTATATAGTATATAATTATATATAATATTCTATATTATATTATTATATTATTTAATAATATAATATATTATAATATATTAAATAATATTATGAAATATTAATAATTAAATAATATATTAATTAATATTAATTAATATATTATATTAATATAATGTATTGTTATATTATATATAATATAATATATGTCAATATATTATATTATTATAATTATATTTAATAATATAATTACATATTAATTATATGTATAATATATACTATAATTATATATTAATTATATATTAATATAATTAATATTATAATATATTATATTATAATATATTAATAATTAAATAATAATATATTATATATATATTATATATATTCTTAAGCAAAACAATGACTGTAATTCCATTTTAGAGAGGAAAACCCCACGTATAGGACATAAACAGAACTTGAAAGAGCAAAATAATGGAAAACAACAGGGTGAGAGGAGATTTGAACGGCTACCCACAGCTACCCACACCCCAGACACTGCCACTAAGAGCTTGCAAGGTGCAACGTCCCTCCCGGGGCTGTGGGCAAACAGAGTTCTCACAGCCCATCATTGGATACTGGCTCCCAGAGCTGTTCAGTGGGTCACCTTCCTTAGCTGTGCTCAATGATCGGTTCCTTTACATTTCAACCATGTCAGATGACTCGCATCCAAACACCTGGGTCGTGCTCTGCTGTTTCCCTGTAGAAAGGTATAGCTACTGAAAGAAATGATGGATTATGATAAAGAACCTTCCAGCCAAGATGGCAGAGGAGGTGCCAATCGGATCCCCACTCTGTCGGATAACCATTGAGATTTTGGTGTCCACCAAAAACGTTCTACACGTTGCCTAATTGGATCCAGGGGGAATATTGTGTCTGATTCACAACCATTACACAAAGGAGTAAAACGGAGAATGTGCCTGCCTAAGTTGGGCAACTGAAGGGACATAAGGTGAGCCAATACAACAGGTGCATCGAATGTTCTCTGAGAGCAATGCTTGGAGTCAAGGAGAGCAGAGCGGGTGGGGTAGAGGGTCCCTGGTGCATATGCAGGGACTCCGATTCTGAAGGGGAACAGGGAGAAGGGAGGCAGTGATCAGCTGAGTGTCTGGGCATGAGCAAAGTCTCCAGAAGAGAGGGTGCTCGGCCAGCTCCAGAAGTGGAGTTGCCATTGCTGTGGGGGTCCAAGGGGCGTGGGAGGGAGATTAGTCAGACAGGAACTGATCTGCTTGGTATATGGCCGGAGGGCTGGGTCAGGGCTTTGGATCAGGTGAGTTATACTCTTATTTCTTTGACTATTACTTGTTAAATTGTTTTGTTCTCTACTATTGGCGATGGCTTTCTGGCTCTGTTTTTCTTTCTGTTAATTTATATATTTATATGTTTACTTTAATATATTAAGTATATTAATTAATTAAGTTTACTTTTATATATTAAGTATATTAGGCCCTTTTCCTAAACTTTGAGATAATTTCTTACGCCTGTATTCTATTTTCTTAATTCAACTTCTGAGTACCCCATCACAGATTTCTCGGATGGATGGAGGGATGGATGGACTGACAGATGGACAGATGGATGATGGACAGATGGACAGATGATTGGATGCATGGATGGACGGATGGATAGAAAAATGAATTGAAGATAACATTCCTGAGATGAATGTAGCCTATGGAGATTGAAAAATGTATCAGACAATTAATTGAAAATAATGGAGGAAACAAATATATTTCTATAGATATTCTGGTACTATGAAATACCATGTTTTTAACTGAATACAGGCACTAAGGCAGGGAAAAGTTACCAGTAGATAGATGATAGATAGATAGATAGATGCTAGATAAATAGATGATAGATAGATGATAGATAGATAGATAGATAATAGATGATAGATAGATAGATAGATAGATACATGAAATGAGTTTCAGGCACCTCCATAACACAACTGCCAAAGACAACTCATGGATGGCTACAGGTTTGGTGGGAATGATGGGAAGCAAGGCATTTTAATCCCAGTTAAGTGTTATGATGTGTGATCAGGTACATCGGGATAAAATGCTTGAACTTTCCAAGACTACTTTCTAAAAGATGTGCTCTGGGTTAGATGAGAAATAAGTCAAATCAAGTCATTCAAGATTGGGAGGCACTGGCACAGAAGATTATCCCGGAACAATGGTATCTGTTAAAGGCAGAGTCGTTTGACTAAGCATTGTTAACATGTAAATGAAACTTCATGCAAATGCAAAAAAAAAAAAAAAAAAAAAAAAAAAAGGACCGCTTGAACAGGAAACAGGAAACATAGACAAAATCCAGAATAAAATCTGCGTATGAGACAACAGCAATGAAATTGGGATTGAAATCATTTAAATATAAAAAGCCTCGCAAACCTCAGAAGAAAATATGGTCCGCATTTAACAGAGCTCATGTAGGAAAACAGCTTTCTAAACATCAGTACAAACAAAAGAACTGGAAAGGGAAAACAGGACAAACCCAACCGGACGAAAATTTAGGACCGACGTGAAAGTAAATTTTACGGGAACAAAAGGCAACTTACAGATGAGAAAAGAAATGAACAGTGGATGGGTATGTGTGGGTCGTGGGGAACATGTCCCGGCAGCCCCTCCACATGAGAAACAAAACCTCTTCAAAATAAATAAGAAAAAGATGAGTGTGTCAGGAAAAAGCTGAACAGAAGAAATAAATCCACGCACAGATTCTAACGGCCTGTAAATATTCTTAAAATGTCCAACATGTCCTAGTAACAATTATACGATTCTCCCACATCATTTTTCCTACGTAAGTGGAAGTTTTTGTAACAATTGAAATAACAGTTAAGCTCAGTATTGGGGTGTACAAGGAGAGGGGTGCGTCACGTTCCTGTAAATGTAGAATTTAGGACAAACTGCCCGGAGGGCGGATGGACAGCGCCAGGAGACAGCCTCAAACAAACACACACGCTCTGACGAAGGGGCTTCATTTCTAGCAATTTGTCCTAAGGAGTCAATCACAGATGTTTAAAGAGATGCATGCTCAGTACTGTTCTTTGCAGCATAATTTACAAGAGTGAAAAATTGGAAACAATCTAAATGGCTGCCGATAGGCGATGGGCTTTTAAAATATGGAACATGGAAACGATGGTGAAATTCAAGAGAATGTGCCAGGATTCCAAACAAAGTGGGGAATGCTCGGTGAGAGAAACAGGATCAAAATAACACAGAGGGTGACCCAGGCTTGATTAAAATATGTGCAAATGTAATGCTAACTGTTTACATGTATGAAATATGCACGAGGGAACGGGCTGAAATTAAATATAACATTATGCTATTGGAGACTCTTGAAGTCAACTTTGCAAAACAAGAGCAGAGTCGGACTGTCCCTCCCAAATGTTAAGATAGAGTACAAAGTCTTTGAAACACACATATTTATTGGCCTTGAAGAAAAATCCATAGGAAGGAGCTCCCCTCTTCTTGCTAGATGGGGTGCTGCCTGATTCATGAATCCTTAACAAAGTCACCTAATCTTAGGGAAGGGAAGGGAAGGCAATGGAGAAGAGGAGAGCAGAGGGGAGGAAAAGGGATGGGAGGGGAGGGAAAGTGAGGGGAAGGAGGGGAGGGGAGGGAGGGGAAGGGAGGGGAGGGGAAGGGAAGGGAGGGGAAGGAAGGGAAGGGAAGGAAGGGAAGGGAGGGGAAGGAGGGGGAGGGGAGGGGATGGAAGGGAAGGGAGAGGAAGGGGAGGGGAGGGGGGTAGGGGAGGGGAGGGAAGGCAAGACAAGGCAATGGAGAAGAGGGGAGGGGAAGGAAGGGGAGGGGAGGGGAGAGGAGGGAGGGGAGGGGATAGGGAAGGGAAGGGAAGGGATGGGAGGGGATAGGGAGGGGAGGGGGACAGGGGAGGGGAGGGGGGGAGGGGAGGGGAGGGGAAGGAAGGGAAGGGAAGGCAATGGAGGAGAGGGGAGGGGAGGGGAGGGGAGGGAAGGGGGAGGGGAGGGAGGGGAGGGCGGGGAGGAGAAGGGAGGGGAGAGGAAAGGAGGGAAGAGGAGGGAAGGGAAGGGAAGGGAAGGTGGCAAGGCAAGACCTATAGGACAATGGAATCAGGTGGAGAACCCACTGATTTCTATACAAAAAGTTAACATTTGAATAAGATGGCACCAGAATTCCAAAGAAAAAGTATGGGTGGTTTCACATAATGGTGAGAATAATTGTTCATTGAATGAAAAAAAAAATCGTTTTATGCCCAATGTCATGTATAAAAGTGGAGGCCGAGTATATTAACGATGTAAATGTAAAAGTAAACATTTTCAGTTAATAGGGAATATGGTAAGAGAACATTTTTCTGACAGAGAGAAGAAGATTGATGAAGGGAAACTTCAGACCTACACGCCGTAACGAAGAAAATGGTGAATCTACCTATAAAATTTAATGAGATCTCTTCACGTGTAATAGTTTTCATGAGGCACAATGGATACGGAGAACCACACATATTTTATGTGTAGTTTGATGCGTTCGGGCATCCGCAAACACCTGTGATACCGTCTCATCGCCACCATCAAGAGTTTCCTCCCGTCCCTTTGTTTTGGTTTTTGTTTTGTGGTAAGAACACTTCACATGAGATTACCTTCTTAGTGAAATCTGAAGTGCCCAGTCTCATTCTGTTACTACAGACCCTCCCCCGCACAGCAAATCTTTAGCACTTATGCACCCAGCACAATTACAACTCTATCCCCAGTCAAGAGAGTTTATTAAACAATGCCAAAGCAGGCGGAAGATATTTGTCATGCCCAAATGAAAGGGATTCGTCTCTACAACGGGCAATAAGATCCCACAGGTAATAAAGAAAACAATTACTGTAATTTTAGAAAGGGTAAAAGTTATGAAGATAACTGATACACAAGTAAACCTAAAAGTCTATACAAATACAAACAGATGCTCACATCGAGGAGTAATCAGAGAAATAGAAGTTGTCACGAAATTAACACATCGCTGTATACATGTTAGGTCCAGAAAACTTAGGAAGCTGGAAGATGCCGGAATGGGGGTATAGAGAAGCAAAGGGCTTGCCTTGCCCTGAGAACGTAGATTGGGAAGACATTCCAGAAACCAGTCTGGTTGGCAGCAATGGGTCAAGTTAAAAATATTTGTATTGTAGATCAAAACCACACTGAGATATCACCTCACGCCCATGAGAGTGGCTAAAATGAACAAATCAGGAAACTATAGATGCTGGCGAGGATGTGGAGAAATGGGAACCTTCTTGCACTGTTGGTGGGAATGCAAACCGGTGCAGCCGCTCTGGAAATCTGTGGAGGTTCCTCAAAAAATTAAAAATAGATCTACCCTATGACCCAGCAATAGTACTGCTAGGAATTTACCCAAGGGATACAGGAGTGCTGATGCATAGGGGCACTTGTACCCCAATGTTTATAGCAGCACTTTCAACAATAACCAAATAATGGAAAGAGCCTAAATGTCCATCAACTGACGAATGGATAAAGAAATTGTGGTTTATACACACAATGGAATACTACGTGGGAATGAGAAAGAATGAAATATGGCCCTTTGTAGCAACGTGGATGGAACTGGAGAGTGTTACGCTAAGTGAAATAAGTCCTACAGAGACAGACAGATACCATATGTTTTCACTCTTATGTGGATCCTGAGAAACTTAACAGAAGACCCTGAGGGGAGGGGAATGGGAAAAAAGAAAGGGGGGGGGAGCCAAACCATAAGAGACTCTTAAAAACAGAATAAACTGAGGGGTGATGGGGGTGGGAGGGAAGGGAGGCTGGGTGATGGGTATGGAGGAGGACACTTGTTGGGATGAGCACTGGGTGTTGTATGGAAACCAATTTGATGATAAATTTCATATTAAAAAAATAATAAAATAAATTATGGAAGAGGCAAAAATAATATTTGTATTGTAAGCTACAAAATGTTGACTGCTGAGTATATTTCCTAAAGGTATTTTCTTACAAATGGATAAGATGTATTTATGTAAAGGAAGCTGGGGGGTGGTTACCAAGTCACCAAGTAGAGTCATAGACTTACACAAAATATTTTAGGTAAAATGAAGGGAGAAACATTGAGGCAAAGACCATGGAAAGAGCGCTCCCAAAGCAGTGTTTGGTTCATAAGACAAAAGAAAAAAAAATTTTTTTTGAGAGAGAGAGAGAGATTGAGAGAGAATCCCAAACAGACTCCACTCTCAGAGCCCAATGCAAGGCTCAATCCCACAACTCCAGGGGTATGACGGTATGATGACCTCAGCCGAAATCAAGAGTTGGATGCTCAACCAACTGAGCCACCAAGGCACAACAAAAACATCACAGAGCTACGAGGAGGAATTCACAAATTAACCTATAAGGAAAGACTGTAACACATCTCCTTTAGTACTTTATAAATCAAGGAAAAATACGAAAAAACAAAAACAAAGACAAAAACAAGAAGGCCACAGATTGGAACATTAACAACTTTGAACTGGTGGACACAGAATCCTGCACCCAATAGTCAAGGTTGCACGTTACTTTCAGACACACATACAGTACTTACCAAAACCATGACCAACTACCAGGATATAAACCAAGCCTCGACAAAATAACGCCAAAGAAAATAGAAGGAAAAAAACAATGAAAATGAGAGGCAAAATAGACTAGATTTGATTAGGTATACCGTATTGTATATTTTTAAATTTAGTTTTTATTTATTTCATTTATTTTTTACTTTAGAGAGAGAGTGCACACAAGCAGGGAATAGGGGAAGAGAGAGAGAAAGAGAATGTTTAATGTTTATTTATTTTTGAGAGAGAGAGGGACAGACAGAGAGAGAGCGTGAGCGGGGGAGGGGCAGAGAGAGAGGGAGACACAGAATCCGAAGCAGGTTCCAGGCTCCGAGCTGTCAGCACAGAGCCCGACATGGGGTTTGAACTCACGAACAGTAAGTTGGATACTTAACCAACTGAGCCCCCCAGGTGCCCCGAGAGAAAGAGAGAGACAGAGAGAGCATCTTAAGCGGGCTCCATGTTCAGTGCAGATCCTGACATGGGGCTTGCTCCCATGACCTTGATCATGACCTGAGCTGAAATCAAGAGTCGGATGCTCAACAAACTGAGCCACTCAGGAACCTTTACTCTACTGTATATTTAATATAGAACATATACAGAATATAATATATAGTAGTACCAAATATATAGTTAGATATTTTTAAATATAGGTGTCATAACATATATTTTATACAATGTAATACAATATCTAATATTATAGAGTACACTTGAAATAAGGAGTGTGAAGTTCTAGCAGGATAAGCAAAAGACATCAACACAATGTTAGAAAAAATCTATAAATGCTGTGGGATCAAGGATAACAGGGTATTGCTGTGAAGAAAGAATGAACACAGCAGATCTTACTTTCTCAAGCACTGCTTCTCCCTGGGGACATCTGGAGCCCTGGCCTTGACCCCAGATCAAACTCTGAGAGCTTAATTCCTGGAATGTTCAGTCGGTCTGTGATTAGGATCCTGTTCTGTATGCCCAAGGCAGTGGATCAGGGTGTCTCAGGCTAGCAGCACCATTTAAAATAATTATGAAAGGTCACCCAGTGCAGCTGGTTTGGGTTCAGCACCCTGACTGGTCATACAGCTACTTTAAGTCTTTATAATAACTCTAGACCCCAAGATCCAAGTGAGCTCACTCGGTTTTCCCTGAGTGATAACACATCTCACATCTCTCTCTGTGGCAGGCAGGTGGAAAGAAACACTACCACAAAACCCCACGGAGAAAGGTTGCTTAAAAGCCCCTAGACTTCACTTATGGGAATGTTCTTTCTGCTCTACTGTATCCCGTGCTACAATAAACCCTATTGACAAGGAAAACTTTATGCAGAGGTAGGTGAGTCCTTCCAGTGAATTACTGAACTGGTGGATGGTCGAGGGCCCTGAAAACAGTTAAGTAACTTTAAGACTATAAACATGAATACCTGGAAGAAATAGATCCCTACGCAATATACCTTAGAAAAACTGACTCAAAAAGAAATGGAAAACCAGAAGTCATGTAACGATTAGAGAATTCAAATCTGTAAATATTCCAGAATGATAAAACACCAATCCAAATGATTTTATAAGTGATTTTACCAACGCTTCAAGGGAAAGATAAAGTCAGAGACTAGAAACGTGGGAATGTCCAAAATTATTTTACTAACCGTATGAAACAAAGCACACAGTTATGGGGCCAGGCAGATGTAGGTTTAATTCCCAAATCTACCAGGTGATAGGTTTGTAACACCGGAATAATTTACCTAACTGGTAATAATTTTTCTCATCATCACTCAACAGTATTTATTTGGCACCTCCTTTGTGCCAGGAATGTTTCTACATAGTGAAGACACAGGAGGGAACACAATAGACAACAGCCCTTTTTTTTTTTTCATGGACATGGTAAAAGAGTGTCATGACAGATAAGAAGCAAGTGTTCAGGTGAGGACCATGTGTGCACGGGTCCCAGGAGGGAAGCAGGTCAGAGACAGCCATGGCCCCGGAGAGGAGGGGCCAGAGTATTACAAGTCGCAGTCGGGCAGGTGACAGGAGCCCAGGCTGCGTTTGGCCTTGTTTGGCAGGAAGTGACAAAAGGTAAGACAGTGATGACCCCAAGATTCCCAACATGAATGAATGGGGCTGTTTTAAAATAATGGGGAGCAGTTTAGGGAGCAAGGCTTCTTTTCTTCCTATTTAAGTGTTTAAGAACAGAAGACTAAAGTAATAACAGGTAGGGAAATCCCAAGACAAGTGAGTTCAAGAAGACCAGCCTTGGATTATTTAACTAAAAGGACATTTGAAGATTTTCTTCAAGCTGATACAGAAAGCCATTAGTCTATCATGATAGAGAACATTTGAGCCTAGGTAGAAAGGCATTTTAATATTAGGGTTGGCTCCCCTGATCAGACCCCTGAATCTCATCAGAGTCAGTGGTGAAAAATGGTTCTGGGTAATCAGGAGTCTTTGGAAGGACATCAGGTGAGAACAGGATCGAGGGAAAGGGTACAAAACCAGAATCACAAAAGGACGAAAATCAGGGTACCTTGAGAAGTCTTTGTTGATTTATTTTATTTTATTTTTTAGAGAGAGAGTGTATGACCTAGGAGAGGGGTGGGGGAGAGAGAGAAAGAGAGAGAGACAGAGAGAGAATCCCAAGCAGGCTCCATGCTCAACGCAGAGCCCGATGCAGAGCTTGACCCCACGACCCTGGGATCGCAATGTGAGCTGAAATCGAGAGTCGGACACTCAACGGACTGAGCCACCCAGCACCCCTGAGGAGTCTTGAAAGTGGAAATTTAATAGTGATAATAGCAATGATAGTGGCGATAACAGTAGGAACCGAGCTTCATCTGTCAAGAGGATGCCACAGACAGGCATCATGCGTAGCCTAAGTCATGAATTGTCACAACAAGTAACTATGAGATATTTGTTATTACCCCCATTTTGAGACGACAGAATTGAAACGTAGTGAAGTGCTCCTTACCAAAACTTCAGGAACTCTCTACGGGGTAGAAAGCCTCATTTGAAATCCGAGGTTACCCACAGTGACTCAGTTTCTCTCAATGGCACCCACCAAGGGATCGGTTGGCTCCAACCAATTTTTCCATTCCACCACTGTATTCAAGGCTTAAAGGACCAGGAGGACCCCAGAACCTGGAGTCTTGGGAGCAGAGCCTCTAAAAAGGGCCTCAGTGTCTACCCTATTTTCACGCCTACCTTATGAGGCTACCCCAGAGCTGATATGCACATAATTATTTGGCCCGATTAGCTCCCTTGATTCAAAAATTCACGAATAAATTCAAGGTAATAGGTTTATTGTTCACTGAGGAAATTTGACTTCACACACACACACACACACACACACACACACAGAGCTGGTATGTTAGTGCACACCTATCCCTAACCCCATCTGGCCATGCCTGGGATTTACCCATGACAGCTAAAACAAAGAGTTAAGGAAGCAATCAGAATTCCCCAGGAGCCTTGTCTATCAAGCACTGGGTGTTGTATTCCACAAAGATGTCTTCGTTTCATGCTCAAAGCACCTAGCAATGTAGGTATGGTTGACTCCATTTCATACCTGAGGACATCCTATTTAGAGAGGCTAAGGGGCCCCAGGGTGACTCAGTTGGTCACATCTGACTTCGGCTCAGGTCGTGATCTCGCTGTTCATGGGTTCGAGCCCCACGTTGGGCTCTGTGCTAACAGCTCGGAGCCTGGAGCCTGCTTCGGATTCTGTGCGTGTGTGTGTCTCTCTCTGCCCCTCTCATGCTCGCTCTCTCTCTCAAAAATAAATAAAACATTTTTTAAAAAAAGTTTTTTAGAGAGGCTGAAAAACTGCCCACCTGACACAGCCAGTTAGTGTGATTTCCACCCAGTGTTCTCTGCTTCCAAAGCTCACGCTTCCGTTGCCCGGGTGTGGCCATGTGTGCCTCTGTCCGCAGTCATGGAAAATTCTTGCCGCACACCATTAGTGGGATAGCTGGGTCATCGTCTGCAAAGGGGCTGAAGCCCCTATCCTAATTTACCATTTTAATTTGTTCTACACAGAGAGAAGCTGGGGAAACCACTGCAGAGGCATAGTGCTTAACCCAGATGGTCCCAGAAAAAGTCTGCGGAACCTCGAAGGGCATGCAAATCTGAGGCAACCGATTTTATCGCACAAATCCAATTTCATTCTCCTAGAAATAACTGGTATAACTCCATTCCGCCAACTTCCTGGGCTGTTTTTTTTTTTTTCCTCTTGGTGCCCAACCCTTGCCCCATTGCTGCAAACTTTGATTATTTCCAAGACTTCTCAGCTGTATTTTCTCTCTTAGTTTCATTTGTGGCACTGCTGTTTGAGGACAGGGTGTGGACACAGACACAAGCTTCTAACCAAAACTCAAGCCCCCCGAAGTGCATGTGTCACAGTCTCTGCATCAAAGATCCCACGCAGGTAGAGAGGGGTTGCAATCCAGGACCTAATTCCCAGGGTAAATCCAGCTGAGAGTGACGAACAGGGGAGGAACAGTGAAGGTTCCAGAGGGAAGGCTGAGTGGATTCCACATGGCCAACAATGAAAGCAAGCTAAGCCAAAGCCGGCCATCTGCACTTGAGAGAGCAGTACTGACTTCAAGCCGCGAGAGAGAAAAAAAATGGCAATAAAATGTTGAAAACTGTGGAAGGCAACATTCAAATTGAGCCTATAAACCAAATTGCATTAGGTCTAAAGTGCATCTTTTTTTTTTCCTCTCTCTCTCTCTCTCTTCTCGATTTCACTCCCCCTCTGGCCTTCCAGGTGGGCTTTTTAAATTTAAACATAATTAGATGGTTTCACTACATTTTTTTTCCTGTAATCTAATTTTTCCACAGTTCTTTAGACCTCCTGGGGTGGGGGGGAGAAGTTCCACTGCGAAGTCTAGAGAGAAAACCACATACACACTCTCCCCACAAACTGATAAAGGTGCTACAACACGGTATACGAACGTTTGGCTAAGACCCCCTGGCGGTAGCGCTGGGAACAGGGACCTTCCATGTGAACAAACCACTGAAATCTTGGGGTGTGGACCTGCTGGGAGTGTCCATGTGAGGGATATTGGACCATGTTTTGTCCCCACCACCCCCTCCCCCATATCTTACCTACCGTTTAACTTGCCCCCTGTCGGCAGATCAGGCAGCTCAGGGCTCTCCACAAATACGCTTTGACCCCCCCAATGTTACAAATCCACTACGAATCCACTTCAGTGACACAAGCCAACCGCCCCCCGCCGAAATCTATGGCTGTCTGTGCCATCCCCTCCGCAGATGTCAATGAAATCATTTGCTCGCAGTTTCCAATCATGCTTCCAATACGCGCTGCCTCTCTTCTTCTCCGCCCTCTCTCTCCCGCCATCCCCTTGACCCCTCCGCGTCCTCCAGATCGTTCTCTCAGCTTAGTCCCTGGCTTGTTGGGAGTTCCGATCACTGTTCTCATCCTAACGGGGACCCAGGTCATCAGCCCCCTTCAAATAAGGAAAATATCTAGAATGGGACTATGTGACAAACACACAATGAGAGCCACAAACGTGATTGCTGATTTTCTAGCAGCCCCATTTAGTAAAATAAAAGGAAGGAGGAGAAATTCATTCCGGTCATAGATTTAATGGAGTCCGAAATACTCAAACATCATCACTTCATTGTGCAATACTACCCACGCTTCAAGAGTTAGATAACGACACGTGGCCTGTGGAGAAACCCATACCCTTCTGAGCTCTCGCTGTGCAGAAGGACGTCACGAACAGTCTCACGGGGGGAGGAAGGGGGGGTGACCGTGTCTACTGCACGATTAGAAAGCTGGAGATCAGAGAAGTCCTGCACCCCGCCCAGTGTCACCCATCTTGTAAAGCTAGAATTTACACTCCCATCTATTCTGATTGTGAACGGCAGGCCCCGCCCACATCACCACGAATCTGATGCCAAAACAACAGACTCGCCAACCTAGTTCTGAGGCCAGCTGCCTCAAACACGTGACAGTCCTTGAGAGCTTCTTCTCTTCAGGCAAATCAGGCATCGATTACTTCCTCCAATCTCTGTGCTCTTGATACAGAGGGAAGAAAGGGGCAGGGGAGAGAGAAATGGGGGAGAACTTAATGTCTATTAACTTATACCCGCCAAACGCGGGAGGAAGCACTCTCGCAGTGGTTTGACGAGTTGGCCACTTCACGTGGCCTGAAGTTTGTTGGTATCCACAACACCCATGTCAAGTGGCTTCCTTTACTACCACTCCACCGGTAGAGACCTCCCTGGGGGGGTTGTCTAAATAAATGGCATAATCAGTTCTCCTTTTCCATGTGGCTACTACAACTATGGTTATAAGACATACTAAACGGATTTTAGTTAAAGAATTGGGGAAAACACAATTATTAAGTTTCTAAAGCACGACACCTTTTCTTAAAGTAGTTTCACATAGGGGACGCCTGAGTGACTCAGTCGGTTAAGCGTCTGACTCTTGGTTTCGGCTGAGATCATGATCTCAGGGTTCATGAGCTTGAGCCCCGCGTCGAGCTCTGGGCTGAGTGTGGAGTCTGCTTGGGATTCTCTCTCTCTGCCTCTCCCTCTCTCTCTGCTCCCTCCCCACTCATTCTCTCTCTCTCTCTCTCTCTTTCACACACACACACAATAAATAAGTAAACTTAAAAAAATAAAATACAGTAAAGACATAAATGAAATTTAAAAGTTTCATATATCTTTAATACTTTGAACTAAACCAAAGGCCAGCACTGCCCCAAACCCTGGCTCTCACATGGCCCACGATTTTGCCCCATCCGCTCCTCTATCCCTTACTTGTGACTTCTGTCTAGAGCCTTCTCACATTCTTGGTCATTTCTTTCCTTCCCAGAGACCTTCTCCTATAAGTGGTTTTCTGGAGGGCCCCCAAGGAAGCAGGCTTCCTGTCAGCTTTGATGTGCTTTCCTTTTGCTTCCCAGGGTGTTCCCCACTGTCCCCAGGGCCTTGCCAAGTGCCTGGCATGTAGCTGGTGCTCAGTAAACAGCTCTGGAAAGAATCAGCAAACACATGGATCAACGGTAGACTGAATGAAATGAGGGCATACTAGTCTTACGAGATAGTCAACAATAGAGTTCTGTGACTTGGGGACTATCCCCACCGCACCATCTTGGAACAATGCCCCTTGGCACGTTGAAGAAGCAGAAAAGGTCATCCCAGGTCAGTAGGACTGCCACCAGTAAGCTGTCGGGACCAAGACATAAGGACACCACCATGTCTTAAACATAGGGCAGAACCAGTGGACGTTTTGGATGCAGCATTCATGGGGAGCCCAAGCCACCATCCACACTACAGTTAGAACACGCAGTAAAGTCAAATCTGTTCTCCTCGAAAACTGTCCTTGTCTCCCACAGGAGAAGCTTCAAGGTCTCCGTTATCTGATCTCACCCATGTGGTCAGGCAGGACCCATGGACATCTCCTGTGCTATGTTCTCAAGCCCCAACTTTCCCAAATTCATCTTCAGGCTCAACAACTAACTCAAGGACCCCGAGGCCAAACCAGAGGGTAAGGTGTGCTCGTACCTGGAAAGTCTGGGTATCGACGGATTAATTTCTTTTTCACTCATTGAGCAGTATACATGCATAGTACATATGCCAAATAATACATTATATTATATATGGCATGTAGGTATACATATAAACATACATTACAAATGGTACATATGTGTGCTCGTACATATAGTGCATGTTTTTAAAAAACCAGGATCCCTCATTCAATTCCATGGTTATTTTGGTTTCCACAATTACTTCCGTTTCCAAGATTAGCCAATTCTTTTAGGAAAGTGAATTAGCCGGGGTGCCTGGGTGGCTCAGTCGGTTAAGCGTCACACTTCAGCTCAGGTCATGATCTCACAGTTCGTGAGTTCGAGCCCCGTGTCGGGCTCTGTGCTGACAGCTTAGAGCCTGGAGCCTGCTTCAAATTCTATATCTCCCTCTCTCTCTGCTCCTCCCCCACTCATGCTCTGTCTCTCTCTCCTTCAAAAATAAATAAAAACATTAAAAAAAATTTTTTTAAAGAAAGTGAATTAGCCAATTCCTTTGGCATTAGCAGGAGTCCTGGCACATGCTATTTTTTTTTTAATTTTTTTTTCAACATTTATTTATTTTTGGGACAGAGAGAAACAGAGCATGAACGGGGGAGGGGCAGAGAGAGAGGGAGAACACAGAATCGGAAACAGGCTCCAGGCTCTGAGCCATCAGCCCAGAGCCCGACGCGGGGCTCGAACTCACAGACAGCGAGATCGTGACCTGGCTGAAGTCGGACGCTTAACCGACTGCGCCACCCAGGCGCCCCTGGCACATGCTATTTTAAAAGAAAGGACGATCTGATTATGTCAAACTATGATGTAATTATGTCACAGACAAGGCTTCTATGGATTTCAGTCCGTGTAACAAACCGAACAATTCCAGTATTCGGTTCATGGGGGACACACTGAAGGATTCCACTGCAAAAGTGCCAGAGGGTGGATCAACTTCACACAAAAAGCCAAGCGATAGGAAAAATTGTACTAAAACCTGGTGGCCCGTAAGTTCCTTTCGGTCTGAGAGTCAGACCAGGCAAAGAGGGTCCTTTATTTTCTTTTTTTTAAAAAAAGGCTCCAGGGGCACCTGGGTGGCGCAGTCGGTTAAGCCTCCGACTTCAGCCAGGTCACGATCTCGCGGTCCGTGAGTTCGAGCCCCGCGTCGGGCTCTGGGCTGACGGCTCGGAGCCTGGAGCCTGTTTCCGATTCTGTGTCTCCCTCTCTCTCTGCCCCTCCCCCGTTCATGCTCTGTCTCTCTCTGTCCCAAAAATAAAAAAATAAATAAATAAATAAAACGTTGAAAAAATAAAAAAAGGCTCCAATGTATAAATCAAAATCTATGTTTATTTTGTTATTAATCTCCGCTGTAAGTTCTGATTAGGACAAAAGAAGGCAATCGCTCCTGCACGCGGACACGAGAAATGAGAGGAATTGGGGAGGTAATCTGGAAAAAAAAACACAATAGCAACTACAGAGAGATAGAGGGGAGACGAGAGGGAGGGAGAGGAGCTCTCAGAAAGAAGAAACTGCATTCTTTCAATCTCCAAATGCCAGACACGGACTCCCAGGAAACAAGGGATATGACAAAAGGTTCTTAAACAACGCAATACAACTCTGTGGTTGGATGTAGCTCTTGGTTTAAAAGGCAAGAAGAGAGAAAGTAAATTTATTTTTACCCTTAAGATGCACCTTCACTCTTCCAATTAATTGCTTTGAGTGACAGCTGTGGATAATTCATGAGCTACGGATGTCCAGGTCCAAAATTGCAAGCCAGGGAACATGGCTTATTGGTCCTTTTCAAGAAAAGATAGGGATTTATCGCCCCTTCTTTTCTCATAAACTCTGCTGTCTTTGTAAAATATCTCTGGTTCCATCTTCAGAGGAATAATGTGTGTGCAGCTTGGAAAGAGAGACTGATCTGCGAAAGCCCAGACTAGTTTATCAAAGCAGTTCAGCACGCCGCCTTCCTTTGCGATGCAGACCAAATTCCCAAAGAGCCCAGACAACGAGAGTCAGACTTAACTGCCTGCCTGTGGTTTTCTAGGCTGAAATGTTTCTCGCAAGCTGATAATGTATTTATTTCCAGGATGAACGCACAAGCTCTCTGGAAAGGAATCGTACCACGAGGGACACCGTTGGACAGTGGGCATGCCTCCAGAGAGTTTATCTGAGTGTTTTCGAGAGAAAAAGGGAGTGAGGCAGGTGGACGGGCGGCTCTGATTGCTAAAATGCGTTTGGATGGTTATTAATCAGCTTTGAACGCCGGAGGCGGGACAGTCGGGAGCCCCCTCGGATTCAGAATTAGGAAGCTTGGTTCTAACACCCTAACCGAACATTGGGTTCAGAGACTGCCCCCGTGGCCAGCCGAAAGGACGTGCTGGAGCACAGATGAGCCACTGGCAACAGTGAGAGGAGACACTGTCCCTCATAGGAGACAATCTGGCTGACACCCTGACGGCTCAAATTACCAGCGCTGCAAATTACCAACGGGAACCCACAGGAATCGGGAATTTTGACACCAGGGCCCCGATGCTGTTCAAGGTCAGAGAGTAAAAGTACATAGAGGGACGCCTGGATGGCTCAGTCAGTTAAGTGTCCTACTCTTGGTTTCCGCTCAGGTCATCATCTCACGGTTCGTGAGATTGAGCCCCACGTCGGGCGCTGCGGTGACTGCCCAGAGCCTGCTTGGTGTTGTCTCTCTCCCTCTCTCTCTGCCCCTTCCCCACTCGTTCTCTCTCTGTCCCCAAAATAAATAAGCATGAAAAAAAGCAAATAGAAATCTAGATTTCCTTTTCTCCTCCTGAGGCCCACATCAAAGCAGATTAAAACTGTTAAGTTCGCAATTACAAGGATAGTGTGGCTTTTAGTGGTGTCTCAGATAACAGACCGGGGAACTTTTATAGGTTATCTTTAAAAAAGCCATCCCACCATGATTCACCAGACACTCACAGGCGGTCATGAAATCACCTCAATGCCTGAGTATTTCCAATAACCGAAATTTAAATCCAAGAGAGTCAATACTTACATTATTTATGCCTTTCAATAAAAACTAATTAAAGCTACTTAAGTTTTTAGCGATGGGCCCGGGAATGTAATTGAGCGAGCTGAGATTTAGCAGGCCATTAATTGAGTTCCCGATAAGGATTTGAATGAAGAATGAGTCAGTTGGTGGCTTGTGGCTTTGAGCGCATTCGGCCCCAAGGTCTCTGAGCAGGAAGGGAGGGAAGCCTGTTTCTGTCTTCTCTCTCAGCCCCTGGAGGGACAAAAAATTAGATTCTTTTTTTTTTTTAAGTTTTGTGGTTTTTTTTTAACGTTTATTTTTGAGACAGAGAGAAACAGAGCATGAGCAGGGGAGGCGCAAAGAGAGAGGGAGACACAGAATCTGAAGCAGGCTCCAGGCTCCGAGCTGTCAGCACAGAGCCCGACGCGGGGCCTGAACTCGCAGACTGCGAGATCATGACCTGAGCCGAAGTCGGACGCCTAACTGACTGAGCCACCCAGGCGCCCCCCAAAATAAGATTCTTTTAAAGGCATTGTCAGGAGTTGCCAGAGATGGTGCTTAGGTGAAGTTTGATTTTAATTTTTCAGCTGGGTCATTTTTCTTTTTTCTCCAGAACGTGCATAGAGGCAAATGCCAATCACGGCCCCGGAAAAGAGGGAGTAATTAGCCACGCGATGTTCAGGTCGCTTTTAGCTCCAACTTTTGTCTCGAATGCTGCCTAGAAAACACTCCAGTTCTATTTTAAAGACATCTTGGCATTCACAAAAGGCTAGGGCACATGCTCACTGCCGGCTGCTGTGAAGGGGAATTCAAATTCCGGCAAACTGCTGCTTTCATCTGGTCCTTGAACAAAGAAGCTATTTTGAAATTCTGATTGCGTCTTGGGGAAAACAAGACATACCCCAAAATTTAGAAAATAAATTTAGCGCATTCCGCGTGCAACGGCTAACCTCCCCAGGGAAAAGGTAGAGTCCTTGTACTAGCAGTACATTCTAGAATTCGGACGAGACAGGGATCAGAAGCAAGATAAAAATGATCGTTCTTGGGGCACCTGGGTGGCTCAGTCAGTTAAGCATCTGACTCTTGATCTCAGCTCAGGTCCTGATCTCAGGCTGGGTCATGAGTTCAAGCCCCACCCAGCTTGGAGCCTACTTAAAAAAAAAAAGTGATCATTCACCCTTAATTGTCCGTTTTTACTCCTGATCCACAAAGAAACGCCACAGAGAACACATCTTGTCCTCAATAACATCGTGTCTTCCTTGGCCCATGAGAACATCGGGCTCGTCCCAACTCACCGGACTCTCTAAGCTTCGCCCTTGGAAGGACCACAGCATGACTTCTGATGTTTGACAACGGTTAGCAACACACAAAGCCAAGTACAACCCACCCGAACAATGAATTGCATGTTCAATGTCCGTCTGCCCCAGTGGATGGAAACACAGTAGGAGAGGGACTTCGAACATCCAGTTTGGTCCATGATCCTCGGAGCCTAGCACATTGTAAGAAAGCAAAAATAAATGCCCATTGAACTTATAAAAGAATAAATCGGGGATCCTGGGTGGCTCAATTGGTTAAGGGTCTAACTTCGGCTCAGGTCATGATCTCGCAGTTCATGAGATCGAGCCAGGCTCTGCTCTGACAGCTCGGAGCCTGGAGCCTGCTTCAGATTCTGTGTCTCCCTCTCTCTCTGCCCCTCCCCCACTCACAGTCTAGCTCTCTCTGTCTCTCAAAAATATATAGAAGCATTAAAAAAAAAGTTTAAAAGAGTAAATCATGGAGTATATTTTTCTCCATAATATCCTCGAGATTATACTCTATGTAATAACTCATCATTTTGTTTCATTTCTCCAAACCAGCAGCAGTGTTTTGTAACATTGTGTCCCAAGAAAGTGATTTTGATTGGCTATTTGTTTGAAAATATTTCTCCCACAAGATCCTGTGATTTTTTTTTTTCCAGAGTAGTTGCTCCAATACAGTAGTTTCTGGTGTTAGAAACTCCTTGGATTTGAAAATAACCTTAATCACCCATGGTATTGGCAGTAAGAAATGTTGCTAGGGCACAAACTTAATCTCCGCGTCTAAGAAACACTGAGCAAACCTAGTCAACAGCCCCACATTCATATCTCAGCACGGTTTTGTTTTTATTTGATATAGGCCTTCATCTAATCATCACAGCAAATACAGAGAATACAAACTAAAAGCGATTTGCAAGTTTGTTCTCGGAGGTCTGAAAATGTCAAGGTTCTGGTTCAGTTTGCCTCAAACACAGCTAGGTTCAAAGAAAAAAGAAACTACGTTTTTAGTGGGTAACACTTTGCACCTGCCTTCTAAGACGGAAACATGTTTTCATTAGTTTGCTCGCTTTTGAAGGGCATTGCACGCATAGATTACGGACGTGCACGCCATTGAAGTGCCACACGGGGCTCAACCTGAGGTAGAATGGATCTTTATGGTGTTGCACGGATTTAGATAAGGCCCATAGGAAACAACAAAGGTCCCGTAATTAATGGCTCTTGAATGCATTTCCTAATAATTGAAGGTAATTTGCGTAATTCTGATAGTATCTGGCTGACTTATTCTAATGCATGTGGACGTGTTGGGTCCAAGAATTCATATTCATTGTGGGATACTTAGCTGCATCTCTGGCCAGTACCGCAGGATAAGCACCCCCCTGAAATGACACCTAAAAACGTCTCCAGACGTTGGTGACAGTCTCCTGGTGGGAGAAGGGGAAGATCACCCTGCCTGAGAACCACTGCTTTTTGCTTTCTTGTACAAAGAATGCTCAACAGTGAGCCTGGTGAATAGGCAACACACTGCACTCAGCATCTTATAAGTGTGGCCACCAGTGACACTCTAATGGCACCTCGTTCCAACTGGTCAGTGAAGAAAGTCTGAGCACCATTCCACGCAGACCTCTTCCAGAATTGCACCTAAAAAATCAAAATTACATTTTTAATAGCTCATAATTAAGTCATTGCTAAGCTGTGCCAGGAACGCCCAATGGCCATCATGCCATGATTACACGGACCGCACTCTGTTGGGCACTTCAATAATTTCATTTTCTCAAAAACCTCACAAAGCAAATAATGTCAGTCCCCGTGTATAACTGGAAAGCAGGCCTGGAGAGGTTAGGAATTTGTCCTCGTCACACAACTAGAGAGGGACAAGAGTGATGTCGTACCATCTGGCTGCCAGTCTCGGGTTCTCTCGCTGGCAACCCGTGATCTCTTGCGATCTGCAGTCTGCCAAAGTGGGATTCAGTTCATTGACACAAGTCTTGACATTAAGTCGAGAGGATGGTGGGGGAAAGCCAAGGCCTATGGCAGGCCAAGGGCAGCGACATCATCCTCCTAATGTAGCCTGCCTCTGCTTCCCACTCTACTCACTTCTGGTGGCCTCCAGATCCAGGGACCTTCCGTGGTCCCCACCCCCTGCCCGGAGCCTGTGCTGCCCGTCTTCCCTCCAGTTGTTATCTCAGGAGAAACCGCACCTTGAGATGGAAAAGCTAACCCAACTGTCCCAGGGGTAGGTCAGGAGACCTCCAGCCCTTATCTGGCCTCTTCTGCCCCAGGGCTAATTACACTTCCTTCCTGCACAACAGGAGGACACTCTTGTTCCTGGAGAAGCCCAGCCAGGTCACTTTCCTGGGGGAGGAACAGACTTTCTCCATCTTTCACACCAAGTGGGTTCATGGCTGCTGGCGCCTGGTTTCCCACCCAACCTTCTATAACTCAGTTTTAACATGGTATTCCTACTTTTCCTGATTTTGTGCATTTCCATGGGAAATGGACAAGAGGGGTCTCCGCGGGAGCCATGGAGGTGGGGGCTTCTAAGAAGCCCCTGTCCAGCGCCCCCCATCCCTCTGTCCGCTCAACCCTGCTCACCTCCTGGGGTTTCCCCCTCTATTGACATTTTGTTCTCCTTTTCCTGCAAGTTGGATCCATTTCACAAAAGGTTAAAGCAGGAGCTCTCCCTTGACGACCAGGGGAGGTGTCTCACCACCTTCCCCTAGGGTGGCACTGGTTCACTGAGCCTCAGGGCGACTGGTGAGGCCTAGCCTTCTGGCCTCGGGAAAAGCTCCCAGAACCCAGGTCCCCACCTGAAACCGAGGAGGCAGGGCTTGGCCCGCTCTGAGCCCTTGAGTTCAGCCGTTCTGCCGGTCACTCATCAGGCTCCGTTCATCGTGCTGATTAGAGTGAGCAGTCCAGGGCAATCTGTCTGGCTAATGATGTTATGTGAGATGGACAGAGAAATCAGGTCAGGAAATGGGCTTATTAGCAATCATTAACATACGTGCGTGCAGCTGGGCACCTGTTTCAGCTGCGCGCCGACCAGCCCGCGAGTCTTTCCCCGTTGCCTGAGCACCAGCCCTGTGTCCGCGCAGGCACTGGGATCCCCGTTCAGTCTGAGGACGCTTTGCAAATGCTTCTTCTCATCCTCCGGATGTTATAGGCCCTGGCTACTCAGAGGGGGCCCCCGGGACCAGCGACACATGGGCTCGTTAGACATGCAGCCTCTCAGCCCCGGCCCCCAAAGTGCCACATCACGATCTGCATTTTAACAGCCATCTCCTGCTGATTTATGCAGACGTCGGGAGGGGAGCACACATCGGGTCGGGTGGCATCCTCCCTCTGTGAGATTTCCGTGGTCTTAATGCAGCTTACCTCCCAATGGAACCAGCTGTTTGGGGTGAACGGTGACCCCCCCGACAAAATTCATATGATAAAGTCCTAACCTCCAGTAACTAAGAATGTGAATGTGCTTGGAAATAGGGTCAGAGCAAATGTAATTAGTCAAGATGAAGTCATCCTGGAGGAGGATGGGCCCCTATTCACTATGCCTGCTGTCTGTCTGTCTAAAAGGGGACATTTGGAGACCGTCACAAGCGCAGGCAGATCGCTATGTGACGATGGAGGCAGAGATTGGCATAGCACTGCTACGAGCCGTGGAACACCAGATCAGACGACCAGCAACCACCAGAAGCTTGGATAGAGGCACAAGACAGATTCTCAGAGCCCTCGGAAGGAACCCACCCTGCCAACACCTTGATCTCAGACGTTTAGCCTTCAGTCCCGGGAGAGCAGACATTTCTGCTGAGTGAGCCACTGCATGACCGCACAGCAAACTGATGCAACATGGCAGGGCACCGAGTTAGAAAGTTAGAGCTTCTTGGGACGCCCAGGTGGCTCAGTTGGTTAAGCGTCCAACTTGGGCTCAGGTTATGATCTCACGGTCTGTGAGTTCGAGCCCCGTGTCGGGCTCTGTGCTGACAGCTCAGAGCCTGGGTCCTGCTTCGGATTCTGTGTCTCCCTCTCTCTCTGCCTCTCTCCTGCTCTCTCTCTCTCTCTTTCAAATAAACATTAAAAATTTTTTTTTCTTTAAAAAGAAAGTTGGAGCGTCTCTGTGCCATTATTTCCTCTCCTAGAAATCTGGATCATTGGTCTCTTTGTCCTGCGTCGCTGTGGGCTTGAAGGAAACATGTAGAAAGACCCGGCCAGGTACCTGTCATTGCTTTGCAAGCTGACCTCTTTCTAGGTAAAAACCAGGCCAGATGACTATTGCCCCCTGTTGGAGAATGTCAGAGAGGCAGTTGCTAAGAAATCAGCTGTCAGCAAGATGTTCTCAGGCTAAAAATAATGAGTATGGATGTTAACATGTATTCATGTTAATATTAAGACACAGTAACTACACAGACAAGAGAATATCTCTATGCTGCCCAACACATAAATCACTCAGGAGGGCCTGCCCAACATCATCAAATAAAATCTCTTGACACATTGCTCAGCTGTGCATAGATTCTTTGGTTTCTGCTGTCTCCTCCAGGGAATGATCTAGAACACTGAGACTTCTCCTTCTCTCTGCTCTTCTCCACAGCCCATGCAATTCTTCCCATGGTGGGTCCCACGGTGCAGGATTCCAAGGCTCCACTGAGCGAGTCTCAGGCAAAGTGGGATAAATTGGTTGCTGTTATGGGTGAAGTGTATCCCACCCCCACCCAAGTTCACATGATGAGGTCGTAACCCTCAGTACTGGAGAACATGAATTTATTTGAAGACACGATTCTTGCAGATGTAATTAGTTAAGGTGAAGGTCATCCTGAGGTTGGGGGACCCTAACCCGATGTGACAGATGTCCTTATATGGAGGGGACATGTGGAGACAGTCGTGCACACAGGGAGAATGTCATGCGAGCATTAGAGGTTACATTGCCATCAGCCAAGAAATTACTAGAGGCCAGGAGAGACGCCCGGAATAGATGTTTCCCTCACCGCTCCGGAAGAAGCCAACCCTATCGACACCTTGATCTCAGACTTCCAGCCTCCAGAACAGTGAGACAGGGCATTTCTGTGGTTTGAGCCACCCACCTGTGGTGCCGTATTCCTGCCGCCCTGCAAACTAACAAGTCACGCTAATTGATATCGATTCTGGAAGCCTGAGATAGGCAAAACTTATGAAATTTGTCTTAGCAGTCCTCCATAAACGTCAGAGAGTAAAATGAGGAAAACCCCCTAAGGAAAACAACAACAACAACAACAAAAAAAACAAAACAAAAAACAAGCATACCTAGGTGGCTCAGTCAGTTAACCGTCTGACTCTTGATGTCAGCTCAGTTCATTCATTATCTCAGGGTGTTGGGATCGAGCCCTGCATGAGAGGTTGTGTCAGATTCTCTCTCTCTCCCTCTCTCTCTGTCCCCTCCCCCCCCACTGGCTCTCTGTCTCACAATAAATAAATAAAAATTAAAACAAACAAACAATGGGGCACCTGGGTGGCTCAGTCGGTTGAGCGTCTGACTTGGCTCAGGTCATGATCTCACGGTTTGTGAGTTCGAGCCCGGGGTTGGGGTCTGTGCTGACAGCTCGGAGCCTGGAGCCTGCTTGGGATTCTGTGTGTGTGTGTGTCTCTCTCTGCTCCTCCCCTGTTCACATTCTGTTTCTCTCTCTCTCTCTCTCTTAAAAATAAATAAACATTAAAAAAAATAAAAATAATAATAAAACAAACAAACAAGTTCTCCTTGGACTTTATATTCTGAAGCCTCTGTGGCCAAAAATCCCCTTTCTTACTATCTCCCCTCAGATCGGCCACCTTCTTGGAGGCTGTATGCATTCTCCTAATTCCTGTAAAGCGCGGTGGAGCTGGGCGTCCTGCAATAACAATAAAGTATGGAGATAGAATTTCACAGCCCAGGACTGGCTGGCGGCACCTGACTGCATTAAAAAAGGCAGCTCTGTATGTTTAGGAAACTATCATCATCATCATCCATCTACAAATCAATTTTTTAAATTTTTTAAATGTTTATTTATTTTTGAGAGAGAGAGAGTGCGCACAAGTGAGGAGGGGCAGAGGGAGAGGGAGACACAGAATCCGAAGTAGGCTTCAGGCTTTGAGCCATCAGCACAGAGCCTGATGCAAGGCTCGGACTCATGAACCGTGAGATCATGACCTGAGTCAAAGTCAGACACTCAACCAACTGAGCCATCCAGGCGCCCCTATACTTTCTTTTTTAAAAATGTTTATTTATTTTTGAGAGAGAGACAGAGACAGAGTGCAAGCAGGGGAGGGGCAGAGAGAGAGGGGGACACAGAATCGGAAGCTGGCTCCAGGCTCCGAGCTGTCAGGACAGAGCCTGACATGGGGCTCGAACCCATGAACCGTGAGATCATGATCTGAGCCGAAGTCGGATGCTTAATGGAGCCACCCAGGCGCCCCTACAAATCCATTTTTATACCCACTTAAGACATGAGTAATTGAAGACCAATGAGAATGAGTGAGTTATCTAGCATCCCAGAGCAAGGGCTTGAAACTTGGGTCCAGTTTCCTTTCCCTGCTTTGCCTGACCATGAACCGATTTGAGCACGGTTCTTTCCTCCTGTCACCGTCTCCTGCTCACAGAAGACTCAGTCAGATAGTGGTCAGATTCATGGAACTCAGTGGAGAACCATTTAAAGAACCAAGTGCCTGCCTTTCCTGTTCTTCCCAAGCCTTACAAATGAAGGACGAACTCTCATGTAAGAGACACGTGCACCCATGGCTGTGCACCTGCCGTGTGGACCGTGGGCACATGTGATGGCTCTGGGCCACCAGCAGCAGTGACAGCCTCAAGGGCTTTGCATTGGGTAGTTTTAGCAAATGATACTGAAAGCCTAGAGGGTGACAGGGAGCTTTCCAGGGGCAGGGGCAGGCAGGCCCCCCATGGCAGGCACCTTGACTTACTCCCCTCGGATGCATGGAGAACGGTGGGAGCGTGCACCATTTAAAGGCTTGGACTTTGGCATTCCAGATCAGGCTTCTGGCTCTGCCGATACCTGATCTCTTCCACACTTCAGTTTTGTCGCGTGTAAAATCGAATTACGGTGGTTTGCATGCATCAGGTTCTTCTGGGGATTACACTGCGTGCCGTGCGTGCGCCCTGGCTCGCCAGGAACACTCAGGCAGCTTGAGGTGTCTGTTTCTCCAGAGCCCCTGCCAGGAGGCCTTCTACTGGAGAGACTTTGTGGGGGCTCCAGCTCCTGACAAACGGCCTCTCGACACCCTTCTCTGTGCGCCCTGCACGCGGCACACACCCTACTTCTGATGCCTTACATCCCACTCACGTTATTCCCTTTGGAAAAAGAATATTAAACTTTCTTTAGTGGGAAACCTAACCTCTCCTTTGCTCCAGTGTGTTGGTGATCCGTTTCCCGGAGACTGTGGGAACCTACTCCCTACATACGCTGGCCTTTGGGCTCCAGCTCCCTTGCCAGCCCGGCTACACAGAGCCAGCCGATGCCACAGGCTGAGCTCACATGGCTGTGGGGAATTTTCTGGAAGACAATGTTAGGGTCTGTCAGGTCCCTACATCTTTGGATGTCCCCGACAGGTGGATTAAGCGTGGACTTCTCGCAGCATAATTCAACACGTTTTTGTTTTGTTTTGTTTTGTTTTGTTTTTTAAATCCCCTTCTCTAGGGGCACCTGGGTGGCTTAGTTGGTTGAGCATCTGACTCTTGATTTCAGCTCAGGTCATGATCTCACAGTCTGCAGGATCGAGCCCCATGTCGGTCTGCTTGGCATTCTCTCTCCCTCTCTCTCTCTCTGCCCGTCTCCGGCTCGTGCTCTCTGTCTCTCTGTCTCTCTCTCTCTCTCTCTCTCTCTCTCTCTCAAAATAAATAAATAAATAAATCCCTTCCCTAAAAGAGAATTTCAGTGTCAGGGCAACGTTGCCCTCTCTGTGGCTTGTACTTACATTTTTCAACGTTTTTATTTATTTATTTTTTTTGGGGGGGGACAGAGAGAGACAGAGAGCATGAACGGGGGAGGGGCAGAGAGAGAGGGAGACACAGAATCGGAAACAGGCTCCAGGCTCTGAGCCATCAGCCCAGAGCCTGACGCGGGGCTCGAACTCACGGACCGCGAGATCGTGACCTGGCTGAAGTCGGACGCTTAACCGACTACGCCACCCAGGCGCCCCTCTACTTACATTTTTATGAAATTTGTTTCCCTAGCCCAGAAGCATAAACTGTTGGGGGCGTAAAGATGTTTCTTATGTAAAATGGCAAAAGACGGCATGAATCAAAACGGCCTTGAATGTTTGCAGTCTGTCATCGCGGCAAGTTCAGAAAGCATTTTTCTTCATAGAATATATCTAAGCTGGTCAGCACAGGGGCACTAGTAACATTGGGTATTACTGGGTTTTCCACATAGACAATAACTTCAGTGGAGCCCGAATTTGTATCCTCTGGCTCTGCCCTATCTGATCTGGAAGAAGTCTTTATGTAAAAGCACAGTGGTCCATGGAATCAGGTGTTTTCCTGAAAAGATCTGTCAGAACAGGCAGCCTGTCTCCACATGGGTAAAAATGCGTTCTCTGTGCCTTAGTTAGGGCCCCCTCCCCCACCCCCACGGAGGGAGCTGCTTGGCGCCCGGTTCTGGGTCCTCCCCTCTGCTCCTCAGAAAGCATCCTCTGCAGATATGCTGTTTCCGCAGCCTGCATCCGCTTACATGGCCCAGGCCCTTAGTACAATAAAATGGGATTTCTCTCACTTTTATTGATCCTTTTCTAGCTCTGAAGCAGGTAGGAAGCCCACCCCTTGGCCCCTGATACGTTGTCACAGAGCCAACTTTTTCCTCCTTCTTCCCGTGGTAATCCTCAGCGTATCATGTGCTTTGTGAGAGCTGGCTGTACTTGTTTGAAGTTGTCGACCTTTTTTTATCTGACAATTCAAGCCATTATGAAAGTCATACACATTATTTAAAAGATGCATTCTCATGGGCTAAGCTTGCCAAGTTACAGGAAGTCAATAAGGCCTCACAATGAACCCAGCACATAAAGACTCTGTTGAAGCAGGGGGAGCACTCCCGTGGGAGCTACTGAACCAGGGGGAACACTCTCGTCAGAGCTACTGAAGCAGGGGGAGCACTCTCATGGGAGCTATTGAAGTAAGGGGAGCCCTCTCGTGGGAGCTACTGAAGTAGGGGAGCACTCCTGTGAGAGTTACTGAAGTAGGGGGAGCACTCCTGTAGGAGCTACTGAACCAGGGGGAACACTCTCGTCGGAGCTATTGAAGTAAGGGGATCCCTCCTGTGGGAGCTACCGAAGTAGGGGGAGCACTCCCGTGGGAGCTACTGAAATAGGGGGAGCACTCCCGTGGGAGCTACTGAAATAGGGGGAGCACTCCCTTGGGAGCTACTGAAGTAGGGGGAGCCCTCCCGTAGGAGCTACTGAAGTAGGATGAGCACTCCCACGGGAGCTACTGAAGTAGGGGGAACACTCCCATGGAAGATACTGAAGCAAGGGGAGCACTCCCGTGGGAGCTACTGAAGTAGGGGGAGCACTCCAGTGGGAGCTACTAAAGCAGGGGGAGCAGGTCCATGGAAACTACCAAAGGAGTGGGAACACCTCCATTGAAGATATTAATTCAGTGAGAGCACAGGAGGAGCACTCTCGTGAGAGCTACTGAAACAGGGGGAACACTTCCATGGGATCTACTGAAGCAAGGGAAGCACTCCCATGGGGGCTACTGAAGCAGGTGGAGCACTCCTGTGGGTGCTACTAAAACAGAGGGAGCACTTCCACAGGAGCTGCTAAAACAGGGGACTTCCGTAGAAGCTACCAAAGCAGTGGGAACACTTCCATGGAAGATATTAATTCAGTGACAGCACTTCCACGGGAGCTCTAAAGCAGTGGGAGCACTAACGCAGTGGGAGCACTTACGTGGGAGCTACTGATGCAGTGGAAGTAGTTCCATGGGCCCCAACTTGGGCTCAACTCCAAAGCCATTGCATACCAGGTGCAGGTTTTTAACCTGCATTTACCCTAATTCTCAGTTGACCAAGCTTCGCAATCCATGAAGCAATATATATGAAATGCATGCAAGTATTTTTTACATATCATGCAAATATAAAATACATATTTTACCATACAAACGTAAAATTACATAGTACATACACCTACGGGACACTTACGTGTCTGTAGTTCTGTCTAGGCATACCAGGTAAATCATTCCACCACATTTGAGATATTATCTTTCCATGATTTAAGAGGAAAGACAGCAAATGAGTAGAAATCTGTACAACACCTAAGACAAATGTTACACCCAGCCAGGTTTCTAAATTTAACTTTAAAATAATATTGATGTGAAATGCTCTGCTACCTTGAGGTGAACTTAAAGCTTTCAATTTTATAAGTTTCTGGCTCCCCGTGAGGGAAAATCCTTACAAATAAAATGTGCGTGCTCTGACCTAAATTTCAAACTAAGTCACATAATTAAGATGTAAACTTATACTTCTACAAATTGTTTGCAAGTCTAGAGATTGATACCAATTATTAATATTTTGAAATTAATAGCCTGGAAGAAAGAAACATCTGTCAAGTTGTAACAACAGTTTTCTAAGTAAATGCTTTACCTAGAGACAATCGCTAATAAATATCAGATGCATTTTCTGTGCCTTTCTTCTTCTGGACCAAGATGGCTGCCTCTGGGTATGTGACATTTACAAGTATCCCTCCCTGCCTCTTAAAAAAATCCAATGAAGGAGATAAAGTCCAATCGGAAATTCAATATTTAATAATGATTTTTTTCTTTAATTGTCTGCTCGTAAAACATTTATATACAAAATCTCGAAAACTGTAAACATAGGCAAAACTTTCACTGGGATGGTGTAGAACATTTGTAAATGTGAAACTCAAGGAACCCAAATGTCCAATCTGTGAAAGAAGGCACAGCCCATCCCGAGTAAAATGCTTCTCTCACTCTCCAGGCAACCGTTCCTAAACGTCTCCCTCTCTCTCTCTTTCTGCCCCTCTCCCCCACTCATGCTCTGGCTTACTCTCTCTAAAATAAAAAATAAATAAAACAATAAAGAGAATTATCCCACACATCCCCTGTCAATGGATGTAACCAGTCCCAAGACGATGCTGTGTAATGACAGAGGCTTGGTTTCTTCCCCGCCCAGCCTTTCTACTCTTCTCGCTTGGAAGGCTGCACATGTACACAGAGAAGAGCTACTCAGCTCCTTCCCAAAGGCTCAGCCATTGTGATCACCCAACCGCTTCAGACTGAAAACAGCTTTCCATTCTCCCCAGTGCCTACTTCCCTGAGATGCATAGACACATAGCCTAAGAATAAAAGTCTAATTTTTGACGTATCCTTTATTGCAAAACCAAAGCTTCTCCCAACTGGCCAATCAGAGTTACATAGCAGCCCACGCTAAGGTTTCCATTATCCATGGAAAAATGTGCAATGGACCCTCATATGCCCCTCGGAGGTCTCAGGTGTTCTGACTCTGGACACCTGACCCAACACAGAAAAACCTATTAAAGTGTCCCCATGTCCCACAATAATATCTGATACAGTATTACATGAACCGAGTTACAGTTAACTAGTTGAACCATTGTTATATTTCATGGGCAGGTAAGATCCATTCCTCTTGATTGTGGAATCTCTTTCCACATTTATATATTTGAGCCATTTTTCCGAACTCTTCTGCATTTGTTAAGGCTTTGAGAAGACCACGTATCTACTGTGCCTTTGACTAGGGCTAACCCGAGGTCCGTCTCCAATGCAATCCAGAACTTGTGCTACGATGTGAATCCACATACTAGTTCCTGCATCGGGAAAGGTTCACTAGTTTTAAAAAAAATCGGTTGAATTAGTTTAGTGAAGTGACTGATATATAGTCCGGGACAAGTTCCTTATTGCATTGCACACCGGTGACAAACAAATCCTGGCAGGCAGCTTTCCTTACTAAATCATGTCTGAAATGCTCCTTGATTACCCCCAAGGCTGGTGCTATTACATCCTGTTTTATTCTAACTCCTGCATAAATATAAGTACGGGTATGCTAAATTTATCCCAATCAGTATTTTCCGAAATTGTGGGGACCTAAGAAGCATTTGGGGAGCTTGTCGAACATACAGATTCTAGGGCCTTCTCCGCTTTAAATCGGTAGGGTCTGTATAGGGATTAGGGCTCAGGCATTAAAATTGCATTTTTAACAATTTCACCAAGGAGTTCTAATATTGTGATTCATAAGAAAGACTATCCATCGGGCTGTGCTGTCAGAAGTGTCTCTGCTGTCTCACCTATAGAGATGACGCCCCAGTCATATGCAAAGACCCAAGGGAAATATGGTAAGACCTTGGTTGGCGAGCATAATTTGTTCCAGAAACACGCTTGCAATCCAAAGCGTTTGGATATCAAAGCGAATTTTAAGAAGCTTTAGCTCAGTGGTGATCATGTGACATTCAGCATCACGCACGACTCGTGTTGCAAGACATCGCTCGTTTATCAAGTTCAAATTTATTTGAAATGTTTGCTCGTCTTGTGGGACACTCAGAAAAAGTTACTCGCAATCCAAAGTTTTACTGTGTTGAAAAATAACAAAGGCATAGACATATCTGACACCAAGAGAGGGGTCTAATAGCCGCCACCCCATCCCTCCCTCTTATAGAATCCCCCTTCAATGGGAAAAATTAACCACATTTTGTTTCTGCCATTTACAGCCAAGTGTGATGCATGGATCGTCCCCCAATGATGATGAACCACCCTGATTTCTCTCTCTACGTGCTCACTTCTGAGTACAATGCTTTTCACTCCTGCTAACCACTTTGTCACCTTACATAATTTCCCTCATGCTATCCTGTTTTATGGATGACAATTTTGCCTTCCCAATAAGATCTGAAGTGATTTTGGAAGTGTCTCCATAATATCAGCAATGTTGTGAGTTCTATGCTGTCATAAAAATCTGGGCTGGTGATCCAATTTAAAATGCGTGGCCCTCTCAACTAATCATGCACTATTTCAACTTAGGCTCTGGACGCTCCAGCCGCACAGGAGACTTGGAATTCCTGGGATCCGCTTTTGTGTTTCGAGGATGTTTCATAGGCCGCGTTCCTGCCCTGACATACTCTTCTCCACACATTTTACCTTCCAAATCCCCACCCGTCCTTCAGGTTTTAGTGTGAACTTATCCTATTCGCAGGTTAGGTATCCCTTTCTAACGTTCCATTGGACACTGAATTTCCCACTGATCCTACTTACCACACTACTAATTACTAGCTGGTTGTCTATCATACAACCATCTGTGGAAGCTACACAGCTCTGCCTATGACCAATGTAGAAAACAATGTATTATGTCTTTCTCCCTGAATGCTTAGCCCTTAGTCCGATGGCTGTCACATGGTTGGCAATCAATCAATCAATGTTGAAAGAAGGAGAAGATGAATGATCAGATGGTTCGAGTCTTACAACCTCTAGCTGTGACTTTGACACTGGACTTTGACATCTTGGATCAGGTGTATGTCTCTGAAATATCTCCTGAGCCATGTAGAGCCCCAATCACTACAGCATCGTGGAAGGAAACCATCTTTGAGGCTACAGGACTCAAATGGCATGAACAAGCTCAAGGTCAATGGTCCTGAGCCATGTTTGAGAACACTCAGAACACTGATGAAAGCTTTTCTTCATTTTCTCATCACATGCAGGAAGTAACCGTTTTGACAGCCAAGCAGGTTACTTAAGAACCCTATGACCCTACACTGATCCTTGGTTACAAATACTTGCAGGAAAGTATCTTCGATTTTAATCCAAAACCCCATTAAAGACTTTGAGGAGATGGGGAGCCACTCAAGTCAGGTGGAGACCAAGGGACGACAAAGACCACCAACAAGGAGACCCTGGGGCCAGCATTGGGAAAGATCAAGAGTTTGCTGGCTTTGGAGAGTCTCATTGTCCTCCAGCCCCCAGTGTCCCCGCACCCACATCTGTAAGCAACAGGTGTGTGTTGACTTAAGACAGGGGTAGCGAAGACGAATTCTAAACACAGCAGTGCTTTCTAGTCTAAGTGTCAAGAGTCTGCTATTCCTTCTATGAGCGGGCTCAAACTGAATCATTGTAAGTGAATTGTCTGAGCCAATGTGTTTACTTTTCTGTTATTTCATTTTGTGTGGAAAAAAAAAGTGATGGCCCACAATGTGGCAAGCCAAACAATAATTAAGGACCCTACAAAAATCTCCCTGGTTGTGCAAGTACGGACAACCTTGAGTTAGAGTATTTTTCACAACAATATTTTCGGGGATACATGCTGTCTTGTGATCACCATAGCTCTCTAGGCAACCCAACCTTTACTCAATTTTGAGCAGGCTTTCCTAGAAGAGATCTGAAGCCACTTTGGTGGAAGAAACTTTAAAAATACTGCTGCTACCAGAGAAAGGTATTAAAATTTAAAACTAAATATGACAGGAGCGCCTGGGTGGCTCAGTCGGTTGAGCGTCTGACTTTGGCTCAGGTCATGATATTGGGGTTCACAGGTTCGAGCCCCGCATCGGGCTCTGTGCTGACAGCACAGAGCCTGGAGCCTGCTTCGATTCTGTGTCTCCCTCTGTCTCTCTGCCCCTCCCCTTCTCATGCTTTGTCTTTCTTTCTCTCTCTCTGTCTCTCAAAAATGAATAAAAACATTTTTAAAAATTATGAAAGAAAGTTAGCTCATGACTAATATTTCATAATATTAAAAAAAAATTAAATGTGACGTATCACCATACGGTACACATCCACCTACCACAATTTATATTTGAAAATGAATATGTTTGAATACCTTCTTAGCTTGATTAAGAAGAGGCAGGCAATAAAGCGCAGTGTATAATAACCAGTCTTATTTCATAAAAAAAAGGATATTTTCTTACAATGATTTTCTGACAAAATTAACGAATGCCCAGGCCACCACATTGAGAAATAATGATATTCTCACCATGATGCTTTCTGACTGGGATACGACTTTCCATGTGGCTTCGCCTATGGGGAGATAATTCATTGGCTGGAAGATGTAGGCAGTTATATTTTTCATTTCATAGTAATTAAAATTATTTTTTTGACTTCTACAAAAAGAATCAATGGTATTTCTTATTAAATTTAATCTTGCAAGGGAAAGAGGGGGAAAAAAAATCCTTTTATTACTAAATCCCAGTGCAATATGCTTCAAAATATCCCGGAGTGTTCTCAGTACCCCATGGTCAGCTTGCAAGAATAATGAATGGCTGAATATCAATCCCCCCCTTATGGGGCCTACACAGGCTGGTATAGGCCGAGGCCAACAGACGGAATTCAAAGGTATGTCTCCACTAATACCCTGGGGCAGGGGGGATGTAATATCAAAGTTAGTCCAAAGTAGGAAAACCTGACAATGCAATTTCATATCAAAGTCCTTGAGGGAAACTTGAATGAGTGGTAATAAATACCATCTACTTTTTATTGTATGTATAATCAATGTGCTATACAGCCTTCACAGGAATCACAAAATTATTGAAATGTGAAGCTATGGGGCCCCGAGAGGTTAGAATGTGGTAACTGGGCCAAAGTTGAGTCCCAGTCTCTCCACCGCTCTGGACACCTTTCCAGTTTGCCAGCGCTGTCTCTCCAGTCCCCAAGGAGAAGAGGCCAGACACAGACTCGGTACCCAAAAGGGAAGGACGGGCTTACAAAAGAGAGGCAGAACCAAGCAGCAGGTGCATACGGGAAAGGGACTCACGGGAAATGCGTCAGAAAGGGTACAGGTAGCTCTGAACCCCGGGACCCGGGCGGGAGAATCAGGCCGGGCTCAGATTCAGCCTCAAGAAGACAGAACACACAACTGTGGGTCAGATCTTAAAAAGCCAGGAGCCACCAGCCATGTAGTCACTTCGACTGAGCGCCTGTAACCGGGGGGTGTGAACCCTCACGGGAGTTAGGTGAAAGAGAAGGAGGAAAGAACTAGCAGTTCCAAACTCTAATCAGTTATCGAAACGGGCTTTACCCTCGGAGATCTCTTCATCTTCTGGAGTGAGGAAGTCTTGTCTTCCCCGAAGCCTGGAGCAATTACCAGCAGAACCGGCACGAGTCTGTTCCAGGAGCATGTAAGGTGGAATGTATAAAAGACGATTTTTCAAATTCTTTTATCAGACCCCCTACTAGATTGCTCTCCTCAGACACTTAAGAAAAAAAAAAAAAAAAAGAACCCAAGAAGATTGAAACATGGAACGCTTTGAGGTCGGAAGAGCCAGCAACGAAACACAGAGTAAGAAAGATTATTCCCGGCTCAGTCCCTTGAAACAAGAGCTCTTTTACATTACTTCTTTTTAAACTAAAAATAACACTTGCCTCTTTTCTCCTCTCCTTTGCAATGAAAGCAATAAATATGCATTAGAGAAGAATGACAGAGCTTCGAGAATCTAAAAGAATGACAGAAATCCACATGTGTACTCCTCTGACATGTAACAGTTGTACTTTATAATTTTTGCGTGTGGAGATCTTTATTTCCGACGTGGGTGTGTACGTGTGTGTGTGTGTGTGTGTGTGTGTGTGAGACGGTGTGTTCAAAAGAACATTGAGGAAGAAGAGGGTTCGTCTCTGGTGATAGGACTTGAAGAGAAATACAGCCGACAGATCTCAAAGAATTGACGGAGGCTAATATGAGCAGAGTATTGGTTGTATGTCTGTATGTTGGCTGGGTATATGATGTATATCCCCAAACACCGCCATACCCCCCTGCCTTCCCCCAAATTTTCTCTGTATAATCCCTTCTCTTAGTGATAATAAAGGAAAGAACCCCTGTAATCCACCGTTTCATTGAATTCAAGTGGAGAGAATTTAATACTCACAGAGTAGAGATGAAAAATTCAGTAGAAAAATTAGACTGGGAAAACCACAAGCCCTCAAAGAATCCTTAATGGTTTGGGGAAAGAACCTCAGCTCCTCAAACTGCAAGAGAAGTATCCCCAGACAGATTCCTAAAAACATTAATGGGCGGGTAGTTCAAGAATGGTATAGAAATTGAGAAAGTTGCTGGGAAATCTCAAGCAGCCCGGGGTTGAAGATGGCACCCCATTCCGTAAAACACAGTCCGGAAGGCCAAGGCAAGTCCCAGTTCTCGGAATGTTCAAAGCAGTGGCCAACAGAGTTTGAATCTGGTCTGGTGACCTTGGGACGTTTAGTCTCTTCCCCTGAACTTCCTTTGTAAAATGGCAGCGCCCCATTCACACCGTGGTTGTGTGCGGACGCCGACTTGGGGTGAGGAGACCAGCATCGTGTCCCGTAACTCACACACACATTCCTATCCTTTCACTGGGCAGACCTGTGCTGGGCTTTGCTACTTAATACCCACGTGGCTCAGCAGTGTTCCCAAAGTTACCACTCCCCACCCTGGAGTTTTCTGGTGTGAACTTTCTCGTATCTCTCACCTTCCTTGGATCAGAGGCTCAGTGCCTGGCAAGGTGGTAATGTCGACATTTAATATGTTTGTTGGCAACAGTCTGCCAGCGAAAGGTAGTGTAAGCAGAACATGGGGGGACTCATCACCACCCACTTGGATATCATTCTGTTCTTTCAAATTCCACGCTCTGGAGATATCTAGACAAGCCGGGGAGGAGCAGAGGAGATAAAACGGTGAGAGTCATGCTACATGGGAAGGTTTACAGGGATTGTGCTCAGGAGCGAAAACAGAGAGAAGATTCAGGGGACTAAATGATCGCTGTCTTCAAGGGAGGTAATCTGGGGTTGACTTTACAGTATTCAGTATGCAGTGAATTTCCCATTGGAAAAAATCTCTCAGAGTGAATTGCAGCCTCATCGGATCGCTTTGGAAGCCGTGTCTCTACTGTGGGCCCAGGAGAAGTATAGCTGTCTTCCTGACACCTAAAATCCAGGGCTCTCCCAACCGAAGAAAACCAGACCTGAAAAAAAGATGGCTGGTCTTAGCAACGCCCGGGAGCCAGTGGGGTTAACGACATTGTAACCTGCAACAAAGAAGCCACCTCCTTGCCTGTCAGGGACATGTCAGGACTAAAAAGGCAATGAAATAAGCAAATCTCATGTTAATTGTGATCCAGATTCTCTCTGAATCATTTTTATTTGAGATCCAAATGACTAAAAACTGAGTGGAGAGAGGGTGTGGACCTCTGACGCAGTTCTCTGTTAAATATATTGTTCTCTGTTAAATATATTATCTAGAACTTGGGCCATTAAGCGTAAGCCACAAGAGAACATACTTCTGTTCCGTGGGAAAAGGAGCCGGAGAAATGGGAT
This sequence comes from Prionailurus bengalensis, assembly GCF_016509475.1. Lineage (NCBI taxonomy): Eukaryota > Metazoa > Chordata > Mammalia > Carnivora > Felidae > Prionailurus > Prionailurus bengalensis. Next base: position 65,248,775 of record NC_057348.1, on the reverse strand, counting down.
GATGGGCTACATTACCTGAGCGGGACGTGAGTGTGTCATTGGATGCATTCCAAGGCAGGCTGTGTGCCCACGCAGCAGGGACGTGGAAAGAAACCTTGATGGCCTCACGCGCTCCATCTAGGCAACACTGAGGGTTTCATCTATGTCTGAGAGGTTATGTAATTCTAAAGGGGGGATCTCAATGGGGGGAACTTCAAAGCAGGTAGCAAGTGAGGACCACGGGCATCACAGGTCATTGCTGCAGGATCTTTGATCTGTCAAGATCCAATGGCACCATTTGCAACAACGTGGATGGAGCTAGAGAGTGTTATGCTGAGCAAAATAAGTCAGTCAGAGAAAGGCAGAGATCATATGATTTCGCTCATATGTAGAATTTAAGAAAAAAAAAACCCCAGCTGAACATAGGGGAAGGGGATGAAACATAAGAGAAAAACAGAGAGGGAGACAAACCGTAAGAGATTCTTAAGTACAGAGAACAAACTGAGGGCTGCTGGCAGGGAGGTGTGGGGGGGGATGGGCTAAATGGGGGATGGGCATTAAGAAGGACACTTTTTGGGATCAGCCCTGGGTGTCATATGCAAGTGATGAATCACTGGGTTCTACTTCTGAAGCCAATACTGTGCTATATGTTAACTAAGTTGAATTTAAATAAATAAATTCAAAATAAAATCTTAAAAAAAAATTCCAAAAAAAGACCCAATGGCACCCCCTACACCACACTGCCCCAGCTTCTCAGAGCAGTGGAAATGTTTTCTTTAATTTTGTTTTATGTTTATTTACTTTTGAGAGAGAGAGAGTGGAAGCCAGAGAGAGAGAGAGAGAGAGAGAGAGAGAGAGAGAGAAAATGAGTGGGATAGGAGAAGAGAGAGAGAGGGAGAGAGAGGATCCCAAGCAGACTCTGAGCTGTCAGCACAGAACCCATTATGGGACTTGAACTCACAAACTGCGAGATCACGACCTGAGCCAAAGTCAGTTGCTTAACCCACTGATCCACCCAGGCACCCCAATCTATTGTTGTTGTTGTTTTTTAATGTTTATTTTGGAGCGACAGAGAGAGAGTGTGGGGAGGGACAAAGAGAAGGGGACAGAGGATCCAAAGCAGGCTGTGCTCTGACAGCAGTGAGACCAATTCGGAGCTCGAACCCATGAACCGTGAGATCATGAGCTGAACCAAAGTCAAATGCCCAACCGACTGAGCCCCCCAGGCGCCCCAATATACCATCCTTCTTCCTCATCATCAGTATTTCAACAGATCTTAAGTCCAGCCCTTGACTCCTGTACTGGGAGGATGGTGGAAACAGAGTCTATGAGCCTCCTTGAGCTGGAATGTTCACTAGCGTGCCATTGCCATGGCTACTGGGGGGTTTCCGAACCCCCCCGACACTCGGGACCTGTTCCAGTTGGCCCACTTCCAGACGCGTGTCCTCTGCTCTGCATGGGCACGCTGACAGTCTCCCAGTGCTAGCGGGATGCAGGGAGCCCCAGAAGGAGGGGCGCAAGACAACTGATCCTACAACCCCGCGTCTACGCGGACGGGGCCCACAGAGGCCCAGCAGCGCCGCCACGGGCAGGCCCACCCTGCTGAAGCCCACCGCTGCCAGGAAACAAAAAGTCGTTTGTTGCCCCGTGCGGTTTCTGCATAACTCAGCTCGCTTATGAAATGTGGCAGGTGTCTGGTTCCCGTTCTTATACAGCACAATGAATATATCATCCCATTAGCCCGAAGCTTAGATCAGCTTAAGCTTAATCGGCAGCTTAGGGTTGATTTTGCTATCATTGCTCGTTCAGGACTAATAGTGTTTACCGAGGCTTCCACGGGGTTCTTTGTGACAGGCGGCCAAGGCCAGCCGGCCAATTGTAGCTAACGGGCTCGGAGCCGAGTTATTCCAGTGGAAACTCACTGGCTCGCGGCGTCTCAAGGCATTTGACTCTTGTGCTCTGAAAACTCAGAAAGTTCTAACAAAGAAAAATAAACTGCTAGCGACCAAGACGGGCCGAGGAGAATAACAGGTAACCCATGAAGAGGCGTGAGGGTTTTTAGCAACCTTGCACGGGGAGGAGGAAAGGGGAGATGTGGCCTGCTTATCAGATGGCGGCAGTGGGAGTCGACGCCTGGACAGAAGTGCTGGGACTTGGGGCTGGCCGCCCACGGACGCCCGGTGTGACTCAGCAGTGTCTGAGCAGGGGCTGGTGGCTGTCACTGCCTGTGCCGCGCCTGCCCGCCCACCTCTGGACCACGCTGTGTGTGAGGAGCAACCAAGCCCACGTGTGCAGTTTCCAGACTTCCTCCCGGCCTGACCTACCCTCCCCCGGGCCCTCCATCAGCCAGGTTCCTGTCGCCAACAGCCTGCGTCTGGCACCGGGGCCTGGGCTCTGCTTCTGTGCCTCTCAGTCTTCAAAGTGTTCACAGCAGCCATCGGCATACCCTGAATCCCACAGCAACGAGACAGGAGTCTTCTAGAAAAATCATTCTCCCCGTGCTTTTTACAGATTTTTCAGAGCTGCTCGATAGTTATTACTCTTTGCTCTCGGTCCTGCCCTACTCCATTCTCAAGAGACCCACCAGTCTCCTCACTTCTGTGGCCAAGGTGGTGACGGTTGTTTGGTTTTCCAGTCGTCTCGGGAACAGCGTTTTCCTGATGAAGGGCGGCGTCAGGGAAGGCGGGGCAACACAGGGTGACAGGTGGCTGGAGCGTCCAGGGAACAGACGAGGTTCCATGGCGAGGGAGGGTTGTGTCCCCGAGCTCTCCGGGCCTCTGGAGAGCTGGGACCAGAGGCGCAGAGCCTCCCCGGCTTCGCCAGGATGAGGTCAGCTAGCACCGCAGAAGGTGCCTTCTGTTCCACCTGCTTCCCCTGTGAACCTTCTCTGGGTTTCAGTGTGCTCGTCATTATGACCGAAGTCACAACAGAGCCTCTTTCCAGAGAGAGTTGAGGAGACATGAGAACACACATACAGCCCGAAGCACAGCCTTTGCCCCGTGCTCCCTACTGTCTTCTGGTGGGGATGACTGACTTCTCTCTGCTCGCCAGCGACACCGGAGACCTGGCCACATGACAATATGACTTGGGCGCGCTGCTGACCCCTGGGGGCACCAGTGGGAGCCCCAGTGCTGGCCGCTCAGCTGTGGTGGGAACAGCCCCTTTCCTCCCCTCATCGCCACGGCAGGGGAAGCTCCCATCCAGCCTCCTTAGAAGGGATGAGACAGGGGCGCCTGGGTGCCTCAGTCAGTTAAGCGACCAACTCTTGACTTCGGCGTGGGTCATGATCTTGTGGTTCATGAGTTTGAGACCCGCATCGGGCGATTTTCTGTCTCCTCTCTCTCTGCCCCTCCCCACTGGTGCGCTCTCTCTCTCTCTCTCTCTCAAAAATAAATAAAATTAAAAAAAAAGAAGGAATGAGACAGAGGCTTGGGAAGGTGGAGAATGAGGGTGTGGAAGAGAGGGCGCCCGCCAGATCCCAGCTTGGTGCCTATTTCTAGCCGCCCCCAGACTCCATGAGGCCCCATGCTCCTGGATCGCACGTGCAGGGATGCAGACAGGCGGCACGCCATGGGGAGAGGGAGGGGGGGGGGTGCGCACAGGGATGCCGGTGGGCGGGGTCTGACCCACAGCGAGCGCCCAGTAAGCAGTAGTGACTCAGCCTACCAGTGGCTTCGCCCTCGGCCAGCATCTGGAAGGCCCCGCAAGGGATGCCTCATAAATGGGACAGACGCAAAAGGCAGCTCCGTGATGAATGGAACCACTTAACTCCCTCAAACCTTGAGACGCCAGACATCCATCAGCAGAGATTATCTGTCTGGTACGAGACGTCACCGTTTGCGTCCCAGACAGAGCCACACGGGGCCTCACGGTCTTGGTGCGCTCAGCAAATCCCGAGGCCGGGTCCCCTGTGCAGGCAGCTCGGAGCAGTACTTGGGTCAGCCTAGTACTGACCCAAGCCCAGTACTCCCCCAGCCCGAACTGGGCAGCTGGGGAGTTCAAATCGGGTGCAGCCCACAGGGGTCCGATCGTCTGAGGACCGGTCCCAGGGGGCCGTGGCCAGAGCCCCTGAGATGTTGTGTGTGGGGTTCAAAGCCATGGCGCCCTCGCCCCGCAAGAGGCTGCAAAGGTTACCGGCAAACGCACCAGGAAGGAGGCAAAACAGAGGGACATGGACTAAGACCCAGGGCCAAGCTCCCAGGAAGAGGCACAGGGGAGTCTGTGCGGGGAGGGGGGCAAGGGGGAGGCGTGTGAGCACTGGGCTCTGGGGTCTCAACAGCAGCAGGCGTCTGCAGCCCCTAACACAAAGGGGACAGCACGTCTGTTCTGAGCTGGATTGTGAACCCCCAGCCCCAGCACCTTAGAAGGTCCCCGTTGCAGCTGCAGTGAGTTGCCACGAGGCCCCCCCTGGAATAGAGGGGGCTCCTAATCCCATATGATTATTGTCCTTACACAAAGGGGACATCTGGAGATGGGGACACACTCGGAGAGAATGCCGTGTGCAGCACAGACCCTTCCCCAAGAGCCTTCGGGCGGCACTCAGCCCTGCAGACGCGTTGACCTCAGATTTCTGGCCTCCAGGACGGGAACGTTTACCCACCCGTGTCCAGGCGACTTGACCCGAGCCTACGTTGTTGGCATAAAGCAACAAGACGGAAGCAGAGAAATACACGGAAGCCGAAAACGCAGTTCTGAGCCGTTCTGATTTCTGGCTCTGAAGCCTCAAAGCCCCTGACATAACAGTTACTTAGACGGTGGGAAGCCGGGAGTGGAGGCTGGCAGTTTGAAGGGCTGGAAAACATTTTTCTAAGCTGCCCGGCCATGCGTGCAGAAACACCGCTTCTGTATTTATTTGGCAGAGAAGCACCGAGCTTCCTCGGGGTTTGGGGAGAAGTCAGAGCCAACTGTGAAGGTTCTCTGAGCTCCTGTTCCAGTGCTCCTCACACTGGAGATCAGCTACCCCCGGCGGCCCCGGCATACAGCTGGGAAGGGGCTCGGTGAGATCCTTGCTGCGGGCCCCCGATGGGTGATCCGACCACGTTTGAATGTGCATGTGGCACCTAATTTCCTGACGCTGATGGCTTGGTTTCTAAATTAGGTCCCCACCTTGGGGCGCCTGGGTGGCTCAGTCGGTTAAGCGGCTGACCTCAGCTCAGGTGACGGTCTCGCAGTCTGTGAGTTCGAGCCCTGCGTCCGGCTGTCTGCTGTCAGCGCAGGGCCGGCTTGGGATCCTCTGTCTCCCTCTCTCTCTCTGCAGCGCCCCCCCCCCAAATAAATACACATTTAAAAAACAAGCAAACAGATTAGCTTTCCACCTCTTTTTGGCCAACGTTGGCTGGAGCCATCGCAGTGCAGTGTAGGAGTCTCAGAGCTGCATTAGCCCTAAATTGGGGGACAGGGGGATGGAAGGAGACCCTGAGTGTCCGTGACCTTGTGGGGATTGGTATCCATCAGCACGAGAGGCATGTGTGAAGCCAGGGTCTGGTGCTCCCCACGTACCATCACTCTCCGCCTGGTGTCTGTGACTCAGTGGACCCCTGGGTGGGGGAAGGAGGACCAGTCCTCAGTCTCTACTCCCCCCTCTTCCCACTCTCTCTCCCGCTGCCCTCCCCCCCCCTTCCCACTTGGCTTCCATTTTCGTCAGCCGCCGTGATTTGCAGCCACGTAACTCAGATTCTCAGGGAGGCACTTCGCGCAAATGAACTGTCTTATGTTTGAGTAATTCTCCGGCAAACCTGATGTGAGCAGCGACTGCACAGAACAGTGTCATCCAATAGACGATAACGTGAGTCGCATAGGTAATATTCCAGTGGGCACATTTAAAACATAGAAAGGAAGGGCTCAAATTAAGGTTAATGGCATAGTTTTAGCCAAACAGGTCCAAAATGTTACCATTTCAAAATACAAAATGTAAATTTTGTTGGGGGGGTGGCGGGGGGCGGGTTGTGCCTAGGTGGCTGGGTCGGTTAAATGTCGGACTCTTGGTTTCCGCTCAGGTCATGATCTCTCGGTTCATGAGTTCGAGCCCCTAGAGAGGCTCTTGCCTGATAGTGCAGAGGCTGCTTAGACTTCTCTCTTTCCCTCTCTCCCTGCCCCTCCCCCCACCCACTCTGTCTCTCTCTGTCTCTCTCTCTCTCTCTCTCTCTCAAAATAAACCCCATTTGAACTTTTTTTAACGTTTATTTATTTCTGAGCTGTCGGCAGAGAGCCCGGGATGGGGCTGGAACGCATGAAGCATGAAATCGTGACCTGAGCCAAAGTTGGATGCTTAACCAACTGAGCCACCCAGGTGCCCCAATAAATAAACATTAAAAAAAATTTTTTTAGGGGGACCTGGGGGGGCTCAGTCGGTTAAGCCTCCGACTCTTTGTTTCGGCTCAGGTTATGATCTCATGGCTTGTGAGTTCAAGCCCCACTCAGGGCTCTGTGCTGACAGTGCAGAGCCTGCTTGGGATTCTCTCTCTCTCCCTCTGTCTCTGCCCCTCCCCCTCTCACTCTCTATGTCTCTCTCTGTCTCAAAAATAAATAAACTTAAAAAATTAAAAAACATTAATGTTAAATATAAATCCAGCATTATGTTATGCTGACAGCACATCTCAATCAGGACTGGTCACACTCCCAGCACAGGCAGGTGCTTGGGGGGGGCGGGGGGCGGTGCCTACAGCACAGTACCTTCTAGAAGCCACAGGGCAGAAGGATCCCTTCATTCATCCCCAGAAGGACCTTGTGCCCATTATTTAACCTTGCTAAGACTTAGATGACGTCATTTGTTAAAGGAGGTCAGTAATAGTACCCATCACATAAGATTGTTGCAAGCATTAAGTTAAGAGGACACATTCCCCCGCGCAGCCTTCCCGGAGGACCTACATCTGAGCTACAAGGTGCCTCCACCTCTGTGCCAGTAGCCGGGGTCTCAGGCTGTCCCCTCTCTGTCACCTTTCCACCAGGCGCAGGTATAGGAAAGACAGGACCTGGGCCAGCTCCGAATGGTGTGGCATTTCCCGACAGGAAACTGGGTCGGGTGCCTGGAGACCCAGCCCCTCAGGGAAAGCTGGCTGTCCACGCCTCTGATTGCCCCCCATTCACAAAAACACCCATTTCTTTTTTTGTTGTTTATGTCTTTATTTTGAGCGAGAGCGAGAGAGCACTGAAGGGGCAAAGAGAGAGAGAGAGGGAGAGAGAGGGAGAGAGAGAATCCAAGCAGGCTCCAGACTGTCAACACAGAGCCCAGTGTGGGGCTAGAACTCACAAACCATGAGATCATCACCAGAATGGAAATCAAGAGTCTGACACTTAACCGAATGAGCCCCCCCAGGTACCCCAAGACACCCATTTCTAAAAGCATATTTATAATATTGTTTTGTAGCTGGATAGCCACATGAAGGCTTCCCCAGGCGTGTGGGGAACGTGATATTGGTTCTTTTGAAACTCCTTCTTCTCCTAAGCCTGATCCCTGGCGTGGGGGACTTAGGGCCGCCCTGGGCATTGGCTCTGCTGTGGGACGGGCCACCTCGCTCTTGGCCACAGGGAAGGGCCACTAGTCACATGACCCTCAACTCTCTGGGAGGGAGAATTCGAAAGAGAAGACAAACTCTATGGTGGCCAGAGTGAGGACCAGGGCGGGGGTCCACTGATGGAGGGGCAGCTAGAACTGGAGGAGAAGAGGGCAGTGAGTTGAGGACCGCCGTGTTGCCTGGAAAGGAAAAGAGTGCTGGACAAGCAGGTCCCGGGAGTTTCTCCTTCTCCCCCTCCTGCTGTTCCATTTATTCCTCCAGCCCCAAGCTGCACGAGCTCTGAAGGCATTCTGCCCTCTTAAGAGCATTTCCCTTTTGGGGTGCCTGGGTGGTCAGTCAGTCAAGTGTCTGACTCTTGATCTAGGCTCAGGTCATAATCTCATGGTCTTGAACTCCACGTTGGGCTCTGAGCTGATGGCATGGAGCCTGCTTGGGATTCTCTTCTCTTTCCCCCTCTCTCTCTGCCCTTCCCCTCCTCGTGCTCTCTCTCTCTCTCTCTCTCAAAATAAATAAATAAACTTAAAAAAAATTTATAGGTGCGATAGAGAAACTCTATTCAAGGCAAACAAGGAGAATGTTAGTGTGAAAAGAGTTGCCTTTTTAAAAAATTTTTATTTATTATTTATTTATTTATCCATTTACTTTGCATTCAAAGCGTTCTGTTTACCATTCGGGTATCTCCTTAGGCTTCGTGATGTTCTCTTTCCACAGAGCCTCTTTGTCCACATCGGTGATTCTTGGCAGGAAACATCCGAATCGCCTGGGGAATCAGTGAAAATGCAGAGGGCTGGCCCCGGCCTCCCAGAGTTTCTGATTCAGTGGTCTAAGGCGAGACCTCGCATTTGCCTTTCTACCAACTCGTCTGGCGATGCAGACGCCGCCCCTCCAGGGACCCAGCTTCGAGAACTATCAGTCATTTTCCACCGCACGCTGGAATTTTCCGTAAGGTTCAAAAAAAAAGAAAAGAGAAGATGCCCGTGGCCCGTGTCCTACACACCCAGAACAACTAAGGCTGGATCCCTGTCCCTGGAACAGCACAGGTAATGCTGAAGCATTGACAGAGATCCTAAACCGGTGTCGAGAACACCTCCAAACGAATCCAGAGCAGGGTGTGCAGCCCTAGGCTCACCCAGATGCCCACACGACGTCTTCTTCCTCCACAGGCTCAGTCTCATTGTTACTCCTGGTGAAATAGGGAAGAGTCCCCGCCGAGAGCTGAGTTCAGGCCATTGCAGCAGGTGGCTCGGGTACCAGGAGCCCAGCCCCCGCCACACTTGTGTCCTTTTGTTTCTGCCGGTGGGCGGGCGGGAGGCCGTCTGTCCTGTGATCACAAGAGCCCGATCCCTGTGTCTGTAGGGCATTGTCTATAAACGGGGCCGGGAAGAGTCAGGGGCGACCTGAACCTGGGGACTTTGATCTCCCTGTATCTCTTCTTCTTATATCCTAAGTCCAATTGCTTCTTACTGGGTTTTCAAGGAAATTTGTATCTGTGGGTAGACATCGGTGTGTTTCTTTCCCTGCACCTCTTTGAAGTCTGAAATGGAATAGGATGTAGAAGTAACATTCATGAATAAAATAATAACATGGCCATTTGTTGGTGACACCCAGGGCATTTGGGTGGCAAATGTCTGCAGTAAATACATTGCACGGAGTATACTCAGAGTTCTAGAATTTCTGGGACCATGTGAAAAACAGGACAGTAGTCTTACCATAGACTTCCCACAGGAATCACGATGAACACAGAATTATAAATACAATAAAGAAGTAGGTTCTCAGTAAAACCAGCAGCGTCAAGAGGACCCAAGTCCTTCTTAGAAGCATAAAATTCTTGGGGCACTTGGGTGGCTCAGTCGGTTAAGCGTCCGGCTTCGGCTCAGGTCATGATCTCGTGGTCTGTGAGTTCAAGCCCCACGTCGGGCTCTGTGCTGACAGCTCAGAGCCTGGAGCCTGCTTCGGATTCTGTGTCTCCTGCTCTCTGCCCCTTCCTTGCTAGCAGTCTCTCTCTCTCTCAAAATAAATAAATGTTAAAAAAAAAATTTTTAAAAAGAAGCATAAAATTCTTGGGCCACACAGAAACCCACCAAATCAGGAATTTGAGGTGAGCTAGAGGTCAAGACATTCCAATCCTGCACTCCATAGGACTGACCACCCAAGCTGACATCTCCCTGTCCTTTGTTGCTGCCAATTCTCAACCTTTCCAGAAACTTCTAAATGGGCTGACCCCCACCCCCCACCTCCTCCAGGACCCTCCTCAGGTGCAGTTTTAGTGGAAAACGTTGCCCCTCCTCCCTGTGACTGTACATACTCCATGGGAAGTGATACTTCCTACTGCACTCCTTTCTAGAACCTTCTCAGATAGGACCTCAGAAAAGACCAGTAAAAGTGCCTACCCGGCTTCCCTGTCCTGAAAGATCCATTAATTTGCCTGAGTTACATTCAGATTTTGCATAATGCTGACCGGGATATAAAAGCACGTGGGTGGAAAATCTTCACGGCCTAAGAGATCATGTGTTAAATTAATAAAAAATGAAATAATGGTGGGGCGAAAATAAAACCCAAAGCCCACCACCTTGGGCTTTGGGTTTTCATCTGGGCTTTGCCCACAACTTGTGGAATGGCCACACCACGTCTCTCTTCTTCCTTGTCCTCACATTTCAGGAGGGGAGGCTGCAACCGACCCACACCTGCCAACTGAGTTCCAAGGAGCCCCTTAGGCCTTGGCAAAGGTATTTGGGGAAGAAATTTATGAAGCAGAATATGATTCGCCGGCCAGCGGACGCCGTGATCCTTGGAGCTGGTATGGAGTGCACGACGTGTTGTGGAGTTTCTGGGGAGGAGCCTGCGGGTAAGGCAGGGCTGGGCGACACCAGAGCAACCCACACGAGGCCGGAGGAGGCCGAGGTTCAGACGGGGGGCCTTTGTCGAGTGAGACTGCAGTTACGGCAGCTCGGGTGGGGCAGTGGGAAGTGAGGTAACAAGGTGTGTGGGGAGCCTGGCCTGGCAGGCCCGAAGGTTCCTGGCAGGATCTTCCACTGAGGGCCACCTGGACGCCCACCTCCTCCCCGGGGAAGAGACGCGGTGCCATTGTCCCACTGTGTGTGGCTGCTCCTTCTCTGTCCCCTCCCCCTGCTTGTTTTGGGCACCTGCCGAACCGCGCTTGGTGCATAGATGCGTCGTGTCTTTAGTTATCACAGCAGGGATTTATGTGACCGTTGGAGAAATGAAAGTTTGATAGGCACAAGTGGAGATTGGGAAGCCATACATTTCAGTAACGTTCTTATTGATGTTCTCATCTCTTAATGTTCTTTATGTTCTAGCGAGACAGATCATCTTAGCTACCTTAATTACAAAAGAAACTTGAGGAATACTGGACACCTATAAAAAAAAACAAAACAGAACAGACACATGAGGACTTGATAAGAGAAGGAGGCCTTTGGGGTCAAGGCCCCAGGAGCAGGTGACCAAAAGGGTCGTCACCCCAGGGCACTATCTACGAAGCAGGTGACCCCACCATCTCTGTATTTGACCAGTCCGTACAACATCCACATTCCTGGGAAGGGGACGGGATGGGCCCTGCTGGGACACACGCCCATCATTCCTGGACTGGTAGCCCTGAGGCACTGAGGCAGGTGGCATCGTTTCTCAAAAGGAAGAAGACGTTGATGGAGCGATTCACCCCGTCCAGGTGGGGAAGGGCCGGGCCCTGAAACTTCCATTCCTGCGGAAGGAAGAACTGATTTGGCTTCGACGGAGGAGGGTGACATCAGTGGGGCAAGTCGAGGGCCAGAGGGACAGGGCGATAGGGATATCTTGGCTGTTGTTGATTCAGTGGCAAAGACAGGTATCTGGCAGGAATGGAAAGCGGCAAGCGAGGGCGGCAAGCGAGGAGGGGGAGGGACGCTGACGGTGCTTGGCCCTGTGCCCCGCGTCACAGCCGTTTGCCCTCCTCCCAGCGACACGGTGAGTGAGGCAGGGTGCCTGCTTTGGGAGATGCAAAGCGGGGTCCCCCCGGCCCCCCTTCTACACTTATCCCACCAAACAGGACGGAGGGGTCCTGGCAAACCTTTATTTTCCAATGTTACTTAGCTCAGGGAAACATTCGACCTCCGCCTTCCCCACCGAACACACAAACTCTAACTCCTCCGTGTTTTGACCTGGGTCCTGACGTTTTTAAGTGCTGAGGTGTATGTAAAGTGTATTTATTGATTTTGAGAGAGAGAGAGAAGGGGAGGGACAGAGAGAAAGGGAGAGAGAGGAGCCCGAGCCGGCTCCCCGCTGTCAGCGCAGAGCCCGACTTGGGGCTCGATCTCATAAACCATGAGATGACGACTTAAGCCGAGTTCAAGAGTCAGACGCACAACCGACTGAGCCACCCAGGATCCCCAGCGCTGAAATGTAGTTCAAGACTTAACCCAATATGGGTTTAACCCAATATTCTTCTCTCTTTTTTCTCCCAACAGTGGGATAAATATTTTTGTTGGAAATACCACCATTATCTTCTCAGTATACATTTATTTATCTGTACCTCTGTCAATACGGAACAGGTTCCGGGACACCAGGAATGCGGGGGGCAGGTAAAGAAAGCCCGCGGTTACAAGCCACCAGCCTGCAGGACAAAGTCGTACCAGAACAGCTGATTGTCCTGTGAGCTCGTTGCCCAAGCAGCAGGTGACTTTGGTAATGAACACCGCAGCGGTGGCCACACCTCTGAGGCCCAGAGGTCGGCTGTTAGCCGTGTGGGTGCCCGGTATGACCTTGGCACACAGCCTTAACCGGGCTTAGAGGAGAGTCCTCCCCGGTGTGGAGGTCAGAGGTCACCTCTCTTAGCCTGCCAACGCCTTGGAGGAGGGGGCGGGAGGAGACCATGGCTCCAATGCCTCCGTCAGCTCCCCTGTAATTGATTTGAAGGCAGATCCTGAACTATCCCTGTTGTGCAAATCCATCCAATTACTTTTTCCAGTGGCACAGCTGCCCTCAGACTTGGCCACCTGTGTCCTGTGGCACAATAGCCCCTTCTCCAACGCAGGCCTGAAAGTCTGTGCTTCTGGAACAGAGGGACTGATCATGGCCCCGAAACAGGTAGAATCCGAGAACTCTGCGACGTTGCCGCACCGAGGGACCACGGGAAGTTACCTTCATGGAGCACCTACTACGTGCCCGTGCTCTGCCCCATCACCCGTAGCTTTTTCTCACTTCCTCCTTACAATGCTCCTGCGAGCAAGGTGGCCACAGCCCCTCTTGACAGGTGAACGCACAGGTTGTGAGACTCGCCCTCCCGGAGACATGGGGAGTTAAAGGAAGGGGCCCAGGACCAGGGATTGGGAGGCAGGGCCAGCCAGATTTGCTTTTGTCTCTGTCGTTGACTAGGTGTGCCACCAACTAGAGTCATTTCTTTATAAATACTCTTAACCCCAGGGCACCTGGGTGGCCTCAGTCGGTTAAGCTTCCATCTCTTGGTTTTGGCCCCTGTCACGATCTCATGGTTTGTGAGTTTGAGCCCCTCGTCAGGCTCTGCATGGATGGTGCAGAGTCTACGTGCCATTCTGTCTCTCTCTCTGTCTCTTTCTCTCCATGCCCTTCTCTCTTTCTCTCCCCCTCTCCCCTACTCTCTCTCTCAAAATAAATACATAAATACCCTGAGCCCCAAGGTCCTCATCTGTAAGGTAATGTATCTGTATGATAACATATATCAACGTGTATCATACAAACTTGTTATGAAAATGAGTTTTGCTACACATAATATGTCTGGGACGTGAGCATTTAACAAACTGTCCCCTCTTCCTCCTCTACAGAGTTGACCGTGCTTGGGATTGGAATTTGGCCGTCTAGGCTCCGGGCCCCCTGGGCTGCAAGCTTGTTCCTCTGTGTTTACGTCGGCGAAGCTCAGTGCGATGTGCCCCAGGCCGGGATGTATAGCGTCAGACTTAAACCTGCCCTAGACACAGGGCTAGATACTCCGACATCGGCACAGGAAAGAACGAATTCCTATCCCTGGCAACAATTGCGTGCAGTCTCTCTCAGCTTGCAGTCCGCTCTGTGGATGTACGTGTCCGTTAGTCCTTGCAAGATTTTTTTTCCCCAAAATATTACGAACTGGGCACTGCTGGACAAACAGATATTAATGATTCCTTTTTATGAAATTTAGCTGTGAAGCCAGCCTCCGTCTCGTTGGTACCAAGGTCTCCATCCTGGCCACGGACTTCTCTCCGTGGAATGTAGGCACCTCTCGCACCAAGCCTGACGTCTCATTGTAACTCATCACACGTAGGCTTTGTTTCTTATTTATTTATTTATTTATTTATTTATTTATTTTTTACGTAGGCTTTGTTTCTGCCTTCTGGTCCCTTCTTTCGTCTTCAACTGCGTATGTTCTGATCTGCAGAGATCGTCTGCAACACTGGAGAGTGTTCTCCCAGAAAGCCCTAGCTTTTACTCGATCTTCTGCTTACGCCCTGTTCATCCAAAGCCATGCTAATTTAAGTATCTGAAAGCCACACACACACAGAGGCACACGCATGCACATGCAGACACGAACGTACGCATACGTGCCTGCACACACATGCACACAGAGATACACACAAGCATATACACACATGCACACACATACATGTGTGCACACACACATATACACACATGCACACATACACAAACACACACACATGCATGCATACAGAGCAACTCACATGCACACACATGCAAACACACACACACGCATATGCATGCACACAGGGGCACACACGTACACACGTGCGCGCAAACACACATACGTGTGTGCACACAGAGACATGCACGCACATACACACGGGCACACACGAACACTCACACACAGATAGCATACAGAGACGCGCGTGCACACACATGCAAACACACATTCACACGCACACACATGCACGCAGAGGCACACAGGCACAGACACACACAGGCACACACACACACACACACCCATCCACCCTCACGTACACCGACACTTCTGAGCGCTCGGCTTCGTGTCACCGGGGCGCAGCTCAAACCTTTACACCACTGAGTTCACGCACTTCATGTTCTTGAATCTCAGTCCCCTTCTCTGCTGACCGCAGACGCCATGTGTGTCCCACGGGGCAGAGGGTAGGTTCCCATGACATAACAGAACTAATCCCTTAATACAGCATCTCTGTCATTATGCCAGGCACGCAGTTCGCTTTTTTTTTTTTGTACTATTTACTGGTGTTCAACTCTGACACACAACTTCCAGAGTTCAGGAAACCGTCAAAGCAACTCTCCAAGGCTCCCTCATTAAGGCTCATCATCAGACATCTCTTTATTCCTTCATATTCATTATGCAGAGGCTAAAGTAAAAAAAAAAAAAAAACCAACCTGTCAATCAAAGGAAACGGAACAGTCCAGAAAGGGACGTTTACTGAACATTGTGCTACCACAGGCAAAATTCAATTCGAAAACAAAAACAGATGGACACATTAATTGGGAAAGCTGACCTCTTGCTAAGGTCACTTCAGAGTGAGTAACTATCTAGATATATTTTGATGGAAATGAAGCGTGGGGCCTAGAACTTCTCTGACACACCACAATGGAGGCTGCTCGCGCCCTGTGTCCTCATCCTGAAATTCCCTCCAGAGATGCTGGTCATGCAATTTCCTCCGGAACAGAAGGACCCAGTAACACATAAATGAATCTTAACGTTGCTCTCGAAAAGGGCGTCGGGAAATAGACCTCTCGTTTGGTAGGCTAGGCTTCTCACGGTTTTCAGTGATTTGGGGGTAGGTGCAGAGCCGCTGTCCCCAAACACCCCACTACCTGCTCCCCGATGCATGCAGCCTCTATCCGTTCAAATCGACCCTGGCTCTAACTTGCAACGCTTATGCTGGGTGGTTCCGCTACTGAGTTTATTGGTGGTGGCTGTGGGCTGGACATTTATGTTCCTCCTAAATCTGTATGTTGAAACGCTAATCCCCAGTGTGATGGTAATTGGAAATGAGGCTTTTAGGAGGTAACGGGGTCATGATGAGGTCGTTACTGAGTCGCGACTGGGTTGCGATTCACTTCATGAATGGGATCACGGCCCCTAGAAGAACGCAAGACATCTCCCACCTGGTCTTTCTATCTCTATCTCTATCTCTATCTCTATCTCTATCATCTATCTCTGTCTCACCCCACCACGTGAGTGCACAATGACAAGGCAGCTGGCTACAAGCCACCAGGAGGCAGATCCTTCCCAGGAACCAAACCTACCAAAACCTTGACCTTGGACTTCCCAGCCTGCAGAACTGTGAAAAAGAAATGTCTCTTGTTTAGGCCACCCCATCTGAGGTGTGTGGTTATGGAGGCCTGAGCTAAGACAGTGGTCCATGAGGCCACCCGTGTCCTCACTTTCTGCATCCTCAAAGGAACCGGTCGGCCTGTCCTCCTCTTTCCATTGAGTGCCTAAGCCCACGAAGGCCAATCACAAGAACAGTTGGGTGGAGGTCGTTGGAACAGCCCCAGGTGTTCAACAATTAACTCACTTGCCTGGAAGTCGGGCAGAATGATCCCTCGGAAGAGACACAGGGAGGGGTGAACTTATGAGACACAGGGAGGGGTGAACTTATGAGACACAGGGAGGGGTGAACAGCAGACAGGGGAAGCCATCAGTAGGGGGCCTGACCAGATGGAGGAAGGACCAGTCAAAGAAGAAGCTGGACTTCTGGAACACGATACACATTTGGGAGCTGGCAATGCAGCCCAGAAACCCCAGGAAATCGGAGGTGACCTGCCTGTCTTGGATTTTGATTTTGTTAACAAAGCCACTGAGAGCCTCCATATTTTATAATCGAAACTCCCTACAAATACACTGAAACTAGCCATCATGCAAATGCACCATGAGTGTCATCTGAGGAGCCCCCAGCATGGTTCTGCCTCTGAACCAAGCTCCTAGCCTAGGGCCTGACACACATGAGGACCTGAACGCTCTGTGTGAGCAATGGATAAGTCAACATGCATTTAAAAAGTCAAACACCAAGGTGATGGGGATTAAGGAGGGCACTTGTCATAATGAGCTTTGGATGATGTAGGGAAGTGTGGAATCACCATATTGTACAGCTGAAACTGACTTAACACTGTGTGTTAACTACACTGAAATTAATAAAATAAAATAAATAAAATAATTAAAATAAATAAATAAAATAAAATGCATAAATAAATGAAATGAAATGAAATGAAATGAAATGAAATAAAATAAAATAAAATAAAATAGGGGCGCCTGGGTGGCTCAGTGGGTTAAGCATCTGACTTCGGCTCATGTCATGAACTCACAGTCTGTGAGTTCAAGCCCCGCGTCAGGCTCTGTGCTGACAGCTCAGGGCCCGGAGCCTGCTTCGGATTCTGTGTTTCCCTCTCTCTCTGCCCCTCCCCTGCTTGTGCTCTGTCTCTCTCTTTCGAAAATAAATAAACATTCCAAAAAAATTGAAAATTAATTAATTAATTAGTTAATTAAACCCCAGGGAAGGCAGGGAAGAAGAGAGAGCCCATGGTGGCTGGAGATAATTTGTAGCTGCCTTCCCCAGACTAGCAAGGGTTTGTCCTTCACGCACCCAGGTTACTCGGAACTGTACCCAATTTGGTGAGCTAGCCAGTGTTCTTCAAGTGTTTTTTTTCCCCCAAAATAAAACCAGAGCCCATTTATGTGACTTGCAACCTCAGATCTCTGATGGACACATAACCCCTAAGTGTCCTCCTTTCCAATGCCAGCACCCTGACACTTTTCCTCCTAGATTTGCTCTCCTGACGCCGTGCCCTTCTGGGCCTTTCTCATCAGGCCGTGACCCAGGCCTTTCCACTGACTGTATCCCCTGGGGTACCCCCGCTGCCTAACGTTTCTGGATCTCAGTTTACCCATCAGTCTCCTGGAGATTTTCCCGTAATGCCATTCTCTCAGAGTCCATGAATACATCTAGTGAAATAAAGTATAAATAGAGAGGGACTTTCATAAGGACCAAGTGTTATACAGTACAGGTGTTCACTGCTTTTATTTCACGCAGGGAAGAAAGAAACAATGGGAGAATCCTAGGGGCGGTTTGAATGGGATCAGTTAGCTGGAATTTTCCACCTGCAGCTCTGTTAATGTCAGCAAGCTGAAAGGCCTTCCTTTTGTCGAGTTTCTAAATTTTTACCATTTATCCAAGACCTTAGGTCCATAATGTAAAGCATTTGCATAACATTTAGGAGTCTTCTCGAAGTAGACGGACATCTTTTGTCATTTTCTTCCAGGCTTTACCAAACAGGACTGGAGTAACCTCATAAAAATGTCATCCAACTTCCACTCACTACACTAAACTTATGGAAAGGATTAACAGATGATCATCATTTTATCTTTTAACGGCGATTTCTAACTGATCGCACTGTGCCCGCAAAGGGCCGTGTCGTGCATCGTGAACTTTTTTTTTTTAATTTTTTAACATTTATTCAATTTTGAAAGATGAAGGGGGATAGACCATGAGTAGGGGTGGGGCACAGAGAGGGAGACACAGAATCCAAAGAAGGCTCCAGGCTGTGAGCTGCCAGCACAGAGCCCAACGTGAGGCTCAAACTCACAGACCGAGAGATCGTGACCTAAGCCGAAGTCGGACATTTAGCCGACGGAGCCCCCCAGGCGCCCCTTGTAAATCTTTATTAGAGGTGCCCCTGCTGTTGGGTAATGTCTTCTGGGATAAACGCATCTGTGGCTCATTCAAACTCTCCACAGCCCCTCAGCTCCGACCCGTGCACCAAATACTATAAATTCCTGATACTGGAAACAGAAATGTGGGAGGGGCCTACTTGTTGGAAGAGGTTCTAGAAGGTACAGGTGGACCTATTGCCCCTCCCCCTAATCCTACCTAGTCCCTAGATTGTTTGGTTTTTTTAAGTTTATTTTTGAAAGAGAGAGCGTGAGCAAACATGGGGAAGGGTCAGAGACAGAGAATCCCAAGCAGGCTCCACACTGTCAACACGGAGCCCAGCGTGGGGCTCGCATTCACAAACCGTGAGATCAAGACCTGAGCCAAGATCAAGGGTTGGATGCTTAACCAACTGAGCCACTTAGGTGCCCCACTCTCTAAGTTTGAAAAAAAAAAATTTACTTTGGACTTACTTATTAAAAGTGAATTTTGGGGCGCCTGGGTGGCGCAGTCGGTTAAGCGTCCGACTTCAGCCAGGTCACGATCTTGCGGTCCGTGAGTTCCAGCCCCGCGTCAGGCTCTGGGCTGATGGCTCAGAGCCTGGAGCCTGTTTCCGATTCTGTGTCTCCCTCTCTCTCTGCCCCTCCCCCGTTCATGCTCTGTCTCTCTCTGTCCCAAAAATAAATAAATGTTGGAAAAAAAAAAAAAGAGTTTCTACTCTCCTTTTAAAAGTGAATTTTGCCGGAGTTCTGACGATATCGAGTCTCTTGACGAAGAGTTGGCTCCTCACTTTACACGGAAAGCCAAGAGGCCAATGTTGACCTCAAGGCGTCACCTGAACAAGCGGGGTGCTCACGACCTGGGTCGTCTCGCAGCTGTCCAGTGCTGCGTGCACCTCCCAGGTTCCTCCTTGGCCTCCGCCATCTAAACGTACTCAATAAATGGGATGGTGTGGGAAGGGGGGGTCTCTATCTGTCCTTGGCCCCCATGCCTTATCTTATTTAGGGTTGGCAATGTAAAAACCAAATCCTTTTCGGGACAGATTAGGGTTACTCTCTCCATCCACCTGTCTACAGGGATGCTGAGCAGGGCCCTGGCTTCCATTTTTCAAGGAAAAAGAGAAAAAGAACATCCTGTACCATAAACCCCCCATACACACGGTAAACACGTTCCTCCTTTCCTCCAAGCCAAGAACAAAGTGTTATAAAGTAATAACCAGGAGAACTTGGAGGAAAAGCCTCTACATGAGTCTCCAATGCAAAGGAAACCGTCTTCCTATCTCAGGGTATCAATTCCCAGGAAAGAACTGACTTCCTTGCTTCCCAGGAGGGAAGCCGGAGCGGAGGGGAGCTTCTATCCTCAGCCCCCCAAGGGCCTGGCAAACGGATGTTAAAGCACAACAAAACGACACTCATCAAAGGTTGCTCAGGTAAAGAAGCAATGCTGCTTTCCGGAGGCCGTCCAGGCTTGCCCCGGTTCCCGCTAACATGGGCTGCGGCCAGCTTGTGGCAAGCAGCTGCCCTCTGGAGTCGCGGTTGGCAGCCAAAGGTGGCTTAGTCCAATTAAACAGACTCATTTAACAATTCAATGAGCTGGAGGGTGCTGGCAGCCAACAAGGGGATGAGTGGGACCGTGGGTCGCTCTGCCCAGGCACCGGCCTCCCCCGTGTGGCCGGAGGAATCCGAGAAAAGGCCTGGCCACAGTCCCTACCATGTTCCCTGGTCACCTTGGAATACCACCAGCCTGCCCCCAGGACGATCCCCCACGCCCAGCCCGGCCAACAGACACCCAGCAGTGGGTCACAAAAGGGCGGAAGCACCTAGAAAATCAAAGTCCCGGTCCGGTTTCAGGAATGGCATCGTGGAATATTGTTTTGACATACTTATTATAGCAGGTGGATGGGTTTCTTCCTAAGAATCAGAGCCGTTGGTCCGCGGAAACATGGACTCTGACTTTGAAAGAACTACAAGGCACCTGATTCTTGCCTCCAGATTGCCTCTCCGGCCCCTCACCCAAGACCTCAGACAGCACACGTCGGTTTTCTATCGCCCCCGCAGCCCTGTCTGCCGTTGCTTTCAGAAAACACGCCCCCTCGTAAGGATTAGAAAATGCTGTCAGAGTAAATCATTTTTCTCATGACTGTCTCCTTTCTTCCATCGTGAAGTCTTTTTAAAAAACCGGTTTCTAAAAATGTTCCGAGGCGTTGGGGCGCCTGGGTGGCTCAGTCAGTTAAGGGTCCGAGTCGTGGTTTCAGCTCAGGTCATGAGCTCATGGTTCGTGAGTTCGAGCCCCGCATCGGGTTCTGCGCTGACAGTGCGGAGCTTGCTTGGGATTTTCTCTCTCCCTCTCTCTCTGTCCCTCTCCAACTTGCATGTGCTGGCTCTCTCTCTCTCTCTCTCTTTCTCCCTCCCTCTCTCAAAATAAATAAACAAACTTAAAAAAAAAAGTCCCGAGGGGCGCCTGGGTGGCGCAGTCGGTTAAGCGTCCGACTTCAGCCAGGTCATGATCTCACGGTCCGTGAGTTTGAGCCCCGCGTCCGGCTCTGGGCTGATGGCTCGGAGCCTGGAGCCTGTTTCTGATTCTGTGTCTCCCTCTCTCTCTGCCCCTCCCCCGTTCATGCTCTGTCTCTCTCTGTCCCAAAAATAAAAATAAAAAACGTTGAAAAAAAATTAAAAAAAAAAATGTCCCGAGGTGTTTCACATTTGCTACTCCAGATCATTCAAAGATTCCTCTTTTTGACATGTTACCGTAGGGCCCTCCGATCTCCCCTGGGACTTAGTGGTTCTATTCCCTTCATTCTGTATGTTTCCTTTTAAATTCAGAAGCTAATAGTTTCTGGGCCAGGCCGGGTCCCAACAGGAAACAGGGTTATTCAAAGAAGGTCTCTTTACACACAGGACTAATGGCCACAGTGTGGTGTGGAACAGGGGAATCGAGGGCCCGGCCACTGCGGGCGGGTAAGCGGAGCCCTGGACCGGGGAGGGATGGTGGAAGGAGAAGGTACCAGAACCTGGGAGTGGAGAGCTATAGGCAGACACCAGCAGTGACTTGTGCAGCAGGGAGCAGGGGAGTGGATGTCCCCCAGACTGTCCCCCCTGTAGGGTGAGGGAGTGCACTGAAGTCCCCAGGACAGCCACCCTGAGGGGCGGGTCAGGGCCAAGTGCCCCCAGAAGACCCTACACTTGGAAGCCGCAGTCCCTGTCTTTCCCATGCAGCTTTGCAATAATAATTCCTTCCGCCGATCCCCTCCTCCCTGAGCGTCCTGCTTCTCCCGTGTCCCGCGTCACCCTGTAGAGCCTTGTCTGCCTGTTTTATGGACGCTTTAAAGTGTCTTCCTACGGCTTTAGTGTCCCAGCTGAGGGCTCCCCTCTCCCCTACTTGATGACCACAAACCATACTTGTCATGGCCCCCGCCATTCTGCCACTCGCATGTCCCCAAACGGTGGCAGAGGAGGGGGACTATGGGGCGGACAACACAGTCCTAATGGGACCAAAAGAGTGCCCATTGGGAGGCTGGAGGCAGAGGAACAGGGACTCAGGGGAAAGGCAGAGCCCCTGCTCTGAGGTCCCCAGCGTCACCACAGTCAAGGGCTGAGCCCGCAGACCACCTCCTGCACAGAAGTAGCCATTTCCGGTATGTTCCACTACCCTGGGTCACCCAGACCTGTGCAGATCCCTTGTCCTTGATGTTCAGAGCTCCCTGCTTCCCCGGAACGCGAGCCAGGGCCTTTGCGAAACCACATCTCTTTCGTGTCACACGCAGTCCTGAGCGTCTCTCCCCAGTTCTCCTTGGCACCTTACCAGCCCCCAGCACGAACAGCCAGTCTGCCCACGTCTCCGACGGGGAGACCCCAACGAGCTTCGCCTGACCTCAGTGAGCTGCTCCCCTGCCAAGCTCCGGCCTGTCATTCCCAGAGCCTGGGAGCTCCACTCTGACCGCCAACAAATCGCAGGGACACACGCCCAGCTTAGAGAGTAGACATGCGAACAGTTCCTGCCTCACCTCCCACCTTCCACACGTCGGCCGCGCAGGCGATGCTGTCTCTCACTCCACCTGCCAGATGGCCAGCTCCCAAAGCCGCCTGCGCGGGCGAAACTGAAGTTGACGCTTCCCTCGGTGACTCCTGTCCCAAGAGAAGAGGGAGGAGAAATGTCCTGTGAGTCGTGCGCCCCTAACAACATGGTACTCCCTGAGTGAAGCAGGACCGGACACGGTCCCTGGCCCCCTCCCTGGGGACTCCCTGGTGGTGACAAGATATCCCTCCTTTCCCCAGAGCAGACCAGCCCTGTGCTGTCACAGAATGTCGCACCAGGGCCCAAAGATTCATGGTGCTTTTACCCCCCCCCCCCCCCAGGGGACCACAAAGCACGCACCTCATCGAGCCTAAGGCTGACAGCCAGGACATTTTCCCGAAGAAAACGCCTCGAAATTCAAACAGAAGCAGATGCTAAGAGTTAAGTGGAATCAAGGAATGCGATCTTGCCATTTGAGACATCCTGGATGGACCTCGGGGGCATCGTGCTGAGAAGTCACAGAAAGACAAATACCGTATGATTTCCCTCGAAGTAGGCTCTAAACAGCAAAACAAATGAGCGTACAAACCAAAAGCAGCAACAGAGCCATAACTAAAGAGACGAAACTGATGGGTGCCCGAGGGGAGAGTGGGGAAGGGCGAAATGGGTGAAGGGGAGGAGGAGTTATGGGCTTTCAGTTCTGGAATGAACAGCACGGGGATAGAGTCAGTGCTGTTGGAGCAGCGTCGTGTGGGCCCCGATGTGCTACACTCATGGGTAGCCATGCTGAGTCACGACGTCGTACGCCTGAAACAACGTCACCTTGTGTGTCAACTGTACTCAAACTACAAAAGGAATTTAAAGAGGCAGGTAGAAATAGTTACCCAGTTTCTTTCACTGTGGAACATTTTCCTGTTAACACAATCAAAATGGCGTTCCACTTCCTCTGAGGGGAGGGCCCCCAGGACTCCGGGTTCACGGGGCGCGTGCCGCTGTCCCACGATGCCGCCTTCTCTGTCCTCTGGCCCCCTCTCTCTCCCGTGTTCCTGTGGCCGCTGGGTTGTGGACACACGGAAATTGTCACTGAGGGAGGTGGCAGATGCACCTTGCCGTGTTCATGGAGGGTCTGCGCGTTTCTACAATCCCCAGGTTTACTGGACCCCCTGGCTTCATGCTAGGAAGCGTCTCGGGGACCCAGAAGATAAGACTGTCCCTGAACACGGCCGACTGCTCACAAAGGAGGCTGACGCCCCTCCGTGCTGGCCAAGGTCTCCAGTCTATTCGTAGGTTTGCCTGTTGGAGCCCATTAGCTCCAAAGAAAGGCAGGCGTCCTCACGCCTGTCCCCACCACGGCCATCCGGAGGGACGGTTTGCTGTGCGGCGTGCCCAGCCTTTGGCCTCAGCTTCCCTGTCTATGATGTTCCCACCTTTCCATTTGCCCGATCCGTCCTGCCTCCCATCTAGCAGTGTTTGCTCTTTTTAGCCAAAAAGTAGACAGCACGATGTTTCCCGCTGTTGGTTTAAGATCCCCCTTGGTCACATAGATGTGCTTCCCTCCCTCTTTTTTTTTTCTTTCTCTTTCTTCCTTTTTTTTTTTTCTTTATTACCGGCATTTAATCCGAAGCTTTTGTGAGGCCCTTTGACACGCCTCCCCCAAGAGTAGCCATGGACCTTACAAGGTGCTTTTGAAAAGCTTTGCAGAGCGCTGAGCACAGTAAATGAATCATTTCTCTGCTGTGTATGTGCTCGGGCTCCAGGAAAGCCCTTGACGAGAAGCGAGACTTCCCAAGCCTGGCATTTATGACCAATTTCCGTAGCCATTAAACAAGGTCGGAAGCTTTTTGGAAAAGTCAACCCACCTGTGACTTTGTTGTTGCTGTTTCTCTAACTGATAAGAGTTCCTGGTTGCTGAGTATTTTTTTGTAGCATCATGAATAATACACCAAGGGTAATAGAATGGCCTCTATTTTTTATTTATGAATCTTGAATTGCGGGCAGGCAAATGTGGAGCTTAGTTTTTCTCCAGAAGGCCTATCACCATCCGCGTGTTTCAGCTACGTTCAGGCCCACGTGTGGCTCCCCAGGAAGACCAAATGCAAGGCCAGAGCCTCTGTGCCCCATCCGTGAAGGGCCAAACAGCTCTGCACTCTGGGAAACTCCCCCGAGATCAGTCCTCACCAGAAAGGAGCTGTGTCCAAAGTTTGGAGACCAAGAAAAATACGTGTTTCCACACTTGACCACCTTAACCTACTAGAGCAGACACACTAGGGTTGTATTTGAATTCACAAGCACGGTCATCACAAATGAGGTCACTTTTTTTTTTTTTAAAGTTCATTTATTTATTTTGAGAGAGAGACAGAGCAAGGGAGGAGCAGAGAGAGAGAGAGAGAGAGAGAAAGACAGAGAATCCCAAGCAGGCTCCACAGTGTCAGCACAGAGCCCGACGTGGGGCTCTGACCCCTGAACTGTGAGATCTCCGAAATCAAGGGTTAGACGCTTAACCAACGGAGCCCCCCAGGCGCCCCATGAGGCCACGCTTTACGAATAAGATTACACAGAATGCAAGCTGTAATGCGGCTCAGGGCAGGTAGATTTTCTGAGCTGCGCATCCTCGGTGGCTTTCTGCCGCCCGGCAGGGACTCAAAATGACAGAACGGCCCCGTTGCATCAAAGCCCCAGCCCCCACTGAGATGGGGCTGAGATGATCATGCCCCAGTTTGGAAGGCCACCCAGCCAGGGCGCGTGCGTCTTTTTGCGCCTCAATTATCAAGACGAGTGGACCGTCCTTGGTTGCGCTTCAAACTGGCCCGAGAAAGCTGAGCTGGCTGGCCGGCTTCCCTCTCCTGGAAGCTCATAAGCAAACACAGAAGGGTCTGTCTTCCCGGGCTTCAGCTCTGCCCTGGGAGTGGTGCCCCGGGACCGGGAAGCGAGGCGCTGTGCCAGGCTCCGACAGCGACTCCCAGCTCTGTGCCACTTGGCTCACCAGCGCTGGCAAAAGGTTTACTTAGACATTCAAGGATTCATTGTGACAGAAAAAGGCTTCCACCGGGGGAGCGAGGGAGTGGGCACAGACCCGCAGATCCTCGCGTCCTCGCGCGCGGCCACTGGCTCCGCCAGGAGAATGTAAAATGCGGGGAGAGTTCATCTTAAACCCCTCCGGAAACCCTCCCCACAGCCCCCCTCACCCCTGCCTGCAGCCCACGGGACCCAGCAGGCACACGTCAGACCCTTAGAGCAGACGGATTCCGCAGTGAAGCTTCACGGGCCACAGACTGGCCAGCTTCCCACCGCCTGCCCCCCGGGGGGGCTCCGATGGCTGCTCCAGATCTCCGCTCCCCCGGGGTGACAAAGCGCGATGCTACACCACCAAGCCCGGCTGCCTTCCGGAAGGAACGTCAAGAAAATTCAGTAGGGTGGCTCCGCCTGCGGGACCAAGCCTCAGGAAGATGGGATCAGAGAGACCAACCGGGAGAGCCGCGGCGAAGATCGTTCTTGACCGGTCTCTGTGTCACACGCTCACTCCTCCCTCGCTGATGATGCCACACCGCCTTCGCCCCCCTCCAACCCTGGCCTGACTCTGGGATTGCATTCCAGCCCGCTCCCCGGGGGTCCACTGGCAAATCCAAAGCTGAGGTGCCCTCCTAATGCACAGACTCTCACCTAGCACTGACTCCTCAAGCTCACTTCTGATTTCTGATTGATTTGTCCATTTCCCCCTACTTGGAGAAGCAATATTGGGTAACTCCAAGATCAAAGGAGGAAGCGTACATTGACAAGCACAAGGTTTGTCAACAGCACTTAGGCAAGACAGCCCCTTCTGATGCTTCCATAATATGCCCTTCTCTTTATTAATTTTTTTAAGTTCATGTATTTATTTTCAGAGAGAGAGAGAGAGAGCAGGGGAGGGGCAGAGAGAGAGGGAGAGAGAGAATCCCAAGCCAGCTCCGCACCGTCAGCGCGGAGCCCCATGCGGGGCTTGATCTCGCGAACCCGTAAGATCACGACCTGAGCCGAAGTCAAGAGTTGGACACTTAACCGGCTGAATCCCCCAGGCGCCCCGCTTTATCGGGTTTTACAGACAAAGGTTTGCGTGCATTCTGGGAAACTTTTCAGATGCCAGGTCCACGCAGTCCCCACCTGAAAGGGGGCGGGGGGCTTCGTGAAAAAGTTTGAAGAAAAAGACAAACAGATTTCCCCCCACATGAGGTTAGGTGGCAGCCATGTGCGGGAACCTGACCTTCAGCTCAAAGCCTCTGCCTTCAAGCTTCATATCATCCCCACTGGATGATATCGCCTCCTCCGCCCCGATATTTTAGCAGCGGTTATGGGACCTACTATGTGTCAATCACTAAACAGGTGCTGGAAAGAAAAGAGAGTTAAGGGAGTTTCAACTGCACCCTGGGTGCTCACAGACCCTAACGCAATGTGGTGAGGGGGCCAGAACACTCCCGGGAGTTAGGGACAAATATACGTAAGCTAATAGTCAAAGCACCCAAGGGCGCGGGGTGGTTCAATCGGTTAAGCATGCAACTTCGGCTCAGGTCATGGTCTCGCGCTTCATGGGTTCGAGCCCCAAGTTGGGCTCTGCTTGGGATTTCTCTCTTCCCATCTACCTCTGCCCCTTCCCGGCTTTCTCTCTCTCTCTTTCTCTCTCTCTCTCTCAAAAACTAAATAAATAAACAGAAAAAAAAAAAATAAAACATAATAATCTAAGCATCCCAAAATGGAAAGTGGCCCATATCTGTACTCAAATAATAGATAAACTGTGTTATATATCCAGACAGTGAAATAATTCAGAGCAATGACAATAAATGACAATGACAATAAACAACACACAAAGCGGTGGATTAGTCTAACAGAAGTAACGTTGAGATGGAAAGCATCTGCAGATGTCTCCACTTCTGTGGTAGAAAATCAGTGAAAACAATCCATTGTTAAGGATTTCCACAGGGAGGTCATGAGCTGTAAAGAATAAATAAATAAATAAATAAATAAATAAATAAATAAATAAAGCAGGGGACTCGGGTGGCTCCGTCAGTTGAGCGTCCGACTTCAGCTCTTCTCATGATCTCGCGGTTCATGGGTTCGAGCCCCGCGTCGGGCTCTGTGCCGACAGCTCGGAGCCCGGAGCCTGCTTCGGATTCTGTGTCTCCCTCGCTCTCTGCCCCTCCCCTACTCGCACTCTGTGTGTGTGTCTCTTTCTTTCAAAAATAAGTAGACGCTATAAAAATGTTAAAAAAAAACTAGGAACTGATTAACATAGGTAATAGGGGAGTGACTCTCTCTGGTGAGAGGAAGCCTGTTGTGATCAAGAAGGACCATATAGGGGTACAGTGCTCTCATCAGGGCCAGCTTCGTGGTGTGAGGTCTACGCATGGACGGGTCTCCATGCTTCCAAGGTCCCTACGCTTGATTTAATGCTGTGATGCCCCTGACTAATCCAAGATGTAGAACCATGGCTTCCAGGTAGCTTAGCATCTACCCTGTGGCCTCTTGTAGCAAATGAGCAGGTCAGATGACTCTGTTTCCAGACCAATACCCCACGTCTTCCCTCACTCGTCCTTGGTCCTCCTAGCCCCATTTGCTAATCTTATTTTTAGCCCCTCTTCTTTGCGAAGGCCGTCTCAGCTCCGTTCTGGAACAAACCGGGGACAAAGCACAAGTAAATAAATGATCGACAAAAAAAAAAAAAAAAAAAAAAAAGAAAGAAAAAGAAAAAGAAAAAAACCCAACCCACGAGGTGCCTAGGTTGCTCACAAGAGAAGATGGGGAGCCTTGAAGACAATCCTAGCCACCATTAATCAAGTCAGTGATTTTACCTTGGAAGGTTCAAGAAGAATGAGTCTGAGGAAATAAGTCATTGAACAGGGAGCTTTTACGGAGAGTCAAAAGAGAAGAGGCCCCTGTAGCAGGATGATGGGGGACACTGATAAGGCCGTCTAAGGACAGGCTGACCCCGGAAGAATGCTGGAAGGCTACAGAGGAGTATGCCGGAGGCATAACCAAGGAGTGTCCCCACTCCAGAATACGGAGGCGTGAGCCAGCCTACAGGCACTTCTGAGTTCAGCACCAACCATCCTCGTTTCTCCTTGGTGACTTGGAACCCATCATCCTTACCTTCAGTGTTAGGTACCAGTCATCTGTTGTCCCAGCTTGAGCCTAGACCCTGTCTACTCCTGGAATTCATACCCACGCCTCCGGGAAAAGTGCTGGTGGTCACCTCTACAGCTGGTGGGTGGACTAAAACTGAACGGGGACGGATCCCACTCATATCTCCTTCTGACCTCCCCCATCTGGGACACTGCAGTGACACATGCCTTCCTTCTGGTGTGTTGAAGGGTGATTTTGATGGTCTTTCACAAGTTTGGTTCCAAGAATCTTAAAACAGAAAACTGTCAGCAAATTTTATATGCAGATCCCTGGCTTTTAAAAACCCTCCTTTGTGGGGCGCCTGGGTGGCTCAGTCAGTTGAGCGTCTGGCTCTTAGTTTCGGCTCGGGTCACGAGCTCAGGGTTCATGGAATGGGCCCCGCGTCAGGCTCCACACCATGAGCACAGAACCCTCTTGAGATTCTCTCTCTGTCCCTCTCTGTCTCTCCCCTGCTTTCTCTCTCTCTTTCAAACTAAACTTTAAAAAAAAAAAAAACCTCCCCTTTTCTGGGCTATAAACCCCTAGAAGACTGGATTTCTTTTTAGCCCAAGGTCTCTACCAGTGTCTGGGACATAGCAGCCCCATGATAAAGACACATTGGAGTCAGGCCAACCGCTCCATGCTGCCCCTAGGACACTGGACCTTGAGACCAAATGTTTTCCAGATCGACTTTTCTAGAAATGCTGATGAATACTTAACAAGACTTTGGTTCATACCTAAATGTGGATAGAGAAAAAGAAAGAAAGGAAGAAGGAAGGAAGGGAGGGAGGAAGGGAGGAAGGAAGGAAGGAAGAAGGAAGGAAGGAAGGAAAGAAGGAAGGAAAGAAAAGAAATGTGTGTGTACACTGTGTGAAAAAAAAGCCTGCCCAGATGGAAAGGCCTGGAACGCAAACACTTGAAGGATGTGCTCCTCATAGCTCCCCGCGCGGAGGAGGTGTGAAATACGGAGTGAAGCTATAGGAGTCCTGAGTAGGGAGGAAATAAACTAAAACAAGGGCAGGCGGTAAATTTTTCCATCTTTGAAATCTTGTGTGACTCAAATCAACGACCGAGGAATGAGGCTGTAGAGGACCAGGAGATGGTTAGTGAGCCTGAGAGCCACTTCCATTATATTTCCTAGGCCACTGAGCACAGGTCTGGATGAAAACCAGTAATCCTGGGGCTCCTGGGTGTCTGTCGGTTAAGCATTTGGCTCTTGCTTTTTGGCTCAGGTCATGATCTCACAGTTCATGGGATCAAGCCCCACGCCAGGCTCTGTGTTGGCAGGACAGAGCCTGCTTGGGACTCTGTGTCTCCCTCTCTCTCTGCCCCTCCCCTGCTTGCCTGTGCTCTCTCTCTTTCTCTCTCAAAATAAATAAATAAGCATTAAAAAAAAGAGTAATCTTAATTGGAATAATATCAGCTCACCAAATAATGGAATATAACACAGCATCACGTTTGGGGTCTGCCTGACCGCCCTTGACACGGCCGAGGGCCGACCAAGGAGGGGAAGTGAGAGGACAGAGTCCACCTGGGTGTATACGGTGGTTCCTGCTGACTTAAGTCACCGGGCCATGTTGTTTCTGTGTTGTCAACAGTAAAGTGGACATCACGCTCCACTCCCCACGGCGTTTCGTGACAACCGAGTCAATACCCAAAAAGAGCTGAACATGGCGTGCAGCACGTAGAAAGCGCTCAGCGGAATTAGCACTCTTTGCCAGCTGTGCATCCGAGACCAAAGTTCTTAAACTCCGACCCCTCATTCCCCACGTTGGTAAAATGAGGTAGGTTCTCGTTCAGTGCCCCTAGTCAAGATCTGTGTCCCCGCTTCCGGCCCCAGTAACCCCCACCATTAAGGCCAGCCAGACACTTGCTGTTCTCCCCAATTTGAGGTCAGATATACCCAATACATCACCAGCTTTCCCCATGAGCAGCTCCCGTGCATACCTTGGTATATTTCCTTCCTTCCTTCCTTCCTTCCTTCCTTCCTTCCTTCCTTTCCTTCCTTCCTTTTCTTTCTTTCTTTCCTTTTCTTTCTTTCTTTCTTTCTTTCTTTCTTTCCATCTTTCTTTTTTTTGTGTGATACCTTAGAATCTAAGAAAAGAACCTCAGAAGCTTATAACCACCCCCCCCCCACCACCATTAAAAGTACGGATGTTAAGATCGCTTGAAGGCAAGTCCAAACTCTCACATTCACTTAGCCTCAATTTTTCTCGTCTTATAAATGAGATCAAATCGTTACGCTGCCTTTCTGCCGGGCGGTTACAGAGGCTAAGCGAGGTAATGCCCACTGGAAACAGTTTGGCACCTGGCACGTTGCACACATTTGATAGGATGTGTTTCTGTCATCATAGTGCTGTGTGGTTATCGACTGACTATCCTATCTCTTGCTACCAAATGGTTACCTATTCAAGGGCAGGGACTGCTTTGCTCATTAAGCACTACCTAGCTTAATGTAGTAATTGGTGAAAATTATGCTATGATATAATTAAATTGCATAGTATGTGTATATCATCTATCCTATTGGCTCTTAACTCCGATCCCTCCAGTATACATCAGAATCACTCGAGCAGTTTACGAAAATACCCGTGTCAGTTCTTTCTCCCAAGCCAATTGAATCAGGACCCCTCAGGGAAGTTCATAGGAGTGGGTGTTAAGTAAAAGCTCCCCGGGAGCACCTGGGTGGCTCAGTGGGTTAAGCGTCTGACTCTTGACCTTGGCTCAGGTCATGATCTCAAGGCTCATGGGTTCAAGCCCCGCATTGGGCTCTACACTGACAGCTCAGAGGTTAGCGACTGCTTCAGATTCTGTGTCTCCCTCTCTCTCTCTCTCTCTGCCCTCCCCTGCTTGCACTCTCTCTCTCTCTGTCAAAAATAAACATTAATTTTTTTTAAGTTAGCAAGAGGGCCCCCCCCTCCTCACAACCTACAGAGAAACATGCAGAAATAAATCACTAACAAGTCACCGCAGCACCAGCCCTGCAAGAGAGCCGTGTGCAGAGGGGACCACACAAGTGCCAGGAGACCGGAAGTGGAGGACAAGGTACTTACACATGACAGACAGAATTGGGGAAAATGACCTTCGGTGAATTGCGCTTCATCGCGCGTTCAGTATTTACTCAGGATCATCGTTACGAAATCAGTATTTCCACTGTCCGACTCAGGGACCCCATTAAAGGACTGTGGTGAGAAACGTTTCCGTTTCCTCTTGCTTGGCAGAACAGAAGTAGCACTTAGCTTTTCTCTCCATGTGTGATTTCTTAAAACATGTCCCTACTCACCTAGAACTCCGGAAATTTGATAGACAAGCTTCTGTTCATTGCTGAATTTTGTAGTTACAGTCGCCGCTGAACTAGAAAAGGTTTTCTTCTATTTTCTTTTGGGCCAGTATTCTTATTTTTCAAATTACCCTCAGATTCTCTTTTTAGAAAAGATTGAGAGAAAATAATTAAATCTACATGTTGTTCTTCTATAATCCTTCATAACCAGGATTCCATGATTCGTACTTCTTAGTTCCACTGAGTTAGAATGGGGATGGGGAAATACATATTTATTGAGTGCTTATTGTGTGCCAAACAGCTTGTTTGTGCTTTACATATATTATCTAAATTATGTCTCCCAATAATATCATTAACTTTGGTACCAACCATACACAAGTACGGCGTCGGACAACTGGTACATAGCCCTTTGAGGGGCTGAACGATACCGTCATAGTGCAAGGTCGATTGTATTTCTGATTCGTGTCTCTTCCTCTCTCCAACTTTACTGTTTGATTGCCAAAGATCCCCAATCCCCACGCAAGTGAGTTTTCAAATGCAAATCCCAAGTCTCAGCCATTCTACATCACGTACATGCACTCGTTAATTTAATAAATGTAATGTGTTGCTAACCGAGGCCCATCAGGGATGAATCCGAAATGTACTCTGCTCCAAAGGGAGTTTATAAATTATTAGAGGGAGAAAAACACCCCCATGGTAATGAAAACCAATACATCAGCGCATCCCTAACCAGGGCAAAGAGCCGCTGAGATGTTCTCTGCTCGCCATCAGATGGTGAAGACGGTCGTTCAGATAATTCCCCGGAGGAGACTCCGTAGGGTGAGAGCTGGCGGTGAGGTGGAACCCCAAGAGGATTGGTACCTGGAGCCAAAGAGAAAGGGAAACCTGCCCATGGCCCAGACAGTCAGCCAGAACTGTGACATGTGCACCTGCATTTGGGGAACCACTGCGAGGGCAGGTTATGATTCTCAGATCTGCATTTCCAACAAACTCAGAACTGAACTGCCAGTTCAGGAGCCACACTTTAAGTAGGAGGGGTCTAGCAAGGGTCAAAATTGTAAGTTCCACAGGGTGATACGGTTCCTAGAAGAGTAGGAGAGGCTAATGGTCAGGGGACAGGACAAACAAATGAACGAAGACGAGAACAAAGCAAGGAGGGTCAGCAGTGCACCCAGTTCACGCCGACCAGCACAACAGGATGTCACAGCATCGCTCCCCTTATGTTCTGGGGGCCGGGAGGTGGCAGATGAGCCAGCTTAAGCTGTCATAAGGCCACTCGGTGGATGGACGGCCACTCAGTGCTCTCACTTAAAATAATTAACCAACCAGAAATGGGTCTGGAAATAAACTGGAAATCCAGTGTCTCAGGTCTCATTAAGAAACCCAAGTTAACACACGTCTAATGGCATCTTGGGGTGGTCGTGTTTGGTTCACTTCTTCAGCTTCTTGGTCGTCTGTTTCTGTGGCTGTTTGGTTTTTTGGTGGTTGATTTTTAATGACGGAGGAGTTTGGACATGTTGGTGAACACATGGTGGCTGATGGGATTGGAGCTAAGAGAAATCTCTTTTGGAAGGCACCTGGGTGGCTCAGTCGCTTGAGTGTCTGACTCTTGAACCCAGCTCAGTAAAAGAGTTGATACAAAAGTCCTGCGCAAATACAAGTCATTTGGATTTTTCAGAATTTGGATTTTCACTGATAAGAGAAAAATTGCCCTAAAAGTCTAATCTCAGCCCAATACCCAAAATTCCATGACTGATGTAGCAGTAAAGCAAATATGACTACGTTCACACGTACGTCCTACCGAGAATTTGGAATTCTGAATTTCAATGTTGAACTTGTTTCCCTTACCGTGTTGGCTTGTACATGAGCACGTGGGTTGACAACTTTCAAAAGGAATCTGACTTTTCAGTTCTGAGTCACGATATGAAAATGACAGCCAGGATAATTTGACAAAATGGGCCCCTGGCATAAACTTCACGCCCTGTCGTCTGAAGTAGACTTCCAAAGGCTTCAGACATTTCCCCCCAGAGATTTCTGAAAATAGAAGCCCAGGGCACAGAGGTCAAGAAAGTGAGGGACACCTGGGTGGCTCAGTCGGTTAAGGGTCTGACTCTGGCTCAAGTCATGATCTCAGTTTGTGAGTTCGAGCCCCACGCTGACAGCTCAGAGCCTGGAGCCTTCTTCGGATTCTGTGTCTCCTCTCTCTTCTCCTCCCCCACTCACACTCTGTTCCTCTCTTTCTCAAAAATAAAAGAAACATTAAAAAAACTTATGGGGCCCCTGGGTGGCTCAGTCGGTTAAGCGTCTGCCAAGCTCCAGAGACATGAGCCATTCGGATGCACGATAAAAGAGATCATTTGCAGAAAAGGGCCCAAGAATTCATTCCAAGATCCAAGTGGGGCACCTTCTGCCAATGGATACTTTGGGGTCCCGGCAACTTGGTGAATATGAAAACCACACTTGGACCATTTTCACTCCCCAAATACGTGATGGAATAGGCCACATGTATTAGAAGGGGACCCACAGCAATGAGAACAACATTGGGCAACTACTTTAGAGGTACTATTTGGAAAACACTGGATCCGACATCTGCACAAGAGACACGGGGACCTCGCACCTGGCTAGCGGGGCAAACCCTGTTCCATCATGCAACAAGGCAAGAACGGGGTGAGACACAGGGAAAAATGGATATTTTTAGTCCCTTTTCTCAGTTCGACCAGGGACTATCACTCTCCAGACTCAGCAGATGGCAGACCAGACAGTTTTGTCTGATGAGCTAATTAGTTTTCAGCTCCTCATTATCACCTTACAATGGAATCTAGAATAAAAGCTCGAAGTACAGAATGTTTAAAGGGCTTATTTGAATGCAGCAAAGTGAATTCTTTAAGTTAAATTCTTTCATCAGAAATGGGCTTCATCTGCTCAGGAGGCATGAAGATTGAGGAGGGAATCACTAATAGAGTAGCTTGTCCCTAACGGGGATAAGTTGTCAAAAGGCGGATGCGCATCCCAGACAACCGCGGACAAGCCACATTTTGGAGTGAAAGGACACTGGGACCAGCAGACCTGAATTCTAGGCTCCTCTCTGCCACTGATTAACTCCATGGCCGGAGGCACGTCCGTTTCGTCGAGCTCCACTTCCCCATCTATGAAACGAACTCGCTGGACGAGGTCCTTCTTGGGTTCAAGTTCTATCTTGCTAACACTTCGTTAGGGTCCACTCTGCCATCTTCTAAGGCGTACTTACGAGATGTCATTTTTGCAGATACAATAATGTGCAGAACTGCTTCGCATTGGAAGCTTTTTTATTTTTTAACAGAGCATAATGGCTTTGGCAGACCCATCTGTCTCCAGCAACAGCGTTCGACACACCATGTGCCCAAAAGCACTAGTTGAATTGGCAGAGAAGCTGAGCCCCAGGGGCAGAAAGTTAAGGTCTATGCAGGTTACGTGACAGCCAAATTCAACCCCTTGCTGGACAACCACATCAACGGCAGCTCCTGACGCCTGGGATTCCCAGGGCAGGGAGGCCTGTTGGCTGAGCAGGTGACAAGCTGGGGGGCTGTGTTCTCCACCTTCGATGTCTACCTAGCTCCTGCTTTGGTGCTTGATAATGATTGCACGCAGGCGGGATACAAACCACTTCTGCACAATGGCTTAATGCACCTGAGATGTAGAATATTTCCCTGCCCAAGTCAGGTTTTTGTCCGACATGACATAGAAGGTAGTAAAACCTTCCAGACAGCAAATGGCCTTCCCCTTCATGCTGCCAACGCTCCAGACCGGCACAGCCCCATTTGGTAGCCACTAGTCATGTGTGTCTATTTAAATTATAATTATAATTAATTACTATTAGATGGAATTTAAAATTCAGTGCTTCAGTTGTGCCTGCTACATATCAAGTGTCCAGCAGCCACGTGAGACACTAGTGGGAACCAGAGGGGACAGGGCAGGTGTGGACGATTTCCAGCCCAACAGAAAGTTGGACCGTGGGTCATCTGGAGGTTGGAGAGATGGGACTTAACTCATGGTATAGTTGAGCGATTTCTCTCCTTTGTCTTTGCAAAAATGCCAAGTGCTCTCACCAAAACAGCGCTAAGAATAGAGAAATCTCATGTCGGAGAAAGAAATGTTATAGAAAAAAAAATAATAATCCAGCAAAGAATCTGTGCTCTTTTCAACTTAAAGCATCAAGCTTCCTTGCATACTTTATATTCTTACATTTATATCCTTTGTACGAGTTGGCATGTAAATTGTGCCAAGAGGCATCATCCAGAGGAAGAATCTCCCAAAACTATTCCACAGTTTATGCTCTACCTTCCTAGGAGTCCCTTATTTTCTTATTTCAGTTTCCGATAGAAGCATCTTTTTTCTATATTTGATCTAATTAAAAGGTTGGCGTTTGTTGGTCTTTATGGACTTTTCGTTGTGAAGATTTTTTTTTTCTTTTTGACCCCTCTTTCTTGAAAAGGTTAATTCATAGCGGAAAAGAATCAGCTGATGATTTTTCCTCTGTGGCCACTAATACTTTAAAAAAAAATTTTTTTTAAAGTAATCTCTACACCACACATGGAACTTGAACTCATGACCCCGAGATCAAGAGTCGCACGCTCTACCAACTGAGCCAGCCGGGCGCCCCAATGGCCACTCATGCTTTATCTGCTTTGCTTTCTTCCTTTGAAAGGTCCCCTTCCTGCTCCTTTATTTGAGGTGTTCTATTTGGAGCATAGACTAACACACCTTACCAACCTAGATGATGTGTAGGAATTACTTCATAGTTCTACAAATGCTTTCTTTCCCAAAGTACGGAATTACAGAATACCGATTTATATCAGAAATTATTCAACACCGAATAGGCTACGATCCTCTATGGACAAATAATGGATATATGTGGGGTTTAGCATAGCTTCTATGCCCATTCTTCTACTGCAGATTTCCTGGTTTTCTCCCGGGACCCCAGCCTCTCCTCCTCTAGGTGGCCAGCCGGAAAGCCTGTTCAGTGGCACACGGGGGTTGGCCCAAAGATGGCCCACCCAGTGATCAGTGCACTTCACCAATGACTTCAGTGCACACCCTTCAGCCTGCCCCGGGAAGGACTCAGGCCAGACCTGACATCCCACACTGTGTCTCTGAGAATAAATCCAGAACCGGCGCAGAAGACAGACATGACAGGGGCAGTCAGAGAAACCGCAGGCTGGGGACATCTCCGAGCCCTCAATTCCACCAGCCTAGAGGTTGGACTTTTTACTCCAGGAAGCTTCTCACTCCTGACATTTACATACATGAGATTTCTACAGCTCTGACCTCCAATAGATTATGCAACTCTTTGTCGTGCGTGATTTCCATTGTGCAAGTCCTTTGGAAAACATCTTAATTTGGTGCTATGCCAAGCAAATGATTTCTGAAAACTGGCAAGGATTTGAACAGAGAAAAACTTTGCTCGCACTCTCCAATTAGCAGCAGCGCAAGAAGAGGGCCGTGAGACCCTGCTATAATTAATAGGCACATTGTTAAGTGAATTATGCAATATGAAAATATCACCGAGGGGACAGAGCTAGAGACAAATGTCCTCATCCGGGCTGGATGGAGCTCTTCTGGAGAACCCTGTTATAAAGTTCTTTAATTTAAAAAATTACATTTCCAAGGCCTAGTATTGTCAGAGAGACAAATAATCTGGCTCGGTAAGAAATATAGATTTAGAGGATTGTACTTAAGGGTCTAACACGGTGGCTGTACATCATTGTCAAGTGCGAACTAGTCGGGCCACGGAGGCTGCGTGCCTTTTTCCACGGGGCGAGTGTGCGTGGAAAAGGTATCCTTGAACATCTCTAAATCTGGGATGGCTGAGCCCCGCACCCTCTTGTCGATACACGGCCAGGCTCGCGTGCTGCGTTCACACGGGCTTTGTGGTTATTGAGCTGCGGCGAGGCCAGAGACCAAGGGATGACCTCCATTCCAACGACAGTTTGTGTCTCACAGATCCCCAAGGAGGGGACAGGCCACACTCACAGGGGCCACCCAGGGAAGCACCGGGTTCAGTCAGGAGGCAGAGGGGGAGGGGAAAATGTGGACGAGATCCTTTATTATGGCCTCTGTAGAAAGGCACAGGCGAGGCACGGTGAACAGACCGAGGATCTGCTAGTCTGAGTATCTTCAGGAGGGTCTGGGGCACGGGGAGCCGTCCCCCAGTTGTCTGGTCCCTAGTCCTGGGGTTATCAGACCCGCAGAACAGCGGCCCAGAGTGCGAGAGCGCCAGAGAGGAGGCGTTGCCTTGTAAGCTTGGGATTGGTTGGTTCCCAGATGCATCCCTAGGAACTGGCTTCCCCTGGGAGGAGAGGAAAAGTCCAGGCTCAGCACAGCCCCGCATGTCAAAGCATCAGATCACAGAAAATCAAAGATGCGGTGAACAGTGACACAGTTAGTGGCCCCGGGCTCACTGCCTGCGTGGGTGACCGCTGGCGTCCCTGGGGGCCCTTCTACCGGGTGCAGAGGGGAGAGCCAAGCTGCTGGTGGCCACCATCCTCCACAGACTGAGCTGAGAACCAAAGGCGAGCCAGCCTGTTCGGCTAAGGGGCCCCCATGAAGAACGTACGCCCTTTGCCATCAACACACCTCATCTCCCCGTTCTCCGTACCCGCAATGCACCCAGGGTGGTCCCTGAACTCTTAATGTCGTGTGCACTCCGGAAGGCACAGCCCCTCGCTCTGACTCCCAAGCCCCTCCGGAGAGGAGCCTAACAGTATCTGAACCTGAGACAGGGCTGCGGCCTCCCTCCGGGGATCTCCAGCACTTTGGAAACTGTAGGTTCTGCTGAAGACGGTTGGCCCAGGAGGAAGCTGTCTCAGCAGGTCTAGGACTAGGCTCCCGGCTCTCTGAGTGTCCCAGTGACGAGCCATCCACTCTTTATTCAGCCAACCCAGGACATGACCCCCACAACAGCCGCTACCCGCCCCTGCCCCCGTGCCCGAGGAAGGGACTGCTCCCCGCCCTCCATCACACCTGCAGAGGCCCCTGCACCTCTCAAGCAAAAAGCAAGAACAAAACTCGAAAACCTTCCGCCCAGCAGCCCATGAGAGCCTGGCCCTTTCTCTCCAGCGTAGCAAGAAACTGAGCAAGCCAAAAAGTAACCTTCTCTCGCTTCGAAACCACGCCCAAGCCAAAGGCCCAAGGAGTATGAGCAAAAATTCAGAAAGAAGGAGAGAAGCCAAACCACCCGGGGCTCAGGAACCCGAAGGGGAGCAGAAGGCCAACGGGAACAGAGCCGGGAACAGACTCTGAGCTGCAGGCGGGGAAAGCAGAGGGGACTCCACTGGGCTCCAAACCTGGTCACCTGGCCAGGCTCCAAAAACAGTATCCTCATCACCCCCACCTTCTGACTCAACTAGTGTGAACCACAGCCTGGGCCGCGGGGGTTTCAAAGGCTCCCCCAAGACCCTAATGTTTGGCCAAAGTTGAGAAGCACATCTGTAAGGAGATGTTGCAAAACATCACTTGTGATTTTTTTTTTTTAATGTAATGGAAGGAACTGGAAAACAGAATCAATAGTGGTGAGTTGTGAATCCGTAATCTGGAAGGTCAGAGGGAATACTCCCTCACAACACAGCAAAGCATATTAAGAACCAGAAATCACTTTTATTTATTTCCTAAACGCCTATCTAGCACTCATGCATGCGGCGTTATTATGAGTGCTTTGCAAATATTAACTCGATTCCAATCGTGAGGAGCCTGTGGGATGGGTACTATTTTTATCTGCTTTTTATAGACCAGTGGACAGCGACAGAACAGTTTACATAATTCAGCTTGACTCAAACACCTATGGGACAGGAGCGAGAAGGTAAGGGAGAGCAGCCCCTGTGGCCTTTGGGGCGCACAGGGGGCCCTGGATCCTGTCAAAATGCAGATTCTGGGGGCATCTGTGTGGTGCAGTCAGTTAAGTGTCCGGCTCTTGATTTCAGCTTGGGTCATGATCTCATAGTTGATGAGCTCGAGCCCCTCATCAGGCTCTGCGCTGACAACACAGAGCCTGCTTAGAATTCTCTCTCTCCCTCTCTCTCTCTGCTCTCCCCTGCTCACGCACTCTCTCTCTCTCTCTCTCTCTCTCTTTATCTCAAGATAAATAAATAAAGGGGCACCTGGGTGGCTCAGTCGGTTACACGGTTGACTTTGGCTCAGGTCACGATCTTACAGTTCGTGAGTTCGAGCCCCGCGTCGGGCTCTGTGCTGACAGCTCAGAGCCTGGAGCCTGCTTCGGATTCTGTGTCTCCTTCTCTCCCTGCCCCTCCCCCACTCGCTCTTTGTCTCTCTCAAAAGTAAATAAACATTAAAAAGAAGAAGAAAAACAGTAAAGGAAGTACCTGAAGAGCTGCAGAAAGGCTCGAAAGAGCTTATTTTCAGTGACTCCAAGGGTCAATGAAAACGAGACCCTGGGCGACCATGAGGGTCCTCGACAGCATCCAGAGTGATGTGATTCCTGAAAAAGTGGACGGAATGAGAGCAGCGTGGGGTGCGGACGGGCCACCAAGGCCGGGACACGCGGCAACTATGTCCAGGTGTCTTAGCCTCGCAGGGACTCGGAAGCTATCAGACCAGTTCATTCTCTGCGGGATCTGCCTGTGGAAACGCCCAGCCAGGGGAATATTCTTCAGTCAGGACAACAATCTCAAAGCAAAAGACACCAGAAACAGCTGTGAACTTTCAAAAATAATGAATTTTGAGCTGAAAGGCATAACAGCCCGGCTTTATCATAAGCCGTCTGCGGTGTTGGTTTGAATGAAGATTCGATTTCGTCTTTGAGGGAGAGGGCGGGACCCGGTGGGTGGGGAAAGATATTGGGGAGCTATCAGCTTTCTTCACAGGCACCTTAAGGAGAGAAAAGCAGAGGAGAGTGTCAGAGAGGAGCCACAGTCAGACCCAGGAGATCAGAGGAGGAGTGTTTCTTCAGGAGTTGTATACGGAATATTTCAGAGACTCACTCCAGGGCATGGGCGTGGGGAGGGCCTCAATGACTGACCACTTCTCTGAGGTCATCTCCACGTCTTGGGTCCACCTTGAACAAAATGGTGGAGGGGCAGCGAAGGCCTTTTCTCCTGACAAGCTTCCAACAGCCTTCACCTTGCTTCCGAGACAGGCACTTTTAAGAAATGTTCAGCAGAGGGGCACCTGGCTGACTTGGTTGGAAGAACATGCAACTCTTGATTCAGGCATCGTGAGATCGAATCCCATGTTGGGTGTAGAGACGACTTAAAAATAAAATCTGTGGGGGGGCCTGGGTGGCTCAGTTGGTTGGGCGTCCGACTTCAGCTCAGGTCATGATCTTGCGGTCCGTGAGTTCGAGCCCCGCATCAGGTTCTGTGCTGACAGCTCAGAGCCTGGAGCCTGTTTCATATTCTGTGTCTCCCTCTATCTCTCTGACCTTCCCCCATTCATGCTCTGTCTCTCTCTGTCTCAAAAATGAATAAACGTAAAAAAAAATTTTTTTTAATAAAAAAAATTAAAAAATAAAATCTGTAAAAATGGAAAAAAAAACATTCCGGGGATACCAGGCCTGGCCATGGCTTTCAGAATGATTTTGGGAAACTGACAGAGCCCTACCTGCGGAGGCAGCCTGAAGGCAGCAACAAGGCGGGGGGGGGGGGGGGGGGCTGGTCAGTGGGGAAGCAGAGGGGTCAAAATAAAAATAAATAATAAATGAACATTAAATAAACATTAAATAAGTTGTTTTATTTTGCAAGTTCACTTTTTTCTTTTTAAAAAAAATTTTTTTAATGTTT
The DNA here is from genome assembly GCF_016509475.1 of Prionailurus bengalensis. Taxonomy (NCBI): domain Eukaryota; kingdom Metazoa; phylum Chordata; class Mammalia; order Carnivora; family Felidae; genus Prionailurus; species Prionailurus bengalensis. Next base: position 65,207,464 of record NC_057348.1, on the reverse strand, counting down.
TTATTTATTTTTGAGACAGAGAGAGACAGAGCATGGGCGGGGGAGGGGCAGAGAGAGAGAGGGAGACACAGAATCCGAAGCAGGCTCCAGGCTCTGAGCCGTCAAGACAGAGCCTGACGCGGGGCTCGAACTCACAGACCATGAGATCATGACCTGAGCTGAAGTCGGACACTCAACCGACTAAGCCACCCAGGTGCCCCTCTCTTTTTTTTTAAGTTTATTTATTTTGAGAGAAAGAGAGAGAGAGCCAGCAAGAGAGCTGGGGAGAGGCAGAGAGTGAGAGGGAAGATCTGAAGCAGGCTCCAGGCTCTGAGCTGTCAGGACAGAGCCCGAGGCGTGGCTCGAACCCACGAACTGTAACATCATGACCTGAGCCAAAGTCAAGGGTCGGACGCTTAACTGACTGAGCCATCCAGGCGCCCCTGCAAGTTCACTTCTGATTCCACCATGCTGGTGCAACAAATAATTTTTACACTTGCCTCTGTGAGAGTATCCACATACACCCCTACGTCGTGTGCACATAACCTGCACTCAGTGTGATGCCTTTGTTTCATGGCCTCCTTTCCCACATCCCGACCCAGTGGCAATGGTTAGCATCCTAACCACTATGTGATGTGCATTTGTTGCGCCATAATTTACTTATGCAAACACGGGGCATTGGCTATTAATACTGTTTCCCAAATGGAGTTTTGCTAAGTTGAGCGACACGATGACAAAGACTGAAAGGCTTTGGTGTGAGGATTTGGTTGGTCTTGGGAACAAGGCCAGCAGAGAGCTGGGAAGCCAGCGTGAGAATATAGAATGTGTCAGAGATGGGACACGTCTGGACGTGGCCATCCCACGCTAGGGTCATTGTCGAAGAAGAACAGGAAGCTGGAGTGGTCTGGAACCGGCCTGAGAAAGTCCGAGAATGACCCCGAGAGAGTGGTGAGCAGCTTGGTTGGGGACGGGAAGCAGGTTAGGTGGAACCAAAAACATCCCCTCGGCAGCTCCCTGGAACTCCGGCAACACTGCGGCTGGCCCCGAACGCCAGACACAGAGACACCCGGGTGGACGGCACAGCTCAGGACTGGCGAGGACGCACCTGCTCCCAAGCAGGAGCTGGGCAGACCTGGTGATGGTGACCTGCCTCACGGCTCTTTGCAACAAGCCTTGAGGGCTTCCCTAACACAGGAGTCACCACAACGGAAGGAGGGTTTGCTGGAAATTTCTAAACTCACCGAAGTGAATAAGAAAACTAGGCAGTCCCGGGTATGTTAATTTCCCCCCACTCTGGGGGCTCCTGGGTGGCTTGGTCGGTTAAGCGTCCGACTTTGGCTCAGGTCATGATCTCACGGTCCGTGAGTTCGAGCCCCGTGTCGGGCTCTGTGCTGACAGCTCAGAACCTGGAGCCTGTTTCAGATTCTGTGTCTCCCTCTCTCTCTCTCTGAGTCCCATTCATGCTCTGTCTCTCTCTGTCTCAAAAATAAATAAACGTTAAAAAAAATTAAAAAAAAAATTCCCCCCACTCTGATGCTTCTTGGACATTCACAAAGGTTGGGTCCCAAGACGCTTAGAAAATCCCAAGTGTATGACCTAATACATGCTTGTACAGTCCTCTGGCTTTCTCTTTTTCAGCCACTCTTTTCCAGGGAGTTTCCTCACACTGCAGGCTATCACCTTTCAACACAGGTTAAGTTCTCCCTCTCCCACAAAGAGCATGGGGCCAAACTGGCTGGAGGGCTTCTTAGTTTCAAGAGTCCATTGGCTGTCACTTGCGGGCTTGGTGGCCAGAGCAAGCCTGGATCTCTGAGCAAGCGCAGCCGCCAAGGCTGGGGCCCTGGGAGTCCTGGTTGCCCAGGGAAACGCTCTTATTGCCATAGCCTTGTTGACATGAGGTCTCCCCATCCACCAGCCTGAATCCCAGAGGGCAACAATGCCGGCAAAGACCGAAATACCGAAATACTCACGCTACTGTCCTGCCCAAAGAAGCAACAATTTGGGTGTACGATCAAGCCAGTCTGAACCACTTTTTTACTTTCTCCCACGACTTGGGACCAGAGGGCGAGGTAAAATTCAGAAAAACCGTATCTCACCCGTGACTGGTGAATTCTTTCCTAAAACACTCGGCTGTCCCCCACCCGAGCTGTGTTCCTCCGTGTGGTTCTAACTGTGCCCGCTGCCCCAAAGCGTCGCCTCCGGACGCTCGGAGACACCACCGACGCTCTGGGACTGATCATGAAACAAAAAGCGTCACAAGAGGAGAGAGCCTCTCTGCTGAGGGCAGGGTGCACACTCTCTAGCCTGAGGAAGCCAGCACCCACTGAAAGTGCCAGGGCTGACCCCCTCGGGTGAGCAAAATGCTCACGGTACCTCTGACCCTTGAGAAAGATTAGATGTCGCTACCCTTGCCGTTCTCTGGGAAATCTTAGCCCTGCACCTGTCCGGTGGGGCCTCACCAATGGTTTCTCAGACCCTTCACCATCGTCTCTGTGTTGGGTCGGTTGACCCAGTGAGCGCTCTACAGGGAAACCTGAGCCGTGGGCATTTTACCAGAACAGGCAGGGTGGGCAGGGAGCCCATGATCCCAAGCCAGACGGTCTCTTGGCTTCTCAAGCAAGTCTCCATTAAAGACACTAGAGACAATGATAAAATACTTAATATTCATGACCTACTTTGACGTCATTACTGTTCTAAATATTCTCATACATTAATTTATACCTGGAGTGTTTATTATTCCATGGCAAACACAGGAAGAGTCAGAGGAAGATTCCTGCAACAGAAGATGGGCCCTAGGCTATTTTCACAGGGCAGGGGGGTGGGGGTGGGGGGTTGGTGAGCTCAAGGGACCCAAGGAGGAAAAAATACTGATTCCAGGGCTGGGCCACTGGAGCCCAATGGTCTCAATTTTAATAGGGCTGAGGGACGGTGCATTGATTCCAAAGCAATACTATCTTACTCCATATGTGTTTAAGTAACAGCCATAATGTATATTCCAGAGGGTTGTAGGCCAGAACCCAGGACATCTGTTAGAAGCAAGAGATTCCAAACACCGTGGCAGCTGCCCTGGGATGTCACAAGCTCCTGTAAGCCGACCCTGGGCACTGATGGCCAGCACGGCATTCTGCTGTATATGTTCTGTGTTGCAGAGTCAGAGGGGAAGACAGAGGAACCTCTCATGATCTTGTCTGTTTGGGATCTTTCTTGCGGTTCTTTCCTCTGCCCTGGTTCAAATGCTGTTTTCCTCCCAAAGCTATTTCCCCGACACTCTCTCTTCTCAATTTGGATGTTCTCCCTCAACGATCCTACTGCTTCTATGGCTTTGTATAGATAACTTCTATAGGAAAATACACCCGAAATAAACACACCCGCTCCAGATGTATCTCCTGAGCTCCCAACCTCAAGAGGCAACAGCTTGTGGGCATCTCTCTTTGGCTGCCTCCTAACTCTCTGTCTCATCACCTTCCCTTGAAAGGCAGTGACCTTGTTTCCCTTGGTTCCACCTTTTTGAATTGCACTCACTTACTCAAGGTGGAAATGTGGCATTTTTCTTCCCCCACAGCTACAAAAATCTTGTAAATTGCACTTCTCTGGGTCTCCCAGAGTGCCCCACTTTTTTGCCCTGCTCAAACTGCCCTCCCTCAACTTTTCACCCTTTGTCCCTTATTTACTCCAGCAGACGTGTGTAACTGTTCTGCTCTTTTTCAGCCTCGATCTCTCCACATTGCCAGAATGGTGCACTTACCGACTTGTAAATCTGCTACTACGCCGCTGTTTTAAATCCTCCTCCGGGGGCACCTGGGTGGCTCAGTCGGTTGAGCGTCCAGCTTCGACTCAGGACATGACCTCGCGGTTTGTGGGTTCGAGCCCCGCAATGGGGCTCTGTGCTGACACCTCGGAGCCTGGAGCCTGCTTCAGATTCTGCGTCTCCCTCTCTCTCTGCCCCTCCCCCGCTCCTGCTCAGTCTCTCTCTCTCTCTCTCTCTCTCAAAAATAAACATTAATTTAAAAAAAATAAAAGAAAATTAAAATTAAAATGAAATCCTCCTCTGGAGCCCCACAGCCTTCAGAATAAAATCTGACATCCTTGGTCTGACATCGTAGGTCCTTCAAGATCTTGCTCTGTCATTTTCTGTAGCCCTCGTCCTAGTCTACCTTCCAGCGACTCTGATAGAAAGGCACCAGCCTGAGCACATTTTTCTCTGTCCTACTTTCATGCCTAAATTCCCTTCCTAAGAGATTAAGCTGTGGCCAAGCTCTTTTCATCCTTCAAGACTCAGTTCCTCTTTCCTCACACCTGTTTTTCCTATCATAAGGTAGGAAACAATTGTCAATGAGCAATTGAAGGCAGTTGATGTGTTAGATGGAGCACGGAAGCAAGTGTCCCCAAACCTCAAACCTAAGTTACGTTTGCCTCTGACCACCTGACATGGGCTGCAGAGGATAAGGTCAAGCCGTCGGTTAAATATAATTAGTTAGACATGATCATTTTAAACATACATGCACCTAACGACTTATCCTCAAAATAACATGAAGCAAAAATTGACAGGAAATAAAGGAGATAAAAACAATTCAAGAGTGACTAGAGATCCCAATATACCACCTTCAGTAATATATGCAACAACGAAGTACAAGATCAACAAGGAAATCGAAAATTTGAACAACACTGCAAACCAACCAGCCCTAACAGATATCTACAGAACACTCCACTGAACCACAACAGAGCACATGTTCCTCTCAAGGGCACCTAGAATGTTCTCCAGGATAGACAGTAAGTTAGGATGTAAAGCAAGCCTTAACAAATTTCAAATGATTGAAGTCACAAAATGTTCATTTTCTGACCACAGTGTAATGAAATTAGAAATCAACATAAGAAAATGTGAGAAAGTTTAAAATGTGAAAATCAATGAGTCAAAGGAGATATCATCAGGAAACGTACAAAATACTTTGAAATAAGTGAAAACAAAAAACATTCCAAAATCTATGGAAAGCTAATAAAGGTGTGCTTCAAGGGAATTTTATGGTTCAAAAAGAAGAAAGACCTCAAATCAGTAATCTAGCCATCCATCTTAAGAAAATTGGAAAAAAAATTCAAAGCAAGAAGAAGGAAAATATAATAAAGGCTAGAGTAGAAATAAATGAAATAGAGAATAGAAAACCAATAGAGAGAATTATTGAAACCAAAAATTTGTTCTTTGAAAAGATCAGGAATATTGACAAACTTTTAACAAGACTGAAGCAAAAGAGAGGAGATGTATATTGCTAAGGATATGAATGGAGATGTCAGGAGACATCACTACTGACCATACATAATAAAAAGGACCATAAGAGAATTGTATGAATAATTGTATGCCAACAAATTGGCAATCTAGAAGAAATGGACGATTCCTTAAAAGATACAAATTACTGAAACAGACTCAAAAAGAAAAGGAAAATTTGAAGGGATCTATAATAAGCAAAGTGACCAAACTAGCAATCAGAAAAACTAACCACAAAGAGAAGTCCAGAATAACATGACATTACTGGTGAATTCTACTAAATACTTAAAGAATTGACATTAGGGGCGCCTGGGTGGCTCAGTCGGTTAAGCAGCCGACTTCGGCTCAGGTCATGATCTTGCAGTCCGTGAGTTCAAGCCCTGCGTTGCGCTCTGTGCTGACAGCTCAGAGCCTGGAGCCTGTTTCAGATTCTGTGTCTCCCTCTCTCTGACCCTCCCCTGTTCATGCTCTGTCTCTCTCTGTCTCAAAAATAAATAAATTTTAAAAAAAGTTTAAAAAATTAAAAAAAAAAAAGAATTGACATTAATCATTCACAAATTCCTCCAAAAAATACAAAAGGCAGAAACAAGGGTGCATGGGTGGCTCAGTTGATTAAGTTTCTGAGTCTTGGTTTCAGCTCAGGTCATGATCTCACAGTTCATGAGTTCTGAACCCCACATCAGGCTCTGCACTAACAGCAAAGAGATTGCTTGAGATTCTCTCTCTCTCTCTCTCTCTCTCTCTCTTTTTCAAATTAAGGAAACCTAAGAAAATATACTAAATAAAATAAATTTTAAAATTTTTTTAAAAAGAAAAGGCAGAAACAATTCTCAACTCATCCTATAAGGCCAGTATCACTGATACCAAAATCAGGCGAAGACATCCCAAGAAAAGTGCAGACCAACATCCTTTTTGAATAGAAACATAAAAACTCTCAACAAAAGACAATCAACCTGCATCTAGCAATCTACCAAAAGTATTCTATAACATGACTAAATGGGCTTTATCCCAGAAATCCAAAGTAGTTTAGCATCCAAAAATCAATCAACATAATAGTGATTCATATAAAAAAGAACAAAAACACAGAACTATGTCATCAAACACAGAAAAATGCTGTGACAAATCCCAATATCCTTTCATGACAAAAACTCTCAACAAACTAGGGATATGAAGGAATTTCCTCAACCTGATAAAGGTCATCTGTTAAATACTTACAGCTAATATCACAGTTAGTAATGAAATACTGAATGTTTCCCTCTAAGATTTTAGTACTTCTATTCAAGTTTGCACTATTGGGAAAAATAAAGAAATAAAACATATCCAGCCTAGAAAAAAGGATGTAAAACTCTATTTACAGATGACATAATCTTGAAAGTAAAAAATCTTGAAGAATGCACATGTACATACACACAAAACTAATAAAACTGATAAATGTGTTCAGTATCATTATCAGATACAAAATCAACATACAAAAATCCATTTCATTTTTATTATAAAGATTAATAATCTAAAAAGGGAATTAAGAAAAACGATTCTAACCAGCATCAGAAAGAATAAAATTAGAAATAAATATTTTTTAAGTGTCTTTATTTTGAGATAGTGTGTGAGTACACACGTGAGAAGGGGAGGGGCAGAGAAAGAGAGAGAGAGAATCCCAAGCAGGCTCCGAGCTCTCAGCACAGAGCCCGACACACTGCTCAAACTCACAAACTGTGAGCTCATGACCTGAGCCAAAATCAAGAGTCGGACGCTCACCTGACTGAGCCACCCAGACATCTCTAGAAGTAAATATTTTTAAGAGCCAAACTATGCACTGAAAATTACAAAAGGTTGTTGAAAAAATTAAAGATCTAATTAAATGGTAATAATCCCATATTCATGGACTGGAAAACTTTATATTATTTTTTTTTTAATTTTTTTTTCAACATTTATTTATTTTTGGGACAGAGAGAGACAGAGCATGAACGGGCGAGGGGCAGAGAGAGAGGGAGACACAGAATCGGAAACAGGCTCCAGGCTCTGAGCCATCAGCCCAGAGCCGACGCGGGGCTCGAACTCACAGACCGCGAGATCGTGACCTGGTTGAAGTCGGACGCTCAACCGACTGCGCCACCCAGGCGCCCCGAAAACTTTATATTATTGGACGTGCAATACTAACCAAATTGACCTACAGATTCGAGGCAGTGTCTATCAAAATGCTTGCTGGCCTTTTTGTGGAGCTAATGTCATATTCCTACAGAAATTCAAGAATAGCCAAAACTATCTTGAAAAAGAACAACGGATTTGGAGGAGTCTCACTTTCCAACTTCAGAACCTACTCTCAAGCTACAGTCAACCACACAGTGTGGTATTGGCATCAGGACAGACACAGAGATCAAATGTATGAGATTGAGAATCCAGATAAGCCCTTAAGTTTATGATCAACTGATTTTTCAGCAAGGATGCCAAGGCAAATAAACATCGAAAGAGTGGTTTTTTTCCAACAAAGGATGTGAAAACTGGATCACACATGCAAAACACAAACAAAAAAAAGGAGTTAGACCCTGATCTCACACTGTACTCAAAAACTAACTCGCCTGAACCAAAGGCCTAAATGAAACCATAAAAGGCTTGCAAGAAAACATACCAGTAAATCTTTATAACAATGGTTTTCATAAAAATGACGTCAAATGCATGAGCAATTTCGAAAAGCAGATTGCACTTCATTGAAATTAAAAAGTGTGCACTTCAAAGGGCACTGTCAAGAAAGTGAAAAGAAACCCTACAGAATGACAGGAAGTATTTGCAAAGCATGTATTGGACAAGGGTCTATTGTCCAGAATATTATAAACAACTTACAAGTCGACAATAAAAATAAAAATTACCTTATTTTTTAAAATTTTTTAAATTTTTTTAAATTTATTTTTGAGACAGAGAGAGACAGAGCATGAATAGGGGAGTGGAAGAGAGAGAGGGAGACACAGAATCCGAAGCAGGCTCCGGGCTCTGAGCTGTCGCCACAGAGCGCAACGCGGGGCTCAAACTCACGGAGTGTGTGATCGTGACCTGAGCTGAAGTCGGACGCTCAACCGACTGAGCTACCCAGGCGCCCCAAAAATTACCTTATTTGTAAACGGGCAAATGATTTGAATGCATGTGTCTCTAAAGAAGACACATTACAAATGGCAACTAAAAACATTAAAGAGGCTTGACATCGTAAGTAATGGGGAAAATGCAGATCAAAATTACATTGGGGTAGCACTGCACGCACACTAGAGTGGCTAAAAAAAAATGACAGATGGTAAGGAGTGTTGGTGAGGATACAGAGAAAGTAGAGCCCCCTCTATGTGGCTGGTGGGATTGAAAGATGTTGCATCACTTTGGAAAACAGGTGGGCAGCTCCATAACATGTTAAACATGGAGTTACCAAGACAGCATTCCTTGGAGTGTGCCCGGAGAATTAAAAACATCCACACAAAAATTTGTGCATGAATGTTCAAACCAGCGTCATTCACCAAAAAGCATAAACAACCTAAATGTCCATCAACTTATGAATAAAGAAGCACAATATGTTATATTCTTACAATGGAAGATTTTTCAGTCGTAAAGAGTGGAGTACCAATCCATGCCACCATGTAGATAATTCCCTAAAACCTTTATTCTAACTCTAGCCAGACACAGAAGGTCACATGCTGTAGGATTCCATCATATGAAATGTCCAGAAGAGGCAAATCCATAAAGAACCCAGAGTAGGTAAATGGCGGCCGGGAGATAGAGCCCTACAGGGTGCTGGTTTCTTGGGGGCTGAGATGGTTGTACCACATTGTGGATACACCCCAAACCACTGATTTGTACCCTTCAGAAGGGTGAGGTTTTTTTGGTAGGTAAATTATATCTCAATAAAGATGGGACAGAAAACAGAATTTGGCCAGGGACACAGCAAGGGCATTACACACAGGGTCATGTGAGCCCTGGAGGTAGTGTCCACCATGTGAAGTTTTTATCTAACTCCCTCTGCTTCTGTGTATACGTCACCTATGATTACTCGTTTCAGCTTACCACATCTCTTTCCTCTTCTTCTACTTCCAGTTAAATCTGTGAATCTCCAGGGGCATCTGAGTAGCTCAGTGGGTTAAGCATCCAACTCTGGATTTTTGGCTCAGGTCATGATCTCACAGTTCATAGGTTCAAGCCCCACCGGGTTCTGCACTATCATAATTCTCTCTCTCTCTCTCTCTCTCTGCTCCTCCCCAGCTTTCAGAATAAATAAATAAACTTAGAAAAAATAATCTGCCTTTCCCTTTAGTCTGGTTGCCTGGGAGTTTTTCGGTCTACGATCGGCCTCTGCCAAGGTCGGTTCCGAGGGGCTGTCCCAGTGCACGCAGGTTGGCACCTTCCACCTGCACGTGGCCAACCTGGCTTTGAGCCTGTGACTGGAGCCAGTGCCTTGGCCTTGACCACCTCATTGGATGGGTGCTTCCCCGAAGCTTCAAGCAGGGCTGCGTCACTTGTCCTTGGTATTTATCACTCAATCAACATGCGGGTCTATTGTTTACTTGTAAGAATGCCGATAGGTATAATAACGTGGCCGCTGTAGTGATGCGGGCATTTGTAGACAAGAGAAATACTGCCGGAAAAGCAGGTCTATTATGTTGTGCCGGATTAGATTTGGCAGGTCTTCCTGGCTGGCCTCAGAATGAGATCATTATATTACCTGAGAAGGGCATACGTGTACTCAGAGATTCAGATAATACAGGAGCCGAGGGTGTATAAACAGAGTGGTGCTTTTTTTGCAAAGAATCTGGCATCAGACTGGGATCTAAAATAGAAATATAATATGTGAAACAAGAGCCCTGCTGATCCCAGCTCGGAAGCACCTCTCACGTCCCTGGATCACTGTCATTTCTCAGGCTGCTCCTTCGCCAGCCCCCACCCGGGGCCGTAAAGATTGCCCCGTAACTGTCCCCAGCCTACGGTGGAATCTTCTGAAGCTGCTCTTGAGCACAACTCTAGAAACACCTGTCTGAAAAGGAAGTGTGTCCGTCGTCCACAAGATGAAAGTGACACCATAAGTGAAGCTCTTCGGTTTTGGTTTTTGTTTTTGTTTTAGTGGCTTTGCCTTGTCGCCCGCACGATGCTGTCCTGATGACTCTCTTGAACGTCTGGAGCCTGTCATTCATGCCTGGAGCCCCAGCAGGCACTGCACTGTAGATCTTACTTCATATACTTAACCCTCCCATCAGGACTGCCCCCTCCGGACCGGCAAAGACATTAAATACATGGTCAGGTTCACTCAGGCACCCAGAGCAGGGCTGTCCAGACTCCTCTAATAAGCAGCCAACCAGATGACCTGGGCGTCCGAGCTCTCGAGGACCCACACACCATGGCACATAATGTTCCTCTGCCGACACATCCGGGCTCCCTGGCTGCCTCCCTCCCACGCTCCTTTCGGAGCCCAGGACCAATGTCAGCTGTCACATGAAGCCTCTTGGACCCTCAGAAGTTTCCCCTGCTGGCCTTCCCTCCTTTCCCGCAGATTCCAGGCTATTTCTATTACTTTGGGTGTGTGGTCTCACAACCCGGGGGTGTAGGGCATTTCTTTGCCATCCAGGTGTGACATGTACTGGGAATACACAGAAAAACATATTATGTCACCTATTTGGGTCAAGGAAGTAATGAGACTTAAAACTGGAACGGACTTGACGGGGCCCGAGCGGAAATTCCTTCTGACGACCTCTCGGCCAATCGGAGACTTTCTGAGGATGTGCAGCTCACCATTACGTGGGGCAGCTCAGCCCTTTGTTTTTAAAACATAAGCCCGGTTTTGTTTTCTCTCTTTGTTTTTTCAGCTCACAGAATGAGAAGTGAACCTTATTCTTCTCCCCCCCGGATTCTTCAGAGCTCTGCTTTTCCAGGGGAGCCTGTCCCGACTCCCCAGGCCGGTGGGGAATGTCTGTCACCAGCTCTCAGAGCGCTCTGCCCTCCCTCCGCCTTCTCAGATTTGTCACCTCGGCAAACAAACAAAAGGCGTATACGTCCTTGTTGGTCGTCTTCATTACCCTCAGAATGTGAGACTGCCCCGCGCCGTGTCCCTGCGAGGGGCTCGAACACCGTACTTTGCATGCTGTGTTAACTTAATATGTTTAATGAATTCAATGACTAGGTAAAATCATCTTGTGAACGTTTATCTTGATATTGAGCGGAAAATTGCTTCCTTATCATTTCTTACTCCTACAGACCACATGCTTGGGTGCCCTCCAAATCCGTATGTTGAAGCCCAGACCCCCAAGATGATGGTAAGAGGAGGGGGACCTTTGGGAGGTGATAAGTTTTCGATGAGATCGTGAGAGTGGGGCCTTCAACACGGTTAGTGTCCTGATAAGTTGAGAAAAACCTTTCCCTCCCTTTCTCTCCCTATGTGTCTCTGTCCTTCCCTCCCTCTTTCTCTCCCTCTCCCTGCTCACTCCCTCCCCGCCTCTCTTCCTCCCTCCCCCCACCACATAAAAACACAGCAGGATGACTTCAGTCTGCAAGCCAGGAAGAGCACTTCTCACCAGGAACTGATTGGCCAGCATCTTGACCTTGGACCGCCCAGCCTGAATGGCCTAAGACACTTACCACTGATCCTCTTTATCAAATTATCCTCCAACGGCAAAGATGCTCATTTTGGAGGTGGCCTTGTAGGTGTGGTTTCCTGTAGGGTCAACGTCGGAAGAGAAAATGTATCTCGTTCTGATTGGTCGGTATTGTCCCATTCTTTTTTTTTTTTAAGTCTATTTATTTATTTTTGAGACAGAGAGAGAGAGAGAGAGAGACAGCATGAGTTGGGGGGAGGGAGGGGGGCAGACAGAGAGGGAGAGAGAAAGAGTCCCAAGGAGGCTCTGAGCTGCCACGGGGCTCGTACTCACGAAACCTTGCGATCGTGACCTGAGCCGAAATCAACAGCTGGACGTTTAATTGACTCAGCCACCAGGCACCCCAGTATCGCCCCATTTTTGATGTGGTCTGAGCTCCATTTGCTTTAACCTGCAGAAATAAAGGCTCCACCTCAGGATCTGACCAGGCCTAAGCCACCCAGACACCCACCCGCCTCAAACCACCAGCTTCCCCGGAGCCCACGCCAATGTTCCTGGAGAAGCAGGCTCATAGAAAGGTATTTTGAGTGCTGGGTCTGTCTCCTGCAATGGCTCTTGTTTCGAGATTAGAGTTTTTGTTTGGTCAGAAGCCAGGAAATGGGGGTCTTCCTGACTTCTTTCTTATTCCTCTCCCCGTCCAGTGCTCTAAAAGGCATTGTAATCATGTAAATGTGAGGCGTGGTGTGGATACAAGCCTCTTAGCCATTTTGAGCTTATACCTGGCTCATTTCATGAATTTATGTTAGTTGGGTGGCCCTGACGTATTTGACATTTCTGCACGGGGTGTAGATAATTCAGGGGCCATCCTCGGATCAGAAGGACCCAGAATGAAGGAGGCAGATGGGATTTTTACCCAACAGCTCCGAGCAGGGAGCCTGCCAAACTCTCTCACCTTCCTGAAAGCCGACTTGAGGACAGATTCCTGGAAACAGCAGAGGTCTTTACTTATCCCAGGCAGGAAGTCAGGGGTTACAACTATGGGGGCAGGCTTGGAAATTCTACCTCCAGCCCTCAGTGCACAGGCCCTGGGGTGCCTGAAGACGGTGGGACGGCGAGCCTCCGGGATGGCTGAGACCGAGTGTTGATGGAAGGCTCAGCCCCTTGACGGATGGCACGGGCAGTAGTAAGTCCTCGCGGGCGCCCTCCACTGGCGTTAGACGGGAAAAAAAAATACAATTTCTGTCCACGGGCCCAACGTGAATCCACAGGATCATTTTCCTTCCTTCGGTCTGATGAAGACAGGCAGGATTAGGGAATCTGTAAGATGCCCCATTTACCGTGAGCTGGGTGTAACAATTTGGCCAAGTGGCTGGGAGCAGGACTAGGTGTCCTAGTCGGGGACGTGTGAGCCTGGCTTATGCAACATCTGACTGTTTTCTTCACTGAGAAAAATTTAAAGAATAGCGGGAAATGCGGTATAGAAATGACAGCGCCCAGGGCGCAGGGTTGTGTCTATGCACCCGTGGGGTTGCACAGGACCCCGTCCAGCCACAGACGGACCATGCACACAGGGCTGGGTGTGGTCAGTGTGACAGCCACAAACCTGCTGGCTCACCTTCTCAAGTCCCAGCTCCAAGGTCACTGCCGGTGTTCAATTCCAGCGCCCTGTTTCCTGACTGCCAAGGACTAGATGTTTGCGTCCTCCCAAAATTCGTATGTTGAAATCCTGCCTCCCCCCCCCCCACCCCGTGTGACACTGTGAGAAGGTGGTGCCTTTGGGAAGTGAGCACAGAGACGTCGTAGGTGGGGTGAGTGTCCCTGCAGGACGAGACACAGAGAACTTGCCTCCATGGTCTCCATCCGCCAAGCACGCAGGCCACGAGAAGGTGCCATCCGCGAACCCAGAAGGGGGCCCTCGCCAGACACGGCATCCGCCAGCGACTTCCTCTTGGACTTCCGGCCCCCAGAACCGTGAGGAGTCGATGGTGAAGCCACCAGCTTGTGGTTCTTCGGCTGCCGCGGCCCAAGCTGACGCAGACACCGTGGAGTGACTTGGAGGCCGTCCCGTGCCCCGTGGTTCCTCACCTGCGCCGGGCAGGGCGCGACCACCCTCTCCCCAGCCAGCGTTTGGCTCACGTTTCCTGAACAAGCTCCAGCACTTTATGAACGCTGAACTAACCTCAACCCCCCCATCTTTTTACGCATTCTCCTGTCTCACCCCACCTCCCAGCCACGCATCGCAGACCAGAGGCACTCTCTTGGCCTGCCTTTCCACTTTTAGGGGTGCGATCTTGGATGAATCTCGTGAAGTCTCTGGCTTCTGCGTTCTCGTCTCTAAAATGCGAATTGCAACATCTCTGCTTCAGGTTCACCGTCAGGATTAAATACAATCGAGGGAAAGGCCTAGACCGTGCCCGGCACGCGGTAGACATTCACCACCCCCGCAATGGACACACTGTCCCTCAGCTTCCTTTCCCAAAGAGAGGTCAACACTAAGGTCACCCCCTGTCGTGATGTCAGTCATATGCTCAAGCCTCTCAAAAGATTGTAGGTCGCTTAGTTCTTTTTTTTTTTTATTTCTTTTTTATTTATTTATTTTTGAGAGAGAGAGAAACACAGGGTGTGAACAGGGGAGGGGCAGAGAGAGAGGGAGACACAGAATCCGAAGCAGGCTCCAGGCTCCGAGCTGTCACCACAGAGCCCTGCACGGGGTGCACACGAATCGCAAGATCACGACCTGAGCCGATAGTTGAGTTGGACACTCAACCGACTAGGCCACCCAGGTGCCCCAATTCTTAAAAGAATGAGGTGTGGGGCGCCTGGGTGGCGCAGTCGGTTAAGCGTCCGACTTCAGCCAGGTCACGATCTCGCGGTCCGTGAGTTTGAGCCCCGCGTCGGGCTCTGGGCTGATGGCTCAGAGCCTGGAGCCTGTTTCCGATTCTGTGTCTCCCTCTCTCTCTGCCCCTCCCCCATTCATGCTCTGTCTCTCTCTGTCCCAAAAATAAATAAACGTTGATAAAAGAATGAGGTGCAACCACTACCAGCTCATGGTTTTACCCCTTCCAGTGTCAGCATGATCTCTCAGTCCCCAGGGGAGAAGAGGGATACGGCTTAGGGGCCCCCTTAGCACAGGGATTTGACTGGAAACTGACAAGCAGCCATGTCCCTCTAAGTAACTAGATGAGGGACTGATGTCACATGTGCAAAGCTCAAGGCCTCTGCTGTGGCCCACGTGTTATTTGGTGGCAGGGGTGAGGGTGGGGGGGTTGACTTTCCTTCTGGGGTCCCGGCATCCTGCCGGGACCAGTGACCATCGTTCCCTGTTTGTGCCTTTAATAGGCCCCTCGCTGTTTTTAAAGGTACAAACTTTAGTCAACCCCAGACAGGCAACTTCTACTGCAGACGTTGACCTGAGCCCACCGGGCGAGACAGAAATTAGATGAAAGCTTGCCTCAAAACAGACATCAAGCTCGGAGCCACTGGCATGGGAACTATTTTTGCTCCCTTTAAAGTGTTTTTCAGGCAGGACTGCAGGCTGGGGCTTTAACAGCCACGGCGGCTCCTTTCCAGAAGGTCCGCGGGGCCCGGACACGAGACTCCCTCGCCTTCAAATCGTCGGCGCTGTTCGCTCGCGATGCTGCCTCCAGAGGGGAGCATCTAAACGTCTTCATCGTGTTGCAGGGCATCTTCGTGGCGAGGGGAGGACGCGGGACCCCGACCGCCCTGGTCCTCGAGGTGTGTGCACAGACACCTGACGTCACACTGTCCCACGAGGGTTCGGCGGGATCACACTGGTCTTTTCCAAGAAGTAAATAATAAACCTAGGCCTGTCTTTGGGTTTCAAGGACTCAAGGCGTTGAGCTCTGCCCTGAAGAAATGATCAGGGAGCAGAGAACCACATGCGGGCCCGGATTATGCAGGAAAATGCTTTCCTTATAGGGTGAGGCGAAATACCGCTCCAAACACCGGGAGAGCTCTGTCAAGTCCTGCTTCCTTGGGAAATCAGTGAGAGGCTGGACAGGCTTGAAACGAGATTTTGTCATTACTGTCAGGAAAAGAAGTAGTTCCAGCCGAAAGCAAAGGTTCTGATTAAACTGGAGAAAAAAGAGAGGCACCTCAGGAGAAGGGCTGTGAATTCAAGGCAGGCCCTAGACAGGGAGGGAGCAGGGAAGCCTCTTCAACCCCTCAGCCGTGCTGGGCCAGGGAGGGGCAGGGACCACAGAAATCCCACACGAAGAGAGATCAGAGGGGCACCTGGGTGGCTCAGTCGGTTGAGTGTCCAACTTCGGCTCAGGTCTTGATCTCACAGTCCGTGAGTTCGAGCCCCGCGTCGGACTCTGTGCTGATGGCTCGGAGCCTGGAGCCTGCTTCCGATTCTGTGTCTCCCTCTCTCTCTACCCCTCCCCCACTCATGCTCTGTCTCTCTCTGTCTCAAAAAAAATAAATAAACGTTAAAAAAAAATTAAAAAAAAAAAAAGAGACAGAGATCAGATCCCAGAGGCGAACAGGAATCACACCCCTAATAGGACCCCAGAGGGTGGCGTCACCCGGCAACGGGATCTTCTGCTCAGGAAAGTCAAGGCAGAGAAGACTGGATTGGTGTGGCCCACGAATGCTCTCAGGAGACCCCCAAATGACCGAATTCACAGTTTTTCACCTTGGGAGATCCACAGCATGAAATTGAGAAGGAAAGCAAGTATCTGAGCCTGAAACCAAAGATGAGTTTAAAGGGAGACTAGGAGGGCAGCAAAGCAGCCACGGTCACCCCGCGGGCGGGCTGGGCTGATACAGAAGTGATAGGAGAGAGGGCACACGACCGCGTGGTTTGGTCAGGTAGCAGTTTTCATCTGTTCCAGGAGGAGGAGTGTCCACACCCCGCCCCCCGCCGCCCCACAAAGGCTGCTTCCCAGGGAGGGGACTCAGAGGCTCGGGAATCACTGGCAGGGGTGAATAAGGTGCTGGAGTGAAGGGGCGGGGACATCAGACACACTCCCCTGCACCAAGGCCTGCAGACCTCGCCCAGTATGGGGAGGGAAGGAAGGAAATTAGGACCATGCTGGATCTGTGATTCAAGTTTATAACTGAAGAAAGATTACACTGGGTGTTTATTAACCAGGAAAGAGAACAAGAGATCTTCCCAGGATGAGGAAGGGCACGTGGGGTGGGTAGATGGTGACTCCGCCTGGATGTCAGGAAAAAAAAAAATTAAAAGAAAAATATGGGGGGCCTGGGTGACACAGTCGGTTGAGCGTCCGACTTCAGTTCAGGTCGCGATCTCACGGTTCATGGGTTCGAGTCCCTCCTCAGGCTCCGTGCAGACAGCTCGGAGCCTGGAGCCTGCTTCGGATCCTGTGTCTCCCTCTCTCTCTTCCCCTCCCCTGCTCGTGCTCTGTCTGCCTCTCTCTCTCTCAAAAATAAGTAAACTGGAAAAAAAATTTAAAAATAAAACACTCTGTCAGGCCTTCTTTGGCTGAACATAAAAGAAAAAGAGGATGAGAAGGCTAAGTTGGGAAAGTGCCAGAAGTTTGGAATAGTAGCTCCGGGAGGTGGAGAAGGGAGCCCTTAAAAATGCTGTGCTCAGATAGAATTCCTAGTAACACGGATCCACATAACGATAGAGGTCAATGTGGGCAGGAGCGGAGGAAGACAGAGGGTGGCAGGTATCACTGAGTAGAGCTTGTGACCAATGATCACGGTACCCGAGCAGGATGGTTACCTGGAGTGGCCGGTGGAGGGGAAGGGCTGTGAGGTCACAGTGTTGTTTGCAGAGCCTCTTTGAGATCATATTTGTTGAAGCGGAGTTCTGGATTGTGACCCAGTGGAAGACAACCACGATCCTAACAGAAAGGAGTAAAATCGAGGTGAAATCACTGTATCTACGTAGATGAAGAACGTGAATTCCTACCAGCCATAATGGCATGGGGCCAGAAGATAGAGGAAGTTTCCAGACTCCTTAATACATGGAAACAAGTGATTTTTTTTAAAAAAACATTTTTTTTAACCTTTATTTATTTTTGAGGGAGAGAGACAGACACAGCATGAGCAGGGGAGGGGCAGAGAGAGAGGGAGACACAGAATCTGAAGCAGGCTCCAGGCTCTAAACTGTCAGCACAGAGCCCGACATGGCACTCGAACGCACGAACTGTGAGATCATGGCCTGAGCCGAAGTTGGACGCTTAACCGACTGAGCCATCCAGGCGCCCCCTTTTTCTTAATTTTTTAATGTTTATTTCTGAGACAGAGAGAGATAGAGCATGAGTGGGAGAGGGGCAGAGAGAGAGGGAGACACAGAATCCAAAGCAGGGTCCGGGCTCCGAGCTATCAGCACAGAGCCTGACGCGGGGCTCAAACTCACGAACCGTGAGATCATGACCTGAGCCGAAGTCAGACACTTAACAGACTGAGCCACCCAGGCGCCCCTGTAAATGAGTTTAGTGGCCGGGACGAGAAAAGGATGCTGGAACCTGTGAGATGGGAAGAAGGGGTCTTTGCATAAGAAGGGATGAATCTTGGGGATTACAGAGGAGAAGCAAGGAGGGCACCACGATTCCTACTCGGCTATGAGTACCTGGGGTGTAGACACTGATCAGGCATCTTAAAAGGACCCCAAGGGAGCGGTGTGCTTGAAAGCAATCTGGTTTCCACTTTGGCAGGCAGCTGAGAGAAGCATCTGGGAACAAGAGGAAGAGAGAAGAAGGTTGTTTTGTTTGCAATGCATGGTGGGAAGGTCAGCTGTGCCAGCCTGAATCCCACAGAGGAAGTCTGGGAAAGTACAGAAGTAAAGAAACAAAGGAAAATGGAAAATGGAGATTGCATTTGGGGAATCCTCCAAAGGTCCCAGGGCTGAAGGGCTCAGGCGTTGTCCACAGGCTCTGAGCTCTACCCGGACATGTGGGTTGGGATCAGCCATGGGAAATTGTAACCATTCTGCCCTGACCACTGAGGGGCGGGGGAGATGTTCTGTGTGCATTTTAAGTTTACTCAACAATCAAATGATAGAGATCTCTTTGGCTGGTAGAGTGACCACATTTTACTGCTTGGTCTCCAAGCTCCTTTCTCCCCAAGCTTCTCGTTCCTGCAGGGAGGGCTGAGCGACACCCTACAGTCCCGTGGTTGATGAATGCCGATTCGTGTTCCCAGGGAAACTTCCATAGGACCAATTCTGCAGAGTCCAAACTTACAAGGAAATGATATTAATGGCAACTTTTCTGTGCCTCTGTCATAAAGATACAAATACAGGGGCGCCCGGGTGGCTCAGTCGGTTAAGCGTCCGACTTCGGAGCAGGTCATGATATCGCAGTTCGTGAGTTCAAGCCCCGCGTCGAGTTCCATGCTGACAGCTCGGAGCCCGGAGCCTGCTTTGGATTCTGTGTCTCCCTCTCTCTCTCTGTCCCTCCCCTGCTCACGCTCTCTCTCTCTCTCTCTCTGTCACTCATAAATAAATGTTAAAAAAAATTTAAGATACAAGTGCAACCAACTTACATACAGGTTATGGATCCAAAACCCTTTACGTGTTATTTTGTATGACAGTCTGCCTTTCTGAATTGCTGAACTCAGCAGTATCTTTACATAAATAGCACGACGGCAGCCCCACTTGCTGAACCATGAGATCACGTTCCAACATTTCGCTGTTCAGATAACCCCACAGTAACCCCATACGAGGTAGGCATGAGTCTCCCCATTTGACAGGTAAGAAAACATCCTGTTGTCCAAAATCATACAGCTGACGCATGTCTCTGGACCTGAAACTCTATCACTATGTCTCTGTTGTTTTTTTCTATACGTTTCTAAAATGTACTGCCACAGGAACTCTTCCAACTGTAATTAGAAACAAGACGGGAGAAGTGTTTTTGGTTTGATACACAGTCGCAGCCCTCAAATGGGTTATGAACGACATTGACCCTGGGGGACAAACCGTGTTTCCCATCTGTGGAATCACCATTGCGGTGCCACGCCCACCCTTGCTCTCCCGGCTCTGAGCCGGGTGTGAGCACAGAATCCTGCTTTCAGAGAACACGAGCCGCTCCCCTCCACCTCCACCAGAAGACTTTCAGATGCCCCAGAAACGGGTAACATTTGCTGCAGATCTTCTCACTTCTCAGACCATTACGGACGTTAAGTATCAATGTTTCCTTCAAAGGCAGCCATAAAGCCAGATGACCTACTTGGGGAAGGCATCTCACTGAAAAGAGAAACATGGACATTCAGACCACTCTCATGCAAGAGGCTCGTTTCTAGAACATCTAACACCGGGTGTTTATCCTTGAGTAGTTTGTTCTGCGCGGAAAATCACGGAGGCGAGGTGACCACAAGAGGAAGGCGTTGTTTGCTCTCTTCTGTGCCTTCTGTCCGGCTGGGTGACCGTCGCTGGGGCTGGCTTTCAGCTGTGATGCTTTGGGACACGTATTTTACCCCCCTTGACCCTCGTTTTTCTAGGATTCCGTCCTAATTCTCAAACTCTTTCATCGCAAGCAACTGCGCTGGCCCAGTGCCTTCATCGCCTGTCTCACTCACTGTCACCTGTCCTCCTGAGCACGCATCCTTCAGGCGCCGAGCGCAGCAGACCCTTGACGGATGTCCCTGCGGGAAAGAAGGAGCCAGAGCAGAGGAAAATAGAGAATACTCGCGACTGTGAGACGATCTCTTCGACCTCCTGTTTTTATTAGGAATAAGTTGATTTGGGGGCTTCATCTCCATGGTCCCTTCCAGAGCTACTCATGTGCTGGGAACATATTTGAGTCTCATTAAATATGAAGGAACGATAAATAATGAACAAAATGTTCACAGTTAATGAGACACAGAAGCTCTTGCCTCTAATTCAGCTGTCTGGCGGCAGGCTGTAAAGGCAGAGCAGGGAAGGAGCCCCCCTTCGCCCTTGCCCCCCTCCACCCCGGCCCTGGGGACCCACCTCTCTGCACCTTGATCCTACCGCCCAAGCAAACTGCCCGGCGGCAGCCAGTTGTTGGCAGATGTCCTAGCCGCACCTCCCGGCCATCACTCTTCATCTGTCCAGCAGATGCCCGCTGTCCTATCCAGCCCTTGCCAGACCACGGGTGAATCTAGCGAGCAGACAGGCGTCCATTTCTGCAGGCTCTGGCTTTCGGAGATGTAAAAGATCCCAACACTAAATCCTGGCAGTCTGCCTGGCTCTTCGTGAAAATTATCCTGATGGGGCACCTGGGTGGCTCAGTCGGTTGAGCATCCGACTTCAGCTCGCAGTTCATGGGTTCGAGCCCCGCATCGGGCTCTGCGCGGACAGCTCGGAGCCTGGAACCTGCTTCAGATTCTGTGTCTCCTGCTCTCTCTGCCCCTCCCCTGCCCACGCTCTGTCTCTCTCTCTCTCTGTCTCTCAAAAAGAAATTTAAAAATATTAAAAACAACTGAAAAATAACAAGCCCTTCCCTAATATCCGTGAGTATTTATACTTCTAAAAAGCACAGGGGCGCCTCGTGGCTCATTCTGTTATGTGGCCGACTGCAGCTAAGGTTGTGATCTCACAGTTTGTTAGTTCGAGCCCCACGTCAGGCTCTCTGCTGTCAGCCTGTCAGTGCAGAGCCCGCTGTGGCGCCTCTGTCCCCTCTCTCTCTGTCCCTCCCCATTCGCACTCAATCTCTGTCTCTCTCAAAAATAAATAGACATTAAAAATTTTTAAATTAAATTAAATTAAATTAAATTAAATTAAATTAAATTAAAATTAAAAAGTACAAGGTCCCAGGGGATGGGAAAGAGGCAAGACGGCTCTTTGGGTTTCTTGGACTACGATCTCATCAGCTGAGTCATGGGGATGGTCACTCCTTGAACTCAGGGCCCATTTCATTCACGCATCATTCCCTGGCTCGACGTGGCCACGAGAACCCTGGGGAACACTGTCTCACCTCTTTCAAATTGCAAAACAGAAAGCACCCATCGCCCGCGGGCACCATGCCACCCCGTCCCTGAGTGACGCACACACCTGCTTCGAGGGCTTTAGCTCTTGCCCAGTTTTCCTGCCCTCCCTCCCTGCTGACCTGCCTCTGCAGACTTCAGCCCCCACAGGGGTGACAGACCGGACACCTGTCTTGCGGAAGGCTGCACTCTTCTATTTCTAGCCACCTTTCGGCAGACCTGCGATCCCATCTCTGAACTTGGGCTTGCCTACTTCACCTAAGGAAACTTGGAAATCCCAGCGTTTGGCTTCCATTATCTGCTACGTGTGCCCCTCATTCCTGTCAACCGCGTTCTTGGGAGTCATCGATACTGTGGTCGTAGGTTCCTAATCTCAAGAATATTCCTGGGTTCCGTGGCCAAGCCTACCCAGGCTAAACCCAATTCATCGCTGCTACTCTGCCCGAGTATTGCACGGACACGTCACCCACTGCTCTGCTCTGTGCACTCCCCCGAGCTTCCTGGGCACCACGGAGAGACCCCTCTAGGGGTCCCCTTTTCTCTCCTCCCTCTTTTAATTTTCTCTTGCGTCTTATTTATCCCAGCCTTTGGTCTCGCTCCTTTCTTCCTTCCCCTTGTGTTCCAACCACAGCTTCCCCCAAAGCCTTTCTTCCGCATCCGATGTACTCACCTTGTCCCTTTGCAGACTGCATCCCTGGCTAGTTCCCAAGGCCTGGTGTCCCTCAATTCTCAGTGACTGCCGCGTAACAGGACTGGATGTGATGCCCTTCAGATGGCTCTCCACCTGGCGAACTGAATGCGAGAGTAAGAGCCCATCACGTTTGTGGTCTCCACACCTAGGGTTGTATCTGACACAGAGGCACCACCATAGAAATGGCTGAACTGAAGGGAGTTGAATCTCATCGAGTTTGAATTGGGTTAAAGGACAGTCCATTCTCGCATGCCCAAATGGGAGCGCAAGGGTGAGGTTAAATAGAAAGGGGACCAGGGCACAGCCTCTTATGAGCCCATGGAGAAAAGTACTGCCTGCGGCCTCAGCGAGAACTTGCCAGAAATGAACGACGGGCCGGAAATCCTTTCGTATCAGAGTCAGACCTGCTAAGGCTGGTTATGGACAAGTCAGCCTTCAGGAACCAGCTTCTCTGAAAGAAGAGAAAGTTGACAACGGTTCTAACCCGCGAGGAGTGAAACAACGGCACTGAGGAAAAAGAACAGTTTCTCAGCAGTCGACGCCCGACCCCCTAAAAATGATTCACAAACACTTGCACACACAAAGAGCAGCCAAAGTAAGAAAGAATTCAGAATTCATCAGTGTCGATTATACGAAGCCCTCCAGGCGCATGCAGCCCACCTCTGTCATGCCTTTTAGCCAAGTATTTTCTTTTCCTTTCCTTTCTCTTCTTTTTAAGTTTATTTTGAGAGAAGGGGAGAGAAAAAACGAGCATGAGTGGGAAAGGGACGGGGGACAGAGGGAGAGGGAGATTCCCAAGCAGGCTCCGCCATATCAGCGTGGAGCCCGAGGCAAGGCTCAAACTCACGAACCGTGAGGTCATGACGTGAGCTGAAATCAGAGTCGGGCACTAAATAGACTGAGCCACCCAGGCGCCCCCACTAAATCGTACATACAGCTTAGAAATTGCTCCAGTTTCGGCTGACTCGGGGATTAGGAATCAAGCAGAAAATACTTAGGGGGCACTTGGTGTTTCAGGCGGTTAAGTGTCCGACTCTTGGTTCCGGCTCAAGTCGTGACCTCACAGTCTGTGAGCTTGAGCCCCGAGTCGGGCTCTGCGTTGACAGCACTGAGCCTGCTTTGGATTCTCTCTCTCCTTCTCTCTCTCTCTGCCCCGTCCCCCACTCGTGCACTCTCGCACGTGCTCTCTCTCAACATAGATGAATAAACATTCAAAGAAGAAAGATGCACCTGTGAAATGCCTACCACGTAGAAGAGAAGGGGAGAGGCTGCGGACAGGACCACGGTGAACAGACTTCATCCCTGCCCTTCCAGGCTTCCCTGTCTCTCCACGAAGCCGTGGAGGGGCCCCACCCCCGGAATCAAGGGCTGTCACAGGTGCCACGGGGAATCTTAGACCTTAGTTTGCCTGTCTGGTCCATTTGAGATTCCCGGGGAGGCGGGGATAGGGCGGGTGTTAACATTTGTACTTTCCAGCAATCTCCCCTCATAAACTGCAGATCGCCCTGGAAAGCCAGCAAGCAACATATTCTTATCAGGGTATTTCCTAACGACTGGCTGAGAGGAAATGGTGTTTCTCGTAGGTAAGCATTAAATGGAGCGTGGCTGACAGAAGGTCAGGAAACGTGCTCAGCGTGAGGTGCCTCCCGGATGGCTGGAGGGCTGTGGCAGGGGACGGGGGACAGCATGGACACTGCGAGAGTCTGATGCGGGAGCAGGACATAGGGAGGCACCCACGGGGGAGGGGAATGTTGTCTCTCCAGGGCCATTCCCACCACGTCCACCAAAAAGGATCCAGGGACCGTTGGTTAGCTCTGGAAGAAACATAAACACTGTCTTGTCTCTATGCCTGCTTCACAAACTGAACAAGAAGTGGCTTGTAGAGAACGCAGCCAGTTGACAGCAGAAGTCGACTAAACTCCAAAAGCTGGTGGACTTTCACAGCACGAAGCAAAGATCTGCGGGTGGTGGGGGGGGGGGGGGAGGGTGGGGAACGCACCTCTGCTCTGCTTCCCAGCCTGCTTCTCTGGGGTGTGTGGGGGGGTGGTCTGTGCCTCAAGGGCGCACTCCCTTGGGCTTCAGAAGGCTGCAACGTGGAAACTGACATGAAATCAACCAAGAACAACAGGAAAGCTTGTTTTTATAAATAACTCTTAACAAAGGAGAGGAAGGTCTTGAGGATATGGATTACCCTGCAACACTTAAGCAAGGCAGCAAAATTAGTACTGGCACCATGACATGTTTATTAATAGGGAGAAAAGATAATAATAATAATAGGAATAATATCTAACTACCAACTTTGAAACTGTTAGAAACCCCTAGAGCCACAGACTGGCTCTTTCACCATGGAGGTGGAGTTGTTGGCTACATCAAATCCTTTGTGAAATCAGTGTGTCCCCAACAAGCGTGGCACCTGCTCCTGTCCAACCGGCCCCAGCGAGTCCTCGACCCTGAGCGTCAAGAAGCATCATGCAGCTTTTCTGAGTTGCACAGAGAAAATAATCCTGAACCCCCAGAGCATCAAAAGCAAGCAGCATTGCGTGAAATGCCTCCTTATTCATTTCCTTGTTGTTGGTTTTTTTTTTTAAGTAAGTTTCTACCAGAAATTCATGTATGTCAGTCAGGGTTCTCCAGAGAAACAGAACCAAGCAGAGATACACACGTATACAGAGAGGCAGAGACAGAGAGAAAGAGAAATTCATCATAGGAATTAGCTTCCCTGGTTATGGAGGTCAAGAACCCCCACAATCTGCCACCTATAAGCTAGAAAATCAGGAAAGCTGTTGGTATCATCTCCCCCAAGTCCAAAGAGGCCCAAGAACTAGAAGCTCAAATGTTTGAGGGCAAGAGAAAACGGATGTACCAGTTTAAGAAGAGAAACAGAGTTCTCTCCTCCTTCACCTTCTCGTTCCATTCCACCTGATGCAGCCCACAGGGATGTGGGCGGATTTCTTGACTCAGTCTTCTGAATCAAATGCTAATCTCCAGAAACAGTCTCACAAACACACCCAGAACTGTTTTCCCAGCTGGGTGGGCATCCCTTAAACTCGCCCAGTTGACCCGTGAAATTAACCATCACAGGAGGTGAAGAAAATAGCAAAGGAGTAAGTAAAACCTCAGGGCCGGGGAAACCAGAGCAGGAAGACCAGGGCAGAGGGAAATAATGCATTGCAGGAATAAAGAGCACCTGGGCCCTCACAGGTGGTATAGGTGAGCCACCAAATTGGCTCTGAGGTTCCCAGTGGCCAAAGGGAAGAGAGAGACAGCTCCTGGAATGAATCGGGTACCCTAGATAAGGATTTTTGTTTTCACTTTTTTCCAGCCACTCTATGAAGGAAGAATTACTACCTCTTGTAGATAAAGGGGACTGAGGGTCAGAGAAAGCCTGATGGGTGCTGAAAACTTGGATTCCAGCACGGGCCAGTCTAGCCCCAGAGCTAAGGAGCGCATCATGTGGGGGCAGGAAACAGCTGCCTGCCCATGCGGTGACATCACACTCATAGCACTGGTGACGCCTTTCTCCTTGTAGTGCTCAGAGCCTCTTCTAAAGAATTCAGGCCTGAACCTGCACCCAGCTCTGCGTGCCTCAGCACAGGGTCCTATGGGGTTGAGCCACAGTGGTACCATGAGTGAGCACAGGCTTTGGAGTCCTCCAGCCTTGGGTTAGGATGTTAATCCCTTCAGTATTAAGCCATGGGATCAGCTCTGGGCTTTGCAACGTCTGACACAGGGTAAGTGTTGAATAAGCCATATTGTTTTCTTTCTTTCTTTCTTTCTTTATTTTTTTTTTAATTTTTAATGTTTATTTATTTTTGAGACAGAGAGAGACAGAGCATGCACAGGGGAGGGTCAGAGAGAGAGGGAGACGCAGAATCGGAAACAGGCTCCAGGCTCTGAGCTGTCAGCCCAGAGCCCGACGCGGGGCTCGAACTCACGGAATGCGAGATCGTGACCTGGGCTGAAGTCGGACGCTCAACTGACTGAGCCACCCAGGCGCCCCTCTTTATTTATTTTTGAGAGAGAGAGAGAGAGAGAGAGAGAGTGATCAGGGGAGGGGCAGAGAGAGAAGGAGACAGAGGATCCAAAGGAGATTCTGTGCTGGTTGCAGGCAGCCAGATGCGGGGCTCAAATTCATGAACCAGGTTAGCTAACCCAGGCACCCCAGAGCTATTCTGTCACTAAATTTTAACTTTTCCACCAAATCGTAACCCAGACTTTTCTAACTTTTGCTTGGAGAGGGAAGAGGGAGGCTGGCTCTCTGAAGCCACCCCTTCTCTGTCTTCCTCTCCCCCTGTCCTGCTTCGGCACCCGCCAGAACCACACCCTGCCATCACCTGACAGCTCCTCCTCTCCGGTCATCTTGGTAGGAGCAGCGAGTTCTCAGCAAGACCATCCCTTTCTGCAAAAGTTCTGCTTCCCAGGAACGCCTGATTCAGAGGACAGTCACATGCCAGTCCCTGACCAGACAGCCCTTCCAGGCACAGACCTTCAATAAACACTGGAGACGGAGAAGTGTCCATGCCTGGCACCACTGAATCAAGGTCACCTGCTTTGCAAGTGGAGTCAGAAGACAACAGAAGCTTCTCTCATCCCCATACTGGATCTTGGATTCAAGGAAAAGATTAAGCCTCGGGAATCAAAATAGGGAGTTCGGGGCCAGAGGAGAGGAAGCCACAGAAACACCTGCCAGGCCCTGCTCAGAGCTTGCTGTAGTCCTGCCTCCCGGGGCACCTGGGTGGCTCAGTGAGTTGAGCGTCTGACTTTTGATTTCGGCTCAAGTCATGATCTTATGGTTTGTGAGATCGAGCCCTGTGTCAGGCTCAGCATGGGGCTCGCTGGGGATTCTCTCTGCACTCATGCGTGCTCACACTCTCTCTCAATAAAGAAATAAACTTTGAAAATAAATTAATTGGGGCACCTGGGTGGCTCAGTCGGTTGAGCTTCCGACTTCGGCTCAGGTCACAATCTCACCGTCTGTGAGTTCAAGCCCCGCGTCGGGCTCTGTGCTGACAGCTCAGAGCCTGGAGCCTGCTTCGGATTCTGTGTCTCCCTCTCTCTCTGCCCCTTCCTTGCTCACTCGCTTGCATGCTCTCTCCCTCAAAAATAAATAAACATTGGGGCGCCTGGGTGGCGCAGTTGGTTGGGCGTCCGACTTCAGCCAGGTCACGATCTCCGGGTCCGGGAGTTCAAGCCCCGCGTCAGGCTCTGGGCTGATGGCTCAGAGCCTGGAGCCAGTTTCCGATTCTGTGTCTCCCTCTCTCTCTGCCCCTCCCCCGTTCATGCTCTGTCTCTCTCTGTCCCAAAAATAAATAAACGTTGAAAAAAAAAAATTTAAAAAAATAAATAAATAAATAAATAAATAAATAAACATTAATTTTTTTT
Organism: Prionailurus bengalensis; assembly: GCF_016509475.1. Lineage (NCBI taxonomy): Eukaryota > Metazoa > Chordata > Mammalia > Carnivora > Felidae > Prionailurus > Prionailurus bengalensis. Next base: position 65,179,716 of record NC_057348.1, on the reverse strand, counting down.
TAAAACATGGACATAATAACTCTTAATTCATGAAGCTGCCATAAACAGTCTACAGGTCCCAACAAGAGATTATCAAGTAACGTATAAGAAAAGAAAATCAGCGTATTTTAATCATCATGGCAATAATTGATTTAGGCAAATATTGCTAATTGAAACTAAAACAGACTTAGTGGGTGAAGGTGCAGAGGAACAGGATATTTGCAGAGCCTCAAAATAGTGTTAACAAATTATTTATTAACTAAAAAACATAGTAACTGTAGAACGGAGCAATGATACCAGAGTTAACACCATCAGCGTCAGAACAAACCAAATTCGTGTGCCCCTCAACACAATGTTGGGAAGGACACAGCATCACTCGCGAAGTCATCCTGCCCCAACACGCATCATCTGAAACATTAGGCAAACCCCAACTGAGAGGAAGTTCTACAAATAACCAGTCTCCACTCCAACAATGTCGATGATATTAAAGACAAAGCCCGGGGTTCTGGGAATCAACAGACACCTGGCAATTCACTGCAGTGTGTGCACCTGTATTGGGTCCCGGACCAGAAACTAAATTGCTATAAAAAAAAATTTAAAGCAACTAGAAAACTGGCATACTGGCTGTAGTTTTGATGACGATCTTGTGTCAATGTTAAATTTCCCGACTTTGATAACTGTATTGTAGTTATGTTAGAAAACATCCTTGTTCTTAGGAAGGAGAAGGGTAAGGATATCTGAAGTCTAAAGGGTAAATGATATGGTACAATCTACATGTGATTTAGGCTCAGGTGCTTTAGGGAAAAAAAACAGATGGAGACATATATAGGTTCATGGATACGTACATACATACATACATACATAGATCCATGGATACGTAGATATAGAGGGTACCTACAAATAAGTAGGGCAAATATTAACAATGGTGGGTCCATGTAAAAGGTACGCAAGTATTCATTACTCTATTCTTGCACTTTGTTGGTGAAATTATTTCACAGTCTAAAATCGAAGAAGGAGGGGCACCTGGGTGGCTCAGTCGGTTAAGCATCCGACTTTGGCTCAGGTCATGGTCTCATAGTTCGTGAGTTCGAGCCTCGTAGCAGGTGAGCTGGAGCCCCACTTCGGGACTGTGTCTCTCTATCTCCCTCTCTCTGCCTCCCGTGGGATTCTCTCCCTCTCTCTCTCTCTCTCTCTGCCTCTTGCTCGCTTGCTCGCTGTCTCTCTAAAAAGAAAGGAAAGAAGGAAAACTGATTAAAAAAATAAAAATAAAATCAGAAAAGGAAAGAATGAGAAGTTACATGTCAGAACATCATAGAATTGGTTCTTAGAAAATTCGGTATTTTTTTTTCCTCTCTGAGTCTCAATTTCTTTACCAGCAGAAAGGAAATCAATCACAACACGCCTCTCACGGGCCTCCCCCAGAACAATGGGCATTGGATGAATCCAAGTTGGCTCTAAGATGTCGAGTGATGATCCCCACAGTACACATACAGAAAAACTGGTGGGTTACATGCGGCTCACCCTTCATTATTCCAAAAGACTTGTACTTCCCGGACTGTGCAAGGTGCATGATGTCCCCTGGGTCAGCACATTTTCTATCCCTGCTCAGTCTTATTCTATGTACAGACGTGTTTTTGTGCCTCATGCTGACTTTAGAAAACATCCAACATGTGAGTAACCTCTAAATTAAAATAATATTAATTAAAACAACAGATGTATTAGGCTTGACACGTAGAGTCGCACTTGACCCGAAGCCCCAGCAGCAATCCCAACACCTGTGTGCTCACTAGAAATGAGCATCAGTGTCAATGTTCAGAAAGTATTTGCTGCCTGGGAAGTTTTCAAAAACTGAGTAGGCAAGGAAATATATTTTTAAACGTGAAGGGGGTAAGTACAACAAACACTAGGATTACTCTGAGCCAATCTAGGCAGAAAGAATACACAGAAGTAGAAATGACCTTAGAGATGCTTTAATCCAGCGCTCTGAGAATAGCAGCCATTTATTGAGTGTCTCGCATACATTGCAGACCGCCTTGCAAGTTGCATGCTATTACTCATTTTCTAGATGAGGAAATTACTCTCAAAGAGTGAACAGAGCTGCTCCGGTCTCACTATTCAGGGGGGTCTCCTAAACCTTGGGGCAGTTTTCTTTCTCTGATCTCCAGAGGTGGTACACGCCCTTTATTGTACCCTGTGGGCTCACACAGGTTCTGTCTTCCTGCTGTGCCCCCTCGCATCTCCTGGGATATAATATTACCAGTATGCTTCTGCTCCAGAAGAAAAGTCTAGGCCAGAAAGAAAGATGGATCTATCTCGACCCAACTGCTTTCTTTTCCTCCAGCAGGTGTCCCTAAGTTTTCCAGATGGTGAGGACACAATGTAGTGTAAGTAAGACTTCAGTGGCATTGGATGATTTGAGTTATTAGCCCCTGCCCATCCGCCATATTGATTTTGCTCCTCTGTAAGCATCGAGGAATTTTTCCATTCAGTCATTGAAGGCTTCTGGCTCAGAATTGCAAAGAGGTAGACAAAACAGATGACATCACGCCAAGGTTCCCCAAACACTTGGGTCTGAGAAGTCCCCTGGCAGCCGGGAAAAAGAAGAAAAAAAGGATGGTTGCAGAACCACATGGTCATGAGACGGACTAGAATTCTAGAAGCCCACGTTGAGCCACCGGAGATCACTCAACTGTCTGAATGACATCTTTTCTCATGAGAGGGTAATTCCGTCAATAGCGAACCATGAGAGCTGGCAAATAACACAGATAGAGAATAATTGGAAGCTATCTCACTTTTCAAACTTGCAAAAAAGAATCTTCAGAAACACATTCAGGAAGCGTGTGAGCGTGGCCAATGCCTGTCTGTCTTATTGGAGGCCATAATCCAGGTGGTGTTTTGCAGGATCCCAAGAGTTTGCTTAAACGCTGGCTCACTTGTTACTCCCAACAGAGAAATAATTTCCTTTTCTGAGAAACTCAGGTGAGCAGATCAATGCTCAAAGCCAGTCAGCCAGCACGCGGAAGCCAGTTTCCTGAGTGCGTTTCTCTTTGCAGGATTGTATACTCCCTGGTTCTCTTGAAAGCATCTTCAACCAAGTCAAACTCCAGTATTATCCCAAGAACAGCCCCCCAAATCACCCTCATATTAAGGCATAACCCATTTGACCAAAATTCCCAGATGACTGATTTTAATGTGTTGCTCAAATTCTGTTGAATGCAGGAATGCACCACTGAAATATCCATTTTGCTGTCAAAATGGTAATCGTGACACAGGGCTGTTCTATTACCCGGAGGCGGAGTAGGCGGCTGCAGGCATTGCAAGAGACGGACTCTACTGAGGCTCTCTACAAATAAAAAATTAAAAATGCACCTGCTGGCACCACTGAACGTCTGTTTCCAAAGGCTCTTATTGTCTCCGCATGACAGGTGGAATGAACTTTCTAAAGCAATTAGACGACCCGATTCTCAAATGCACTGCCAAATTCTGTCCAGCGGTAAAGCAGAAAAGAATCTCCCTGACACGAACATCGCCCTTCCCACCATTGTAAAGCATAAAGGAGTAAATGTTCAGGAGTTTCAGTCAAGCAGGACCTAGGATTTCCCAACAGATGGAGAAAAGAAGCCTTGGGTCAAAAGGTTTCCCATGTCAATGGAAGTCAACCGAGCATCTGGAATGCCCCAATGTTTGTCTGTCAAGTTTGGGCTCCTTCCTCCGGGCCCCCTTAGCACTGGAAGACGTCTGCGCTGTGGGCGGAAGTGACCTAGCTGTGCGTCAGGACCCCAGCTGTGAAGAGCCTGATGGGAAAGACCAGTATGGCAAGCCCTTGGCGTAGTGCCTTGCACAAAGTGCCTGGCACGTGTCTGGAGCTAACTGGAGGAGGAGAATGGACAGGCTCGTCTGTGACCACTGAGCAGGCAGAGCATGCCATAACTCATCTGGTGGTGGGATTTCATCCAAGGCAAGGAACACCCTTTAGTCATCTGCCAAACCGCTGATGGAATGGTTACGAGGAAACCCGTAAGCTCAAGGTGGGCCTCAAGGGAGGGAATCACAGATGGAAAGCAGGAAGGGAGGTCGTGGATGGTGTTTTACTAGAAGGTGAGGCAGAATTAACGTGGAGTTCGTATGGCCCGGGTGTTACATCTTGTGTAAGAGAGAGCTACTCCCCAGGGGGGCTGGCTACGTCTGAGGTGCCAGCCAGCTTCCAGAAACCCCCCGTGGTCCCTTCCCAGGAAGACAACATGGCAGACGTGATCAGATGTTAGCTATAAAAGACCGGCGGCTTCTGTCTTGGGCACTCCTTCGCCTGCCCCAACTCTCTCTCCTTCTCCTCTGTCTCTTTCTCTCTCTCACTCCCTCTTTCTCTCTCTGTCTCTCTCCTTCTCTTTCTGTCTCTGTCACCATTCGCTCTCAGGAAGCCATGCTGTGAACACCCTGTGGGGACACCCACACGGGGGACCCAAAGCACCCTGCCTGCAGTCACGTGGGTGAACTCCGGTCGGGTCCTGCAGCCCCATCAGGCTTCCGGAACCGTCGGGCTGACGTGTCACAGGGTGATGGTTACCGGATATCTGTGACCAGGTGAGACGAATCGGTCTGTGTGGGTGAGGACGGGCCTGGAGGGGTGTGTAAGAGCTCCCTACAATGTGCCCCAAAGGCTGTCCTTAACCAGGGCTGGAGGGACCGACCTGTGAGCACCTCCTTGGGGACCTTGAGCTGCCCTAACAAAGCACCACAGACGGGATGGCTTGAACCACAGAAATTTACGGTCGCATAGCTCTGGAGGCTGGAAGTTCAAGATCAAATCATCGGCAGGCTCACTTTCTTCCCAGACTGTGAGGACAAGATTCCATTCCAGGTTCTGTCCCGGCCATGTACACGGCCTTCCCCCTACCTCTTCCCATTGTCTTCTCTCTGCAGGGTGGGTGCCCCACCCCCCCTTCTCATAAGTCATGTTCAATCAGGACCCACTTAACGACTTCCTTTTAACTTACTTGGCTGAGAAACAACCCTCACCTCCAACTACAGTCACATTCTGAGGCCCTGGGGGTGGGACTTTGACACATGAGTTTGGGCAAGGGACCCAATGAACCCCATAGTACTCCCTTAATCTGTACACTCTCTTAATCCGGCACCTGCCTCATCACCAGGGGAGGAACCAGTCACTCAGGGAGCAGGTGTATTTTTCAGGAAGGGAGCCCGCCCTGTCCCGTCCAGAGTTCTAACGCCCCAGCTTGAAGTCCCTGAGGGAAAGGGCAGTACCGTTGTCTTTGTGCCTCCGCCTAAGGAAGACCAAGAATAAAGACGGTCCTCCATGTCTGTTCCTCCGTGCTTGCTTTTAAAACCACGCCAGTCGCGCAGAGGTGACATTCAGACCAAAGTCAGAGCTGGTAGGTGATCTGTATGTATATGAAGCCCTTTTCCTGTGGTTGGTGAGATTGAAATCTGTATTATCTTTTATTCCATCACGACTGTTCTCCTAAATGTGTGCCCAGAGGCCATTTGCTGTGACGGCTACCTACAGAATTTAGAACAAACGCGTCTCTGTGGCTGCCCCATTATTCAAATGTATGAGAAATATACACTTGGCTGAAAGATTAAATGTTGAAGTACACCTTGTCATTTTTTTTTTAATATTTGAAATTCGCCTTCAAATGGCTATCAAAGATACCAGTCTTCCGCTGCTGTCGAAGGGAAAGGAGACCCTCTTTAGTGTCTGCCACGATTAGATTGCCCTGCGGGTGGCCATACCCCCGAATCATGCGCTTTACTGTGGGTGGTAGGTGACCACATCCACCGACACCCGAGATGTCATAGCCCGAACTGGGGCTGGACAGGAGAGAAACAAGTCCTCCTGCCACTCCCCCCATCCCCCCGCCCCCACCTCCGGCAACCCTCCCACGGGTGGCGTTGGTCATGTGGGATGCGGGCTGGCCAGTGCCCACAAGCAGTAGGTGAGCTGTTTCTTTACAGGAGAATTCGGTAATCAACATAAGCGTCAGAGAAAATATTGCAGACTCTTGAAGTAGCATAGGATTATCAATAACATTTAAGTAAACTTCAGCGCAAATCAGAAAACAGATATTAGTGGGGCGGTGCAGTCAGTTAAGATCCAACTCTTGGTTTCGGCTCAGGTCATGATCTCACGGTTCATGAGTTCAAGCCCCGCATCAGGCTCTGTGCTGACAGTGTGGAGCCTAGCTGGGATTCCCTTTCTCCCTCTGTCTCTGCCCCTCCTCTCCCACCCCGCCTCACTTTCTCTCAAAATAAAGAAATAAACAGATGTTAGTAAAGAAAGTGAACAGGTCTCAGAGGAGGCCAGGGGCTGGAGACTGCTGGTCTCAGCGGTTCACTCCCATTTCTGAGCGCCTGAGAACCAAATGCTTGGCCAGTACCAGCAACAATGGTACTGGCTGGTGCTGGGGACTGAGTACCAGATGGGGACACAGGTCCTGTTTCTGCCTCAGGGGACGTAGTTCGGGTGATAGCAAACAAAGCAAAGTATTGCCCACAGTTCAGTTAAATTTTGACGTGAGAACTCAAGGTAATTAACACGACAAAGTGCCTAGCACAGAGCAGACACTCAAAAACTGCTTGTTGTTCTCAATGAACTGAACAGTTTCCCTGGGGCGCGGACGAAGCTTATGAACAATCGTGAATTGTACTGATTGCGGGAGCAAGGAAGGTTAACACGGGGAGGCTTAATGGATCATATAACCTTGAGTCCGGTAGGAGATCCTGGCTCCCCATCGCTGCGGCCTCCTATTTGTTCAGCCAGACTAATTTCTCTCCCCTAATTTCACTGTCTGGGAGAGCTCATTAAGAGATTTACCTGATCAGACTGAACGTTTCTTTGCTCAATCCGTCTCATTACGCTTCCGACACCCCCTGTCCTGGCCCCAAACATTTGAATTTCATAGCTTCCATTAATGCAAATAGAATCTCATCAGGGTCTAAAGACTCCTAGGAGAGCGGAGGTTCAATGTCTTCAGTTGAATGCAAAAGGGAGTAGCCTCCCCTTGGATGGTTCCCTTGTTTACAATGTGTTTTCCTTCGGTCAGAGGTGAGATCACCCGAGCCTGAGAAAGGAATGAATGCATTTCAGATTCGCTCACTGTCTGAAGGAACCCAGCTCACTTATTCAACCTCAGACCCGGCCGAGAGGATGTTCCCGATGAGCTGAGAGGAGGCACGAAGTAGGGAGCAGGTGGCATGGAATTTGTAACTTTCAAACCTGGTGGATGCTCACGCCCAAAGGAAGGAGACTTGTGAAAGAGAAGCAAAGTACTGAAGAGGAAACCTCTCTGTGAAAAGTGCGGTTCCAGTAAGAAACCCCGGCTGCTGCGCAGGGGGGCTGGAGGAGCAGTGTGCATTTGAAGCCTCATCTAAGCGGCCACCAGCTGTAAGACCCTGGCGGCACCCCTGGGCATGCACTTGCCTCCTTGTGAAAAACAGGCCTAACTATCTTGACCTCAGAGCTACAGGGGCCTAAGAGCTGCCAAAATGGACACTTGCGGCATAGACGGGGGGAAGAGCAAATCTCCGTGAGAATCGAGGTAAAGAAAACCCGCTGCTAACAAATGCAAAACACTCAAGCCTGGTGGTCAGTTCGTACAATAATGGAAATTAATATAGTTAACCCAAAAAAGCAGACCGAAAACAAGTTAATTGTTAAAGAAACTGAACAGTCGGGGCGCCCCGGGGCGGGGGGTGGTTAATTGGTTGAGCATCTGACTTCAACTCAGGTCATGACCTCGTGGTCTGTGGGTTTGAACCCCGCATCGGGATCTGTGTTGACAGCTCAGAGCCTGGAGCCTGCTTGGATTCTGTCTCCCTCTCTCTCTGCCCCTCCCCCACTCAGGCTCTCTCTCTGTCTCTCTTTCTCAAAAATAAACATTTTAAAAAATTAGGGAAAAAAAAAGAAAACTGAACAGTCTGCATGCAGACATGCAAACACTCGTACAAATATAAGGAATTAGGAAAGAGCTGATTTCCTTCTTATACAAACGGAAATAAAAGAATTTTAAAAAGCTGAAGAAAAAAAAACCCCAAGTCATTATTCAGCTATTAGGAGCTCAGTTCAAGAATTTAAAAAGGGTCTTGTAGGAGAACATGAGGGGAAGTGACTCTCAATAGGGAACAAAAAGGCCAAAACCCTAAATAAAAACCCACACATCACTTTCTGCAGTGTATTAAAAACACATAATGATCAACAAGGGTCTCTCTCAAGAGCACAAAGGTTCTACAACATCCGAAATCCTAACAATATTCCCTATTCGCAGGTTAGAAAAGAAAACTCTGTGATCATTTCAAATGATGCTTGACAAAAGGTGAAATTTAATGTCTATTTATGATTAAAAGGGCATTGAGCAAGCGGGCTGGAAATAAATGATTTCCTTAGCCTGGCAAATGACCGCGGACAGAAACCCAAAGTCGATACCATAACTAATAGTAAAACACTAGATGCATTCTAGTTAGAGGCCGAATAAGGAAAGGATACAAATTCTTACCACTTCTGGTCCACCTTGTGCTGGAGATCCCGGCCAGTGCAACGAGAGGAAAATGTCCTTCAAACATAAGAAGGATAACGGGGCGCCTGGGTGGCTCAGTTGGTTGAGCGACCGACTTCGGCTCAGGTCATGATCTCGCGGCTCGTGGGTTCGAGCCCCGAGTTGGGCTCTGTGCTGACAGTTCGGAGCCTGGAGCCTGCTTCAGATTCTGTGTCTCCCTCTCTCTCTGCCCCCTCCCCACTCACGCTCTGTCTCTCTCTGTCTCTCAAAAATGAATAAATGTTAAAAAAAAAATTTAAACATGAGAACAATAATACGGAGAAATGAATCAAAGTGTCTTCGTTTGCAAACAATGTTCTTAATTGCAAGCATGTCCTTTCCAACAGAGGCAACAAAGAATTTATTTAAAAATGCTTAAAAATAAAATAGCAAGATGCCTGGATGTAACAGAGATTCTCTCCTTGCCCAAACTCTCCATGAGGTCCCCGAACTTTCCTATGAGGCTTACTTCCACTTTGCTCTCTGCACTGCAGAGATTCGTTTTACTACGAAACCTGATTAAGTCAGTTCCGCCAGCATTCCCCACTTTCTGTAGCTGATGGGGTTCCTTATCCTCCGCCCTCCCCCACGGGAAGCCTCATCACCCTGGCCCGTCTTCAGCAAGGGTTCTATTAGTTTGGGTTTGCCAGAATCCCGAAACCCTCATGTTTTCTCCTAGTATTTTCTATCCACTGACCACCCTCTGCTCCTTGGCTACAAATTCCCACCAGCCGGTGCTACATTCAGAGTTAAGCCCAATCTCTCTCACCTGCTGCAGATCCCACTATACTGGTCCCTCCACCCATCATCATGGTGCCCCTTGAAATAAAGTTTGCCTTGCCTTGCTTTTTTTTTTTTTTGCTTTTTTAAATGTTTATTTATTTTTGAGAGAGAGAGACACAGACAGAGCATGAGTGGGGAAGGGGCAGAGAGAGAGGGAGACCCAGAATCTGAAGCAAGCTCCAGGCTTTGAGTCATCAGCACAGAGCCCGACGTGGGGCTCGAACCCACAAACCGTGAGATCGTGACCTGAGCCGAAGTCAGTCGCTCAATGACTGAGCCACCCAGGTGCCCCCAAGTTTTTTTTTCCCATTAAACAGATACACGATAAGCATGCAAACATCAGCAATATTCTTGTACACCAAGCAAAAACTAAAACGTAATACAATTTTAAAATACGACTCCATTCTCAAGAGCAACAGGAAGCATGAGGCGTTTGGGATAAAAACTTCTAAGATATTTAGAAATTCAATAAGATAAGCTGCAAATTGTTTCTGAATGAAAAATGAAAACCTGCGTAAATGTAGGATATCCTTATAGCTATCAGTATAGTTTGAGAGGTAGACGCAGACACAGACCTAGAAGAGAAGTAGATACAGATACAGGTGCCCACAGGTATGATACGGATGCAGGGATAGACAGAAATAAAGATGAGACGGAGACATAGATACAAAAAAGTGGGATACTAAATGCAATGAACATATGAATTCTTACCCTCCCCCCGATTTATTTATAAGTTTATTGCAATTACACTCAAAATCCAATGAGGTAATTTGCAGAACTTGGCAAGCCAAAATTTATGTGGAGCAGAGAGCCAGGACGAGTTAAGACAACTTTGAAGAAAAGCATAAGGAAATAGACTTTATGTTGTTTTATTATTCAAGTAAAAAAAAAGGGTAGAATATAAATCAATAAGAAAAAAGAAACCCAAACAGAAGCCCATAGATATGACATACCAATATATGACAAAGGCAGCATTATAAGTAAATAGGATAAGGATGAATTATTCAAGAAATAATGTTGGAAACTGACTATCCAAATAGGAAAAATATACAGTAACTCACAACATAGAGAAAAACAACCCCATAAGGAATAAAGTCCTACACATGATAACCAAACCTTCAGACTGTAAGCCGAAAAAAACATATATCATTATGACTTCAGGCAGAGAAAGATTTCTTTAAAAAGACACAAAAAACACAAAAGATGAAGAAAATATTGGGAAATATGACTATTGAAATTTTATTTTTTTAACTTTTTATACTGCTTCATTGAGGTATGATTGATGTTTTTAAAGAGTGGTGGACTTTTTTTTTTAATATTTTTTTATTTGGGGGTCGCCTGGGTGGCTCAGTCGGTTAAGCATCCGACTTCGGCTCAGGTCAAGGTCTCACGATTCATGGGTTCGAGCCCCGCTTTAGGCTCTGTGCTGATGGCTCAGTGCCTGGAGCCTGCTTCAGATTCTGTATGTCCCTCTCTCTCTGCCCCTCCCCGCTCACACTCTCTCTCTCTCTTTCAAAGATAAATAAACATTAAAAAATATTTTTGGGGGTGCCTGGGTGGCTCAGTCGGTTAAGTATCCAACTTCGACTCAGGTCATGATCTCACGGTCTGTGAGTTCGAGCCCCGCATCAGGCTCTGTGCTGACAGCTCAGAGCCTGGAGCCTGTTTCAAATTCTGTGTCTCCCTCTCTCTCTGACCCTCCCCTGTTCATGCTGTCTCTCTCTGTCTCAAAAATAAATAAACGTTAAAAAAAAATTTTAATATTTTTTTCATTTGGGTATAGTTGACAATGTCACATTAGTTTAAGCTGCACAACACAGAGATTCAACTTCTCTATACTTTATGCTGTGCTCACCACAGGGTAGCTACCAGCTGTCACCATACAACATTGTCACAGTATCATTGACTCTATTTCCTATGCTGTGCCTCTTCTTCCTGTGACTTATTCATTCCACACTTGGAAGCCTGTATCTCCCTCCCCATCAACCATTTAAGCCCATCCACCCACTATGTTAAGTTTTCAAACTTCTGCCCCACAAAAGACAAAGATGAACAAAGTTTGGGGCGCCTGGGTGGCTCAGTCGGTTAAGCGTCCGACTTCGGCCCAGGTCACCATCTTGCAGTCCGTGAGTTCGAGCCCCACGTCGGGCTCTGGGCTGATGGCTCAGAGCCTGGAGCCTGCTTCCGATTCTGTGTCTCCCTTTCTCTCTGCCCCTCCCCCGTTCATGCTCTGTGTCTCTCTGTCCCAAAAAATAAATAAACGTTAAAAAAAAAAAGATGAACAAAGTTTAAAATAAATCACGCGATGAATGGGTGAAGGAGAGGTGGTATATATACACAATGGAATATTGGTGATCAACAAGAACGAAATCTGGCCATTTGCAACAACGTGGACGGAACTAGAGCGTATTATGCTGTGAAATAAGTCAGTCGGAGAAAGGCGAATATCACAGGATCTCACTCCTCTGTGGAATTTAAGAACACAACAGATGAACATGGGAAGGAAAGAAAAAATAAGATAAAAACAGAGAGGGAGGCAACCCTAAGAGACTCCTAAACACAGAGAACAAACTGAGGGCTGCTGGAGGTGGGTGGGGACGGGCTAAATGGGTGATGGGCATTAAGGAGGGCACTCATTGGGATGAACACTGAGTGTTGCATGTAAGTGGTGAATCACCTGGTTCTACTCCTGAAACCAGTACCACAGTGTATGTGAACTAAATGGAATTTAAATTAGAAATAAGAGTTAAAAAATAAAAATTAAGTCACAAATAGGCTTAAAAAAATGCTTCAGAGGCGTACATAGGTAAAAGAACTAGTATGAAAAATATGCAAATAGCCACATATTATATACAAATTATATCAAATAAACAAACAACCCCGATAAAAAAATTGAACAAATGACATTAGCAGTTTTCCAACAAAAGAGGAAATCCAAATAGCCAAGACACGTGAAAAGACACAGGTCATGTAAATAATAAATAAAATAATAATGTACCGTTTAATATCCATGAATTGGGCAAAAATTCTAAAAGTCTGGCAGCGTGCCAGAGAAACTGTGGAGAACGGATATTGGTGGGGGAATAAATCCGTGCAAGTGCTTTGGAACCAATTTGCAGCAATCAAAGAAAGTTGAAAACATATATGCCTTTTACTTGGTAAGTTCACTTCTAGTGTTTATCCCCAAATAACGTTGGCCTGTATGCTCAAGGCAGAATGAAGGTGAATGCCATTTTAGCAACAACGGCAGTGGCAAAACATACGCCAAACATCCCTCAACAGAACAGAATAAATTCTAGTCCATTCAGACAATAAAATACGATACAGAAATGAAACTGAATGAGAGTCGTGAGTGTTGACACACGTAAATCGCAAACTATAATAACTAAACAAGAAGACGTTGCAAAAGCATATGTAGGATGTCTTAGCATTGTGTGGTAGGGTCCCCTCCCTAAGGAAAGGAATTAAAAAAAACAAAACAAAACACCTCGAGGCCACTGGCTACACGCCTATGTGACAACATCCCTCATGACCTTGTAACGTGAGACCACTTAATCAGACTGCATGTTAGCGTGTTGCCGTATATGGGAAACAAAGAATGAAAAAACATAAAAAACTATGCCATGTGGTGATCAGGGCTCAGTTCCTCGGGTACGAACCCAACTGAGCAGTACCGGCACGAAGAAAGTTGCTTCCTGGAGAGAAAAGCCTCCATCTCAGGACCCTCTGTGTGAGAATCCTGTTACAGTTGAACAACAAAGTGAGCAATGTCATACTGTATATGGTTTATGGATAGAGGACAGTCTTCTTTCTGGTATGGCCACCTGGCTCCTAGCAGAAAAAAACCCGATGACAGCAACTATGTAATCTTTGAAAAAAATAACAAATGTAAGGCACCTTATACTAAACCAACACAGGCTGAAGTTAGAAATTGACACTTGGGAAAAGGGAAAGGAAAAGTGAGAATTTTCCGTTTGGGGACTTTTAGCCCAAGTCTGTGCCAGGAAGTATCTAAGACTCCAAAGGAAAAGTCATAATCTCACTAGACCAAAAAATAGTAACAATAAAATTAAACAATGAACCTGGTTTGGGGATAGCATAGCTGATGAAGAAACAGGGAGATAATTGCCAGAAAGGAGAAAGCCAGAGAGAGAGAGAGAGAGAGAGAGAGAATCCTATATTTGATGTATAAGCTCTACCGAAATCCCTGAGTCATAAAGGAGAAAGTCAGAGAGAGAAAGGGAGACAGAGAGAGAGAGAGAATCCTGTATTCGGTGGATAAATGCTACCCAAATCCCTGACTGATCACCCATGTAATGTTCATGGGGTAAATACTAGCCCAACTAACTAGCCCAACTGACATACAATAATTAAACTGAAATTTGAGCTCCCAGGACCTCCAGGGAAAAAAATATAGTTTCAGCCAATTATCTGACTGCTTAAAAAAGAATAATTATGTTTCCAGAAGAACTTAACAGAAATCAGGATTTCTACAACACATCAATCGCAAGTTCTAAGATGTACCTCCCTGAGGCAGAAGGAAAACCTAATTATTCTCAGAAGGAAGGCAACAGAGACCAATCTCCAAATGAACCAGATGGTAAATTAGGCACAAAGGGCTTTAGGGATGTTAAAACTACCCCCAAAAACAAAAGGAAAACATGATCGCAATGAATAAGAAAATGGGATCTCAGCAGCACAAGAGAGAGACTAAGAGAGAAGAACCGGAGACTCTAGAACTGAAACCGTAGCATCTGAATTTATTGTTTTATTCACCAGAGACACTCACAGAATGGAGGTGATGGAGGAACGTGTCGTGTCCTCGATACCCTCCGACCCATCGTAGCAATGCTCCAAGCCAAAGAGCAGAGACCAGAAGAAGTGAGCAGAGCCCCTGGGACCAGTGAGAAAAACGTGGAAATGTCTGACGTACTCGAAATTGGAATCCCGTGAAGGAGAGGAGAAAGGGAAGGAGAAGAAAGGAGAAAGAGCTTATGGCAGAAAATGTATTTGAAGAAACACTGACCCCAAACTGCGCAAAGTTAGCGAAACACAGAAATTCACAGGTTGAAAAAGCTCATGGACCTTTAGCAAGATTCACACCCAGAAAACTACACCTGGGCCCAGTAGTCATACGGAGACGCATTGCGTATACGAGAATGACAATTTGGGTTTTTTTTTAATTTTTTAATTATTATATCGATTTATTTTGGGGGGCGGGGAAGGGCAGAGAGAGAGGGAGACACAGAATCCCAAGCAGGTTCCGGGCTCCGCACTGTCAGCACGGAACCAGACACGGGGCTTGAACTCACAGACCGTGAGATCATGACCTGAGCCGGAGTTGGACACTTAACCGACCGAGCCACCCGGGCGCCCCTCAGTAATTTTAGATTCTCTACGAGAGACAGCGGTCTTTCAGGAACGTGAAAGTCACAGTCACCTGCACGTAGCACTGCCTCTCTAGGTTGAAATTGTTCACCTTCTCTTTTGGTTTCTTTGATATTTCCGCACCTGTCTCTGGATCCCTGTCTTTTCCTCGTGCTCACCCTGCTCTTCTCCCTACGCGCTCCCCTGTCTTCCTTGGACACCCATTCTCCTCTCTCCGCCTCCTCCTTTCTCCTCCGCCCGCACCCCGTCCTTCTAATGGCCTCTGCTGCACACCCTCTCCTTTTCCTTTGGCTCCTGAAGAATGACAACGACAAACTGGAAATAGTGAAGATCTGACGTATTCACGGTCCACACGCGTGCCCGGATACATCGGCAGTATTGAAATACTGATGGCAAAAGCCCCTGTGTTGGTTTGGTAGAAAACTCTTATTCACCAAACCCAAGGAAAGGGCAGGAGCCCACAAGGTAATTTTTAATCTAAGCAACTTTATCAAACTGCTCTTTTGAGTCGGTTCATCCTAAGCCAGAGGAAGTTACGTGATCAGGAGAGGCAAAGTCATGGGGGGACCCCGGTTGTCATTCATTAAAAAGGGTCAGGGCTGTGCATTTATAATCTATGGGTGCCATCCCAGCCGTCAGCAGGTGGTTGTCTGGCCCCTGGAACCCAAAAGAAACTGAGTCAGGACCCACTCGTTAGGAAGCGAGCGGGGAGCCTGGTGGACAATGCAAGGTCCCTGGGGAGTGTTTTATGTTGTACTCAGGGCTCTGCCCTAGAGCGACAGTCAGCTACAGACCCCAGCCACGGGCTTCTAAAATCCTACGGTTTTGTTAATATTTTGGCATGCACAATAATTTCTATTCCAGGTTCCAGCGAACGTGAACAGACAGTTGCTCCTTTTGCAGGATAGTTAGATATTAAAGCGTAGACGAGTTGTTTGAAGCTTGCTACCTGCCCCCTTTCCCTGCCCCCTGCCCACCAAATAGGGAGGGGACAATGTGGAAGGGAATTTAGGAAAGTGTTGAGAGCAGGGACAATGGGGACAGAGAAAGGCTGGCCTCAGCGAGAATACCTTGGCCTTTACTAGCCAGATTGCCCCAGGCCATTTGCTTCGCTTTGAGCGTGCTTGTTCATTCATTTACTTTTTGCAAAGGTGTGTGTCTGTGTCCATGTATGTACATATATGTATGTGTGTGTATGTGTATAATTATGTGTGTGTGTATGTACTTATGTGTATATACGTGTATTTTATCCGTCAAACAGGCACCCACCCCTCTTGTTGAAGTACAAAGACAATCACTTATATTTTCTGGTATTGTTACAATCCTATTTCTGGGCATTTTTTTAAAATTCAGACTCTGCTATTTTTGACATTTCTGCTTTAGAATTTTTTTTTAATGTTTATTTTTGAGACAGAGAGAGACAGAGCATGAATGGGGTAGGGTCAGAGAGAGAGGAAGACACAGAATCTGAAACAGGCTCCAGGCTCTGAGCAGTCAGCACAGAGCCCGACGCAGGGCTCGAACTCACATACCGCAAGATCGTGACCTGAGCCGAAGTCGGATGCTCAACCGACTGAGCCACCCAGGCGCCCCGACATTTCTGCTTTAGATGTTACCCTACTATGAGGATGGGGATTTAATCTCTAATATTTCACCCCGGAAACACTCACTGAGCTCTCCTTCCGCGAGTACCCCAGGACAGTTACAGCAAAAATCGTGTTTAGCTCGAACTCATCTGTTTACTGTTTTATGAATGTGTCATGAGTCACAGGCGGGCCACGGCGTCGGATTAGATTCCATTTCGGGTACAATTTTGTGTTTCCCCCTAGAGTAGGTAATGGCTCTCTCTCTTTGCGACCCGACTCCTCTGCCTCTCTCCCTCTCCTTTCCTCTCAGTGGACAGAGGGAAGCTCCTCCCTCTTCTCCGTCTTCATTAAAGCATCCCCAAAACCTTGCACAGAAGGGTGAGTCCGGGTTCAGGACGTCCAAGCACGAGCTCCTTCTCTGTGCGACAAAGGTACCGTCCTCCGAACTTCTTTCACCATCCTATTGAGGACTTTCCTTGCCTCTCCCAGGTAGGATGCCTATCTATTTCGTAGACCCTGCGCCCTTCTCGTTATTGCTTACAACCTCAAAATGTGGAGGAACACATTCTCCAGATGTGAGAGCTAAAATTTGTTTTAATATTTTTTTACGTACTTAAAGAGGGAGAGAGAACATGTGCATGCACATGGCAGGGGCAGAGAAAGAGGGAGAGACTCCCAAGCAGGCTCCACGTTCTCAGCACAGAGCCCGACGCTCTGACCCAGTGAGATCACCACCTGTCCGAAATCGAGTTGGACGCTTCACCCATTGAGCCAACCAGGTAACTCTGAGAGCTAAAATCTTGAAATGTATATGCCTGGGTAGGCCGGTGATCTACTCACACAACTGGTTGGATATCACACTGGGTGCAAATTTCTGACTTGGAAGGAGTTTTCACAACCCGTTTTTCTCCGACGTTCTGAAAGGTCACCATCTTGTTATTTCGCACACACCTATTTCCGCCCATGTCGCTGGGCATTCAGGCAAAGCACTCAACCTGGAGACCCCTGTCTTTAAGTCTGAGAAATTATTTCTTAAAAATGAGTTGCTTTGCAGCATCTATCACATGGATACTGGGCCTCTGGGGCTTCTGTTCAGTGTTCTGGTCTTTCCGTCTTTTAGCTCTACTTTTGAAGGCAAAAGTCTATCTTCAACTTTATCTACCATCTGTCTACTTAATTTTTCACAACTGATACTTTTTTGTTTATTTCCGGGTGATTTGTTGTTGTTGTTGTTCTCAGACTATTTTTACTTTTTTAATGCTTAATTATTTTTGAGAGCGAGAGACAGAGCACAAGCAGGGGAGGGGCAGAGAGAGAGAGAGAGGGGGCCACAGAATCTAAAGCAGCTCCAGGCTCCGAGCTGTCAGCACAGAGCCTGACGCAGGGCTGGAACTCGGGAATCGGGAGATCGTGACCTGAGCCAAAGTTGGATGCTCAACCAGCTGAGCCACCCAGGAGTCCCTGTTCTCTGACTTTTTTAAATCAGCCCCCATATTCCTACTTCACAGGTGTCATATTTTCTCTTATCTTACTGAGGATTTTATAGATTTTTCCAAGTTTTCCATTCTCTACGTATGTTATGTTTACTCCACTGTGTTCATTTGTTTTGTTTTGCGTTTGTTAATCGTGCAGGG
Source organism: Prionailurus bengalensis (assembly GCF_016509475.1). Classification (NCBI taxonomy): domain Eukaryota; kingdom Metazoa; phylum Chordata; class Mammalia; order Carnivora; family Felidae; genus Prionailurus; species Prionailurus bengalensis. The sequence continues at coordinate 65,161,797 of NC_057348.1, read as the reverse complement.
TTTTTTGTTTTTTTTTTTAATTTTTTTAACGTTTATTTATTTTTGAGACAGAGAGAGACAGAGCATGAACGGGGAGGGTCAGAGAGAGGGAGACACAGAATCCGAAACAGGCTCCAGGCTCTGAGCCGTCAGCACAGAGCCCGACGCGGGGCTCGAACTCACGGACCGCGAGATCGTGACCTGAGCCTAAGTCGGCCGCTCAACCAACTGAGCCACCCAGGCGCCCCTGTCCGGGTTTTTTTTTTAATGTCTTTCAAGTTAGAGGTTTCCTGAAAATATCTGGATATTCTTTCTACTGTCTGCTTACATTTATGGGTGAGAGGAAAAGGTCCTTTGAAATGCTCTCTTGTGGATGGGATTTATCTACTCCTGGATTCACCCAAGAAAGACCTCACTTGACCATTTGATGGCTGATCTCCGTACTCAGTTTCTGTAGGGTTTTCTTGCTGGTTGATCCGTTTTGTGGGAAAGGAATTCTTTATTTTTTTTAATAATTTCTAAGTGTATTTCTTATTTATTTTGAGAGAGAGTTAAAGAGCGAGTGGGGGAGGAGCAGAGATCGAGGGGACAGAATCCCAAGCCGATCTCACGCTGTCAGCGCAGGCGTCCCATGTGGGGCTCGAACTCACAAACCGTGAAGTCAGGACCAGAGCCGAAATCAAGAGGCGGGCACTTAACCGACTGAGCCACCCAGGCATCCGGATTTCTGTAGGAAAGGAATTCTTTAGTCTTCGACAGGGAATTGGGATTGGTAGAGAGCTGAATTCTTTATAATCCTGGGTGCTAATGTTTTGAATTATCTGGGAATATCATGTCATTTCCTGTAGGTTTTCATTAAATTCCCTGACCTCGCCATTTCTAGTAGATAGTCTACCCGCGGCTGTGCCTGCAGACTTAGAATTTGTCCTTTACAAAGAGGACAATCCCATGTTCCACTAGGGTTAGAAAGATGCAGTGCCTCAGATTCTGTGTCTCCCTCTCTCTCTGCCCCTCCCCCACTCATGCTCTGTCTCTCCCTCTCTCAAACAATAAATAAACATAAAAAAATTTTTAAAAAGAAAGAGGCAGTTGCCAGGCTTATCAAAGTGGGAGAAGGGTCCTGGGGGTCAAAATACCTATTATACAACATTTTCCAAAAAACATCGTCATCTCAGCCCCCACCTCCAGTCCCCGGTTTTGTAAATGCTTGTTTCCTCCATATCCTGAGCTCCTGGGATTGTAAGAAATGAATTTGCTTCCGCTGGGTTTTGGGGGTTGCTACCTCGGATTGCAACCTGTGCAGGCCTGCTACATTGGTGTCCTCTCGTCCATTACCACTTTAAAATGTTACTTCTGGGCGCGCGTGGCCGGCTCAGTCTGTTAAGCGTCTGGCTCTTGATTTCGGCTCAGGTCATGATCTCGCGGTTCGTGAGTTCAAGCCCTGCATCAGGCTCTGCGCTGACAGTGCAGACTGCTTGGGTTTCTCCCTCCCTCTGTCTATATGCCACCCCCCCCCAATAAATAAATAAGCATTTTAAAAATTTATAAAATGCCACTTCTGTGTCTTATCACCTGTTCTCTCTGACCTTGGGGGTACATGCCTTTTAAAAATCGGTTTTCCCATCATTATGGTGATATTTCAGGAGGAAACTGGTAAGCCCACGGCTTCACTCACTGTTCAGGAACCATTTATAAATCTGTCAAGTCAGTTCATCTCTCTGTGACTCAGATTCCTTCTCTCTCAAATGGGTATCACAACTTCATGAGGTCATTTTAGGGATTTGGGGGATACTCCCTATGAAGTGCTCAAACAGGAAGTTAGGGAAACCCAGGCACGAGGTGAGAAGTGTGGGTCAATCCTTCCAAACCATAGCAGGCAGTTAAAAAGAACCCACCCAAGGGGTACCCAAGGGGCTCAGTCAGTTAAGCATCTGACTTCTGCTCAGGTCATGGTCTCACCACTCATGAGTTCGAGCCCCACGTCGGGCTCTGTGCTGACAGCTCGGAGCCTGGAGCCTGCTTCGGATTCTGGGTCTCCCTCTCTCTCTGCCCCTCCCCTGCTCATGCTCTGTCTCTCTGTCTCTCTCAAAAATAAATAAACTTTAAAAAGGAAATTTTTTTCGGGCGCCTGGGTGGCGCAGTCGGTTAAGCGTCCGACTTCAGCCAGGTCACGATCTCGCGGTCCGTGAGTTCGAGCCCCGCGTCGGGCTCTGGGCTGATGGCTCAGAGCCTGGAGCCTGTTTCCAATTCTGTGTCTCCCTCTCTCTCTGCCCCTCCCCCGTTCATGCTCTGTCTCTCTCTGTCCCAAAAATAAATAAACATTGAAAAAAATATATTAAAAAAAAAAAAAAAGGAAATTTTTTTCAAGTGGTTGTCAAACTGCCTCCCCAGGGGCACAGTGTTTTCTGAGCTGCTCAGAATTGTCCCGCCCCCGGAACGCAGTAAGAGAATTCTTGTCACTGAATCTCATGACTCCATGAACTAAATCATCCTACCCTTAATTTTCAAGTATTTTGTCCACTAATGTATAAAAACACTCAGTGCCTACTCCTGTTTCTGGACTCCAGCCCTTCTGAACACACATCCGGAGCAAAAACTAAGCAAAATGCCTCTGAGCCCCCAACACTGTTTGCAGCCCTGGTTCTTTCCACAGACACCATGGCCAGAATCTTGTTAACCCCCATGTCTCCACCCGCCACTGTGGATTCTTTTACACACGCCACAACGTAGTGAACGAATCTCTCTGCGTGGGGATTCGGTATGTTTCAAATATCTCATCGCTACAAATAATGCCAAAGACATTTCAGAGTCTCCTTTCACGGGGAGACGTGTTTCCTTAGGATTACCCGATATTCTATGTTAGTGGAATTTTTTAAAAAATGCAAAAACAACCAATATGCTGAGCATTGGGAGACAGAGAGCTACATCTTTAGGAAGATTTTATGAAAGAATTTAGGAAGGTTATTACTTTGCCTTTTCATGTTTATTTATTTATTTTGAGAGAGAGAGAGAGAGAGAGCACAAACAGGGAAGAGGCAGACAGAGAGGGAGAGAGAGAATCCCAAGCAGGCTTCATGCTGTCAGCGCAGAGCCCGACGTGGGGCTCAATCTTACAAACCGGGAGATCACGACCTGAGCTGAAACCAAGAGTCAGATGCTTAACTGACTGAGCCACCCAGGCGCCCCAGAAAGTTATTATTTTAAATGGTTAATATTTTTTATAGGGTAAGCTTTCTTCATCTACATGGAAATATCACTTCAGCAAATGGCCTCATTCCCCCAAAATGTCAAGGAATATTAACCTTTCACTGGACAGAATCCAATATAGATAAAATTAGTAACAGCTAACAGATAACTGTCCTTTCCCTCCGTTTTGACTATGACTTTCACTCTCCAGAAAAAGCTTGGAAACAGAAGAGGGTCGACACAGACCTAAGGACATAGCGACACTGGCAGGGCCAATTTTGTTCGTGATTCGTACAATGACGCTGAGGTTCAAGGAAAGCAAACGACTCGCCCAAGGTCACAAGCAAGGTCACAGCAGAGCTTGGAGCTCCAAATGCCCACGTCCCGGGCAAAGTTTTATTCTGGATAACATTGGTTTGGTCAAAGCCACGTGCGCCGTTGCCCGCCCGAAAGGTGGATTGTTCAATTCCTCAAGGAAAGGCAAGGTTTCCAGTGTAGAACAATACCGCCTTGCCAGTTACTTAAAGGTGTCTCAGAGGAAGCCCTCAGGAGAGGGTATTTCTAGGTATTTGGGGTTTGGCGTCAAGGGGTCCAGGTGGGTCTTGAAGGTGGGGAGCTGATTGGCTATGGAGAGGCTCGTGATTTAGGATTGGTAAATGCAGTGAAGGGTGCATCGTCAGCCCCTCTTGAAAAGTAAACTATGATGTGATGGGTAGACTGTCTGCTCAATAGTTCTTGCGAGAAGAGCTGTCCACCCACAGAAACTGGTTTACAGGAAAGTCCTACGGCAGACGTCGAATCATGGGTTGGCTCACAGCCTTATCTTTGCAGGATTTCCAAGAATCTCCCGGCAGAGAGTTAAGTCCTGATGGTCGAAGCTCTCCACCCTGAGAGTCCAATTCTGTGACTGCAGGTGATTTCAACTCTCAGTCACTTCATGAAGGAGCCTGTGGTAAAGATGCAGCTAGTTGCTTGGCCCTCTTAGGAGGTGACTAGGGAGTCTGTCGTAGGCATTGATGAATCGGCAAGATGCAGAGTATCATAGACACTCATCCGGTTATCGTCACTGTTAACAATTCCTATCGCATCAAAGATTTTTAAGAATACAAGGCATGGGAGCATCCATACTTACAGCTGAATTTCCCTAAAGTGATTATTCTGGTCTGGAGGTCAGGGTTGGGGCTGAGCCAGTCAAGACCACTCAGGACCAGTCAGAACTAGTCAGGATCTTCTTTAATCCAACCCCCATTACGTTTTTGAACTTCTGATTAAGTATCCACTGAACACCCAGCACTGAGCTAAGTATCAGGTGCATCTTAAGAGGTTTGTGGCCCATGAAGAATACGGACGAATATGTAAACATCATCATTTTTATGGAGTGAGGTGGCGAGGAAAAGTCATGCAAAGAAAATGATATTCATTGTGGCTATATGTTTATGTCCTCTCAAAATTCCTGTGTGGAAGCCCTAACTCTCAAGCGATTGTGTATGGATGTGGGGACTTGGGGAGGTGATTAGGGTTGGAGAGGTCATGATGGGTTCATGAGGGTGGGATGCTCATTATGGGATTAGTGCCCTTATAAGAAGAGGAAGAGACCTCCTGTCTCTCTTCTCTCTCTCTCTCTCTCTCTCTCTCTCTCTCTCTCTCTCTCGACATTTGCTGAGGAAAGCCAATATGAATACACAGTATGAGGTCCATGGGGTACAAGCCGGGAATCAGGTCCCCACAGACACCAGATCTGATGGTGTCTTGATCTTGGACTTGCCAGCCTCCAGAACCATGGGCAGTAAATGTCTGCTGTTTAAGCCATCTGTCTGTGGTTCTTTGCTATAAATGGCATGAGCTGACTAAGATATCATTCAAACTGGGTCATGAAGGCAATGGATTTTGCCAGGTAAAGTTGGGAGGGAAGGTCTTTTCACAAAGAGCACATCAAGTGACCTCCAGAAATGACATAGTCTGAAAACATTGGAGGGGTTGACTGGGTGGCTCAGCCGGTTAAGCATCCAACTCCTGATTTCGGCTCAGGTCATGATCTCATGATCGGTCATGAGGTCAAGCCCCGTGTCAGACTCCACACTGAGCATGGAACCTGCTTGAAATTCTCTGTCTCTTCCCTCCACCCCTCCCCACGCCCGTTAATGCACACATGTTCTTTCTCTGTCTCTCTAAAAAAATAAATAATTAAATAAATGAAATGAAAACATTGGAGGACACAAGCTATGTGACAAGGGTCCATGAAGGAAGACAGACGTGGGCCGTGTCTTTGAGGGACTTTTATGTCCTTCTAAAGAGCTTACTCCTTAAGCAGATATGAGATCGTGACAATTTCTAAATCTAGATTTTTATTTCAAATCAAGAGTTGATCTGAGTTTCATTCAGATATATCTTGCACTTTGGTGGAGGATTGATTGAAAGGGGAGAAAGAGAAATTGGCCAGCGGTCCATTGGCCAGGGGGCAAAGTCGCTCCCACGTAAGACTAGAAGGGAGCTGCTATGGGCAGCGGAAGCAGGGGAACATCCCAGGACCCCCAGCCGCCATTGTGTGTCTGCAATTTGCTGGCACAACACATAAGGCACATGGGAAAGTGTGAGTTTCTGACTCAGAGGTTGGGGAGACACAGGCTTTGTGCAAATGCCCCCTCAGCCTGATAAATGAGAAAATTAAGAATGAAAGCAAACTTTTTCTTATGGAACTGGTGAATTATCGATCATTCCTTACAGAATCCCTCACCAAGTTACTGTGTAGGTCAACCCGACCTTGGGCAAGAACGGTGCAAAAGTGGACGCTCCTCTTGGTAATAAGCAAGAGTTCTTTGCATGTAGAGCTGGGCACCGTTTGCAGTCATTGGGGTTTGGTTCTGGGAATGGGCTGGGCTCTCCTAAACCCCAAATTCAAGAATGGCATCTTCCAATCAGCTTGGGACCACTTACACTCCTGCAGGAGAATGCAGGGCAGTGGGAAATCATGAGAGATTTCAGGCAAGGACTGCCATAATCGGGGGGCCGCTGACCTAAGGGAGAGAGTCTTCAGTCATCCCTTGTTGACCTACATTCTTGCCTTTGGATCTCCTGGATCCTTTAATTCTGCTTCTGAAAGAAGAATATGACACACTCTTCCCATTTTCATTTGTGATCGGGGTCTAGTAAGACCACAGTGACATGCCTGAGCCTGATGTCGTCTTGAAAACGTGGCGACATCCATCAAGACACATCTGTAGAGGGGGCTCTTCCGAAGTCTCCCCAGATGAGTACACTGCACACTAGTGATGGGAAATCTGGTCTGCTCAGACGTCTCCATCCGAAGGCTTCTGGGACACCCAGTGGGTCAGGTGTTCCCAATGCTAAGGGACAGTTGCTCCGCACCACGAGATGTCAAGGACCCACAAAAAACAACCAGCTAAGATTTCTGAGGACACACAAATTCTAGAGAAAGCAAGGTCACGTTTGGAGTCTCAGATATCCCATTTCTCATCAAGGTGCCTAACTGCTCATGACAGGCTGAGCGTTGTTAAAATAGGAGAGAATTACTGAGCTGTACCCAAGAGTTACAATCCTGGGGTGCAGGGCATACAGCTGTATACACTGACAAGGTTAGGCCTTCTAGAGTGGCTTTAGGCGTTGATACCATCACTCTTTGCTACTTCTGACCTTGGTGAGGTCAGTGAATTCTCCCGCTGTCCATCATCCATACATTACTAGATGCCTGGAGGTGATAATGCTGCTAAGGGGAGTAGGGGGGCTGGAAGTCCTGGACACACAGGTGATTGAGTTCAGACAGGCCTGGAATTCTTCCTAAAAGATGAACTAATTCTAACTTTGAGCATTTGACTTAATGCATGTCAGTCTCAGTTTACCCACCTGTAAAAAGGGAATAATAATATCTTTAGAAGTCTTAGAAGACTGGGGCGCCTGGGTGGCTCCGTCAGTTAAGCATCCGACTTCAGCTCAGCTCATGATCTCACGGTTCGTGAGTTCGAGCCCCGCGTCGGGCTCTGTGCTGACAGCTCACAGCTTGGAGCCTGCTTCAGATTCTGTGTCTCCTTTTCTCTCTGCCCCTCCCCTACCTGTGCTCTGTTTCTCCCTGTCTCTCAAAAATAAATAAATGTAAAAAAAAAAAAATTAAAAAGAAGTCTTAGAAGATTTATCTATAATACACATCAAGCACCTCAAGAAATACCAAGGGTTAGTATTTATTATGTTAATTCTGGGCCAGAGGACTTAGCTGAATAATCTGGAGAAACCAATTCAAAGAGGTGAAGATAGTTTCTGTTTTATGACTTTTCAAAGCTTAATAGTTTTTTTTAATATTTTATTTATTTTTGAGAGAAAGAGAGAGCACACACAAGCTGTGGGGGTGGGCGGTTACAGAGGATCGGAAGCAGGCTCCGTGCTGGCAGCAGAGGCCAATGCGGGACTCAAACTCGTGAACCATGAGATCACGACTCGAGCTGAAGTCAGATGCTTAACCCACTGAGCCACTCAGGTGCCCCGAGGTGACTTTTCAAACGTGTCTTTAAACGCTCAGTCTGGCACTCCGAAAAAACAATGAAGTTAGGGGCATCTGGGTGGCTCAGTCGGTTGAGCTACTGACTCGATTTCGGCTCAGGTCATGATCTCACAGTTCGTGAGATCGAGCCCTGCAACTGGCTCTACACTGACAACATGGAGCCTACTCGGGATTCTCTCTCTCTCTCTCTCTCTCTCTCCGCCCCCTTCTCTGTCCCTCCCTCACTTGCTTTCTCTCCCTCTCTCTTTCTCTCTCAAAATAACTAAAAATAAACTTTAAAAAAATGCAGTTAACTTCAATACACGTCAACGACTTATTTGCAGACCACCCTGTGGTCATTGCCCCACCAAGATCACTCCTTTTTCCCTTGGTGAGCATGGGCAGATGCGGCTGGCGTCAGGGCGGCCACTGCAGGTTCCAGGTCGCGCGGCTCTGTAAACACTCTGAATGGCCACGCGAGGATTGCTATCAAGTGTCGGTCTGAATACTCGAGTGCATGACTTCTGTAAGTCAGCAAAAATGAAACTATAAATCAAAGTCCCTGGGGTAGAAATGTCGCTTCTTGCTAAGCCCTCAGCACACGGGGGACGGTCAGCCATCGTGGTAATAAATGGGTCCGCCCGAAACCCCGAGCAGGAGGTTTTACTTCAAAGGAAATATATTCACTTCTGCCTCCTGCCTTTCCAAATAGCGTTCTATTGGAAATGTGCAAATAATCTTTTATAAATTAGGCACTTGGTCACTGAATTTAAATTGAGATGTAGCTGTGAGGTTCACATCCACTAGCTTCAATGCATCTTGAGAAATCTGCATCCAGAAACCCACAGCTGCAGCCTTCCCTGGCATACAAATAATTTAAATTATGGCTTTTTTCTCACTACCCTTGCCGTATGTATTCTCTGTCTATCACCAGGGAGAAGACAGACCTACGAAGGAAGGAGAGAGGCATCTAATCCTGGCCCCAGACAGAGGTCAGGCCTTCTCACAACCACAGCAGACTCAATGCTTTAAAATTCACAAAGCAGGGGCGCCTGGGTGGCTCAGTGGGTTAAGCATCTGACTTCAGCTCGGATCGTGATCTCACAAAGCGTGGGTTCGAGCCTCGCGGTGGGCTCTGTGCTGACAGCTGGGAGCCTGGAGCCCGCTTTGGATTCTGTGTCTCCCTCTCTCTCTGCCCCTCCCACACTCACACTCTGTCTCTCTCTTTCTCTCAAAAAAGAAAGAAAGAAAGAAAGAAAGATAAAAAAAATTGTTTTTTAATGCAATTGCCTAGCTCCATACTGAAGTTGGCTGCATGCAGGAACCACTCACCCCACCTCCCCCGCCCCCGACCCAGTGGATCTCAAGTCTGGACCAGGAATGGGTCCCAGGGCACACTCATGCTTTCCAAAGCCGTTCATCCTGATATTATGGGGAGAATGCAGCCTCCAACACACTGGCCTTCCAATTTCGATGGAGAAACAGGAAGGGAAACGGTGCTCTCTTTCCAAAGGTCTCAGTCCTGAGCCACCCTAGGTGCCATTCTAGAAACCACTGCATCCATTCGGCCTAATCACCTCCCCACCCACCCCCCCGCCGGGTTATCTACAGATGGGAGAGAGTTTCTCTCCGAGGTCAGAGGGTATCAGACGTTTCGAAATTTTGCCAAGAAGAAACCAGCAGAATATTTTTCCTAATTACCAAAATTACTGTAATTCACAGAATAATCTGAAACAGCTGGTCGCCCATGTGGGAGACAATGTCACATCGTCGCATAAAAATAAACGGGCGCCGGGATCACTGCACTCGTCTATTCTTGCCTGCATTAACTCACAGTCGGGAATGAATGATTGAATCGTGGGTCGCCGTGAATCACGAGCCGCAGCCTTCCCGTGCCATCCAGCGTATTTCCCAGCACGAGATTTTCAGCAACTTGTAGTCAGTGAGACGGCCAAGTCATTTCAAGACTTGAAACGGGAGAATATCCACTTCTCCTGATAACTACAAAAGAAGACGGTTAGCAACTGCTCTCAATTGCTTGACATGAAGGCATGCATGCGTTGAAAATCTCGCATTGAGAGGGATCGTGAGTCTTTGCAAAGCAACCCGGAGCCTACGCGTCTGAGGCTCCCAGACGCTCCTCACACCTGCCTGAAGGCCAAGTCCTTTGAACGAGATCTGTGTTTCCGTGTTCTGCCGATTTAGCTGGGAACTATAAAAGCGTGTCTGGACAAACTTCTCCATTGTAGTCAACGGCTTTGTTCGTGACGCCAATTAAAGATGTCAAGAAACATAGTAGAAACTTCTGCCGGGATCACACAGGCAGTTAGTGCGAGCTCAGCCTAGCGGAGGCAACGCGGCAGAATTACAATTGCAAATACCTCATGGGAGCGATGAAGCTTGAAACATATCAATGTGAAAGGTGTCACACAAGCCTCGGGAGAGAACGTAGGGTGCGGGGGGGGGGGGGGGGAGGAAACAGGGTTTGAAACCCAGGGGAACACTGGAGAGCCCGGCTGGGATCACAGGGTAACGAAAGAACAATCACGCCCCGTGGGTGCAAGCCACCAAAGGCTTAGGAATTGAACCCCAGAAAGTCAGGTACATTCGCCTTCTCCATCCAGATAAGTCAGCCTCATCCTGGCCCCGAGCCTGGTCACCTCCTACATGCCATCTGCCCCCTGAAGAGCAGAAGGTCGTGTGATCGTTGATTTTAAATCCTTCTCTTGCACAAGTACGTTCTGAGATGCTCTAGTGGTCACTGTGTATTTATACTTGGCCCATGAAATAACAAAGCGATAAATTGACGTTGCAACCCCTAGTCCGTAGAAAGTGAGATCTTGCCTCTGATTTAGTTGGTCACCCCACCAAGACCCCGGCCGAACGGCTGCATAAGGTGGTCGTCACCAGCTGCCGTGAACAAGGCAGCACCGAACTTAATGGCAGAGAGAATTCACAAGATCCATCAGTCCCCTGAGATCTAGGCTTCTAAGGTAATGAAAACCGTCCAGGGGGTTCCCGGAGCATCGGTAACAATGGGTCCAAGGCAGTAATGTCACACTTTGTAAATCAAAACACAGGACGCCCAGATCACTTTTACTCTCAGGACACACAAATCCTTTGCTAGTGTAAGTATGTCCCAAAAAATCATGGAGCTAAGTGTAACCATGCAGTGATCGGCAGAGCCAAGGTATGCTGGCGTTTAATCTGGTAAGCCAGCTCCTCCAAGGTTGGAACTAAGGAGAACGTGCAACCCCCTACCACCCCCAAGACATGACTGCTTCAGGGCTAACCTGTCTGTGACAGCTCGGCCATCAGCGAGGTCATCAGCCGCAGCAGCATTCCTGCAAATGCAGCCAATCCACGGACAGTGGTTTCAGGGATATATATGATCCGCTGATTCAGATACGACCCTCACCAACCACTGCAGACTTGACAGCCAACTAGAGGGTCCCAAACGGTTCATGTTGGTGGCCGCCAGCCTCACCGGCCCAACGCAACGCACCACCCTGATGCCTGCAGGGCTTGAAAAAAAATCAAGCACACACATAGCTATCTTTGTATTCCCTTCAGATTCAAGTCAAGGAGCTCCCTTTCAAATATCAAGGCTTACATTCCACTTTTTTAAAAAGGAAGGGGCACCTGGGTGGCCCCGTCGGTTAAGCATCCCACTTGGGCTCAGGTCAGGATCCTGCGGTTCGTGGGTTCGAGTCCCGCGCCGGGTTCTGTGCTGACAGCTCGGAGCCTGGAGCCTGTTTCAGATTCTGTGTCTCCCTCTCTCTGTGCCCCTCCCCCCGCTCGCACTCTGTCTCTGTCTCTCCCAAAATAAATAAACGTTGAAAAAATATATATATAAAAACTGTTCTAAGCTTGAGCTGAGGGAACGGTGGCTCTTGTGACAACCCGTTACAACGTCCCTGAATAAAACACAAGAGTTGCCACCGGCTTTATGCCTCCATCTTGACACAAACTGCCAGGAAAATAAAGGGTTAAGTGGCCCCTTGCTCTGCTCTCCTCTCAAATGGCTTCTTCCCTCCTTGCCTCCTGGGGGAAGGAGTTCTTGGCTATAACTTGCCTCAGCTCCTTTGTTCTAAGGACTCTGGTATAAATACTCGTGATCTTTTACAAAGCTCGGGCTCCTTTTAAACATATTCCTTTGATAAGTCAAGAGTTTTTCAAGGAGACCCTTAAATAAACCGGTGACCCTGGCGGTACCAACAAAGTTCTCTTCTCTGCTGGTAGGAACCTTCGTAAGGCTGAGGGTCCCAACCCGGAAATCAGGGCCAGACTAGCAGAGGCAGGAACATGGATGAGGATATGCAGAAAGCAGGGCAACCTTCGCAAACGTTATTAACTGACCTTTAAAGAAGAACCCAGGTGACTAAGGACGCTTTGCGCTGAAAGCCTCTGTGCCAGGAACCACCGAATTCCATGATCTGATTTCATTCCCAGCAGGTGCACGCAGGGCCTGAGTGCTAATGGACCCAGACAGCGGTGAGAATGTCAATTCTGGCTCGCGGGAGAGCACTTTAGGAAAGGGCCCTCACCACCAGCCAGGGCTTAAAAATGAGCACAAGGGGAATCTGTAGAGCCCCTGTTCTTCCGGGGGGGGGAGGGGGGCGTGGGCTCTGGACGGACATATGTGGGAATGCTAGAACTCTGCGGAGAAGAGCCAGAGCTGGAAAAGACCCCCAACCAAATGCTGCTTTCCAGTTCCGGAGAGAGGCCAGCAGACGTTGTGTCCCCAGGCTGCCAGTGCTGCCTGCCACATTCACCCCCAACCCACCCCAAACCAGGATTCTCCCCCAAGACGCAGCCTCTGGTCTGGCCGAGAGACATCCTGTCTTTGGAGGTTTTTTTTTTTTTTATTGTTTTAATGTTTGTTTGTTTATTTTTATTTTTGAGAGAGAGCACAAATGGAGGTGGGCCAGAGGGAGAGGATCCCAAGCAGGCTCTGCACTGTCAGCACAGAGCCCGATGCGGGGCTCGAACCCATGAACCACGAGATCGTGACCACAGCCGAAAGCAGACGCTTAATGAACTGAGCCACCCAGGCGTCCCTGGAGTCATAAACAATAACAGAGAGGATAAATGAGAAAGAAAATTCAGAAGATACCACCATATTTACACGCACATGCCTTAGATGTTCATGAACTCACTAAGAAATGTGCGCATAATTTTTCGAAGCCTTTGTCCTCTTGCACAGACCCTGTATTCTCACTTACTCACTCTCGCGTCTCCATCGCCCTCCTATTCTTCTCGGCTCTCAAAGTGCGGTCCTTGGTCTACAACCCGTCAGAAACGGCAAGTCCGTGGCCTCGGTCCAGACTTCCTGGCTCAGGAACTCTGGATGTTGGGGCCAGAAACCAGGACCCTCGTGTCCTCTAGGAGACATCGAGGCAAACTCCCCCCGGAGGACTTCTCCGCCTTCTATTCCTGCAGGATATCCAACGCCATCCACAGGCGCTGGGCCTTCCGCCAGCACTCACGCATCCCAGAATGATCCCTTCTAGAATTTAGCGGTGCCCTGCACAGGGGTAGGTTTCGGGGGAGACAGCAGTGTGAGCACCTCCCTAGCTGGCAGCCCCCGCTTCCAGCTCAGGGACTTGGGGCAAATATCTCCCATATCTGGCGGTCAGTTCCTCGGAGGGTAATGGTAATAGCGAGGCTCTCCTCGTAGGATTGACAGTGAGGTGACATCAAACTAATATACTCAAAGCCCATTGCATAGAATAGAGGCTCAGTCGATGACAGTTATTTCTTTCCACCTGCAAGAGCTACTCACCCGCCCCGTTCCATCTTTTTTTTTTAATATGAAATTTATTGTCACATTGGTTTCCATACAACACTCGGGGCTCATCCCAACAGGTGCCCTCCTCAGTGCCCATCACCCACTGTCCCCTCCCTCCTACCCCCCATCAACCCTCAGTTTATTCTCAGTATTGAAGAGTCTCTTATGGTTTGCCTCCCTCCCTCTCTAACTTTTTTTTTCTTCCCCTCCCCCACGGTCTTCTGTTAAGTTTCTCGGGATCCACATAAGAGTGAAAACATATGGAATCTGTCCTTCTCTGTATGACGTCTTTCACTTGGCATCACACTCTCCACTTCCATCCACGTTGCTACAAAAGGCCAGATTTCATTCTTTCTCATTGCCACGTAGTACTCCATTGTGTATATAAACCGCAATTTCTTTATCCACGCATCAGTGGATGGACATTTAGGCTCTTTCCATAGTTTGGCTGTTGTTGAAAGTGCTGCTATGAACATTGGGGTACAAGTGCCCCTCTGCATCAGCACTCCTGTATCCCTTGGGTAAATTCCTAGCAGTGCTATTGCTGGGTCATAGGGTAGCTCTATTTTTAATTTTTTGAGGAACCTCCACACTGGTTTCTCCCCTTCTATCTTAATTGTACTTAGTTGTCTATCTTAATTGTACTTTGCACCATTTGACACCTGTCACAAAATCAAGAGGGAGGGGGCGGTTTTTAGGAAGATTTCTTAATGCCCAGCAGCCAATTCTTAGCTTCTACTAAATCCTGTTTGGTCCCATTGTCGAGGTGATTCTCCTATTCCATGGCTCAGTCGAAGTACTTCGGGGGCAGGGGACACGCGCTCAGGTCTGTGTTGACTCGACGCCTCGTGTGGAGCACACAGCACGGGGTTGGCAATGTCTGTGGTACCATGCAAGGTCCAGTCTGATGCCTGACTTGGGCTTCGATCACCCTCCTTCTGGTCTCTGATTCAGTACAGCTGCTCCCACGTGAATCTTTTCCATGCCCTCCTCAAGACTTGGGGGTGTCGTCTAGTGGACGCAGGTCACTCTACCGAGTGGAGCATCACTACGGGCTCGATGGTGTCCCCCACAGAGGTAGAGACTGGGGTTTGACCCCCAGGACCTCAGAACATGACTGGGAACATAGGACCTTACAGAGGTGATGAAGTTAAATTGAGGTCTTTGCAGTGGCCCTATAGTCCTTATAAGAAGAGGAGTTTGGGACATACACGCACAGAGGGAGGACCATATGAAAACACTGGGAAAAGAGGCTCGTCTACACACCAAGGAGAGAGGGCTTCAAGAGGAGCCAACTCTGCCAACATCCGGGTCTTGGACTTCAGCCTCCAGGACTTGGAGGAAATATAAGCCTGTGGTGTAAGTCCAAGTCCTCAGCCTGTGGTACTTTGTCATGGCGGCCCCGGGACCCTCATGCAGCTCCGACCACCTTCTTCCACCCCAGCCCAACACACAGAGTGGAACACAGAGACCATGAAACAGGCTCAAGTCTCTCCAGGAAGGAGCGTGGAAGTGAAGGAGGTGGGTCCTTCCAATCCCACAGGGAGGAGGAGGAGGAGGAGACAGAGAGCAAAACCACCCGTGGTCCAGCGGGCCAGCAGGTCCGGGACTGTAGCATATAGTGGTGATGCACTGGAGGGTGCTCCCACCAGCCCCCGACTGGCCTCCTAACCCTTCACCTCACACGGTCACCCAGCTTGGATGTTCGTGCCTCTCCACACATGCGCGCACACACACACACACACACACACACACACACACCACTTCAACAGAGGCTCCGTAGGTTTCTGACACCAGGAGGAAAGCCCTGGGTGCTGTGGTGCTCCCTGACGTCCATATTTTCCATGTGCTGGCAGCCAGCCCTCTCTCATCCCTGAGACTCCGAGGGAATGTTCTAACGTTCTCTGCCCTTCTGCTTGTGGGGAGCCTGGGGCAACCCCATGGTGTGCTTCAGGGGCAGCACAGTAGGTGTGGTGCAGAGGCCCCCTGGAGTAATTCACCTCCCAACAGTGGCCTGAGGGGAAGGAAGGGACCCTCACCCAACCCACACTCACTCTTTATTAGGGGCTGTGTATGGGGGCACCCCAGAATTCATATATCCGAGCCCCAGCCCCCGTGGGATGGCATTTGGAGGTGGAGACCTTGGAGGGGAATGAGATTTAGGTCAGATCAAGAGGGTGGGCCCCCCAGGATGGAATTAGTGCCCTTAGAAGGAGAAGAAGGGACCAGAGCTCTCTCCCTGCCCTGTGAGGACACAAGGGTAGGATGGCATCTATGAAGCAGGAAGCAGGGCCTCACAGACCTTGATCTTGGACTTCCAGCCTCCAGAACCGTGAGAAATAAGTGTGCTGCTCGCACAACCGACCTGTGCCGTTACAGCAGCCTGAGTTGACTGAGACGCCTCTCAGACGGGGTTTCATCCAGCATCGTCCTGCTCTGTCTCCTGGAGATGTTAAAAAAATATCTCCCTCGCTCTTGCCCATCCTCGTTGGCCTGCCGCGGGCGCAGGCATGGGCAGGTGGTGCTGGGGAGGAGGGACATTCAACGCTCAAAGTCACCCCTTCCCCTGGTCTTTAAATCTTGACGTGTATGATGTCAAAGCCCTGAAGCCCCAGCTGGGAGCCCCTGTTACCTTCCTTCTACATTTAATATGCTTTTCTGTGGGCCTGTGACTAAGTTATTTGGGGGAGGTTAGATTTAACAAGTTCTAGGGGAGAAAACTTCTTAAATAACCCTGCCAGCGAGACCTAACATTGCCACTCTGCATTACCTGAGTAATGCAGAAAGAAATCTGGGGCGCCTGGGTGGCTCAGTCAGTGGAGCGTCCGACTTCAGCTCAGGTCATGATCTCACGGTTCGCGAGTTCGAGCCCCGCGTCGGGCTCTGTGCTGACAGCTTGGAGACTGGAGCCTGCTTCGGAGTCTGTGTCTCCCTCTCTCTCTGCCCCTCCCCCGCTCACATTCTGTCTCTCTCTCTCTCTCTCTCAAAAATAAATAAACATTAAAAGAAAGAAAGAAAGAAGAAAGAAAGAAAGAAAGAAAGAAAGAAAGAAAGAAAGAAACCGGAAAGAACCATGAGGTCCTATCTCCACCATCAAAAACTGCCCCAGATTTGGCAATATTTTATTCCATAGTCTTATCCATGTATTATGCAGAACGGGAGGAAAAATTCAAGCCAAGCATGCATCCCACCTCCATTTATCTGTCTGTGGCCTTAAAAAGGCACCAATCGTCTTGTCCCCAGCCACACGGTCCCCCTTCCCAGCTGAAGGAAGGTTTTCGCCTATGGTTTCCTGGGGGGGGTCCCCATTTATGACCACAAGCATCGTGGATTTTCAGGGGGAGCTGACACCAGCTGCATTAGGGTGCGGGTGGTCTGGGCTCCTCCTTCCTCGCCCTTCCTGGCCTCGTCCCCACTGGCTTCCACCATGCCTTCCACTGTTCCTTGCTGGCCCCAGCACCTGGTCCTTGGTCGATGCTTGCCCTGTCCAGGTCCAATGTCAACTCGAGCTCTTTTCTTGAGGTTTCCCCCCCACACCGTGTTCCCACAGAGCTTCAGACCCAACAGTAGAACCTCCCACATTTTGGACTTGCTGGTTTCCACACCTCTGTCCCGTTGGTAGACACAGGTACGCTCTCGAAGGGGCTCTGTCTCCTCCCCGCTCGCACGGGACACCAGCCCACCTGCTGCGGTGCTCTGTAATAGTGCGTCCCTTTAGGAGGGATGCGATGTGACTGCAGTCCTGGCCAAGACGCCCCAAATAGACCCCCATTCCCGGTTGCTCTCTACGGAGATCGAATCAACTTGGTTCACTCACAGCTGTTAGTTTCCAGCCGGAATAAAAGGATGGTTTTGGAGAACTCCACGTTTGGTGATGTGGATATAGGAACGTCTAAGTATTACCACCTTCGGTTATGAAAGAGGCGATGCTCCTGACAAACCCCGGGGGGAGGGGGGAGCAGACCCACTGCCCAGGGCAGAGCAAAGCCCATGGATACCAGTGTGACTGTCACTTCCCCGCGGGGGTGGGCGCACCGGGGCGTCTGCACTGAGCTCAGGGCACAGGGGAGCCCATTCATTCCATGCCCGGTGAGTCGGGCAGAAGAGGTAGCACGTGGGAGGTACTCTGTCCTGCGTGTGCACCACAAATCCAGGACCCAGGGGCACTCGCTCCTTCTCCGTCCTCCCCACGTGCCTGTGAAGGAGGCCCACAGGGGCTGCAGTCGGGATCGGAGAGAGGAGGGACCTCTCCAGGAGCCACAGCTCTGGGGCCCCGTCACTGCTGGCCTGGTCTCCGTGCCGCCAGGGTCGCTCTATTTCAGCTCACACGCCCAGCCATTCTCTACAAATGAGGGAAGGAAGGTTGTTAGGGTGTCACTCCCATGTTTTTGAGCTTCCCCATTGAAGAAATGCAAGTGTGGCTGGTTTTCCAATCGAGCCTAAGCCTGTCTCCTTTATGACTCAGACGCGTGTGGGCATCAACACAAGGCACTCACGGGAGATTCCGCACAAACACACACGGAAACGGATATAACAGGGAGACGTGTCTGTATACGCATGCGTCACGGGGCAGGGACCTATCAGGCAGGTGACCCGACTAGTGCTGCTCAGATGATTCCTGATTGCTTGGTCAGAGACTGATTTCTGGGAGAGAGGAAATCGTGAGCGGGTCTGGGTTTGGTGACACGGGGCTTAGCATAAGCAACTCCATGTTGGGGAGCCATGCTGGGGCCTGTTGCCTGGTTTTTAGCAAGGGGACGTTCAGGAGAGAAGTCAGGGCTGGGGGTAGCACGTGGAGACTTGGTGAGGAAAGGGCTTGAGGCCTGGATGAGGTGATGTGGGGGTAGTTGAGGGGTAAGAAGAGAAGTGAGGAACGGGCCTGAGACACACAACTTTGTCAACGTTTCAAGAGACCAAGGCGGCCGCCTGGGCGGCTCCGTTGGTTGAGTGTCCGACTCTTAATTTCAGCTCAGGTCATGATCCTGGGGCTGTGGGATCACCCCCTGCATCATCCCCGCATTGAGCGTGGAGCCTGCTTAAGATTCTTGGGGTGCTAGGGTGGCTTAGTCAATTAAGCATCCAACTCTGTATTTAGGCTCAGGCCGTGATCTCACAGTTTGTGGGCTGAATCCCCATGTCGGGCCCTGCTTGGGATTCTCTCTCTCTCTCCATCTCTCTCCTCCTCCCTCCCCGTGCTTGTGCTCTCTCGCTCTCTCTCAAAATAATAAATAAACATTAAGAAGAAACAAACTTTCTCTCTCTCCCTCTCCCTCTGCCCCTCTCTGTTGCCCTCTCTCTCTCTCTCTCTGTCACTATAAAATAAAATAAAAAATAAAATATTAAAGAGAGCAAGGAGCAGAAAGAAGGTTCTGGAGTCTGAGACAGGCACTCCGGCAAAGCCGCAAGAAGAAAGCTCTCCGAGAGCCAAGCCCGGAAAACAAGCCGTCCTGAGCGCTCGCGGGAGACCATGAATAGATCGCTGGGTTAGGGGATGCTGGCGTCCTTAGCAACAGGGTGACGGGGACAAGGCAGGAGCCCTGTGGCTTCAAGAAAGAAACGGCAGTTAAGGAGAATCCCGAATAGTGGGTCCTGGGAAGTGCAGAATGGGAAGGGAGGGAAAAGGCAGGCGAGTTTACAGCTCGTGTGCGCCCGTGGGAAAGGGGGAATTTGCTGACACAGGCACAAGAGCAGGGGTATCAGCAGAGCCAAATTCTCACTTAGGCCAGAGGATCAGGGAGCCAGCACATCAGGACGGTGTCCGTCATGGGGAGGGACCCCGGCTGTCACTGGAGCCGGAGTGAAGCGGGGCCAGAGGCGAGCACGGATCTGATGGTATAGAAACATCCAGTTGATTTCATTTTCTCAGTGAATCAAGGGGCAAGGGCATTGAGTGAGGGGCGGGAGGGCTGGGGGGAGGGGTCGACGAGAGGAGGGGTGAAGCAGTGTCCTCAGAGCGAGCGGGACAGGGGACTTCACCAGGGAGGGACGGAGGGTGGCCGGGCCACGCTGAGCCCACTGACCCTCTGGAAGGAAGGGAACACATCACATGTCTCTCAATGACCCCATAAGCATCTTTACCCTAAAGACACAAAACACAGCCTGGAAAGATCGTGAGGACAAAACATTCGGGTCAGTGGCCAGGAACATAAACTCTTTTCTGGCACATCTCCAATAGGAGCCCCCAGGGGAAACAGAAAACAAGAGCAGCAAATATTTGACCTACGGAGAGACAGCCTAATCCTCTTTGGGTCTTAAGAGCCTCCCATTCGTTCTGCATTCCTTTGTGTTTTTCAAGCATTTTGCAACATGAGCCTCAAAGTCAGGCACCCTTGTGTTCTGACTACAGGGATTCCGGGGTGAGCCCGCGCTGAGCAAGCCAGGGCATCCCAAACATTTCGAGACATGCATCTGTGCCAAATGGAAAGATCCCCTTGGTGAAAAGGGTCACTCGACTGCCAAGGAAACAGGAGCCTCAGAGTTTCAGAAAAAATAACCTTTCGGTTCTGGTTTGGATGCACACGTCCCCCGCCGCCTTCCCAGGGGCTCGCGGCGCTCACCCGCCCCGGCTGGCGTGTCAGTGCCCGAAAAGGCAGGACTGGGAGTCTCACGTCTGTTTTGCAGATGGCAAAGGCATCATGCAGAAGGGCTGGTATAATTCAAGGGCATGTGACTCCCCAGCAGCAGGGCGTCAACTAGACATAATTGTCTGCAGCGGTGAGACTTTGAAGGAATAACAAACACACAATGAAATGCGTCCTTAGTTGGAATCCCATCTCTCAGCAGCCCTATAGAACACACATTTCTGGGCTTTTGTTGTGGCTGTTGTTTTCGTACCCAGGTAAGTATTCATATTTACAGAGTAATTTTATTTCCTTAGCCATCACAGTTCTGAATTTCACATTTCAGAATTTCCTTGCAGTGATATTCCGGCATCAGAGAGGAAAATTGATCGCGATAGGCTGGAAAGAATTAGGTCCCCAATTTAAAAAGCAATTATTCTCTTTGACATCTCATTTGGCAGGAAGCCTGGAGACGGGGTCCTGGGCTGCATTGAGAGAGTCCCGGTGAGGACAGGGCAGAGCACGGGAGAGGAAGGTCCCTGGGCCTGGGGACGGCCAGCCGTGACTTCCGACGAGTCTGGAGGGTCTACACCCGGGGCTCCTGAGTGTAGACTAAACCTGTGCCGGTTCTGATCAGATCTGCCGGTTCCTTAAAGTTTGCATCACCGGGTGGGAAATCTCCACACATGCAACTATGTGCACCAACTATTTCAATTCCTTTTCGGTTCACGGTGTGGACCAGACTGACCACTTGGGGTCTCTACTTTTCAAGCCGTGTGTTCGATCAATTCTCAGTCGTAAGGATCTTCGGTTTTTGTTGTTACCGGCATTGTGTTCTAAGCGCCGGATGTTGGCGTAGGGGGCCCGAGGGCCACCCTCCTGTGGGGGGAGGGGGCTGGGGAGCCCCAGGTGTTGGCTCCACTGGTGAAGCGGGGCCATTCGCGTTACCTGCCACGCTGTCCCCTGTGCTGGGGGCGAGAGAACCACGCGCACAAGGAGCCTTTCCGTTCCCTGATGCTTTCGTTGGGCTCTACCTCCGGCTCACTCGTGGACCACAAACTTCCTGTCAACTCTGTTCCACACCCGTCTTCCAACGACAAGCCACGGAACTCCCAGGGAAGCAGAAAAGGTCTATGGCCAGAAGCCAGGACTAAATAAACATTTTTTAAAAAAATGATAAAATAAGTAACGTCCCTCCCGATGGCGTAAAGCAGATGATGGGAGCCGCAGACCCATGGTTGCAACTTAGACTTGGAACAGTCCTTGACTTGGACTCCTTGAGTCCAGCTTGCCGGCCGCCCACGGGGCCTGGCACCAGCTACATCTGAGGACTCTCTACCTTCCTTCCCTCGCGCAGAAAGCCAGTGCCGGCCTCGCAGGCCTGCGCGCAGAAGGACCCACAGCGTGCGATGCTCTGCGGGACCCGTCTGGAAATTCTTAACAATTTTACCTTTGAATTGGTCTTTTTGTAAGTGAAATCTGCAGGGGTGGGGGGGAGGAAATAGGTTTATGAGCAGAGGAGGTATTATGTTTATATCATATCATCGTCTAGTCTAGCATGGTACATTAATATGACAATCCAGTACCTTCCACGGCTCTTTCCCCCCTTCCTGAGAGCAGGAGGGCCCACATTTCCATGTTGTACTGGCTCAAAATGAGCTCCCAGGTCCCGCCTGCAGAAACTGTCTCGTGATCTCCGCCTGCAGCAGGAAGCTGTGAACAAAGGATGAAACCACCGACCATGGAAAATGCAACCTTCTACCTGGAAGGTTGTGTCTTTCTTTTTTTTTTTTTTAATTTTTTTCATGTTTATTTATTTTTGAGATACAGAGAGAGACAGAGCATGAGTGGGGCAAGGACAGAGAGAGAGAGGGAAGGAGACACAGACTCCGAAGCAGGCTCCAGGCTCCAAGCTGTGAGCACAGAGCCCGACACGGGGCTCGAACCCACGAACCGTGTGATTATGACCTGAGCCGAAGTCCGACACTGAACCGACTGAGCCATCCAGGCACCCCAAGGTTATGTCTTTCTAATGGCACTTCTGTACCCAGGCTCCCTTAAGCTGTGTTTGACCTAAGCTCAGAAGGCCGCGGCAGGCCTGGGCAGTGGGCCTCCTTCCCTGCCTCCTCCCTCACCCGGATCAGCAGAATTCAGCACCGAGAGAATGAGGAAGGGGAGGGTACCCCGGAAAAACCTCAGGAAGAGGACCGATTTTGCCTGCGGCCGGATCTAGCGAGTCCCTGGAGGTGCTTCTCTTCAGAACCCAAGTCCCAAGCCAGCTGGTGTGGACACCTCTCAAAGCGAATCACAGCAGACCTTTGTTCTGTACGAAACTCTAGGATGCTTCCTCTCACACCCTCCCAAGGACTTTGTGGTGATAACTCTTACCTTCTCCGGCACCCCCCTGTACCGTGTCCCCTGCGTGCAGCACAGCCTGGGTTATCTCTCTTTCCTTTGGATCTCCCCTGAGCTCTGCTACAAAGCCCAACATAAGCAGACATCTGTCCTGGGCGGGGCCCGGGGGACAGCCTTCTGGCTGTCTTGACTTTTGTCATCTGTAGTTGAGACAGCACACCATTGGTCAAGAGCCCAACTCAACTACTGCATTAATTAATTACTTTAAAAAAATTATTATTGGGGCACCTGGGTGGCTCAGTCGGTTGAGCCTCCGCCTCTTGATTTGTGCACAGGTCATGATCTCATGGTTCGTGGGATCGAGCCTCACATGGGGCTCCATGCTGACAGTGCTAAGCCTGCCTGAGATTCTCTCTGTCCCTCTCTCACTCTTCCCCTCACCAAGCCATGCGCTCTCTCTCTCTCTGTCTCTCTCTCTCTCTCTCTCTCTCTCAAAATAAATAAAATAGGAGCACCTGGGGTACTCAGTCTGTTAAGCATTTGACTTCAGCCCAGGTCATGATCCCACTGCTTGTGGGTTCGAGCCCTGCATCGGGTTCTGTACTGACAGCTCAGAGCCTAGAGCCTGCTTCGGATTCTGTGTCTCCCTCTCTCTCTGCCCCTCTCCCACTCGTTCTCTCTCTCTCTCTCTCTCTCAAAAATAAGTAAACACTCTTTAAATTTTATTTTTTCAACGTTTATTTTATTTTTGGGACAGAGAGAGACAGAGCATGAACGGGGGAGGGGCAGAGAGAGAGGGAGACACAGAATCGGAAACAGGCTCCAGGCTCTGAGCCATCAGCCCAGAGCCTGACATGGGGCTCGAACTCACGGACCGCGAGATCGTGACCTGGCTGAAGTCGGACGCTTAACCGACTGCGCCACCCAGGCGCCCCTAGGTTTTAAATTTGTATTTCCTCCTGGTCTTAGAAAGCAGAAAGAATGCCTAAAATATTTAAAATACAGTCCTTCGGTCTTTTATTTTCGTCACGACAAGTGCCCTCCTTAATCCCCATCACTTATTTCCCCACCTCCCACCCACCTCCCCTCTGGTGACCATCGTTATGTTCTCTGGAGTTAAGAGTCTGTTTCTTGCTTTGTCTCTCTTTTTTCCCTTTGCTTGTTGGTTTCTTAAATTCCACATATGAGTGAAATCAATGGCATTTGTCTTTCTCTGACTGATTTACTTCATTTAGCATAATACTGTCTGGCTCCATGCATGTTGTTGCCAATGGCACGATTTCATTCATTCTTTTTGATGGTTGAGTAATATTCCAGTGTGTGTGTGTGTGTGTGTGTGTGTGTGTGTGTGTATACCACATCTTCCTTATCCATTCATCAGTCAGTGGACACTTGGGCTGCTTCCATAGTTTGGCTACTGCAAACATAGGGGTGCATGCACCCGTTTGAATTAGTGTTTTTATACTTTGGGGATAAATACCCAGTAGTGCAATTGCTAGATTGTAGGGTAGCTCTATTTTTAACTTTTAGAACCTGCATACTGTTTTTCAGACTGACTACGCCAGATGGCATTCCCACCAACAGTGCATGAGGGTTCCCCTTTCTCCACATCCCGGCCAACACCTGTCGCTTCTCGTGCTTTTGATTTTAGCCGTTTTAATGGGTATGAGGTCATATCTCATCGGAGTTTTGATTTGTATCTCCCTGATGATGAATCACGTTGAGCATCTTTCCATGTGGCTGTTAACCAACTGAATGTCTTTGGAGAAATGTCTGTTCATGTCTTCTGGCCGTCTTTTAATTGGATTCTTTGTTTTCTGGTGTTAAGTTTTAGAAGCTCTTCATGCACCTTGGATACTAAACCCTTTATCAGATATGCCATTTGCAAATATCTTCTCCCCTTGCAGCGGTCGCCTTTTAGATTTATTGATTGTTCCCTTCACTGTGCAGAAGCTTTTGCTTTGATAGAGCCCCAATAGTTTATTTTTGCTTTTGTTTTGTGTGCCTCAGGACGCCTACCTAGAAAAATGTTGCTATTGGGGCGCCTGGGTGGCTCAGTCAGTTAAGCGGCCGACTTCGGCTCAGGTCATGATCTCGCGGTCCGTGAGTTCGAGCCCCGTGTTGGGCTCTGTGCTGACAGCTCAGAGCCTGGAGCCTGTTTCAGATTCTGTGTCTCCCTCTCGCTGACCCTCCCCTGCTCATGCTCTGTCTCTCTCTGTCTCAAAAATAAATAAAACGTTAAAAAAAAATTTTTTTTAAAAAAAGAAAAATGTTGCTATGGCCGATGTCAGAAAAATGACTGCCTGTGCCCTCTTCAAGCATTTTTATGGTTTCAGGTGTCACCTTTAGGTCTTCAATCCACTTTGAGTTTATTTTGGGGTATCATGTACAAAAGTGCCCGGTTTCATTGTTTTGCACGTGGTCATCCAGTTTTCCCAACTTTCCTTTCCCAAAGGAAAAGATTACTCTCTTCCCATTGTATATTCGTTCCTCCTTTGTCAAAGATCAGTTTGGGCGCCTGGGTGGCTCAGTCAGGCAACCGATTCTGGATTTCAGCTCCGGTCATGGTCTCACGGTTTGTGGAGTTCCAGCCCCACATCGGGCTGTGCTGACAGCAAGGAGCCTGCTTGGGGTTCTCTTTCCCTCTCTCTCTGATCCTCCCCTGCTCACGCTCATGCTCCCTCTCTCTCGAAATAAATAAACATTTAAAAAGGAAGATCAATTGACCATACAATTGGGGATTTCTTTCCGGGTTTTCTGTTCTAGTCTAGTGACCTATGTGTCTACTTTTATGCTGGTTTCACACTCTTAATTATTACCGCTGTGTGACAGAACGTGAAATCTGGCATTGTGTTGCCTCCAGTTCTGTGTTTCTTTTTCAGGATTGCTTTGGCTCCTCGGCGTCTTCTGCGTTTCC
Organism: Prionailurus bengalensis; assembly: GCF_016509475.1. Classification (NCBI taxonomy): domain Eukaryota; kingdom Metazoa; phylum Chordata; class Mammalia; order Carnivora; family Felidae; genus Prionailurus; species Prionailurus bengalensis. The sequence goes on along the minus strand of NC_057348.1, from coordinate 65,136,520 downwards.
ATACAAATTTTAGGATTATTTGTTCCAGTTCTGTGTAAAATGTTGGTGGTATTTTGGTAGGGATTGAATTAAATGTGTAGATTGCTTTAGGAAGTATAGACACTGTAACAATATTGTTTCTTCCAACCCGCGAGCATGGCACGTCTTCCCACTTCTTCGGGTCGTCTTCAGTCTCTTTCATCAGTGGTTTACAGTTTGCAGAGGACAGGTTTTTCACTCTTTGGTTACATTTATTCCTAGATATTTTATTGGTTTGGGTACAATTGTAAATGAGATTGGTTTCTTGATTTCACGTTCTGCTACCTCCTTATTAGCGTGTAAGAATGCAACAGATTCCTGTACATGGACTTTGTGCCCTGTGGCTTTACTGATTTTATTTATCAGTTCTAGTCGTTCTTTGGTGGAGCCTTTTGGGTTTTCTGTATATAGAATCGTGTCATCTGCAAATAGTGAGAATTTTATTTCTTCTTTACCAATCTGGACGCCTTTTATTTCTTTTTGTTGACTGCTGAGTTCAGAACTTCTAGTACTCTGTTGAATAAAAGTGGTGAGAGTGGGCATCCTTGTCTTGTTCCCGACCTTAGGGGAAAAGATCTGTCTTTCGCCACTGAGTGTGAGGTTGGCCGTGGGCTTTTCATATATGGCCTTCATTATGTGGAGGTATGTTCCCCTCTAAACCTCCTTTGTTGAGGCGTCTATCATGAATTGATGTTGTCCTTTTTCAAATGCTTTTTCTGCATCTACTGAAATGATCATATGGCTCTTGTTCTTTCTTTCATTAATAGGACGTATCATGTTGATTGATTTGTGGATATTGGACCACTCTTGCATCCCGGAATAAATCTGACTGGATCATGGAGAATTATCTCTTTAATGTGTTGTTGGAATCGGCTTGCTAATATTTTGATGAGGATTTTTGCATCTGTATTCATGAAAGATATTGGCCTGTAGTTCTCTTTTTTGAGGGGTGCCTTTATTTAGTTTCAGTATCTGGGTATTGCTGGCCTCATAGAATAAATCTGGAAGTTTTCCTTCCTCTTCTATTTTGTGGAGTAGTTTGAGAAGATAGGTATTAACACTTCTTTAAATGTTTAGTAGAATTCACCTGTGAAGTTGTCTGGTCTTGGACTTTTGTTTGTCAGGAGTTTTTTGGTTACTTGGTAGGTTGTACTTTTCTAAGAATTCATCCATTTCTTCTAAGTTGTCCAATTTGTTGCCATATAGGTTTTTGTAATGTTTTATGACAATCGTTTGTATTAGTTGTTACTTCTCCTCTGCCATTAGTGATTTTGCTTATTTGGGTTGTCTCTCTCTGTCTCTGTCTCTCTCTCTTTCAGTCTCTCTGTCTCTGTCCGAGTCTGGCTAGAGATTTATCAATTTTGTTGATCTTTTCAAAGAACCAGCTCCTGGTTGTGTTGATATGTCTCTTGTTTTTATTTTAGTTTATAGCATTTATTTCTGCTCTAATCTTTATTATATTCTTCCTTTTTCTGGGTTTAGGTTTTGTTTTTTTCTCCTTTTTCTAGCTCCTTTAGGTGCAAGGTTAGGTTATGTATTTCAGATTGTTCTGCTTCTTGATGGAAGACTGTGTTGCTACAAACTTCCCTCTTAGAAGCACTTTGGCTGCATCCCAAGGGTTTTAGACTGTTGTGTTTTCATTTTCATTTGTTTCCATCTCCTTTTTGATTTTATCTTTGACTTATAGGTTGACCCATCATTATTTAGTAGCATGTTATTTAAAATCTATGTATTTGTGGTCTTTGCAAATTTTTTTTCTTATGATTGACTTCTGTCACAGAGTATGACTTTGATCTTTTTGAATTTGTTGAGACTTGTTTTGTGGCTTAATGTGTGATCTGTTCTGGAAAATGTTTCATGTGAACTTGAGAAGAATGCATATTCTGCTGTTTTAGGATGGAATGTTCTGATATGTCTGTACCACACAACATTATTACAACATTATTGACGACATTCTCTCAGCTTGTACTTTTCATCTTCGTGACTTATTTAGTTTATAACTGGAAATTTGTACCTCTTAACCCCCTTCACTTATTTTTTTCCATCTGCCCAACCCTCTCCCCTCTGGCAACCAGCTGTGTGTTCTCTGTATTTATGATCTGTTTCTGGTTGTCGCTTGTTTGTTAATTTTAAAAATTAAATGGAAGAAGAGTAAAAAAAGAAAAAGACACAAGTCCCAGAAATGACCCCTGTCCCCACAGGTATAACCATTTAAGGTGGGAGTATTTATCCTACAGTACATAGAGTTTGAGACCCGCTGAATGTGTTCCTGTAATTTATTTAGAATCTAATATTTACTGAACACCAGGAACGCTCCAGGCACTGGGCTGGGTGTTTTCCAGAAACAGAAAGTAAATAAATATTTAAACAGAAAGTAAATAAATAAATGAGTCCGAATAAGTCCCCACTGGCTCAGCTGGGAGCAGGGAGCTGGGGACAGGAAGCTGTGCAGTGTTCAGAGCATGTGTCTTCAGGAATATCCTAGCATCTGAAGAGTTTTCAGGAAGACTTCTATCTGCTACCCTGTGGTTGTAGGAAAGTTAGATTACCTGTCTCAGGCTGTTTTCCCATCCATAAAATGGGGATGTTAACACATACCACGGGGGCTGCTGTGAACATTCAACGAGATAATATGGGCAAACCCCCCCAGCTCAGAGCTGGGGCCACAACAGCCCCCTTACCGTGTCCACAGCCCTCCTCCTCCTGGTGAGCAATCCGCACCGCCCATGCTCTCCATGCCCCTGAGCTCTGTGATTTCCAGCAGTCTCAGAACGTGACCTTCCAGCCCAGAGATAAGACATCACCGGGATTACCTCTATTATTCTCTACTACTCTCTGCTACTCGGATCCTTAGTTTCCACTTGATGCATTGCCCACTTGCCAACAATGATTCTTATCCACATCCTGGCCTCATCCTGCAGCAGCCAGGGGCTCCACACAGCTCTGTTCCCTCCTGGTCTCAACCGTAACACCTGGTACAAACACATGTGTTAATGGGGTCAGATTATACTCCATGAGAAATCGATAAATCATCCACAAAATATACCATGGCCTTTAAGTCATCGAGAATAATTCTTACCATTGCTGGCCATTGTGCGAAGCTAGACTCCAGTGTCCCCGCCTACAAGTTCTGCCTCCTGGTGTCCTTGGCCTTCTCCTCATCTCAGTGCTGCCTTTGCACCCCTATGCACTTGCTCGAGCCTGCTCACAGGGTACATGCATTATGGGATACCCTCAGGTCCCAGTTCCCATTCTATCCCCTTAGGACCACGGGCTTCTAGCCCATCCATACAGAGTTCACCCTTTCCCTTCAATGGATAATTACTCTTAAGGGTCTTTACCTTCACTCTCCAACGAAAAGATAGCATGTCCGAAACCGGGTCCCTTAACTATATTGTTTGTGGTCTCTACTTTCCTACTTGGTCAGGGTGGTTCAAGGGTTTCGGCTTGTCTCAGGCATCATAACCTACATGGAAACTTCAATTAGATAATGCATCACTTTGTGGAATCTGCAGTGTAATGTTACTGACCAAGAGTCTACCCACTTCATTCATTCATTCATTCATTCAATAGCCATTGAGTGCTTTCTGTATTACAGGCATGTGAGAGTACAGTTCAGACTTCTCACCATGTAACGTCTCCTATTTGAACTAAGTGAAATTAATCTATCAGTTGGGGGGGCACCTGAGTAGCTGAGTTGGTTGAGCGTCTAACTTCCGCTCAGGTCATGATCTTGCAGTTTGGGAGTTCAAGCCGCCCATCGGGCTCTCTGCTTTCAGCGCAGAGCCTGCTTTGGATCCTCTGCCTCCCCTCCTTCTTCCCCTCCCCTGGCTCGTGTTCGTGCTCTTTCAAAAATAAATAAACATTTCAAAAAAGAAAAAAAAAATCAGTCAGTTGGATCAAACTGATGTCATTTATTTTTACCACAAAAATCTTCTTGGATCAGGTCTTTATTTGGTTACTTCAATAAAGAAAAGAAGAAAAGAGAGAGATTATTTGAGAAAGGGTAAAATATATTTTGAATCCAATCAGCTGGAGTGAACATTTCAAATAAGCATATGACATCTATACAGTGTTAGGCAGGGTTGGTGGCCAATGAGGAGTATTCACATGCAAGTACCCCACATCTCAACCTTGTCTCAAGTTCTGTGGGGTCAACTGATGTCTACTTCTCTACCTTTCCGTATACGTGGGTGTTGTTTCTCCTTTTTCAAAAATTTTTTTTAACATTTAATTAGTTTTGAGAGACAGAGCATGAATGGGGGAGGGGCAGAGAGAGAGAGGGAGACACAGAATCCAAAGCGGGTCCCAGGCTCTGAGCTGTCAGCGCAGGGCCCGGACCCACAAACCGCGAGATCACGACCTGAGCGGAAGTCGGGCGCTCAATCAACTGAGCCACCCAGGCGCCTTTGTGTTGTTTTTCCTTTGAACACGCCTTGCAATGGGCTTACAAAACCCTTCTGAATTTACTTCACATCTAGTCTTAATTTAATAAGGGTTCTGCCCCTGTGATTGCATCACAGTCCTCTCAAGACCATTGAGGACTTTGCTGCCTACATTCTCGAATTTTCCCTTCTATCCCCTGTCCTGGTGTCTGGGCTCTCACTCATTCCCATGCTCTTTTCTGCATCTGCGTTCAGGGTCACCCCATCGCCTTGTTTGTGGAGACACTGACACTGTGGTAAAGAGCAAAGGGCTAGAAGCTGGTACCTCGATCGTAACTAGTTCCTCCACTGAATTTGTTGAAGCTGCTCGTTCTCTTGGGGCCCACGGGATTCTGTCAGCGTGCAAAGAGACGACATCATCACACCTGGCCACGGGCTCCCTCAGGACAAATCTAAGCTCTGCATGAGCCAACAGAGTGACGTGCCAGACTGGCCTCGGCTGCAGACATTTCTCATGCGGTGACATTCACAGTTCCTTCTGTGTCTGGTGGGGAGTGCCATCGGCCCCCCTGCGTCGGGTCTTCCCCGAGTCAGTGGCGGACAGTGTCTCCAGCACACGTACGGAATGGCCCCATGCTCTGTCCTATCCTCGATTCAAAATGCTTCCTTGGCCAGAGCTGCAGAGGAAAGGACTCCCTCCCACCCCTCAAAGCGACCGCTTCGCTCTCGTTCCTGAGAACCAAGCACGGCAAAATGCTCTGCACTTTTAAACTGCATTATGCCCGTGGTCTGGGGACCACAGGTGCACCTTGGCCCTCATATACTTTGTTTCCACTCACGCACCTCACCTTAATTCAGAAAGGATTCGACACAGCTTCCCACGATGTCTGTAATAAACACGAAAATCAGGCACCAACAATAAGACTGACAGGAGAGTAAGACAGTAGACTGACTGCGCAACCGTTAGTGTCTGACCGCTGCGGCCAGTAGAAGCGGCCACAAATGCTTGGTTCTCATCTCCTGGCAAACCCCTGGTGTTCCTCTGGCGTAAGGAAGGACATAGCAATGAGATTCCCAGAGACAGTCAGATGAAAAACCCGAAGGATGCTGACATTTTGGGAGAATTTCTTCTGTGTGCTCTCAGGAGAAGCTGTCACGCAAAATAACTCATACCTCCTGCTCCTACTCTGTACCCATTACATACGTATTGATCGTGGTCTTTCGTCCTCCCATCTAAAAATATGAAAATGAGAATAACGGAACGAGTGGTGTTTTTTTCTCCGGCTTCTTCGTAATTCCTCTATCTCCTTTGATAAACGTACAGGTTTTAATCGGGAGGTATTTTTTTTTTCAAAATATGCTTCTTGGGCCACATCTTTTCGGGTTGAGTCCAGGCTCAAAGTCTAGACAGCAGAGTCTAGTTTGGCTTTTGACAAGAAGGGTTTCAGGATTTATGCTGTATAAGTAAGATGTCCTTTTATTTTTAACATATGTGAGCCTTTTTCTCCAAGGACGCTGTAAAGAGAAAAATAATGAAACCACACAGATGAAATAGACACTCTAGGAAGCTCAGTATTAAATTTGGATCTTTCTGTAAGTGGGTTCTGTCAGAATTCTGCATTTCCAATGCATCGGAGCCGTAAATCCCCCAAGGTTCCTTTGAGGTAACTCTACCCAAGCACTGCAGAACATCTATCAAGTTTGCAGAAAACAGATAATAAATTATCGAAGGAAATCACTAGTAAAGGACTATTAATGCCTATGGCTTCGAATCATTTCCTTTTATTTGGGGCTGCTTAAACCCCTTTGTTTCTTAGCCCCCGAAGTTCAGTCAGCCCAGCAAGATGTGTACTCAGAGCCCAAGGCTGAAAAAGAGAGAAGTGGAAATCGCTTTCATTCTCAGTCTATTTGAGAATCTATATTCCAAAAGCTAAAGAAAAGAAAAGAATAAAAGGAAAGGAAAGAGAAGAAAAGACAGGACAAGACTAATCTTTTCTGAAGTTGTGTCAGAATACTGGCCTCCACATGGAAAACCACGGCCCGGTGAACACATGTCCCCCCGAGTGCCCTTCATACATTCGGACTCGCAATCCTCGGGGTTTAGGAGTAGATATTTTTGTTGAACAAGCGATTAAGTATTTCCAAGTGAAAACACTTTTGGAAAACAGGATGGTGAGGTTTTCGGTGCGGGGATTTCTGTGATCCAGCAGTGACACCCAGTGGCCACTGTCACTTGCAAGGTTACAGAAATGTCCCCTTTACCTGAATTTATTGATTTATTTATTTTATTAAAAATAATGTTTCTCGTGTTTATTTTTGAAAGACAGGGACACACAGACTGCGGGCAGGGGAGGGGCAGAGAGAGAGGGAGACACAGAATCGGAAGCAGGCTCCAGGCTCCAAACTGTCAACACAGAGCCCAAGGCGGGGCTTAAACTCACAGACCCTAAGATCATGACCTGAGCTGAAGTCAGACGCTTAACCGACCGAGCAGCTCTCCTTTACCTGCATTTAGTAGAGGGAATCGGGACGACTCTTTGAGGACCAAGTGCTGAGAAAGAATCCATGGAAGACAAGGTAACAAAGCGTGACAGGCAATGTTTGTGGAGGCCTTGGCCAGTGCCCACCCCTCCCCCCAGCAAAATCCAGGGAACATGAACCCCCAAGAATGATGCTTACGGACAGGGTGTAGATCAGACAATGACAGGTCGTGAATGCTGCACCAAACCGCAGAGGTCAGCGAGGCAAAGACAGATCCCATGACATGCACGCGACATCTGCCAATGACTCTGCAGCTTGGACACAACCGTGGGCCTCCTAGGTTGGCCATTTTTTTTCTTCAGGACATCAAATCACAAGGCGTTGAGTTTGAGAGAGAGAGAGAGCATGAACAGGGGAGGGTCAGAGAAAGAGGGAGACACAGAATCTGAAACAGGCTCCAGGCTCTGAGCTGTGAGCACAGAGCCCAACGCAGGGCTCGAACCCACGGACTGTGAGATCATGACCTGAGCCACAGTCAGACGCTTAACCGACTGAGCCACCCAGGCGCCCCAATCCTTATAGGATTTTAAACTAACATTGAAATACTTGGCATGGAGTATCCACCCAGTGCTGTACGTCACAGCAGGTTGAAGATAAACTTTAGCACCAGGAATGGTTCATTCCTACTCTGAAAGAGGGTGGAGGCGTAAATATGGGGCAAGAGCTATTGGCCTTCGGGAAATCCTCAGAGGCTGCTGTTGTCTAAGGGGAAGCTGTTCTTTCTGAAGGAAGACGGTACCCCTGTAACCAGAGTCAGGGGCTCAGAGCTGTTTCCCCAATCGTAGGACGTATTGGCTTCACCACACCTTTCCTCAACGCTCTAAAGATGGCTTGTTTTTCAATTGATAAAAGGTGAGGTAGTACAATGGAAAAACCATCAAACTCAGACCCAGATGACGTGGGTGTGAATGGGTGTCTATGACGCATTAAGTACATATGTTTGGTCAGCTTCCTTAGACATTCTGAAACCCAGTTTCCTAATATATATATAGTATGTGTATTTATTTATTTTGAGAGAGAGAGAGAGAGAGAGAGATTGTGCCAAGCAGGGGAGGGTCACAGAGAGAGGGAGAGAGAGAGTCCCAAGCAGGCTCTATACATGTCAGCATAGAGCCCGACACGGGGCTTGAACTCACGAACTATGAGTTCATGACCTGAGCTGAAACCAAGAGTCAGATGCATAACCCACTGAGCCACCGAGGTGCCTAAAGGTACACTTTTAAATAATGACAATACTCCCCTGAGAGCACGATGCTAAAACGGGTGACATAAGCACACTTAGAGTGCCCATGACTTAACATGGAAATATTTGTATTCTGACAGTTTCTTGCAAAACTTTTCAAACACACAGAAAAGCTGGAAGCATTTCACGGCGAACACCCGTATACCCACCGTCCAGATTCTACCATCCACGTGTTACTGCACTGCCTTTATCATTTGTCTCTCCCATCTCTCGGTCCGCTACCCATTCATCAATCCATCTTATTATTTGTCGGTGCACTTCAAGTTCGTTTCCAAGGGTCATTAGCGAGAGCGCGGTATTTGTGGCTCTATGCTATTCCTTGGAGTAGAGTTCGCAGACAATGAAATGCACAAACCCGAAGTATGGCATCCGACCCAAAGGAACCCAGAATCTATGTCACATGACTGGAGCTCTTGCTTCAAGTAGACTTTTCCAACTAACCAGCAGGCCTAGCCCCACACCCATGCATTCTGCATTATTGTCTGCGTCTCGGTTTCGAAGAACAGCGGCCCCGTTGAGAGAGGAGACGACAGGCGCATGCGCATATGCATCCCAAGCCTCTCTCAGAGGCGGTCACCATAGGCCGAAGCAGCGTCCGCACCTGCAGTGAGCAGCGCCACCACCAGATGGCAGCAGTCCCCCACCGTCCTTCCCAGAGACCGGTTTTCCCAGCTATTCGCGAAGTTCACTTTTTGTTAGGAGCGAGACGCTAACTGAAGAATCTGTATTTAGGGGTGGAATTTGTTAAGCAGGTAAACTAGCTGCTCGTTGCATGTCTTGCTCACAGCCCCGCGAGGGACGGGAGCTGGCTCTCTCCTTGCAGATGAGGAAATTGAGCCTGGGAAGTTTCCAAAACTTGCCTGGAGTGGCTCCTTCTGCCAGTGGCCCTGAGCCCCCGCCCCTCCCGGTGCCCCCTCACAGACCTGGTGGGACATCTCTGATCCTCACTACTAAGAAAGCCAAGCTGAGTGGGAACGTGACTTTTCTAAAACCTCACAGCCCCCCGAAGTGACCCTGGACTCCAGATCCCATCCTCATATCTGTTCCACGAGGCAGCACCAGCCTTAAATACACCTTTTTCCACTTCTCCCTTTCCATGCGGCACTTCTCATTTGCAGAATATTCTACAGTAAAACCTTGGCTTGCGAGCATACTTCATTCCGGAAGCAGGCTTGTAATCCAAAGCACTCGTACATCAGAGCGAATGTCCCCGTAAGGAACAATGGAAACTCAAGACGATTCCTTCCCCAACCCAAAAACATTCAAATACAAATGGTTACAATGCTGTAATATAATACAAAATAATAAAGAAAATACAAAATATGAAAGTAAACAAGTTAACCCCGCACTTACCTTTGAAAACCCTCGTGGCTGGTGTGAGGGAGACGAGAGAGGGGAGGGTTACTGTGTAGGACGACTTTCACGATCACTAATGGAATCACTGCTATTGGTCCCATGGGATCTTTTTCTGCGTGGGGGCCCTTGTATATGCTCGCGTGGAAGTTGATTACGGTACAGTATTAATAAATTCTTGTCATAGACTGTGTTTACTGCAACTGGCAATATGGCAACGGAGGAAAAGGTCTCTAGCCGCAGACAGCCTGATGTGGAAGGAAGCAAAGCATTCCTAAGCTCACTCTTGGACAGAAAAGCAGAGGACCGTCCAGAGGTGCTTTGTATTGACAAAAATACACCAGTTCCAGTTGTGGGCACCTTCCAACGTGCTGAAAAAAAATCACTCATTTCTGCCAAATACCATGGCCTGAGACCAAGCATCCAAGTATGGGAGATGATCACCCACAATCCCACAGCAAGAGAGAGAGAGAAGAACCATTGGCTCAGTGGCGATCATGTGACGTTCGGCGTCACGTACGCCTCGTATTGCAAGCCATCGCTCGTGTATCAAGTTAAAATTTATTAGAAATGTTTGCTCCTGGGGGCGCCTGGGTGGCTCAGTCGGTTGCGCGTCCGACTTCGGCTCAGGTCACGCTCTTGCGGTCCGTGAGTTCGAGCCCCGCGTCAGGCTCTGGGCTGATGGCCCAGAGCCTGGAGCCTGCTTCCGATTCTGTGTCTCCCTCTCTCTCTGCCCCTCCCCCGTTCATGCTCTGTCTCTCTCTGTCTCAAAAATGAAATTAAAAAATGTTAAAAAAATTAAAAAAAAAAAGAAATGTTTGCTCCTCCTGCGGAAGACTCGCCAAACAAGTTCCTCGCAATCCAAGGTTTTACTGTACTATTATAATAAGTGGACTTCGTTTGTTAGAGCGTTTGTCACAAATGCCCCATTTTCCTTCTGTCCCTCTTACCCTTCCCTGGTACCTTTAGCTACTCCCCCTTTCCCTGACTCTTACAAGCTCTGCTCCTCGTAAGCCCACCCCCTTTGCTTCCAACTGTCACTGCACCGCACCCAGTCCTTCCAGAAACACGTTCTCCATCCATCAGCAGGACCACCCTGAAGTCCGTTCTCTCTCTGTTCCTCAGCCCCCACTCCGTCCCGATGTCTGCGCATTTCTGCCCTGGCGGACTGGCCCAGCAAACCTGGGTCCTCCTTCTGGGCACACCCAGGCTACTTTTCTCGCCCGCCTTGCATCTAGGGGGTCAGGGGTCCTGTGCCCAGGAGCACGACGCTGCGTCCCTCCAGAACTTGGCAGTGAAAAGTGGCGCATCCTTCCCGCGCGCCCCTGTCCCTCCCAGACTGGGCACAGGGCAGGACTGTGAGCCCCACCCCATGGCACTAGGAGGGTGGAGCCATGGGGCTGGGGGTGCTGACTCTGGCCATTAACCCATTAACCGCTACTGTGTCTTTTCTCTCCCCTCCCTATCGGCTCTGCTTCCTGCCATACACATCTGTCAAGCATCTTTTCTCCCGGGCGGACAATATCTTCGCAGACTCTTGTTTTCCCTCCAAGTGTCTGACTCACTTTTTCACCGTCGCCGCGGCGAATAATTTGCTGGGAAATACCCTTAGCGCCTCCTTCTGTATGCTCCTTAACCCTTGGCCATCTGGCCTCCATCCAGCCCCCTGACGGAACCCCTACAGCTGTGGGTCTTCCAAGGGTCTTCAGGGAGCCACAAGCATCATCCAGCCCTGATCCACCCTGACCCCCCAGGCATATTGTCCAGCCTTCCCCCAAAACTCGTGCCATTTTCCTCTGTGCTTCATCCTTTCCTCTCTCCGTGACCACTTTTCTTCTATCTCATTTTCTTTTTTGTTTGTCTCTGTGCTCCCACCCCCCTCCCCCTCCACCAGTTAGAGCTTGGATTTCAGACACCCCAGGTTCAAGTTCTGGATCCTCCAGGATTTGTTTGACCTCCAGCAAGTTACTTAAATCCTCGGAGCCTCTGTTTCTGTAAACAGGACGGGATAAGGGAACAATGAATCATAAAGGCCTAAGCGAGAAAATGGGCAAAATTGCATAGCGGAGGGGAGGTAGCATTCGACGTTAATTTCCTGACCACCCGTTCCATGTTCACCTCTAGATCCCACAGAGATCCTGGCGTAGAGAACACTTCCTAAATATTTGTGAACGCGCATAAGGTCAGTAGTCATACAGGATGACCAGCTTCTGGCATGAGGGCTAGGTTAGCTAAGACTGGAGAGTCAGAGAACCGCTAGAGGAGTCAAGCTTCTTGCCCAGCAAATTCCATGCAGATTTCTCACCTAACACCCCTCTTCCTTTGCACCCCCCTCCCACACCCCCGGACAGTATCTGCAAACCCCCTTGTCGGCAGCCAGCGGAACCCACAGATGGGAGAGGTTAGCTGAGCTGTTCAAAAATAGCTCAGATGTGGACGCCAGGACTAAAGAGAGAACATATTTTTGTCCTGATTGCAAAAACCAAACAAACAAAAATCCTTATTTTTCATGAATGTTGTGTTCTTGTGTAAATGGCATAAAACTGATGATATTGTCCTATTCGATTCAGAATTTGGACGCTGTTTTCCTTTGACACAGAGTTTATACTTCTGTGTTTGTATTTTGTGTGTTTCAAAGTTTTATTTAAATTCTAGTTACTGAGCACATAGGGTATAATATTGGTTTCAGGAGTAGAATTCAGTGATTCATCACTTACATACAACACCCAGTGCTCATCCCCAAAAGCACCCCTCTTAATGCCCATCACCCATCTAGCCCATCCCCCACCCACCTCCCCCCATCAACCCTTAGTTGGTTCTCTATACTTAGAGTCTCTTATAGTTTGTTTCCCTCTCTTTTTTTTCCTTCCTTCCCCTGTATTCATCCGCTTTCTTTCTTAAATTCCACATATTAGTAAAATCATGTGATATTTGTCTTTCTCTGGCTTATTTCACTTAGCACAATACACTCCAGTTCCATCTACGTCATTGCAAATGGAAAGATTTCATTCTTTTTTTTTTAATGTTTATTTATTTTTGAGACAGAGTGAGACAGTGCGCAAGTGGGGGAGGGGCAGAGAGAGAGAGAGAGAGGGAGACACAGAATCCCAAACAGGCTCCAGGCTCTGAGCTGTCAGCACAGAGCCAGACGTGGGGCTCGAACCCATGAACCGTGAGATCGTGACCTGAGCCGAAGTCGGACGCTCAAGCAACTGAACCACCCAGGCGCCCCGAGATTTCGTTCTTTTTGATTGCCGAGTAATATTCCCATTGGATGTATGTACCACCTGTTCTTTATCCTTCATCAGTCATTGGACATTTGGGCTCTCTCCACAGTTTAGCTATTGTGGATAGCACTGCCATAAACATCACGATGCATGCGACCCTTCAAATCAGCATTGTTGTATCCTTTGGACACTCCTGTGTTTAAACCGCTGAATCGCCCTGACTTTGTTCGGGCTCACAGTACACTTTGAGAATGAAGGCAGCATCACAAATTCTTAGAAATCATGACTACAAGATTCTTCTTCACAGCACATTCTGGACGAAGAAAGGACTCATTCCAGGATCCAACATTCACGTCTATCAAATTCCCACACTGGCTTCGCGGCGCTTTTAATGCAACGAGAAATGTGTTCATTCCCAATAAATGTCACTACTCTCCGCTGGAATTGGCACTCTTTAAAGTCCTTTTTAAGTTTTATTACTCACCAGAAGTAAAAGCACCCTGGGGCACTAATGAAAATAATTGGTAACAGCTTTATTGAAACATAATTCCCATATCATAAACTTCCTCGTTTGAAGTGTGTAGTTCAACGGTCTTTCCTATCTTCACAGAAATGTGCAACCATCAACATAGTCTAATTTTAGAACATCTCATTCACCCAAGAATGAGACCCAGTAGCATTCAGTCCCTGAACGGGTTGAATTGTGTTCCCCCGCAAAATCACATGGGGGAGCGCCAGCTCCCGGCACCCTAGAATGCGACCTTACTGGGGAGTAGGGTCTTTGCAGTTGTAATTAATTAAAGATGAGGTCACTGGGGTGGGCTCCAATCCGATATGCCTGGTGTCCGTATACAAAGGGGAAATTTGGATACAGACACGCACAGGCACAGAGAAGACCATGTGAAGGTGAAGGCAGAGATTGGGGTGGCGCGTCCCCAAGTCAAGGGACACCAAAGACTGCCAGCAAGTTACCAGAGGGCAGGGAAGAGGCATGGAAGAGATTCTCAGAAGGAGCCAATGAGGCTGACACCTCGATTTCAGGCTTCCAGCCTGCAGAACTGGGGGAGCAGACATTTTTTTCTGCACGTGTCAACCATGCCCCCCCTCCCCACCCCAACCCCTGGCAACCGCTAACCTGCTTTCTGTCTATAGGTTCGCTTACTTTGGACATTTTCTATAAATGGGCTCACGCAATACGCGGTCTTTTGGGACTGACTTCTTTAGCATATGACTCATATTATTTACAGTATAATGTTTGTAACATCCATCCATGCTGCGACGCTTCTTTCTTCCTCTTGCCAAATTACATTCCATTGCATGGGTATACCTGCTGTGGTTATAGCATTTAGCAGTTAGATATTCGGTCCTTTTCCCACGTGAGCCATTATGAATACCACTGCTCTGACCATTCACGTACAAGTTTGGCGTGGGCACGTTTTCATTTCTCTTGAGTGTTCGCCTAGGACAGAAGCTACTGGGTCGTCTGCTGACTGTCGATACTTTGAGGAACTTCCACACCATTTTCCCAAGTGGCCGGACCATTTTACATTCTCACCAGCCAAGCACGAATTTCCAATTCCTTCACATCCCCATCAACTCCTGTGACTGTCTCTCTTATATCTTAGCCATCCTGGTGCATGTGAAGCCGCATCCTTGTGTTTTTTATGTGCATTTCCCAGACGACCAATGCTGCCCGGCATCTTTCGTTATGCTTGCTGGCCACTTAAATATCTTCTTTGGAGAAAGGTCTGTTCCAATTCCCCACCACAAATTTTATCTGGCTCACTTGTCATTTCATCACTGAGTTTTAGAAACACTTTTTATATTCCGGACATCAGTATTTTCTCAGGTATTAGTTAAAATATTTTCTCCTCGTCTGTGGGGGGTCTTCTCACGTTCTGGATGGTTTTAACACGTTGGTCTGTAAATCACGTACAACTAATTTTTGTGTATGGTGTAAAGAAGGCGTTGAAATTCATTCTTTTGCATATGGACATTCAGTTGTCCCATCATTGGCTTTTTTTTTTTTTTTTTTGAAACAACCATCCTTTCTCCAGTGAATTCCTTGGTACCATGTTAAAATTCAGTTGGTCACAAATAGTTATAAATCATGTATAGGTGGACTCATAGTTCTATTCTGTTGATCTATATACCTACATTTAATGCCACACCGCACAATCTTACGGTAGCTTTATTGTAAGTTTTGAAATTGACAAGTGTGAGCCCTTTAACATTTTTATTCTTTTCAAGATTTTTTTTTTTTTGAGAGAGAGAGAGAGAGAGAGAGAATCCCAAGCAGGCTCCATGCTCAGCACACAGCCCAAAACACGGCTCAATCTCACAACCGCGAGATCGTGACCTGAGCCGAAATCAAGAGTCGGAGTCCGACGCTTAACCAACTAAGCGACCCGGTCCACCACGGTTTGGGCTATTTGCTATACCAGAATTTTGCTATGAATTTTAGAATCAGTTTCCCATTTTCTGCAGGAAAGCAGGTGGAATTTTGATGTAGACTGCATCGAATCTGTAGATCAATTTGGGAAGCATTGCCATGTTAAAAATAATTAAGTTCTTTTATTTTTTTAATGTTTATTTTGAGAGAGTGGGGGGGAGAGGCAGAGAAAAAGAAGGAGAGAGAGAGAATCCCAAGCAGGCTCCACGCTGCCACTGCAGAACCCGACATGGGGATCGATCTCGTGAACCTCAGCAGAAATCCACAGTGGGACACTTAACAGACTGAGCCACCCAAGCGCCCCCAAAATAATTCAGTTCTGATTCGTGTTTTGTAATTTTTGTGTACAAGTTTTACACTTCCTTGGTTGGATTTCTATGCATGTTTTTACGCTGTTGTAGATGGAATTGTTTTCTTCATTTAATCTTCAGATTGTTCATTTCTAGTGTATAGAAATATAATTGATTTTTGTATTGATCTTATATCCTGCCACCTTGCTCAGTTTGGATATTAGTTCTAATTATTTTATATTGGGCTCCTGAGGATTTCCTAGATATAAGATCATGTCATCTGCCATAAAGGTAATTTCACTGTTTCCTTTCCAATCTGAATGTTTTTTTTTCATGCATGGAATGAATCCCAACTGGTTATGATGTGTCTTCTTTTCAAACTGGATTTATGTGACTTGTATTTTGCACAAGTTGAGGATTTTTCGTGCCCATGTTCAGAAAAGGTATTGATCTGGGGGCGCCTGGGTGGCTTGGTTGGTTAAGCATACGACTTCAGCTCTGGTCATGATCTCACGGTCCGTGAGTTCGAGCCCCGCATCGGGCTCTGTGCTGACGGCTCAGAGCCTGGAGCCTGCTTCAGATTCTGTGTCTCCCTCTCTCTCTGCCCCTCCCCTGTTCATGCTCTGTCTCTCTGTCTCAAAAATAAATAAACGTTAAAAAAAAATTAAAAAAAAAAAAGAAAAGGTGTTGATCTGTAGTTTCCTTGTGATGTATTTGTCTGGTTTGGGCATCAGGGAACTATTGCCCCATATAATGAATTGTGAAGTTTTTGCTCCTCTTCTGTGTGTTCGAAGAGTTTGGGAAGGATTGGTATTTAGCATTATTAAAACATCTGATGGAACCCACCAATAAAACCGCCTGCACCTGTGTTTCTATTTGTGAAAATCTGTTAAGTTACTAATTCAGGGGCACCTGGCTGACTCATTCAGTTGAGCATCCAACTTCGGCTTGGGTCATGACCTTGCGGTTTGTGGGTTGGAGCTCCGGGCTCTGGGCTGACAGCTCAGAGCCTGGATCCTGCTTCAGACTCTGTGTCTCCCTCTCTCTCCACCCCTCCCCCACTCACAATCTGTCCCTCCCTCTGTCAAAAAAAAAATAAACATTTAAAAAATAATAAATAAATAAATAAATAAATAAATCGATCTATGTACCTGTTGGGGAGTATTTTTCAAATACTCTATTTCTTCTTCTGTCGGTTTTGATAAGTGGTGTCTTTCTAAGGATTTGTCTATAGGTCTCCATTAACTAATGTGTTGGGACACTAGTAAAAATTATTTAACGATATATTCTATGAGCAAATATCTATTGAGCCTTATCGTATACCAGGGCATTTGCGAGATGTTGCATTTCCAAGATTTTGAGACACTGTGCGCTTGCCTTTAAGGAACCCCCAATCTAAGGAGGGAGATAAAGACAAACAGGTGCGACCCCGTGGAGTGAGAAGTGCCAGGTCAGAGTGTGAGAAAAGTTCGGAGCTTAGGTAGAAGAGTGATAAACTCTGCCTGAATAACCGGGAAAAGAAGAGAAGAGAACGCGAGCTGGAGTTTGGTGAAGAGGCGTCTGCCTGAGTACAAGAAGCCAGGCCATTCCAGAAGGGAGAAGACATTTCCATGCTGGCACCCTTCGGGAGCTGTCCTCCAGCGTGTTGAAGCAAGACATTTGTTCCGGGTGGCCCTTGCAATGCCAGCCCCCCCATAGATCTTACAGCACAGGGATGCCTCAGTGGTATCCAAATAAATGACAATGCTTGGACTCAACCTGCTTCCCCCTCTCCTTATCTTAGTAGCTCATCCCCAACCCAGTTACTTCATAAGCAGGGGTGTAAATGGAGGCTCATGTACCCTGTGTCTAAAATGTCAACACTCAGAGGGGCGCCTGGGTGACTCAGTCGGTTAAACGTCTGGCTCTTAATTTTGGCTCAGGTCATGATCTCACGGTTCGTGGGTTCGAGCCCCATGTTGGGCTCTGCGTCAACAGCGTGGAGTCTGCTTGGGCTTCTCTCTCTCTCTCTCTCTCTCTCTCTCTCAAATTAAATAAATAAACTTAAAAAAAATAAATAAAATGCCAACGCTTACAAATTAGGCTAAACCACTGTTAAAAAAATGCACTTTTTAAAATGTTTTTATTTATTTTTGAGACAGAGAGAGAGAGAGAGAGAAAGAGACGGCATGAGCAGGGGAGAGGCAGAGAGAGAGAGAGAGACAGGATCTGAAGCAGGGTCCAGGCTCTGAGCTGTCAGCACAGAGCCTGACACGGGACTCAAACCCATGAACTGTGAAATCATGACCTGAGCCGAAGTCAGACCCCTAACCAACTAAGCCATCCAGGTGCCCTAAAATGCACTTTCTACCCCCTTCCTTTTATAAAGGTAGCTTGGTAAGGACCTCAAAGGTCTTAGGGCTTATCAGATGTCTGGTCACTTCATATCAGAATGTGAGTCACAGGTAGGCCACCCCCCCCATGCCCGGCCCTCAGCCGGACTATCTCCCTTCTCGTCCCACCCCTGGTCCCTCCCATACCGGGAGGAGCCTTACTTACTGCTGTGTAGACATCACTGCTTGGGGGTCCAGATTCCGTCCACAGTTCCTGAAATCACCCGTTCTTTGGTTTTGACCCATCCGTGTATATCTCATCCCTGGATCTCTGATGATGTGTCTTCTCTGTGCTGACATCCATTGTGGGTCTTCTCATCTTCGGCGGCCTCCACAGACCACACACACTGCCTCTCTGTCAGCACCCTACATCTCTGCTCTGACGCCCAGGTATGTAAGAAGCGCGGGCCTCGTCTCAGGCCACCTGACACTCGGAGTGCTGTATAGGCCTTCTCTGCCCACACACACCTTCGGCTAACTGTACCCCCTGCCCCTGGGCATCACTGGGCATCAGAAGATGGGCCCAGATCCTCTCCTCTGGAGCAATCAGAAGAGTCATTTTGACCCCTTAGTAAGTACGGGAGGTAGGGGGGCGGGAATAACTTACTCAACAAGTAATTCTTAATAATATGTCTCCCGTTACACCATAGCAGGTGAGCGTTAAGAACCAAGAATCTGATGTGCATGTTCTCTGGTTCACCAACTCTTGGGAACGGCAGACCTCCAATCTGACACTGGGAAATTAATCAATAGGCTAGGTTTGGTCTCCGGTAACAAGCGAAACTCAGTGGCTCAAAACACAAGAGTCTGTTTCTCACGCACGCAGCGTCTGCTGTCAGTAAGACAACTGTCCTGGATGCTCCACACGGTCCCGCGGCGTCTCCGGTGTCACGCAAGAGCCGTGCGCGCCAGCTTGCAACGACCAACTGTTGGCATCTGCTCCCCGCTCTGTGTTCAGAGACAGCACAGGGGCAGCGTGAAATCGGCCTTGGTGGCAACGCACCACGACATTGGCCAATGCCACGTTCGTGTTGACCTCGTTCCCCCAAAGGACCACGTGTCGTGCAACATTTACCAGCATGCCGTTGACCATCTATCTCAACACGTGGCCTCCGAGGTGACCAGTGCAGAGGGGGCTTCATCTTGAGAGGTGTGCACCAGTTCTCAAACGATTTCACCTGGAAAAGACACGGACTGCTTCTGATAACAGCCTACTGGCCAGAATGAGCCACATGACCCTGCCTCACCGCCAGCCAGCAGGGGACCATGGGGATGCCTCGAGGAGTAAGGGTCTCTGTCACGTCCACTGACGACAGGCAATGCCATTCTACCCACATGGTCTCTATGGATTTCCATGAAAGCACAGAGGGAGAGGCACGTTATAAAGAGGCTTAAAAGGGACATCAGCTATTTGGAATAGAGAATAAAAATATATTTATTTATTTTTTATTTATTTTAATTTTTTTGCCCTCCTTAATATCCATCACCTATTTTTTTAATATGAAATTTATTGTCAAATTGGTTTCCATACAACACCCAGTGCTCATGCCAACAGGTGCCCTCCTCCGTGCCCCTCACCCACCCTCCCCTCCTTCCCCCCCCTCATCAACCCTCAGATTGTTCTCAGTTTTTAAGAGTCTCTTATGGTTTGGCTCCCTCCCTCTCTAACTTTTTTTTTTCCCCTTCCCCTCCCCCATGGCCTTCTGTTAAGTTTCTGAGGATCCACGTAAGCGTGAAAACATACCAGACAAAGGGCTAGTATCCAAAATCTATAAAGAACTCACCAAACTCCACACCCGAAAAACAAATAATCCAGTGGAGAAATGGGCATAAAACAGGAATAAATTATTTTTAATGTTTATTTATTTTTGAGACAGAGGGAGACATAGTGTGAGTGGGGAAGGAGGGGAGAGAGAGGGAGACGCAGAATCTGAAACAGGCTCCAGGTTCTGAGCTGCCAGCACAGAGCCCGATGGGGGCTCGGACCCATGAACCGTGAGATCATGACCTGAGCCGAAGTCGGACGCTCAACCGATTGAGCCACACAGGCGCTCCGACAATAAAACATTTAGAGGCTGCTTACGGTGATTGCTTTTAAAGGTTTAAAGAGATTCCGTTTGTATGAAGGATTCTACCTGTTGTGGGGTACCGGATTACAGAGTGAACAGGGGCTCTTCAAGGCTACCTTGACTGTGGGGGCGGAGCAAAGACCTGTATGGAAATAGAACAGAAACAGGGCATTGTCTTGGGGATGGACCGGAGGAACTCTAATTCAGATCAGCCGGAACAAGAAGGCCTTAGCGCACTGGCGCTTGAATGGTAGGAAAGAACCAGTCAGGAGGGGAAAACTCATACGCATGGGGGATCCCGTGGGTGGATGTTCTAGAACAAATTCCGTCTCTATGAAATAAATAGCACTGTCATGATTCCCGGATTAGGGGATTTCCAGCAGTGCAGTTGTGAAGGGGACTCGTCATGTAGTTCAGGACAGGGACCTGGGAGTCCTGAGAAGTCCCCGTTGACCCTAAGACTCAACAACTCCACAATGGTCATTAAGGGGACAACAGGGACTGGGGGATGGAGACAGTTCTTGGAGATTGGGAAATAGGACGTGGAGCAGAGAACGGTTGATCTTCCATTCAATAAAAAGGCAAAGGGGTCTTGAAGCCGCCGCCCTGTCCCCGAATTCTGGGGTGGAGGTGGCTCCCTGTGGCTGTAGCGGCATGCGTGTGGCAAAGAATGCCCAGCTAGAGCCGCAGCCGCACTGTGTCCTGGTGGGATGGGGCTAAGAGACACCCCTGCCTGTCCTTAGGGACCTTCCCCCAGCAACAGCAAAGTAACCAGACAAATTACTTCCTCTACTCGGATACAGCAAAACCTTGGACTACGAGTAACGTGTTCCGCGAGGGTTCCGCAAGACGAGCCAACATTTTAACTTGATAAACGAGCCATGTCTCGCAACACGAGTTGTCCCTGAAGCCGAATGCCACAGGATCACGACTGAGCCAATGGTTCTTGAATTCGCTTTGATACACGAGTGCTTTGGATGACAAGCACGTGTCCAGAATGAATTATGCCGGCAAGCAAAGGTTTTACTGTACTCCAATTACACAGACATCATCCTGGAGACACATGGTACATTCGTGTCCACGGAGAGGTCAAAACAAATGGTCATATTATTCAGTAGGTTTTGTTGAATTACTTATGATTCATTCACTACCAAATCCCAAAGAGATGGGAGGCCACTCTCAGTTTGCTTATTCATTCGTCTGTCTGTTGCTTCTCTACTAGTACCTCGGTTATTAACTTGGCTGGGGTGTCTGGGGACATTCGACCCTTCCCCTCTCTGTGGGTCTGGAGCTGCCCCTTCTATTCCCACCGAGGAGCCCCAGTGTCTGCGTGACCCCCAAGAGTTTGCATACTGAGAAGGTGGCTTTCCTCCTTGGGCCCTGTAGCTGAAAGCCATGAAGCCAGGGAAGGCTTGCTGTGCTGTGAGTACTGTACCTGAAGGACCCAGTTCTGGTCCCCGGGCCTGCGGTTCTCCAGAGTGACCACCAGATGGCAGTGTCCGCTGCCCAATTGTGTCTCCTGGGTTCCCAGAGGGGTGTGCCTGTGCCAGCCCCATTCCTGAAGATCGAGGTCGAGGCCCGGCCACTTAGCCAGTGCTGGGCGAGCCATTTCACCTGCCCTTCTTCACAAGCTCCCTCTGGAGCCGCTGTATGACTGGCCCCGCTTTGCCCAGAGAGAACCTCCGGAAAGTGCTCGGGCCCGGGTTCTGGCTGCCATATGGGTTGCACACGGACCAGGACTGCCTCTGCCATGCAGGTGAGACCCGCGGGCAAAGACTCGCCCAGCCTCACCCAGCCCTGCCCGCCTGCGGGACGGGACTCCAGCCCTTCACCACCGCCTTCACCAGCTGGGGCTCCCACGGGGGGGGCGGGGCTCCGTCAATTAAGCCTCCAACTCTTGGTTTCGGCTCAGGTCATGAACTCACAATTTTGTGAGTTCGAGCCCCGCGTTGGGCTCTCTGGTGACAGCCTGGGGCCTGCTTGGGATTCTCTCTCTCCTTCTCTCTCTGCCCCTCCCCAATTCGCACTGTCTCTGTCTCTCTCAAAATAAATAAATACGCTTTAAAATTTTTTTTTTAATTTTTTTTTCTTCAACGTTTATTTATTTTTGGGACAGAGAGAGACAGAGCATGAACGGGGGAGGGTCAGAGAGAGAGGGAGACACAGAATCGGAAACAGGCTCCAGGCTCTGAGCCATCAGCCCAGAGCCTGACGCGGGGCTCGAACTCACAGACCGCGAGATCGTGACCTGGCTGAAGTTGGACGCTTAACCGACTGCGCCACCCAGGCGCCCCTAAAATTTTTTTCTAATAAATAAATACTTCATTGCTAAGAAATGCTAACGATCATCCGAGCTTTCTGCGGGCTGTAACCACTGATCACAGATCACCAAAATAACCATGATAATAACGAAAAGTCTGAAATATCGTGAGCATTATCAAAATGTGACACAGAGCCCCAAAGCGAGCAAATGCTGCTGGAAACATGGCGTGGACAGACTTGCTCGACGCAGGGTTGCCATGAAATTTTACTTTGTACAAACTCACGGTGTCTGTGAGGCACAAGAAAGCAAAGCCTAATAACACGAAGTTTGCCTGTATTGCTTTTCCCGTGATCTGGAATCAATGTCATTACCTCTTAGATGATGCTGCTGTTGTACAATGGGCTCCTCACGATGTCACCATCACTAACAGAGGCAAGCATCTCTCCCCCAGGGAAGTTTGGTAAAAATGTTCTGTTCTCGGTGACTCCCACTAGGGACCCAGCACATCTTAATTGACCGGATTGGTAAACTCCCTCCCTCCACTTAGACACGTGGAAAGTAGGTCAGAGACGTCCCCAGAAATGACAAGCTGCTAGGTCAGGAAATGCAGAGATGGGCCACCAGGTTTCTGCCACTGTGGTCTTTGAAAGGAGCCCGGGACACGGACATGGGTTTCTCCTCCTTGGACGTCCCCCCAGCCGCCCGCCAAAACCCCGGTGACTGTTACTGTTTTCTTCTTTTGCTCACAAGTGTGGAATCCTACTGTCTGTAAATGCAAAGGGAATATACGGCCCCTTTCTGTGAGTGAAACTGTACCACGTGATTCATTATGTTGGTTTCAAGCAGGAACTTTTGACTCATTTGGGGTTGTCTTTCATCACCGAATTAGTCTCTGTTCAATCTGGCTGTGGCTATAATCTTCATCAAGCTGTCCTTTCTTTTTTAAAATTTTTTTTAGAGTTTATTTATTTTTACAGGGACAGAGATGGCGTGAGCAGGTGAGGGGGAGAGAGAGAGAGAGAGAGAGAGAGAGAGAGAGAGAGAGATTCCCAAGTAGACTCCATACAGTCAGCTCACAGCCTGACGCAGGGCTCAGACTCACGGAACCCTGAGATCACGACCTGAGCCGAGATCGAGAGTCGGACACTTAAGCACTGAGTCGCGGGGGTGACTCTTTAATTTTTTTTTTTTTTAATGTTTACGTATTTGTTTGGAGAGAGAACAAGAGACATAGCAAGTGAGGTAGGGACAGAGACAGAGGGAGGGAGAGAATCCCAAGCAGGCTCCCAGCTGTCAACACAGAGTGCCGATGCGGGGCTCAAACCGTGAGATGGTGACCTGAGCAGAAATAACAGATGCTTAACCGACTGAGCCCCCTAGATGCCCCCTTCCTTTCTTTTTTTAACCCGAACGTTTCTTTTTTTTTTTTTAATTTTTTTTTTCAACGTTTATTTATTTTTGGGACAGAGAGAGACAGAGCATGAACGGGGGAGGGTCAGAGAGAGAGGGAGACACAGAATCGGAAACAGGCTCCAGGCTCCGAGCCATCAGCCCAGAGCCTGATGCGGGGCTCGAACTCCCCGACCGCGAGATCTTGACCTGTCTGAAGTCGGACGCTTAACCGACTGCGCCACCCAGGCGCCCCAAACCCGAACGTTTCTAAACAGATACAAAAATAGAGAAAAATCATAACGTGAACCCCCACTGCCCATCCCCCACGTCGGCAACTCACAGCCAGCGTGAACCTTTCCTCCCATCCGTCCTCTGTGCTCCGGGTGACACCAAATAGTCCCCAACACGGGGTCGCTTCATCCACGTCCATATCGCAGCATGTGTCTCTAACAGACAAGCTCTCCTTAAAAGAAAACTATCACGTCGCTCCCCCCAAGTTAACACCGATTCATTCGTGCCAGCCCGCCAAGATCTGGGCAGCATGTAAATGTCTCTGAATGTGGCTTTTGTTTCTAGGATTCTTTTTAGAATCAGCTCCTAAAAATGTCGGCACTTTTGCAGTTGGTTGATATGGCTCCTAAAGATCTCTTTGTCTTTGCCTTGACATGAATTTGTTGACGGACCGGGGTCATCTCTCTGGTGCAGTTTCTGCATGTTGCTGGCCCCCCATATCCTACAGGGGTGTCTGTCATGTCCCCTGACCGTGCATTTTCTGGGTCTTCCTCTAGTTCAGAGGGGTTTTTTTAATTAGTTTTTTTTTAATGTTTATATCTATTTTTGAGACAGAGACAGAGTGTGAGCAGGGGAGGGGCAGAGAGAGGAGGGAGACACAGAATCCAAAGCGGGCTCCAGGCTCCGAGCCGTCAGCACGGAGCCCGATGCGGGGCTCGAACTCATCAACTGCAAGATCATGACCTGAGCTAAAGTCAGACGCTCAACAGACTAAGCCACCCAGGAGCCCCTCTAATGCAGGGTTTTGTGATAAAAATATACAGATAGTTTGTATACTTCCCTCAAATCTGACTGTCTCTCCTTTGATGATGTTAGTAGCCATTTAAAAATTAGGGCCCAGGGACGCCTGGGTGGCTCAGATGGGCAAGTCAGCTACTTCAGCTCAAGTCATGATCTCGCAGTTTGTGAGTTTGAGCCCCACATCCGGCTCACTGCTGTCGGCCCAGAGCCCACTTCAAATCCTCAGTCTCCCTCTCTCCCTGCCCGTCTTTCTGCTCGTGTTCTCTCTCTCTCCTCTCTCTCTCTCTCTCTCTCTCTCTCTTTCTGTCTCTCTCAAATAAATAACACATTTAGAAAAAAAAGATTAGGGCCCAGACTTAGTCATTCGTAAGTAAGCAATTGCTTCTCAATTCTTAAATACTGTTCCAAAAGGATCTGAGGCAAAGAAAACTTCGAGGTCCCCTCAGGAGGTCCACCAGCCAGCCCGCAACCCTGGGATCCCCATTTTATCCTTGGAGGCAGAAAGCACTAACAGCCAGAAAACTAGCTCTTGACCCGAACAGATTTTAGTTACTAACATTTGTTCCCAAGCAGCAGGGCATCTGTGGCTCCGCCCATGCTGGGACCCGGGGGACCAGGGTCGAGATGGAGGTGGGCATAGTGGAAACACCTCTGTGGGTGGGACAAGGGGCAGATGGAGAGAAGCGTGGCCAGCCTGTCAAGTGCAGGAAACTTGGAAGAGAGAGGACGAGGCCGGCACAGTGAATCTTCGTGGGCAGGTAGCCCGCGCGGCTGGGTGATGTCCGAGGAAAGGAGCGCCCCTCCCAGGACCCCTGAGTGGAGACTTTGTGTCGTGTCTTCTTGGGACATGTGGGTAGCTTTCACAGCCCCACGTCCCCTGCTCCTCCCACGGTGGACCTAGATGTCCACTGGTTGGATTGCTTCAGCTCAGTCAGTCATAGTCCACACGTGGGATGTGGATTTCCACCACACCCGCCTTCCCCTGCCATCACAGACTCCGCCTTTCCAGGGGACTGCCCTGAAACTGGCCACTGTATTCCGACTTCCCATGCTGAAGCCTACCCACCCACGGTCGGGGCGGGCCACTGGAACCTGATTTGGATGTAGGGTCCTAGAAGACCGAACAAAGCATCGAACGCCAAGACAAATGGACTTTTATCAAGGGAAGCGACTGGAAATAAAAAGCTACGGGTGTTGATGACCTACAGCTTCGAAAGACCACGTGGAATGGTCCCTGTGCTTCAGCCTTCAACAAGCAGTAGGTAGAGATGAGGAGGAGGAGAAGAGCCTCAGGCCATCTCCCAAAGGGCTGTCTTGTGGCCTAACGTTGACTAGAATAATGATGGTGGTGATGGTGATGATAATGACAATGGTGATGATGACAGTGGTGGAGGTGATGACGGCCATGAGGTCTACTGGGCACTGACCACGTACAGTCACTGTTTTAAGTGCTTTAAATGTTTTACCCACTTAACCCTCACAGTAACTCGCTCTCTGGCCTGGTGAGTGTCCTAAGTGAACTCCTCTGGGCTCATCAATAAGGCCAGGATCCCAATCAGGGATCTGAAGAGGCAAAAAAGTGACAGGGATGACAAAGTTGTCATCAGTTTTATGTGTATGTATTTATTTGGAGAAAAAGAGAGAATGCATGAGGGGGAGTCGGGGAGCAGAGAGAGAGAGGGAGAGAGAGAAAGAATCCCAAGCGGGCTCCGGGCTGCCAGCACAGAGCCCGATGTGGGACTCGAACTCCCAAACCCAGAGATCATGACCTGAGCTGAAATCAAGGTTGGACACTTACCCAAATGAGCCACGCAGGTGCCCCTCAAAGCCGTCATTGTTATTCAGTAAGGTGCTGTGGGTGGAAAGTGTTACAAGTTCCCATTGTATTATCACGACAGGCTCTAGAAATGTGGGTGCTTTTCAGGTGTCTGGTGGATTTCCCCCACTTGACATTCTGTCTACACCAGGGGTGCAGCGGACAAGCAAGCAGGATTCCAGAAAGTCTCCACCGCCCACAGGAAGACCAGGAGACTCGAGAAGGGCCATAGGTGAGGGTGAAGAAGCGTTTGCTATTCTGGAAACTTTCGCTTAACCACAGTGTCTGCAACTTGGTCAGGAGAGCTGGTCCTTCTGTGAGCGCCTGTACTAACACGGACACGTGTGCCCGTCACCCGCGCCAGGCTTTTCGAGGTCCCAGACCGGTGAAAAGACCGGCCGAAAACACGGACTGTCTCAACACCATTTTTATGGTGTACCTTCTGGTTTGATCCAATGAAACATGCTTCTTCTTACAGAGCAGAATGATGGAATAATTGTTCGTATTTTCAGAAACGCGTGGAGGTGAAAATAAAATGTGTGGCTCACGGTGAGGACCCCATGACTCAGACCCTGACCGGGTCCCAGCCCACCAGCCCCAGCCCAGCCTTCGGATGGGCAGGTAAGGGGTGTGGAGATCACAGCTAATGCCACAATGGCCCCGGGGGTGTCCACGTGTCGGAGATCTGTAGCCCCTGCGGGTGGAAGGCAGCATCGCTGTACAAGGACACAATGACCAGGGCGCTCTGGAACCCAATGGGTTGAACGAGGGTTGTGCTCTTGTCCTGGGCTCCATGGCGGACAGACGGAGGGAGCAGGAATGACCCCTCGGGGCACTCAGGACCCTGGGGGGGGGGGGGGGTACCATCCTCCAATCTTAGTAGAAGAAGAAGGAGGAGGAGAGAAAGATACGTCAGATAATAATGAACACCAGACAAAGAGTAAGCAAGGGAAGGGGATTAGGAAGGACAGTTTTAAGTAAGAGAAGAGAAGGTCTTCCTGGTAAGAGAAGGTCTCCCTGATAAGGCAACTGGGAGAACGAACAGGATTAACCCCATAACTGTCAGCGGAAGAGCATCCCAAGCAGGAAGACGAGCCAGGACAAAGGCGGGAGGTGACAGCTCATCTGTGGTGCTCCAGGGTGAGCGAGGAGCCTGTGTGGCCCAGCTGGGGTTCCTGCAGTGGGGCTGACACCCACTGGACCAGCCAGCAAAGGCCCACTATTAAGCGTTTTAGGAATCTTGTGTGCAAGTTGACTTCACACCGGGAGCTTGAAATTGGCCATAAGGGGGAATTAACACCGCGGAAACTGACAGGTGCTGCAAACCAGGGCGTTTTCCCCTCTGGGGAGCCAGTCCCTAAACAGGTGCAGGACAACAGAGGTTGACCCGGGAGACTATGAAGAGATGAGATCAGAGAAAATAGCCAGTGGTCAGCTCCTGGGGGCTGACAAATCATTGCAGGGACATTGGCTTTTGTTCCGCCTGACATGAAGAGTCTCGGGAAGGCTTTGAGAGTAAAGAGGACACGACTGGATTTTTTTTTTTTAATTTTTATTTCAAAAGGATCACTCTGCAGCCATGTGGGAAACAGACTCTTGGTGGATGAGACCGGAAGCAGGCATGCCAGCAAGAGGATTCTCACCAAGACCCAAGAGAGAGATGACAGTGCCTTGGGTCCGCAGCGGGACATGCAGCGGTGTTGAGCACAGACCGGATTCTAGTATGCTTACTTTGGAAGTGGGGACACCAGCGTTGGGTGCAGGATGTGGGAGAAAGAGACAGGTTGGGGAGATCTTGAGGATAGTAGCTAGAGCTACTCACAAGGAAAGGTGGGGAACAGTGTGGCAAGAGCAGGCTCATGGGGGGGGGCGCCTGGGTGGCTCAGTCGGTTAAAAGTGTCAGACTTTGGCTCAGGTCATGATCTCACGGTTTGTGGGTTCGAGCCCCGCATTGGGCTCTGTGCTGACAGCTCAGAGCCTGGAGCCTGCTTCGGATTCTGTGTCTCTCCATCGCTCGGCCCCTCCCCT
This sequence comes from Prionailurus bengalensis, assembly GCF_016509475.1. NCBI lineage: Eukaryota > Metazoa > Chordata > Mammalia > Carnivora > Felidae > Prionailurus > Prionailurus bengalensis. The sequence continues at coordinate 65,108,039 of NC_057348.1, read as the reverse complement.
GCTCATGCTTTGTGTCTCTCTGTCTCTCAATAATAAATAAACATCAAAAAAATTAAAAAAAAAAAAGAGCAGGTTCATAGGGTACCTGGAGTTCAAGATGGGAGTGGAGGTCCACTCGGACTTGCAAAGTAGGCATTTGGATAAATAGTCCTAGTCCTGAATTTCAGAAAAGAGATTGCAGAAGAGAAATATGCTGTATGTCTCTTTCAAGTGTGCATTAGCTTTATATGCAGACTGAAACCATGGGACTTTTAACACAACTTAACAGCCATCAATGCTTTGCTGGTTAAGTGTTTGCAATTGTTCATCACTAGAGGGCAATAACAATTATCTTTTCCCATTTAACAAACTAAAAAGAGAGGATTAGAGCAAGCCTGACAAAATGATGGGTATTAGGCTAACGAGTCGGTGTTCTAACCCAGAACCTTCTCTTGCTCAGAGAAGGGTCGGATGTAGTTGGCATTCTCCATCAGGGGATCGTTTATGTCAGGCCAGCCAAGCAGGGAGATTTGCAAACGGACAGGTTCAGAAAGAGTGAAAAAGTCATTCTTTCCTGGTGTTAGAGCCACTGTTATATAGCATTTTCCCAAATGGTAGGCAAAATAGTCCCTATGGTTTCTCTGTGAGTTAATGTGCATATTTGTAGATATTTAAAAAAAAACTTTTTTAATGTTTTATTTATTTTTGACAGAGAGAGAGACAAAGCGTGAGCAGGGGAAGGGCAGAGAGAGAGGGAGACACAGAATCTGAAGCAGGCTCCAGGCTCTGAGCTGTCAGCACAGAGCCCGACACGGGGCTCAAACGCATGAATCGTGAGAGCATGACCTGAGCCGAAGTCGGACGCTCAACCGACTGAGCCACCCAGGCGCCCCCCGTATTTGTAGATATTAAGGAGAATGAGGCCAAGCATACACTTTCATCCTCAACGAAGGGCAGGCTGAGGTCATGGCATTACCAAGGGGCTCTCCCTTTGACTCTCTGCCCATCTCGTCACAGTTTTCTAGAAGGAAGTTGGGGGCAGCGAAGGGATAACATGTTTCCCAAGAGTGCTATCAGCTCCAAGGTCACAACGAGGCAATGAATACCCAGGATGGCACATTGAGGGAAGGTTAAACGTGAGTGAGAAAGGAAGCAGTGATAGGGAGACAGTGTGGCTTTCTAATACACGGGGGGAAGGAAGGGGTGAGACTGATCTGGGCAAGATCCGGGACCAGGCACAAGTTCCCGGGAAGAGAGAATCCCAATAGGGCAGGCCACCCTGCTCCTGAGTCACTGCCCTCCAGCCGATCCATGGTTACCTCCACGCATCACTGACACTCAAGACCGCCTCAGGGCCGGGTGAGGGGAAAGTCAGTTTCCCAGGCTGATAGTCGGACACCAGCATGCTTTTCTCCGTAACCTGGGAGGAATGTTATCTTCACGACGAGGAAGGAAGCCACATGGTGATTGACACATTCCATCCAATCCATGGGTCTCCGTGCTCGGGACGCAATGCTTGTAGTTATAGCCCCATAAAAGATGCTAACACCAAAGGATCCATATAAAATACATAAAAACAGGGGCACCTGGCTGGCTCGGTCAGTTAAATGTCCTACTCTTGGTTTCAGCACAAGTCATGATCTCACGGTTCGTGAGTTCGAGCCCCACATCGGGCTCAGGGCTGACAGTGTGGAGCCTGCGGGGGGTTCTCTCTCTCTCCCTGTCTCCCGCTCACTCTCTGTGCCTCTCTCAAAACAAATAAGTAAGCTTTAAAAAAATAATAAAACTCAGGGGCACCTGGGTGGCTCAGTTGGTTAAGCATCTGACTTTGGCTCAGGTCATGATCTCACAGTCTGTGAGTTGAGCCCCACATCGGGCTCTGTGCTGACAGCTCAGAACCTGGAGCCCGCTTCAGATTCTGTGTCTCTGTCTCTCTCTCTCTGCCCCTCCCCAACTTGTGCTCTGTTTCTCTCTCTTTCTCTCAAAAATAAATAAACATTAAAAAAATAAATAATAAAAAATAACAAATAAATAAAATACTTAAAAACATAAAATATGTGTTTATTCGCAAATATGAATCAAAATATATCATATATGTCCTTATCTTCTTCAATTACTTGAAAGGTCCCAGCAATACCATAAGACAAATACAATTTTTGTTTGCTTTTTCTGGAAGAATCAGAGACAGACACCTCCCTGGTGCTCTGAAAGAAACCCAACTTCAGGTGTCTGCTTGAATATTTCTCTCTCTCGGCATAGAAAAAAGGTAAGGTTACTGCCAGTAGAAAAAAGGCACTGTCAAAGTAGGGATGAGGCTTCTCCATCCAGGAAGATACAGAAGAAAAAAAGAAGCAGAAAGTCGTATACAGTTCATAGCTTAATACACGTGATAACAAACTAGTCTGATTGTTTAAAACTGGTTTTCTAGTGGCAGGAAGCGTGTTTTCAAGCGAGTTCTTGCCTGGACCCCCAGTGTATGAGTTCATAAAAGGGGCTGTGTTCCCACTGGAGTGGGGAGGGGCCCTAGCCCCTCAAGTTCAGAGCCATCACTCAGCGACCCACGTGTCGCTCTTGGAGGCTCCACCTTGCGAACATTTTTGTCCCTTAGATACAACATGAATATTTTGGCTGAAAACCAAATCTGCTTCCTGGCCGAAGTAATTTGTTTTTAAATCGAGTTTAATCTTGAAAAGTATACATATTTTGTAAAATGTTTCTTTATTTATTTTTGAGAGAGGAGAGAGAGAGAGAGAGAGAGCAAGCAGGGGAGGGGCAAGGAGAGAGAGGAGAGAGAGAGAATCCCAAACAGGCTCCACACTGTCAGCGCAGAGCCCGACGCGGGGCTCAAACTCACGAACCGTGAGATCCTGGCCTGCGCCGAAACCAAGAGTCGGACGCTTCACCAACGGAGCCACCCACAGGAGCCCCCGGGTGGTTGAAATTTAAAACAGTGACACCGCCAAGCACGGCGACAGTGCGGATCACCTGGGCGTCTCATCGTCTGCTGGTGGGGATGTGAACTGGTACAGCCACAGTGGGAAACCATGGGCAGCTTTCTCCAGCTTAATAGACGCCAAGTCTATGGTCCGGTAATTTCACTCCCAGATGTAACACGAAGAGGGATGAAGGCGCGGGTCCATAAAAACACACGTGCTAGAGTGGGCACAGCCCTCACTGATGCACTCATGCATAACAGCCAAATGCACAAATCAACGCAAATGTGAATCAAAAACAGACTAGGTAAATACATCAGGACGTAATCAGACAACAGAATACTGCGAAACAATACAACGACAAAGGCTACTCACCGTATGCGGCTACGTGGGTGATACGTGAGCCTTCACAGATGAATCTCCCTGCAAACAGAAGCCACCCAGGGGGCGCCTGGGTGACTCAGTGGGTTGAGTGTCTGAGTTTTGATTTCGGCTCAGTTCATGATTCCAGGCTCATGGGATCGAGCCCCGCCTCGGGCTCTGTGCTGAGCACAGAGGCATTCTCCCTCGCTCCCTCTTCCCCACTCAAGCGCTCAAACTCTGTCTCTAAAATTAAAAAAGAAAGAATAGGGGCGCCTGGGTGGCTCAGTCGGTTGAGCGGCCGACTTCGGCTCAGGTCATGATCTCGCGGTCCGTGAGTTCGAGCCCCGCGTCGGGCTCTGTGCTGACAGCTTGGAGCCTAGAGCCTGCTTCGGATTCTGTGTCTCCCTCTCTCTCTGCCCCTCCCCTGTGTCTCTCTGTCTCTCAAAAATAAGTAAATGTTAAAAAACAAACAAACAAAAAAAAAAAAACAAGAGTAGAAACAGTAGCAAAATAGTACTTTGAAAGCTCACTCTGGCTCTCTCCTTCCCTCCAGACTTCTTTGTTTTTTAATGACTAAAATCCCTGGTGGTGGAATCCAGGCTCCTATTTGTGACTCGAATACAATTTGTTTTAATTTTTTATAAATGTGATACATTTGGGAAAGCTTGTAAACAACGTTTTCATTCAATGAGGGAATCCTGGATCTGTGCCCAAAAAGCAGTGAGCTCAAAAATGAACAAAGGTAAAGTGGAACTGATGGAGGTGAGGGACAAAGGCTGTCTTTGTCACACTTCTCCAACCGAGGGAAACCTGTCCGGCAGGGAAAGTGCAGGAACTTGGACGGCAAAGCCCCGCAGGCTGCCAGTGTCGGGCCCGGGGCAGAAAATGGTTATGGAACACAGTCAAGGCGGAACAAAATCCGAAGTTCATTTTCCCGTGTGCTGCTCCCTCGAGAAACACTATCTCATCTTAGGACACGGTGTCACCCAACGGGCTGGGAAAGGTCGCCTGCTGAACCGAACGAGACCGCTCCGTCCTGTGCGACAGCTTCTCCTGAAATGTGTCTTCGATTTGTAGGCTCTGCGTTTTTACTCTTCAGCGTTCTGATTGTCAACACCTAGCGATGTACCGTACTGCTCACTCGGGGATGCTAAGGACACGGTCTTCCACAGCAGGGAGGGAGTGTTAGTAGAGAGGTCTCATCTCAGGGGACCCACAGCGAGGGAGGCGTGAACATCCTACTGGTACTGGCTACCGACAGTTCCCACTGTAGACTCATCTCAGTTCAGGGTCTTATCATCAGCCCTCGCCTGGAAGTTTCTGCGTTTTCGTAAGCCCAACGTGGATTTGTTTAAAGGAAATGGCTCCCGTGAACCAAACGCGCAAGAGGAAGACGTACAAACCAGACGTCAACTTCTTAAATTACGAAGAGGTGTGTCAATGCCAAGAAGAGATGTCAGTCATACCCAACAGGAGGTGTCTTTGCTCCTGTTGGGAAGACTACATGGAAAGCAAATCATAGCCGGAAACGTGGATTCAGAGACAGTTGTCAGTCTGAAGGCAAAGGCTATGGAGCTGAGGCCATGATTTCTCCTGGGCGTCTGGAGCCCGCTGGTCGGGATGCTGCCTCTTCTACACAGCTGGAGAAATCTGACCAAGTCTGACTCGTGGCATCCTTTGTCTAGACTCTACGAACTACCTGCCTGCCACTTTTATTAACTCTTTCTGCATAGATGATACCAAGCCCCAGATTCTCATACGCTCAGAAGTGTCCATTCTTCAGGGCAATTTCTGAGGACATTCAGGCTCATCCATTATGTGTCAGTTTTATTTGCCAAACTATTGGGGTCTGCCTGACGGTTCTCAGGAGTTCCTCATCGGAGCAAGCCATACTCTGTATGCTGCCCACGATTCTGGGTTAGCAGGATACTAACTAGCTGTGTGACCTTGGGCAAGTCAATTCACCTTTATGGACCCAAAGCTGTGGAGTCCCTAAAACTGTAGTGCATAGGGCAGTATTTGGACACTGGCTTTTTGAGGTTACTTCCAAACTGAGATCAAAGTTTTCAAGGAGACGTGAGCCTGAAAGTCCAGCATCCACGCACCACAGAGCTAAGATTTGCACAGAGACCGAAGAGTCGTGGCCGATCACGATTCCCTGTGAGCTTTCTTCTCCGACTACTTTCTTTAGTGGTCAGTGAAATGGTCCATGAGGAAACACAGTTCTTGTCATACAGTCGTTCCTTAGGTGGGTTTGGCGATCTACAGCCTACCAAGCTTTGCTGCTTCGTAACAATTGTGTGACGTGCTCATTATTCTTTGCCCCATTTTATAGACTGGGAAAAGGGAGCCTCAGAGGCGCTGAATGGCGTGCCCCAGTTCCCATCCCTGGTAATTATAAGCTGTGTGTCTAACTTCAAACGCAGCGCTGTTGGCAACAAACAAAGTGTCTGCCCTCTGGTTGTATTCATATTATCACAGTTGACGGGGGATCACAATTGAGAGGGGATCACAGTTGACTGACGGGATCACAGTGGAGAGGGGATCACAGTGGAGAGGGGATCGCAGTTGACTGATGGGATCACAGTGGAGAAGGGATGACAGTGGAGAGGGGATGACAGTGGAGAGGGGACCACAGTTGACTGACGGGGGATCACAGTTGACTGATGGGATCACAGTGGAGAGGGGATCACAGTGGACAGGGGATCACAGTGGACAGGGGATCACAGTGGACAGGGGATCACAGTTGACAGGGACTGCACTGAAATTCAGTCATGTCACCATCTGCTTCAAATCGGTGACCCCAGTATGCACTGCATGCAGATTTAAATACAAGAAGAAATAAAATACAGCTTAGCGTACAGTCCCCTGCATGTAGCCCAGAAGTGGGGCTGCGCCACCCTATGGAGAGATCCGCTCACGGAACAAGGAATTGCTGCCCAGGTCCCCGAGTGTCCGAAGTTTCCGGAAGGGAAAGGATGTCGAGGCCAACTCGACACCAGGGATCCCCTACGTCCTTCCTCAGGGATTGAAACTCAACACCTGCCTTCACAATGCACACCCCGCTATCCTCTGCCTCGGTTGGAAGGTGCCATCAGAGCTCAGACCTGAAATGTGAGCAGACTCGTATCGTGTGTCATGGGAACATCAGATCCCCAAGGAGACGCTGGGCATGCATGTGGGCTCGCTGGTCCGCGCGGTTCCACATCAATCTCCAACCTGCAGGCGACTGGCCTGAGGGTGTCCCAGCAGCTCCGGCTGAATCAGGAAATGTGACGGGGAATGTTTATGTCTTTTGCCTCTTCGTTTCGGCGTAAGCCCACTGGTTAATTAGTAGCCACGGCCACCCAACCAAATCTATCCCTCTTTTCTTTGGAAATGTGCCTAAATTGCACATGAGTAAGAGGAATGGTGTGTAATTACTATATCTTGGAGCAGAGAAGCCGGAGATCCTCTGCCCTGTTACCTTCTCCAATTCCTTTCCAGCAAAAAGGAGAGAATCGTGTGTGGCATTGCCAAATGTATGTCTACAATAAAAAATGGTTTTAACAATTCATAACGGGGGTGGGGGGGGGCACCTGCGTGACTGAGTCGGTTGAGCGTCCGACTTCGGCTCAGGTCATGGTCTCACGGCTTGTGAGTTCGAGCCCCGCGTTGGGCTCTATGCTGACAGCTCGGAGCCGGGAGCCTGCTTCGGATTCTGTGTCTCCCTCTCTCTGCCCCTCCCCCACTTGTGCGTGCGTGCGTGTGTGTGTGTGTGTGTGTGTGCGCGCACGTGCTCTCTCTCTCTCTCTCTCTCTCTCAAAAATAAATACGTAAACATATTTAAAAAATTCATAATGGAGCCACCTGGCTGGCTCAGTCGGTAGAGCATGTAACTCAGGGTCGTGAGTTCAAGCCCCATGTTGGGCCCAGAGCTTACATTTTAAAAAGTTATAAAAACTCAATGATAGAGTAGAACCCTTTTACAGCGATATCACCACTGTAATGTAACACATTTCCTAACACTCTGCATTTGGAGAGAATATGTAACCACAACATCCCACGGGTAAGGATCCTAATGCATCATTTCTTCTTATGTAATGGGAAGTGATGGCCCAAATCAAGAGTTCGTGAGGTCTGTCGTGGGAACACGTTCCCACCGATTTGTAAGGAGCCGAGGACAGAAGCTGGGGGTGGAGATCAACAGCAGACATTCGTATGACCTTTCCTCTTCCACTTTCAAAATAAAATACTTGCCCAGTTTTTCAGTGATTGATATTCTCAGGACAATATCTTTTTCATAGTAATTTATACAAAGGAGTACAAAGAATACATGTATTCTAGCCCAGTCTTCATTATAACTGTAATGTTTTAATTACACTGGCCAGCCAGAGTCTTGGCATCTGATTGACAAACTCATGTAGTAAGCCAAAGTCTGCATCTGATATGTTTTCCATAAAACGAGGATTCTCTTTCTTCCTTTTTTTTTTTTTTTTTTTTGGTATTTTTCATTGCTGATTCCTTCACTGGCTGACGTAATCATCCACATAAACAGTTCGTGTAGTTCCCAGGGTGGTCCATGACTGACACTTTTATTAGCTCATTGTATAGATGCAATCTGCAGCCACATGAGGGCCCACGCTCAGGTGTCCATCCGATTGGAAGCCTTTGACCCATGCCTCCCACTCTCCCACTGAGGTGACTGCTTGGACCACAGCCTCCCCCTGGAGGATGTACTCAATCATGCGATCCTTTAAGATTAATATACATATTTTTTTTTCAACATTTATTTATTTTTGAGAGAGAGAGTGTGAGTGGGGGGAGGGGCAAAGCGACAGGGAGACACAGAATCGGAAGCAGGCTCCAGGCTCTGAGCTGTCAGCACTGAGCCCGACCCGGGGCTCGAATTCCAGGACCACGAGGTCATGACCTGAGCTGAAGTCGGACACGTAACTAACTGAGCCACCCAGGCGCCCCTAAAGATTAATACTTTTTTAAGTTCTTTTTAAAATTTATTTTGAGAGAGAGAGCGCAAGAGAGCATGAGTCAGGGAAGGGCAGAGAGAGAGAGAGAATCCCAAGCAGACTCTGAGCTGTCAGTAAGAGCCCGATGTGGGGAATCGAACTCACAAACCATGAGATCACGACCTGAGCCGAAACCAAGAATCAGACACTTAACCGACAGAGTCACCCAAGTGCCCCAAGATTCATATTTTAGAACATTATTAATTTGGGCATTCTGTATTATTGGCTGAGTAGCCCCAACTACACGCCCATTTTCTGACATGTAATGGAAACACAATGTGAAAGATCAAATGAATGATCTTGAAATGATGGAAAGGTGGATGAATGAATGAATCGTGTTGTTTTCTCAAGCTGATGGTTTGAAAATATCGCTCACCCCCTTAGTTTCATCACTGAGAAGCAAAGAAGGCTGAATCTACATGGAGATTTTCAAGTAGTTGATTAAATCACCTTTTAATTTTGTATAATAGCGATACTTATGCACAATACACATATCAAGCAATACCATAGCTTTTTCAAGTTTAAAATCACCATAAATCCTTTCCTCAGAAGTAAGCACTCTCCACATGTTGTTGAATTATTTTAACATCTATGTGTGTGTATGTGTGTCGCACGTATATATGTACATGTAGACGAATATACACAAATAGGACCATGTCCTTCCAAGTTATAGGAGAGGCATTATGGATGTATCTAAAATAATTCAATGGGAGAATTCTGTGTGCAAAAATGCTTTGTTAAACGTCCAAGACACCTGAGCAGTGCTCACAGATTAATGCTACCGTATTATTTCAGCTTGGATTCGACAGACACGTGCAAATTCTCTAACGGAGATTCACGTCGGCAAGGCCATAACAATGTAATCCAATTTTCAGCTGCTCGTTAAAGTTGCCTGGAAGTCAGACTGGATATTAAATATGTGCAGACGTTAAACTACGAAGCCCTGACCTAATATTCTTTAGAAATTTCAGGCATAACTGATCGGTATTGAAGGGTAGAGAAAACACCAGCCCTTTCTGGGGATGAAAACGTCCACATCAGGCTCCAAAGATCACCTTGTTTCCCTGGTGCTGATATTTTGTTGTCAGAAAGCTTCCTTGTAGATGTCTGAGCAGCCTACATCCTATGGCAATGCTTCCCGACTTCTTTTCTTAATTTTTCTTGCCTTTTGTCAGGTGGGGGGGGGGGGGAGGGTAAGAAACACGGTGCTTTTATTTTTATTAATTTTTGCTGTGCTCAGTGGCATCTGTACTGGAGAGGGAATTTGACGCGTTTTTGCTGGCTGGATGCCTGCAGCCCTTCAAGGCAGGAGGTGAAGGAGGCAGTCAGGCAGAGGGGGGTTGAATGCAGGTAGGAAAGGGAAATGACCCAAGGCTCCTTTGGTAGCCTACTCAGAGCTGAAACCTGTTTGCGTTTTTATCTGAGCTGATGATGGCCACTTTGGGAATCGCCTTTACCTGGGGAAACAGATCAAAGAGAACTCTGGGTTCTGATCGTTTGAAGTGGACAGCTAGCTGCCCATGGGAGCTGCCGGACCCCCTGGCTGTCCCCCACCCCCTCGACCGAGCTCTCTTCTCCCTTGAGGCAGTGTCCATCCGATCCACGCACTTCACGGGGCATGGTAACCAGCTTGCAGACTGGTGAGTCCGCTGGACCGTCCACACCCGTCAGATGGCAGGGTACCTGACAACAAAAGGCTTTTGTAGATGGGTTGGCATCTGTGAAATACCCCCACAGCTGCTGTCCATATTCCATTTGTTTCCCCTTCACAGAAAGTGGGAGAAAGGGGGACACTCAGATGTTATCACACAACCAAGGAGAGGGTTTTTCTATGCAGGGGAGGGAGGCAGGGGGTCCACAGTGCACAACAGGACACATCGGCAGAAGGACAAGCCCATCACGATGCCCCCGGGGGAGATCATCCTTAGGGTTCCACCTGCCTGAGGTTGACAACAGCTCGCTCCTCGCCCTGCTGGTGGGAGAATGGATGTTCAACATTGTATCGTGTTATGCCATCTGGTCTCATGATGGCAGCTGATTAAAAACTCCAACATTGAGCTTTGCTGCTCAGGGAAGCACAGAAGAAACACTCAGCTGCTCATTTGATGATTTTGTCAGAGTCTGAGAAAATATTTACATTCTACGCCAGCCCAAATGGCTAATAGCGATTTATTTTCCAGCTTCTGGATTGCTCCTTTCTGTGGGATCACACTTCTCAGTGTAACAATCAGAGAGCTGACGGGTAACAACATAACCAAATAAAATCCACACAAATGCGTAAGATCTTAGGGTATAGTCTCCCTGTCGTGTAAGAGCACATTCGTGCCTTGCCATCAAAATCGGAATTTATCTGAATTTCAAGAGTCTTTACGGGAGAAACTTCATTACCCACTTTAGCAACCTTGACGGTCAGGAAATCAGTTGTTCCGCTCTGGAAATTCTGGGTCAGAATTCTTCTGCTCTTCGAGCTAACCGAATCCAGTTTGTTAATTATTTTTGGTGGTTTTCCGCTCGCTCGTTCATGGGCTAACAAGGGCTGTGGTCTACGCATAGGCTCAGGAGGACTCTGAAAGGGTGAATTTTGTGATATGTGAATCGTAGCCCAATAAAAGAGGACAGGGGATCGCAGCCTATGCACACACCTTATGTATATAAATACGTACCTATTTATTTACTTTCTGGCTTCCTGTTTGTGTAGCCTTCAAAGGAAATATGATGAACATGTCAGGACTTTTGGCTTTCTTCCGTCTCCCGATGCAAGAGGTTGGGTTCTCTTACAAGCCCTAACCCCACAGCTATAGCTTTTTCTACTTTACAGGCAGTCCTGCACATTCTCTATTTACAATTTACTTTGTATCTCTCTTGGCATTTACTTTACATGACCTTAAGGAATTCATTTACCTCCTTCTGCTGGCTCTTGTCTTCATTTTGTGTGGAATCACAAAATCACGCCTTCTTGTTCAGCACCACTCTGAACAAGATTAATTTCGAGGTGATCCTCTCTTGGGTCAAGTTGCCACGCTGGGTGCCACCTCTCTCTCTTCAGCCCAATCCCTTCCCCAATCTCTGAGCCTGGTACAGCTGTAAGAAATTACTGTGTGGGCCGCGCCTGGGTGGCTCGGTTGGTCGAGCGTCCGGCTCTTGATTTCAGCTCAGGTGATGATCCCAGGGTCATGGGATCGAGCCCCGAGTCGGGCTCTGTGCTGAGCGCAGATTCAGATTCTCTCTCTCTCTTCCTCTCCCCCCTCTCCCCCATTCGTGGGCTCTCTCTTTCTCTCTGTCTCTCTCAAATAAAAATAAAAAAATAAAATTACGGCGTTGGCCGCGCACAGTAGACGTCACCTGCTGTCGCGGGCTACCATTTTGCTGCGCTCGTGCCCTTGTCCGCCAACAGCTGGCAACGCTGCTAAGGAATAAAAGGTACCCTCTACTGTCTTTATAGTTCTTTCCCTTAACCATCCTCCACTCGTGGAATGCCGTCTACATGGGCTGCCGAATTGTGGGGGTCACTGTCTGCCAAGGTCAGTTTGCACTATCACCCTCTATTCTGGGGCCCGATTTGTCCCCCGTATCAGCTGCACACGTACAAAGCGTGCTTCCTGTTTCGTCTCACCCAGGTGATGGATACAGACGTCAAACAATACAGGACCCCGGCCCAGCCACGGAGGGACACCTGTTCTGTTACCCCGCGTATCGCTGATCCACTGAGAACCACTCTCGGAGCAAAGACCTCTTGCCGGCTGTGCTGTAACGCTTACGGAGCGTTCCTCCCCTGGCAGCCTGGTCCGGCTCCCCGGAAATAATTGCTCATCCAAGGTGCTTCCAAAGGGAGGAAGCACAAATGTGATCTAGGTCAACATCTAATGGAACGTGAAATCATTTTTCTATGTAAAAGAAAAGAACCATGAGGCTTCATTAACGTGCCTGGCGTGTGAGACAAAATACAGCAATTAATTCTTACGTAAGGGAGTTGAGTGGAGCAGCATTTACACTCCACTTGTTAACAAGCTCCAGAGCTGACTAACAGGTTATTTGTAACACGTCATAATTAACTTCCAAGGACACTACAGACCGATAGCTTTCACAACTCTCCGTTTTCCCCATGCCTGTTTTACTGACTTGATTCTTGCTGCTCATAATTTAACATTTTCCGACTCACTGTCATCCTTCTGGTTTATACTTTTCTCGCTTATAATAAAACTAAACTTAAGTAGACCATGGGGTTAAGTTGAAGAGAGGTCCCAAGAGCGAATAGGGCCTAAACAGCATCATCTAGAATTTTATTTTGACTTTCCTTTTTTTTTAAAAAATTTTTGTAATGTTTATTTTTGAGAGAGAGAGAGAGAGAGAGAGCAGGGGAGGGGCAGAGAGAAAGGGAGACATAGAATCCGAAGCAGGCTCCAGGCTCTGAGCTGTCAGCCCAGAGCCTGACACAGGGCTCGAACTCACGGACCATGAGATCATGACCTAAGCTGAGGTTGGACACTTAACCCACGAGCCACCCAGGAGCCCCTATTTTTACTTCCTGATCTACCCAAAGAGTCACACAGTGGGACATCTATCAAGTGGTTATTTTGTCTTTTCTTGAAGCCCTGCTCTTGGACAGTGCCTGGGCCCCCATAGAAGAGCCCTTGTCAGTGTGTGTCCTCTGCACCCAGAGCTGCAGCCGCGAGGGTCCCATGGGAGGTGCCCAGCCTCCAGCCTGTCCTGACAGAGCCACGGCTGAGTGGGGGCTGCTGAGTCAGAGAACGAGGTTCAAGTCCCAGCTTTGTCCCTACTAACTGTGTGAACCCAGTCAATGATTTAATGCCCTGTTTCCTCATCTGTGAAATGGAGTAAATCATTACTTCCAGAGGGGTTTTGAGGATTTTAAGTAAGTTAATATGTTTAAAATAATAAAACACAATATTGTCTGTCTCTTTGTAACAGGCAGCTTAAAAATTCTAGAAGTCCATGGTATTCTTGCCAAAAATACTTTCGTCTAATTATGAGAAAATATCGGATGAACCTGAATTGAGAGGTGTTCTACCAAAAAAACAGTAAAAGTTAATAATACTACTGAGGAGCTCTTACAAATTAGAAGGGGTTTATAGTGACAGGAGTAAAAAATGGAGTGAGGGAAACTGGATTGGATTCTGGGGGAAAGAAAGAACATCAGAGGGGCGCCTTGGGGGGGGGGGCTCGGTCAGTTGAGCGTCTGACTCTCGATTTCGGCTCAGGTCTTGATCCCAAGGTCATGAGATTGAGCCCCTAGTCGGGCTCTGTGCTGAGTGTGGAGCCTGTATGAGATTCTCTCTCTCCTCTCTCTGCCCCTCCCCTGCACACTCACACACCCACTCTCTCTGTCTCTAAAATAAACAAAAAGAAAAAAGAAAAGAAAAAGAACATCAGAGGAAAAACCAGTGAATTTCAGCTGACATCTAGGATTTATTTATTTTTTTAATATTTCTTAAATGTTTTTCTTTATTTTTGAGACAGAGAGAGACAGAGCATGAGCGGGGGAGGGGCAGAGAGAGAGAGACACAGAATCTGAAGCAGGCTCCAGGCTCTGAGCTGTCAGCACAGAGCCTGACGCGGGGCTCAAACTCATGGACTGCAAGATCACAACCTGAGCCGAAGTCGGACGCTTAACCGACTGAGCCACCCAGGCGCCCCTGATGTCTTGGCTTTAGTGAGTATGTTGGGCAAACGGCCATGTTCTGATTTTGATAACAGTGGTATTGTTATTTAACATGCTAGGTTCTGCGCTGTATTTGCACCTTCTCTGCAAGTCTAAAATCACTTGAAAACATTTCAAAGTGTTATTTTTTTAGTGTCAAAAATATTAAAGTTCTGTGTGATTTTCTTAAGTTGCATTTTTTTTGTATAACTTCTTCCTCTTGACCGTTCTTCGTGGCTTCTTTCCAGGTTTATCATTTTAAATTTTTTTATGTTTTTTTTCATTTTATTTTTGAGAGAGAGAGAGAGAGAGAGCAGGAGCAGGGGAGGGGCAGAGAGAGAGGGAGACACAGAATCAGAAGCAGGCTCCAGGCTCTGTAACTGTCAGCGCAGAGCCCGACGTGGGGCTTGAACTCACGAACAGGGAGGTCATCACCTGAGCCAAACGGAAGCTTCACAGACTGAGCTACCCAGGTGGCCCTCGAGAGGGGCTATTTAAAGGAACCATCTTCCAGAACCTTGGTCTACAGCTGAGACGGATCGGGCACAGAGAGAAACGCAGTGATGGGGACAGGACCACAGAGTTGCTGGAGCAGTGCCCCAAGTGGCCGGCAGGGGGCGTCAGGAGCAGCCCCCTACCTTTCCGAACAAGGTAAAGGGCAGCTTCCTGGGGACCCGCACAGGCTCAGGCTGACGGAGAGATTAGAGCACTGGAGAAATTGCTTTTCCTCTGACTTCTGTTTTCTCATGAGTGGATGAGCACGGTCATAAGGGAGGAGAGAGTGGTGGGGAAGGTGGTTTGGGGGGAGGGGTCTCAGGAGATGCCAAAGGATGTGGCACGGTCCCGTGGAAGGTGGTCAGAGAATCCCCCAGGGAAATGGGGCCCGCGGCTCCCTTCAGGTGCATGGTCCTCAACTCAAGGAAGCGAATTCTCCCTGGTGATGAGCCCGGTCTGTTTCTCCAGCATGGCCCGGGCCAGGGGCCTGCAGGGGAGCTGGGGGGGAGGGTGGGGAGCGATGGCGGTGGACTGGGAATGCCTCGGTCTCCACCGGTGGGAGGACACCACCTAGAGATTCGGTTTTGTTTCGATTTTCACTGCAGAACGTTTCACAACCTATGACTTCAGCTTGGCAAAGAGCTTAGAATCCGAAAACTGATTCACCTCTGTCAACATGTAAGCCCTTAAAAAAGAACGTGTCTGTGTGTACTGAGCCATATGTGTAAGGAATTAGATAACCTTTGAAGCAGCCTTAGTGTTTCCCTTCAGTCTGTCTTGAAATGACTATAGGACCAGCTTCACCGAAAGGATTAGCCAAGCATCTTGGTCTAAGGCTCCCGTGGTGATCGTTTGTCTGAGGCTGGACAGGTACCGACAGGATGTGACGTGAACCACAAGGAGAGAAGGAGAAGGTGAGGGCTTTCCCTGGCAGTTGCTGGCTAACATTCAACGGATTCTTAGAAAATGCCACAATGGCGTCTTTCCTGTCTTTTTTCTTTCCGTGGCAGTCCTGGTGAAGGAGAACATGCCTGCTCTTGAAATCCGCCTAAACCCGGGCAAGTTCACGGGAACCTTGATCTACATGTTAACTACGGTCCTGGGTGACCTGTTTTTGAGGCCCTGGATCTGCTTTCTTACCAGTGCCCACTGTCACTCTACATAGACACAGGAGGTGTTTCGGTTTTTATGTGAATGTTTGCCGATCTCCAAAAATGTTGATGTCAACTTTACCCTGAAATACACTGAACTGAATCCACAAAAGTAAGACATCTCAGGCCTTTACTGATGCTATAGTCTTTGTTGTCCAGTGGTCCAAATACCCAAATGGCCGTTGTATTTATAGATTAAAAACTGCATATATAGGGGCGCCTGGGTGGCTCAGTCGGTTAAGCCTCTGACTTTGGCTCAGGTCATGACCTCGTGGTCCGGGAGTTCGAGCCCCGTGTTGGGCTCTGTGCCGACAGCTCAGAACCTGGAGCCTGCCTTGGATTCTGTGTCTCCCTCTCTTTCTGGCCCTCCCCCACTCATTCTCTGTCTCTCAAAATTAAATAAAACATTTAAAAAAAGAAAAAGAAAACCTCAGACCCCAACATGGTATCACTTAGGGTCCAAGTCAGGAAACGGAGACTTAATACCTAACCTGAGTGCAGTTTCAACCCCCAGGAATGCAGCCTTTAACCAGCCAACATGGAAGTTCCAGGTCAAGCCTAGGATATTTACTAATAGCTGCCTTCTACTCCCCTTAGGAGGGCAACTTTGCTTAAACAATGTATTCCTTGCTAAACTGTGTCTTTCTCCTTCTTTTTAATGCCTTCTCTCTGCCCTCAGAAACGTGTCTTTTTAAAATATTTTTTAATGTTTTTATTTATTTTTGAGAGAGAGAGAGAGAGAGAAAGAGAGAGCACAAGCAAGGGAAGGGCAGAGAGAGAGGGAGACAGAGAATCTGCAGCAGGCTCCAAGCTCTGAGCTGTCAGCACAGAGCCCGAACTTGTGAACTGCGAAATCATAACCTGAGCCGAAATCAGACGCTTAACCGACTGAGCCACCCAGGCGCCCCCAGAAACCTGCACTGGGGTGCCTGCGTGGCTCAGTCGGTTAAGCATCCGGCTCTTGACTTCAGGTCATGATCTCTCAGCTCGTGGGTTCGAGCCCCGCATCAGGCTCTGCATTGACAGCACGGAGTCTGCTTAGCGTTCTCTGTCTCCCTCTCTCTCTGCCCCTTCCTGAGTCGCGCTTTCTCCCTCTCAAAAATAAATAAATAAAATTTATTTATTTATTTATTTATGCTGGCCTGCTCCATCCTGAGATGAGAATGGCTGAGTTCCTCACCCACCTGGCTCTAATGCCAGGACGGGTAGGTCATGCCCCTCGGGGTGGCCCGGTAGGTCGGGGCCACCTACCCCGTGAGCAGGTTTGCTGTTCCTTCCCCTTCAGAGCAGGGATGGCTGTCACAAGGCAGGGCGGAATCACATCCGCTTCATTCTTCCCAGAATCACTTGGTGCTTTCGTTGGTTATGACACTATAGGACAAGCAGGTTCCTTCACCCCCAGAGGGGTGACTGCATGACAGTGGCTGTGCTGTGTGGGACCTCAGTCCACTGTCTGGCCCTAGTTGGAGCAGAGATGGAGATAAGGCTCTTCTATTCTCAATTCCAGGAATCCACCTGTGCCCCAGGGCCCCGGGCTCTGGTATGTGCTGGGCAGATGCCTTGCAGGTCACTAGCAAAAGCTGTGACCTAGAACGTGCAAACGCCAGGAGAGTCCTCCAGGGAAACCTTGCAGCCCAGCAGGAATCAGCCTGGCTCAGAGGGCCTGGCGCCCAGGGGCTCTGGATCATTCCCACTTCTGCCCAAGTTCATAATAACCTATCACGCCATCGATGGGCTCTAGCTCCCGGTGAGGGACCTGTTTACCCCATTTACTCCATGGGATTCTTGGATAAGGCACCAGGAGTAGGGACCTCAAGACGGAGAGAAGTGACTTACTGCCAACAAGGCATGTGACGGTCAGGTGACAAACTGGAAAAACAAAAGCGATATTCGCAGAGGCGTAAACATTCCAGAGGTTACCTGCATTTGAGAGATTTGTTGACTCAGGCGAATTTTTAACCAGGCAGTGGGGGAAGGAACAATTTCGGCACCATTTCAGCCGGCCTGTCTGTGTTGGCACCTGTCGTACCTGAGAACTGCCTCCTCACTTGGTTTTCCTTTCCACCAGCGAAACAAAAGAAAAAAGGGAATTTCAAAATGGAGCACAATAGTCCTGAGGCATTTCGGGGGTCTGAGATCCCATTCCGCTTTTTCATTAAAAACAAAAAACCAAACACAAAACCAAAACATCCACAAGTCCTTGGCACAGAGGAAGTGAGATGCCGCTGAGCTCAGAAAAGAGGTTCGCCAGGGAATCCCTGGCTGGCAGGGACGCCCCGTTCCTCTGGGACGTGACGTCTCGACTCTCAGTTCAGCCATGGTGTCTCCGACTCAGCGGGCAGTAAGCGGCAGCTCGCGGGGGTAATGAAAGTTGCAGACACATTTGCTGTTCGTGTGTGGAAAAGGGTCTGTTAAATAGTGAAGCTTTGCATAAAGACACGCATGGAAGCAGAGATCTCCCTTTTGCAACACCATTCTAGAAAAAGCCAGCAGTTTGTGCCAACATCTCCATCGGTATCAACCTGCAGATTCTCTGAAAACACGCCTGGAGAATATGTTTGTTATATAACTAGGGTTTCCTAGGCTGCAATAGCCTGAAAGCAAGAATAACGCTCAACTAGGCATACATGAATATGGTGAAATACCATGCAGCCATAAAAAAGGACAAGATCATGCCATTCGTGACACCATGGATGGTCCTGGAGGGCTTTAGGCCAAGTGAAATAAATCAGACAGAGAAAGACAAACACCCTATTATTGCACTAATAGATGGAATCTGGGGCGCCTGGGTGGCTCAGTCGGTCAAGCCTCGGACTTAGGCTCAGGCCATGCTCTCACAGTTCGTGAGTTCGAGCCCCTCGTCCGGCTCTGTGCTGACAGTTCAGACAGAGCCTGGAGCCAGCTTTGGATTCTGTGTCTCCCTCTCTCTCTGCCCCTCCCCCACTAGTGCTCTGTCTCTCTCTCTCTCAAAAATAAAGAAACATTAAAAAAATTTAATATGCGGAATCTAAAAAAATGGAATAAACAAAAAAAGCATACTTACAAATACAGAGAACAAACTGACGATTGTGGGGTGGGGTAGGAGACGGGCAAAATGGGCAAAAGGAAGCAGAAGACGCAGGCCTCCAGTTACAAAACGAATGAATCGCAGGAATAAAAGGCACAGCTTAAGGAATATAGTCAGTGATATCGGAACATCGATATAGCGTGACAGATGGCGGCTACACTTGTGGTGAGCACAGCACCATGCGTAAACATGTTGAATCACCGTGTCACCCACCTGAAACTAACATGACATTGAGGGCCAACTATACTCAAGTACAGAAGAGTAAAGCTCAACGAGCACCCAACATCATAACACCTAAATACGGAGAGCAAATAGTGACAGAACCAAAAGGGGAAATAAACAGCAACACAACAATATAGTTGGGGACTTTAACACCCCACTCTCAAGAAAGGGTCACTCATCCAGATGGAGAATCAATAAGGAAACAGTAGATGTAAACAATAACACCTACCCGACGCACATACCAGGCACATACGGAACGTTCCATCCAACGGTGGTGGAACACACGTTCTACTCAAGGGCGCGTGGAGCCTTCTCCAAGACAGACCACATGGCAGGACACAAGACCAGTCTCAACCCATTCAAGGAGGTAGAAATTATACCAAATGTCTTTTCTGACCACAATGGAAAGGAAGTATAAATCCATAGCAGGAGGAAAGCCAGAGAATTGGAAGATATATGGAAATGCAACACGCTCCTGAACAACCAACGGCTCAGAGACTAAAGCAAGAGGGAAAATTAAAAAACATATCTTGAGAAAAATGAAAACGAAAACACAGTGTAGGAAAGCTTAGAGGGCACAGCAAAAGAAGTGCCAGCAGGGAAGTTTCCAGTGATAAGTGCACACGTCAAGGAGAGCGAGAGCTCTCAGACAAATGGCTTCACCGTATGCCACACGGAACTAGAAACAAAAAAAGTGGACTCAGCCCAAAGTTAGCAGAAGAAAGGGTCATATTACAGATTGGAGCATAAATAAACAACAACAAAAAAAGATAAAAGGAAAACAATAGAAAAGATGAACAAAGCCAAGAGTTGGTCCTTTGAAAACAGAAACAAAATTGACAACACGTTGGCTAGATTAACCAAGGTAAGAGTACATTTAAGCGAGGAGGTGAAATACCTGTACACTGAAAGCTATGAAACATTGAGGAAAGAAACTGAAGAAGACACGGATAAATGAAAAGATAATCCTGTGTGCATGGATTGGAAGAATTAGTATCATTAAAATGTCTATACTTCCCAGGGTGCCTGGGCGGCTCAGTCGGTTAAGCATCCAACTTTGGCTCAGGTCATGATCTCGTAGTTTCTGGGTTCGAGCCCTCCGTTGGGTTCTGTGCTGACATCTCAGAGCTTGGAACCTGCTTCAGATTCTGTGTCTCCCTCTCTCTCTGCTCCTCCCTGTTGGTGCGTGCACTCTCTCTCTCTCTCAAAAACAAATAAACACTTTTTAAATGTCTATACTTCCCCAAGTGATCGACAGATACCTATCAATATTTCAATGGCATTTTTACAGAAATAAAAAACAAATCCTAAAATTCGTATGGAACCACAAAAGACCCCAGAGAGCCAAAACCATCCTGAACAAGAAGAACAAAGCTGGAGGCATCACACTTTCTGACTTCAAATTATACCACAAAGCAACGGTAATCAAAACAGTATGGTATTGGCACCATAACAGACACCTAGATCAATAAAGTCAGAATCAGAAGCTCAGAAATAAACCCGTGCATATATAGTCAATTGCTATTTATCGCAGGAGCCAGGAATACTCGGTGGAGAAAAGACAGTCTCTTTAATACATGGTGCTGAGAAAATTGCATATTTACACATACAAGAAGGACATCGGACCCTCACCTTACAGCACTCACAAAAATCAACTTGACAAGAATTAAAAACTTGCATGTAAGACTTGGACCATAAAACTCCTACAATAAAACACACGGAAAAACTCCTTGACATTGGGTTTGACAGTGACACCAAAAGCACTGCTCAGTCGGTTGAGCGTCTGACTTCTACTCAGGTCATTATCTCGCAGGGGTTCAAGCCCCACGTCGAGCTCGGCACCAACAGCTCAGAGCCTGCTTGGGATTCTCTCTCTCTCCCTCTCTCTCTCTGCCCCTCCCCTACCTGTGTGCTCATTTGTGTGCGCGCTCTCTCTCCCTCTGTCTCTCTCTCTCAAAAATAGATACACATTAAATAAAAAGGCACAGCAACAAAAGCAAAATTCAACGAGTGGGACTACATCAGACTAAAAGTCTTCTGAAGAGCGAAAGAAACAATCAACATAATGGAAAGGCACCTGCAGAATGGGAGAAGATATTTGCAAACCACATACCTGGTGGCTAAGGGGTGAAGTGAATCTCCGAAACATATAAGAAACTCATACAACTCAAAAGCAAACAAACAGAAAACAAAGAATCCAATTTCTAAACGGACAAAGGAGCTGAAGAGACGTTTTTTTCAACGGCGACATCTGAATAGCCCACAGGCACGAAAAATTGCTCAACATCACTCATCATCAGGGCAAGGCACATCGAAACCGCAATGAGGTGTCACCTCACACCTGTCAGAATGGCCAGTATCGAAACGAGATAACAAGATCGGGTGAGAATGCAGAGTGAAGGGAACCCTGTATCTGAACCTGCTGCAGCCACCGTGGAAAATGGTGTGGAGGGTCCTCAAAACATTAAAAATAGAACCACCGTATGATCCAGCAATTCCTAAAGGAAATTAAATCACCACCTTGGAGAGATAACTGCTCCGTGCCATTGCGCCATTATTTACAATAGCCGAGACCTGGAGACAAGAGAATGTGATATACAAATGGAGATATAGGTTTGCAATGGGATATTATTCAGCTATAAAAAAAAAAAAAGAAGGTGGGGCACCTGGGGAGTTCAGTCGGTTGAGCGTCCGACTTCGGCTCAGGTCATGACCTCACGGTTCGTGGGTTCGAGCCCCGTGTCAGGCTCTGTGCTGACAGCTCGCAGCCTGGCGCCTGCTTCGGATTCTGTGTCTCCCTCTCTCTCTGCCCCTCCCCCACTCATGCTCTGTCTCTCTCTCTCTGTCAAAAATAAATAAACATTTTTTAAAAATTACAAAAAAGAAGGAAATTCTGCCATGGGAGACGGCATGGATGGACCTTGAGGCCATTATGCTGAGTGAAATAAGTCAGACAGAGACGAATGCTGTGTGTTCTCACTTATATGTGGAATCTAAAAAAAAAACCCAAGCTTGGGGCGCCTGGATGACTCAGTTGGTTAAGTGTCCGACTCTTGATTTCAGCTCAGATCACGATCTCAGGGTTCATGAGTTTGAGCCCCGCATCGGGCTTTGCACTGACAGTGCGGAGCCTGCTTGGGATTCTCTCTCTCTCCCTCTCTGCCCGTCCCCACTCAGGCTCTCTTTCTCTCTCTCTCAAAATAAATAAATAAAACTTAAAAACCAAAACCAAAACCTCATAGATACACAGAATAGACTGGTGGTTGCCAGATGCTGGATGGGGTGGGGGTGGGGGGGTGAAGGGTCAGGGGGGAAATGGAGGAAGATGGTTAAAAGAGTACCAATTCCCACTTACAAGATGAGCAAGTCCCAGAAATGTCATGTACAGCATGGTGCCTAGAGTTAGCAATCCTGTATTGCATATCTGAAAATCACCGAGAGCAGATCTTGAAAGTTCTCGGCAAAAACGAAGCAAAAGTGTTACGAGAGGTAATGGGCGTGTGAATTAACATTATTGTGGTCATCATGTCGCCACATACACGTACGTCAAGTCATTTTGTCGTGCGCCTTCAATGTTCACTGTGATAGGTCAGTCCTACCTCAATAAAGCGGGAAAATAAAAAAATAATGATAACAATGCCCCATGACAGTAACAAACGGGCATGCTCCTGCCTCTAGTCCTCTACCCTTCGGAGAGTTCCAGCCGCTGACAGCTCTGGGATTCTCCCAAGGATGCTGTTCCGCTGCATAGATCAGTACTCCTTGCTTCTGCACAACTGCTGGTAAGCCCAAGCCATCACCTGCATCTCTCTGTCCCTCATTGCTGCTGGGACCCTGTCTGGTGCCGACCCTCGGCCTGATGCTAGTTCCTGCCATCACCACAGAGCGCTGTGGCTCGGAGGCCGCTGCCCCTTGGGCCTGCCAGAAGAAAGAACCCCCAGGGGTCTAGACCCAGTCACAATCTGGAGAGGGACACGGCGTGAGGCTCAAAAGCCCCCACCCCTGCTGATGACAAAAGCTTTGTCTCCTCTGCCCTTACGATGAGCCCCTCCCGGGAGGCTGCTCAGCTCCTCCCGAGATGTGACCCCTGGCAGATTACCCCTCTGTCCACCCCCGCATGCCCAGACTGGCCTGATGCCAAAGGGAGACACACAGTGAGCATCAGCTGGGAGCCGTCTGGAATAGTAAATATCTGGGAACAGAAGAACGCAGAGCCCGTTCCTTCCTCTTTCTCCTCCTTGGGAAATACGGCCCATAAACTCACTAAAAAGAGGAGATTGTCACTTTGGGAAGGAGGCCACGCGTTGGTACAACAAGCCACCAATACTTGAAACTGTACATCGAAAACTTGGGAACGCTTCTGTCAGCGGGATCCCTCCATTCTTGAACCACGTTACAGAACAGAGTTTTAGCAGGCAGGGCGGGGTCGGAAAGGTAATACGGAGTGCTGGTGATTCCAGCGTTGGCTTCTGGAATAACACCAGAATTGAATGAAACCAAGCAAGCGTGAAAGATTGCGTCTTTTGCGTAGACCAGCGTGTGCCGAATCTTTAGCCCTCCCCCAAACCAGGCAAGCTCTCAAAGGCCAAATCATTTATAAAGACGGAACACACCACAGCCCGGGTCAGAAAATCCTATTTAGTCAAAACGCCAAGGATGCGGGTTCTGAAGAGGCTCGTGTTTCCAGAAAACACCACGAGGAATCCTAAACCCCGTTGCGTAATCCTTGCGTGGGTTGACCGTGTAGGTGCAACGTTACATAAGTTCACAGGCCCCGCATCTCCGCAGAAAGGCGGAAAGATGCTTCCTCTTGATAGCACATGCTGGGAAAGCGCACAGCTCTTAGTATGATCTCAGCAGAAGAATCGTGACAGCTGGTGGCTAAAATAAAAGCTTCATGACAGAGTGGCAGGACAACCAAACCTACACATTCTCTCCATTTGCTGCTCCACAGTGAGCTCGGCACACGCTTGCTGACAAATCCTAAGTGCCGGAAGTGCCTGTGTGTTGAAATGGTTCACAGGAGAAAACGGGTGCTGCGCGCAGATGAAAGCAACTGTGTTTGCATAATGGCCAAGAATATAAGATCCCGGGTAATGCTGTCTGGGCACAAATCCTTGCTCTGTGCAGCCTTGGGCGGTTTAGTTAATCTCCCTCTTAGTTTTTCCGCTGCTAAACTGGGGACGACAATAGTACCTATCTTTAGGGTTGCTCTAAATGTTAAATGATTTGAATTATTAAGAGTTTAACGCCGTGCTTGGCATCTAGGAACTGTCCTTCAATGTTAACTACAAATATAGTTATTGATTTAGCCAACACATACCGTACCCAAAGTTGGTTATTATAAGCATTGTTCAAGCCAGAAAGGAAAAGAGGTGCGCATTTCCTGGTGGATGCTGGAGGGCGGACCAAGGAAATGAGCCAGGGATGGGGGTGGGGGGCTGATTTAGCCGCAGACTTGTGCTTTTCAGACCCAGCATCTGCGAACCGCTCCCAGTGGCCTCAGCCAGGACCAGCCCCCTCGTGCCTGATTCTGGCATGGTCCTATCCCCTCTCTCTTGTGGTTCCTGTTCCATAAATTACCACTTTGGAAAAAACATACTGTAATAATCATAGAAAAGGATTAATTATCTACAACGCTCTACACAATATGCCTTTGAAAAGCAACAGCTTCCTAGATGGAACACTAAAGTACAAGCAACCTAGGAGAAAACAGATTAATCAAATTTCATCAACGGTAAGAAATTTTGCTCCTCAAAACACGCCGTTAAAAGTGTGAAAGAGTAACTCACGGTATGGGAGAAAATATTTGCAAATCTTATCTGTGCACAGAGCTCACGCCTCAAAAATATATAAAGCAACGATCCGATTTCCAAAACGGGCAAAAGACTTGAATCACGTTTCTTCAAAGAAGACACACAAAAAGTCATGAAGCCCACGGAAAGTCGTTTGGCATCATTGGTCATCAGGGAAATGCAGACCCAGATCACACAGAGATACCACCTCGCACCCATCAGGATGGCCGTAACCGAAGACAGACAGTAACAGGCGTTGGCAAGGACGTAGAGGAACACATTGCCGGCGTCAGTTGCAAAATGATACGACCACTTTGGAGAGACAGCGTGGTAGTTTCTCCCAGGGTGAAACGTGACATTGGCACACGACCCAGGAATTCCACTGGTAAATACACACGGAAGGGAAGTGAAAACAATGTCCACGCGTTTGTATGAAATGTCTTGAATCGGTGAACCCAGAAAGATTAGTGGTTGCCACTGGGCTGGAGCGAGGGAGGAGCAGGCAGTGAGTGTCAATGGAAGTAAGGTTTATTTGGGATGGGGGGATAATAAAGAATGTTCTGAAATGAAACAGTGGTGATGGTGACACAAGTCCGTGTATAACCATGGAAGCATAATACCGCTGAACCGTAGACTTGAAACAGGTGAATTTTACGGTATTTGAATTATATCTCAGTAAAAATAAAAGACTCTATGTAAACGTTTCTTTAAATCACTACTGTCAGTTAATGGTCTCACATAAAATTCGTCCTGTTTAAATCATTCACCACTCTAAAAAAAAAAAAAAAAAAAAAATTCTCACCCAAGGCAAACTCAAGAGCGTAATGAGGAGGGAGTGAGCTCCGGTGTCTTTTCCTGTTCTAATAAGGACACCCGCCCCATAGAAATAGGGCCCCCTTCTTATGACCTCATCAAACCTTAATTACCTATTTCCAAATACAGTCCCAGGGAGGGGTAGGTCTTCAACCTTTGAATTTTGCGGGGGTCCTAATTCAGTGCACGGTACATTCGAGATAAATATCCACTTTGGTATTCAGGTTTGTACAGATCTCCAGGATGCTTGTTTCTTTTTTGAAGGTACTTAAATTGGATACTCACGCCCAGCAAAACCTTGCTCTGCCCCAGATTGTTCCCTTTTGCAGAGGAGAAAACGAAAGCTTTGGACAGAAGTGCTCGGCCCTCAGTCATCCTGCTGGTGACTGGAGGACCGGGCAGGGTCCCTCGGTGGTCAGGACATTAGTCTCCAAGTTGGTGGGTGTTGGCTTGAAATGTGGACTCTCTGGTCCTACCCTGGACCCACTGTGCCAGAATCTGCATTTTAAGAAGCTCACAGAAGCATCTCATGCGTATTCAAGGAGGCTAGGGTGTCCCCACCAGCGGGCAGCTTTGAAGTGAATTCTTCCTTTCATTGTCTTCCCCTGGGGGAAGCCCGAGTGACTCTGGGGGTGACCCAGGTACTCCATCAGGCTGCAAGGGGGCTGAGTGCTCAAGGGGCCTGGAGCGCCCCCAGGCTGCTGCTGTCCCAGGTGGGTCCGCAGAGAGGAAGGATGGGGTCTGGGAGGAGAGGTAGCAGCCAAGGTGGGGCATGGGGCAGAGCAAGGGAAGACTGTCCCTCAAAGGGACTCACTCTGGCACTCAGCAACAGTGACACCCCTTATTTTGGGTCAAGTGCTGACAGCATGGCAGCCCAGAGGCATAGTCGGTGACCAAGCCTGTGACCCAGCCTGGTGCCCTGGGACACCGCAGGCTCAGCCGTGCTTTGTGGATGAAAGGGACAAAGGTTCAGCTTTCGGGCAGTGAGTGCGTGGGCGGGCAGGACATGTGTCACCATGGCTGTGTGCCGGAGCCAGGCAGCCTGTCTCTAACCTGGTGTTCATGACGGCCGCCAGAAACCGGCTGATGTGGGGGCATTTACAGCACAAAACCTGGCAAATTCTACAAATCAGGGCTTTTTCTTCTGTTTTTCTTTCTTTCTTTTTTTTTTTTTTTAAGAGCCATTTTAAAACATTTGTCAGGGGCGCCCGGGTGGCTCAGTAGGTTGAGCATCTAACTTCGGCTCAGGTCATGATCTCGTGGTTTGTGGGTTCAAGTCCTGCATCAGGTTCCCTGCCGGCAGATGGGCAGCTTCCCAACTGGTATCTGCACTTCCCATCCTCTGTCCCCCTCTCTCTGCCCCTCCCCCACTGGTGCTCCCCCAAAATAAATCAATATATTTTTTAACGTTTATTTATTTTTGGGACAGAGAGAGACAGAGCATGAACGGGGGAGGGGCAGAGAGAGAGGGAGACACAGAATCGGAAACAGGCTCCAGGCTCTGAGCCATCAGCCCAGAGCCCGACACGGGGCTCGAACTCACGGACCGTGAGATCGTGACCTGGCTGAAGTCGGACGCTTAACCGACTGCGCCACCCAGGTGCCCCTAAATCAATATTTAAAAAAACCCAAAACTTGTCCACACATTCTTAGATATTTCCAACCGCTGAAATCAATAGTTTAGTAGTAGTGCCTGAAAAGGTGCAAGTTTATCGAGGAAATGCAAAAGCGTGCAGGGAAGAAGCAGTGAGGAACACCTTTCCTTGAAATTACTGCCCTTGTGTGTGACTGGACCGTGTGCTCTAAAAGGTCCCTAGGACTCCCTCTCTCTCGGCCCCTCTCCCACGTGTGTGTGCGTGTGTGTGTGTGTGTGTGTGTATTCTCTCTCTCAAAAATAAATAAACTTTAAAACAAAATAAATAAATAAAATCAGAGGTTGGAGGAAGGCCAACAAAGGAGAGCATCCTACCGGAAGACTCTACAACCGTCAAGGTGGTCTTGGGGACCTTCCCCCCCCCAGCCTTCTGCTGCTCAGCCTACACCCATTCCTGTTTCTCACCCTCTGTCTGGAAGAGCGAAGCCCCTGCCCGTCCCCTCTGCTCCCCTTCTCGGGCCCCATCTTCAAGATGGCTGCCGGTGTCCACACTGCCCACAGAGCCTGGCATGGGACAGGTGTTCCAGAGTACGTGAACTGCACCATTTTGAAAAGACCTCCGTCCTGGTAGATCTCCTGGGACCCTCACCAGTAAGGGACATACAGGGAAATCGGGTCCGATGTCCGCCTGCCTCCCGGGCTCTGCCTCGTGCTCCATCATGAGGTTGCCAGGCCCAACCCGTGTGGACTCTCCACCGGAGGCCTTCGGAGCTCAGCCCCGCTCTGGTGGCAAGTCTGGCTCAATCCCTGCCCCGTTGTGATATCTCTTCCCAGGGCTCACCTTCCACCCCGGTGCTGGCCAGTGGTGCCTGTTGGGTGTTGAGGTCTGAGACACCAGGTGGCCTCCTGAAATCGGTAGTTGAGGCCTGAGATCCTTCCAGGCCTTCATCTCAGGAGAGCAACTTGAGCCTCCTGGGACATTGCCTCCTTGTCATCATTTTCCGCCGACAGTAACTGTCCTGCTGAGAAACTCTTCAACAGCCCTGATACCAGTTTCAGGGGCCGCCTGCCCCCGATGCCCCCGGCTGCCGTCGCCAGGCCTGCGGTGGTCTATGAGCTGGATTTCCTCCCCAGGGACCTTGGTCGGGTGTAGGCCCACCGCCTGTGGTCCACTTCTGGGCTCTGGCCCTTCCCAGGTTGCCCTTTCCCACGTGGTGTCCGGAACCTTGGGGTGGGGGAGGGGTCCTGATCTCGGCGAAGGATCCTCTGACCCGGAAGCCTGGAGGTGGAAGGCATTGTAGGGATTCTTTCATTCAGTGAACCCTCTGTTTTATGTTTGTTTAAGTTTGTTTATTTATTTATTTATTTATTTATTTATTTATTTATTTATTTACAGAGTGAGAGAGCACAAGCAGGGGAGGGACAGTGAGAGAGAGGGAGAGAGAGAGAGAAAGAGGGAGGGAGAGAGAGAGAGAGAGAGAGAGAGAGAATTCCAAGCAGGCTCCCCACTGCTCTCGCAGAGCCTGACACAGGGCTGGAATTCACCAACCGTGAGATCATGACTGAGCCAAAATCAAGAGTCAGATGCTTAACAGACTGAGCCACCCAGG
Source organism: Prionailurus bengalensis (assembly GCF_016509475.1). NCBI lineage: Eukaryota > Metazoa > Chordata > Mammalia > Carnivora > Felidae > Prionailurus > Prionailurus bengalensis. Next base: position 65,079,352 of record NC_057348.1, on the reverse strand, counting down.
CGCCCCAGTGCAGTCTCTGTTTATGCAGCACGACTCCACCTGCCTGGCACTGGTCCAGAGGCTGGGGGATTCAGTGACCCATAAAAGAGGCTCAAGGCCCAACGCTCATTGAGATCACATTTTGGGGAGGGGACAGATGACAAGCAGAAGGGCAAACTGTGTGCTGAATATGACACGTACTTATTATGTATATTCCGTTGATATATAACATATAAACCCACACTTAGTTGCATATTTACATTAAGGTTAATAAAATTTATATACACACCCATAAGCAACATTTTATTTTTAAATGTAAACAAGCATAAACATCTTTAGATATAAACAAACAGCAAATATGTATATAAAATATATTATATATAAAATACATGTGTGTGTATACACACACAGAGTGATAAATGCACAGAAGGAAAATAAAGGAGGGGAGGCAGAGCAATGAGTTTGGGCTTTTCACACAGAGGGCTGAGGGGAGGTGTCTCTTCCGCATGGGGAGCAGGGTGCAGGGAACAGACAGCAGGGAGCAGGGGGCAGCCTGCAGCCTGGAGAACATTCCAGGCAGAGGCCCGAGGCGGGAAAGTTTTCAGGCATTTGGAGAACAACCGGAGGCTGAGGTCCACAGCCAGGTGCACAGGAAGGAACTGGGTTGTGGGGGGGGGGGGGGGGGGGGGGGGGAAGGGGGAGGACCACCAACCCCTGAGCAGCCAATGCCTTGGGGGTCATGGCAAAGACTTTGCCTTCTGGGTCTAGACCGGTCTCTTCCCTTTGTTAATGAGAAAGCTGAGACCCAGCCGGAGAAAGGCTCAGGCAGGCGTGGGAATACCGCCCCAAGTACAAGCTTTGAGGGGGTCACCTCCTCCAGGGCTCATCATTCTGCGCACCACTTGAGCCTGCGTCTTTTCCACCTGGAAAAGTTGGTTGGTCGGAACCACATGAAAGTGTCCGTTTTGGAGGTCAGACTTGCACCCCGGTCCAAATGTTGTTTGTTGCTTTGGGCGGGCTAGGAGGGGTGTGGGGTGAAGCTGGGCTAGATCAGGGACCTGGCACTGCCCTGCCCTGGGCCCAGGCGGGGCTACCTCTGCCAGGCACTCCTGCCTACTGCTTGCCCTGGGACCCAGCACGCGGCGCCCCACAGAGCAGCTGGGCAAACTTGAGCACGCTTCCAACCCAATTCCTGCCCCCCCCCCCACCATTGTTTCTAATTCTCTAGGTCGGGGCAGGGGCCAAGAATCTGCATTTGTACCCCGTTCCGAGGCGCTGCTGGCCAGGGACCCACGCTGAGGCCCGACGCCTCAGATAGCCCGGCACGGAGGAAGGTTCGGTGAGGTTCCAGGGCAGAGGCAGCGACACCGGTCACTCGCTTCTCATCCTCCAACCTCAGTCCTTCCCCGGCTGGTCCGCCCACGTCGCCCTCGAGGGCCTCGCGGGGGCCAGGTGGTTCCCCCTGCCGCAACTCCTCCCCGCCGGGGCGCGGCCCGCGCCTCCGGATCCCCCGCGCCGCCCAGCCCGGGGCGCGCTCCGTCGCGGGGTGGAGGAGCCGGGGAGAGGCCCGGGAGGGGCGCTGCGGCGGGCGGGGTGTCGCCCCCGGGGCCCAGGCGCGGCCCACCCCGTCTCGGGACACGCGCGGGCGGGCGGGGGCGGCGCTCCGGTGGGCGCGGCGCACCTTGCTCCCGGCGCCCCCGCCCCGCGCCAGCCCCTCCCCGCCCGCGACCGTCCCAGCCCCTTCCGTCCGCTCGCCCCGCCGCTGTCCTCCGCCGGCCCGCGTGGGAGGACGATGGGTCAGCGCGGAAAAAGTGAATGAGGGCGGCGGCGGCGGCAGCGAGCGCCTGACTCGGCCGGGCCCGGGCACCGCGCGCGCCCCCCGCCCCGCCGGCTCCATGGACGCGCCGCGCGCCTTGGCGGCCAAGCCCCCCACCGGGTAAGTGGCCGGGCGGCCGGGCGGCGCGCGGGCCGGGGCCCCGCTCGGACCGGACGCCCGCGCCGCGCGCACTCGGGGCAGAGGGAGGGGGGCGCGGGCGCCCTGAGGGGCGGGGGGGGGGGCGCGCTCGGGGCGGGGGGCGCCCCCTCTCCGGCCCGCGGGTCCGCGCCCCCCGCCGCGGAAGGGACTTGTGTACTTAGTGCGCCCGGGTCGTTGCCCAGGTAACAGTGTCAGGCCGAGGCCGGGGCACGCTCGGCGCCGCGGTGTTTGTGTGCGCGCGCCCTTTTTGGGGGGTCCCCGCGGGCAGAGCCCTCGGCCACCTCCCGAGCGATCGCCCCCGGCGCCGGGAGGGCGGTGGGAGACCTGGCCTGGAACTCCCGCCCCGCCACCCGCTTGCTCGGCGTCTGCCCCGGGTTCCCGTGGTGGCCGCTCGCCCCGCCGCGGTCGGCGGGTTACGGTCCGCTCCTCCCCGCGATGAAGGGGACGCTCCGGGACCTCGCAGACGCCTGGGTCCGCCTTCGGGAGCGCGGTCGTGCAGAGGGCACTGTCCTCGCGCTCTGCGGACGTCTGCGCCCCTTCCCCCGGCTTGCTTCTCCGCGGTTCCCCGGGACAGTGTGCAGGGCACGGACCCGAGGAGGAGACCCCGACTTCGCAGCTGAGGTCGGGGCGTGCATCCTGCCTGCGCGGATCTGCGGCTGCCCAGACCTGTCCGGGTGTCCGCTTCCATCCCCGCACACCTTGGGTGTAGCGATTGCTCGCCACATTCCGGTTTTGCTCGCGAAGTACCTGCCCCAGTGCGGGAAACGCTAGCAGGACCCTGAGCCGGAGTTTGAACGGCGCACCCCCAGACCAGGCCGCGGGGTCACGCGAGGCCCGTGCGGACACTGCGGCGGCGCCCTGCGACCCGCGCACCCGCTCGCTGGCCTGGGGCGAGTGTGCCATGAGTCTTGCGAATGGAATGAGCGGTTGGGTGGGTCCTGCACCTGCTTACGAATGGGCCCACTTTCCGCTGTGGGGACAACTAATCTCTTCTCTTTGCACTTGTGTCCCACTGACTCACCCTGCCCGAGTGCCCATGGCCGCTGTGTGGCCCAAGTCTGCAAAAGGTTTTCGAACGTGTTCTTTTTGTTTTTGTTTTTTTAACTCTCTTTAATGCCAGGAAAAAGTGAGCCAGGTTAGCAAATCAAATAATCCCGGAGCCGAGGAATGTTAAAAAGAACTTTTTCTTCTCTTTCTTTTTTTTTTTTTCCAGTGCACTTAGTGGTGGTTATGTAATTGCATTTGAACAAACAATTCCCCAAAAGAAAATAAAGTGGGGAATCCCTTTTCACAGACACGGGCCTCCCGAATGGCATGATTCAGAATTACTTTTAAACCTGTCGCTTTGGGAACCTGTTTAATAAGCCTGTTTAAGGAGAGGGAATCTTTTTCTCACTATCACGTAGCAGGAGGGGAAGTATGAAGGGGAGAGCTAATTGCAAGAGGCCAGCAGAACTGAATTTAGAGATTATTTGTGAAGGCCGGGAAGGGAATCTGATTATGGAAGGGAAGTGGCGAATCCTGACCTGGGCACACGCTCCCCGGTGCTGTATGGGCAAGAGGGGACTCCACAGCCCTTCTTGTCTGAGCTCTGGTTGGACTTCACATCTCAGTCTTCCCCTGGGGAACCAAGGGCTTTTGCTGTGGATACAATGACAACATAGGCAGTGGTCCCTACCCATACACTTAGTTCTTTTCCTCTGATCTGCTTTCTTGAACGTCTTTGTCCGAGAGATGTAGACGCGCAGCTTTTAGCTTCTGTAATTCCCAGTTATTTTATCGTCCGCCGTTTGTTTTCGTCCCTGTAGTGAAGAAGCTCCTAGAAAATATCCATGTGCTTGGATTTCCCAGGTAGGAATTACATGATTAAGTAAGCTGTGGTGTGTTAAAATCGGAGGAGAGAAATGGTCTTGGGCTTTTTGAATATTTTATATAATTTAGGTGTTTTGTCCGCCTACTGGAGAGGGTGGATATGGATGTGAAATTTCTGGCTTTGGTAGATTATTGGTAGCGGTCAGGTGCCATTGGTTCTTCCCTGATCTGCTCCTCTGTTGCTGCAGGATAAGGCAGTGCTTGCCATGTGCTCTGGGGAAATTTGTTTTCTGCCTGATACTGCAAGCGATGACTATCAGATCAAACTTGGAGCAAGCTCTCGTTTTCCCACATGATCCAAGTGAGTGATGTGGTGAATTTGTTGTTGACTGAATCATTCGCCGTCCTGCGATACGTAGAAAGGGGCTGACCAGGGACCGGTGACATAAAAAGACTTCATACCACAAACCAAGAAGCCCTTCTTGAGGGGACCTGAAGGGATAATCTGTTCGTGGCTGTAGATTGTATATGCCACTAAATTATTAATAAGTGGTTACTAATTCTCTTTATTCAACCCAATTAGTTGGGTTGAAATTGTATGTTTTTACTAGTAATTTCATGAAAACAAGGACTTGTGACTAACTTAACTGGGAAAAAAACTGACTCCTTTAGGCAAAAAGTGACAAGTCGACTTGATGTGACTTCTAAGGAATTTTAGAGCACAGTTGAGGTGTCAGAATGTTCTGGAATTACCAGGGAAAACAAATTTCCTTTCAGTGAGGTTTTTAAATATACTTAAGTCCATTTAAGATTAACTTTGAGTTTATCTGTTTACTTTTAGTCTCTTTTTTTTTGAGTGTTTATGAGATCCCTGCCACTGGTAGGTGGTCATGGAACCCAGGGTGAAACTTCCCTCTTGGCCCTCTGTGAATGGGACAGTGTGCTGGGGGTTGGAAGGGTACTGGTTAATTTTTTTCTATGGAGGAAACACGGAGTTCTGTAGAATAGAATAGTCCCCAGTGACATGAAATGTCAAAACAGCCGGGGCATTCGCTCAATGGCCGCATTCAAGGACCATGCTTACATAAAAACCAGTGGAAGTTTGCTAATCAATTTCATCAGGATCTGAGCTTCACGAAGGCATAGCTGATGCTCGTTTCTGAGAATCAGTATGTGTGGATTCCATCAAGTTATTAGAACAAGAAAATAATTTTTTTAAATTAATGGAAGTGGGTAACTTGTGCTGCTTCTGCCCTGTCACCACCCCCCCCCCCAACAAAAAATAAAGTATAGGAACTGCTTTCTTGACAGTGACCATGGACCATGGCAGTGAGGTCTTCCATACAAGTATACAGATGTTAATGAATATTAATGAATGTATACTAAAATAAGAAGGAAGGTTAGGTTTCTAGCCTTTTCTAAAAAAACAGGTTTCTGTGGGGTGCCTGGGTGGCTCAGTTGGTTAAGCGTCGGAATCTTGGGTTTCCGCCCAGGTCATGATCTCATGGTTCATGAGTTCGAGCCCTGCATCAGGTTCTGTGCTGACAGTGTGGAGCCTGCTTGGGATTATCTCCCTCTCGTTCTCTCTCTTCTTCCCCCCTTCTTGCTTCTGTCTCTCTCTCTCTCTCTCCTTCAAAATAAAATAAACATTAAAAGCATTAAAAAACGAAAATAAAAAAATAAAAACAAGCATTCTAGACTTTTGGGCGACATGTTTACGTTCTTTAAAATGATAGTCTAATGATTTGCTACATTGAACGCTTCGCATTTCACTTCAAAGATGTTACTTCTTAGCCATACTTATGGGAGGCAGTTCACTTAAGGCTGTAATGTTAGATATTGTTTGATGGGATGTGGAAAGCAGGCCTAGGGAGTTTTATTCTTTTGCAATTATAGTTTCTCTGAATAAGTTCCAGGAGTTGGACATTCCCCTGTGACACTATCAAATGACCTTAGGGCACTTTTAGTATTTCCTCAGTGGCTGTGTAAGGTTGATGGAGCTCAATTATGATTTAAATTGGGTGTGTGGATATTCGTACCATGTCGCCTCTCTCCTGCCTCCTGGACCTCCTCTGTTCTTCCCTGGACGGCCTTTCCCCGGATCAGGGGCCTGGCAGAGCCGGTTGTCACTGAGCACAAGTGGCTGACCGCTCTGGACACTTGCATGTCTGTGTTTCAGTGGTCTTTTTCGCTTGGGACCTGGAAAGAGAAGTCATAACTTGTGTGCACCCAAGAGCACGTCCATGCTTATTTAGAAAGCAATGATCATAGGCTATGTCTGCACACCATAATAAGTGGTTTGGGTTTCCAGGTGTTTCATGCTTTGTTCTTAATCATTAACCCCAATTTTATAAGTGGTCGGAGGTTTTGAACAGTGAGCGGAAAAGTATTTGATGCCAAAGTAGCCTGCGGGGTCGAGGATGTGCGCACTTACAGTATAGAAACACTTGGTTGTGATTTGGTCTTGAACTAAGTGAAATAATACACTAAGTGAATAAATACACGTAGCGTATTTATTAGGTGACGTTTCCCTAAATCCTGTCCATTCGTCTCCGTGTCGATTTTCTGCGTTGGTTAATTATACTTAATGGTTTTTTTTTTTCCTTCGCTTACTTTGAGCTATAACAGTACGTCTGAGCTCCTGACTTGCAGAGAGCTTTTATGACATCCCTTTTTACTGTTTTTATGATTTTCATTGATTTAAGCGCATTTTATTTATTTTTTTTTTTTTATTAAAAAAAATTTTTTTTTTCAACGTTTATTTATTTTTGGGACAGAGAGAGACAGAGCATGAACGGGGGAGGGGCAGAGAGAGAGGGAGACACAGAATCGGAAACAGGCTCCAGGCTCTGAGGCATCAGCCCAGAGCCTGACGCGGGGCTCAAACTCATGGACCGCGAGATCGTGACCTGGCTGAAGTCGGAGGCTTAACTGACTGCGCCACCCAGGCGCCCCGATTTAAGCGCATTTTAAATGTTAGCGCTCTCCCCTCCCCCCGCAGTTTATACCTTTGTTTTCTCATTTCACTGTGTCCCAAGAGTGTTTACCCCAGTGTTCTCTTATGTCACTTTTCCTTTATGTTTCCACACTGCTTTATTTTGTGCCAGTCTCTTCCCATAGTAACATTACGCTTTTTTCTCATGCACACTTTATTTGGTTTCATTTGCTTTATACCAAGCGGATGATCCTTTCTGAAGGCCTAACGGTATTTGTTCGAGACTAGATTTTGCTGTGTACTCTGGTGTGACGATGACAGTGGGTCCCCAACAACGTCCGTACTCCCTCCTGCCTGTCTCCAGAACGTCCCGGGCTTCTGAGAAAATCCCTCTGGAGAGAGCCCACCTCCCCAGCTGGGCGATGCTTCGTGGCCTCTAGCGGTTTTTACACGCTTCCATCTGGATTCCCTAATTAGGTGGGGAGCTGCTCCCTTGCCAAGACCCTATTTTCTACAGGTAAGTCCGATTAGAATAAGGTCCATGGTGAAAACCATTTCTTTTAGAAAAAGGGAAAAGAGGAAGAAGCTTTTCAACCATCAACATGTATTTCATTTATGTGCTTTTGATTAGACAGATTCCCAGACCCCGAACGCTTTTGTACAGACACTCCTGTAAGATTCCTACACCACCTTCACCAAAGCGAGCAGTGCCTTTTGAAGAGACGTTGATTGGCTTAGGGAAATCGTCGAAGTCCTTGTCCCTTTTCCCCCCAAAAATGACACAAATCCCCAAAGATGAGCCCAGTAAGTCAGGAGTCTTGACTCATGGATCTCCGCCCCCCACCCCTTTCCTTCTCACTGTTACCCAAGAACCCAGATGAGGAACCATTGTCTTAGGGGCACTTCCCTTGGGGACAACGAGCTGTCCTTGTTCCGGGGACACATGTGGACGTGCTCGTACTCTCACTGGGCACAGAGGACAGGGTAGTGACCACGTGGCCCTAGTCCATGATGCCTGTGCCTGGGCAGGAATCCTGTTTGACTTCCTCCTACCAAAGCCTGACAGGCAGGCCCAGGGGAAAGGAAGACCTGGGTCTTGGGGTCAGTCGTGCGGGATTCAGTTTAGCCTTCTTAGCCGGGCCTGCAGGGAGCAGTCCCGAGGTGGCTCCTGCCCGTCCCCCAGCCCAGCACTAACAAAACTGCCAGGCCGATGATGTTATGTGTCTGTGTCCAGTATGGCAGCCACGGAGCCTTGGAGTGAGGAACTGAATTTCTCCCTTTTAAATTTTTCATTAATTTACGGGCGCCTGGGTGGTTCAGTCGGTTGAGTGTCCCGACGTCAGCTCGGGTCATGATCTCCCAGTTTGTGGGTTTGAGCCCCCCGTCAGGCTCTGTCCTGACAGCTCGGAGCCTGGAGCCTACTTCGGATGCTGTGTCTCCTTCTCTCTCTGCACCCCCCCCCCCACTCACACTCTGTCTTTCTCGCTCTCAAAAATAATAAACATTAAGAAAAAAAATTAAGAAAACATTTAAAAACATAAAACATAAAAACCATTAAGAAAACAATTTTTTAAAAAAATCTTCATTAATTTAAACATAAAGAATTGCGCGTGGCCAGTGGTGCCTCAGTGGCCTGAGCAGATCCGCTGCTGTTTTGCTGCTGTCCCTCTGTCCTTCCTGAACTGGAACGTCCCCTGCTTTCTCAAACTTCCCCTCTCCTCTTGGCCTCCCCTTGGCTTCTCATCTTCCGGCCCGGAAGATTCCTGCTCATTCTTCCAGCTGCTGTCCTGCCACCGTCCATTCCCTCTTTCAGAAAACCTTCCATGGGGGCAGCATCTCCTACCTGCTTGTCTCTGACCCACTGAATTCTGAGCTCCTCCGAGGCAGGGACGTCACCCCGTGAGTGTCGTGGCAGGGACCTCTGGCATGGGACAACTGTTAGCATGGTCTCAAGCCTCGTGTGAGCTCTAAAGTCCTGGGATTCTAAGTGTTCCCAGAAATTCTCCATCCCTTCTTGAAAAAAAAAAATTGAATTTTTTCATTAAACTGACCCAGTGTGCCAGCTGTGCAGACTTATTCTTTGCAGACCCGGGAGGTGTCAGGTGTCCTATTTTGAGGGACGTAAAGTATTAGGCAACCCGCGGCGATAGTGTTTGAAAGAGGAAATGATTTTCCATCACCCTTACGTGAAAGTCTGCCTCGCTCCGGGCTGGCTTCGAGGTGTGGCTGGGATCTGGATGTTTATGTCCACCCCCCCCCATTAATATGTAGAAACCCTGACCTCCAAGGGGGTGGTACTGGGCAGTGGGGCTGTGGGAGGTGCTCAGGTCACGAAGGGGGAGCCCTCCTGATGGGGACTGGTGCCTGCGAAGAGACCCGTGAGCTCTGTCGGCCCCTCCACCACGTGAGGACCTGGGGAGAAGTCTGCAGCCCAGAAGAGGGGCCCCACCAGACCTCGCTGGCACCTCGACCTTGGACCTCTAGCCTCCAGAACTGTGAGCAGTAAACTTCCCCTGTTTACAAGCCGCCCAGTCTGCGGCCTTTGGTTGTGGCAGCCCGAACAGGCCGAGGGGGGTGCCAGATCCTCGGGGACCTGCTTCTTTCTGTCTTGATGCTCTGCCATGGCCAGGGCACCCTGTGAACTTGCCCCGGCCCAGCCCGAGGAGGGGTGAGGGATGGAGGTCACGGCCTCTGCTCTCGCGTCTGAGCTGAACGTTCCATCACGTATCCCTTCCCTTCTTTCCACCAACCCAATCTGTCTTTTGGTTTGTTTGTTTTTTTAAAAAATCGTGGTAGGGGCGCCTGGGTGGCGCAGTCGGTTAAGCGTCCGACTTCAGCCAGGTCACGATCTCGCGGTCCGTGAGTTCGAGCCCCGCGTCAGGCTCTGGGCTGATGGCTCAGAGCCTGGAGCCTGTTTCCGATTCTGTGTCTCCCTCTCTCTCTGCCCCTCCCCCGTTCATGCTCTGTCTCTCTCTGTCCCAAAAATAAATAAACGTTGAAAAAAAAAATTAAAAAATCGTGGTAAACTATACATAACGTAGCATTTACCAGTCTCACAGTTTGGTGGCATTAGGTACGTTCACACTGTTGTGCAGTCATCCATCTTCGGAACTTTCTCCGGAACTTTCTTCCATTTAACGCTACCTGCCCATCCGCCTCCCCCAGCCTCTTTAAATCTCTTGCCCCCTTTCTACTTGGGGTGCCTGAGAGTGTGACACCCCCCTAGGGACCTCACGGGGGTGGGATCACACAGTGGCATTTGGGGACGGGCTCATTCATGTTGTAGTGTCTGTCAGGATGCCCTTCCTTTAGCTTTTTTTTTTTTTTAATGTTTATTTACTTATTTTGAGAAAGACAGCAAGAGAGAGCATGAGCAGAGGAAGGGCAGAGAGAGAGAGAGAGAGAGAGAGAGGATCCCAAGCAGGCTTAGCACTGTCAGCACAGAGCCCGATGCGGGGCTCGAACTTACAAATGGTTAGGTCATGACCTGGGCTGAGATCAAGAGTCAGACACGTATCCGACTGAGCCACCCGGGCGCCCCAAGGTGCCCTTCCTTTTTAAGGCTGAGTGAGTCTCCGAAATGTCTATTTCCCGCTTGTTCCTCCTTGCTGAGACTGGTAGACGTTTTTGCTTCCACGTTTTGGCTGTCATAACTAACGCCGCTGTGAACGTGGGTTTGCAAGCAACAGTCCCCGCTTTTGCTGCTTTTGCGTCCCTGGAAATGGGATCGCGGGGCCAGATGGCAGTTCTCGGCTGCATTTTTTAAAAAAAATTTTTTTTCAACGTTTTTTATTTATTTTGGGACAGAGAGAGACAGAGCATGAATGGGGGAGGGGCAGAGAGAGAGGGAGACACAGAATCGGAAACAGGCGCCAGGCTCCGAGCCATCAGCCCAGAGCCTGACGCGGGGCTCGAACTCACGGACCGCGAGATCGTGACCTGGCTGAAGTCGGACGCTCAACCGACTGCGCCACCCAGGCGCCCCTCTCGGCTGCATTTTTGAAGACCCTCCATGCTGTTTTCCGCAGCAGCTGCACCATCGCACATTCCCACCCACGGTGTGTGAGGGTCCAGGGTCTCCACATCCTCGCCACGGCCCCGTGTCAGTCACCTGGCCATTTAAACTCTTGGAGGATGAGGGGACAGGAACCAGGGAGCATCTCCCACTCCCCAGGCAGGCAGGGGGGAGCTTTGGCACCGGTGGGCAGACAGGGTGGGTGACGTGCCCCTCTGCCTTCCTCCAGGATCCTGGGAGGCCCCAAGCTGTCTCAGAATGGGTGCTCCGGCAGTTCCTCGGCCCCTGCTGGAAAATGTGTCCTTCGTTTGCTGTGAGTGTTAAGTCACAGAAAATGGTGCAGGGCTCCCTGCTGTGGCCATGGGTCCACCTGACGTGGGCCCGATTGGCAGCCAGCATCCTCGGGCAGCAGTCTCCCTGCACGTGTTGTCCTCAGCACTGAGAAGGTGGAAACGCCTGCACCCCGGCCCCATCCATCTGAGAGAGCGCTCTGACACACAAGGCCAGTGTGGACCCGGCTTTTTGTCTGCAGCACAGCAGGGCGCTAACACTTTCTGTCTCTGAGGTCTCCGCTCTTGTCATGCATGCCACACCCACTTTTGCGTGTTCAGAATAGTGCCAGCCTGCTAGGGTGGGAGGAAGGAGGATCTCAGAGTGTGGGGGTGGCCCAGGAGGGACAGTCAGGGCTTCCCACCTCCCCACTGGCCTGGGCATCGGGTGGGATGGGGAGAACGTGCCTGCATTTTCCGCAGTGTGTGTGCTACTGTGTGGCCCTAGGAGTCAAAGGGTGGAAGAAGGAAATACCTTGACCCTGCAATCACGTGTAAAGAGCTTGGACAGTTTTAGCAAAGTGAGGTCAGAAACTTGATGGGAAAACGGGCTGTGAATGCATGCGCGAGAGTGTGTGTGTGCATGTATTTGTGTGCATGTGGGTATTGTGTGTGTGCGTGTAGCCATGTGTGAGTGAGTGTGTGTGTGTGTGCATGTGTGCACATGCATGAGGGTGTGCGTGTGCGTGCCTGGATATGTGGGGATCAATGTCAAGTTTAAAATCACTTGCAGTACTTGGCAGAGAAGCAGATTCCCAAATCAGATCCTGGAAGTTTTTTCAAGCCCAGCGTTTTGGGAGCTGAGTATAAAAATAGCTCGGGTGAGAGGGACAATACGGCAGAAGTGTATACTTTTGTTCGTGTGGCTGATGTTCGAGACTTAAATGTAGTTTTGTTGGCTGGAGCCCTCTTCATTGAAAGCACAATCCGCTGATGTGCAGTAAACAAACCATTAGGTGGGAAGGAGACAGGGTCCCTGTGGCAAAAAGTGGGACATCGGCCACGGAGGCTAGCTGCTGACCGAGACCCCCGTCCACCCACCTGTCTTCCCTTCCCGCTGTCTGCAATTCTCATGGACACTCATTTCGGGGTGGGATTGAAAACTTTCTCCTCCTCTGCTTCCAAATGACCATCGTAAAGGTTACCCGTGTCCTGACAACGCCTGCAGAAAGGATGACGTAGAAGTGGTTTGCTTTAAAAACCGTTCGTGAGGGGCTCCTGGGTGGCTCAGTCGGTTAAGCATCTGACTTTGGCTCAGGTAATGATCTTACGGTTTGGGAGTTCGAGCCGCGCGTTGGGCTCTGTGCTGACAGCTCAGAGCCCGGAACCTGCTTCGGATTCTGTGTCTCCTTCTCTCCCTGCCCCTCCCCTGCTCATGCTCTGTCTCTCTCAGTCTCAGAAATAAGTGTTTAAAAAAAACAAGCGTTCATGAAAAAAATAAATAAAATAAATAAAAAGCATTGATGAGGAGGTCATGAGGTGTGAGTGTTTCTCTTGTCCAGCCGCCGTAGATCAGTCCCCTTTACCACTTCCCAGATGTGTCTACACCGATCCACAGTGGAAAAACACGTCCTATGTGGTGAGGTTAGCGTGTATCACGTCTCCAACATTCACAGAGCAGCAAAAGCTAGTTTGGAAACGTCGCTACTTTACTTTCTTTAATTAAAAAAAATTTTTTTTTGTTTTATTTTTGAGAGAGAGACAGAGTATGAGAGGGGGAGGGGCAGAGAGAGAGAGGGAGACACAGAATCCGAAGCAGACTCCAGGGTCCGAGCTGTCAGCGCAGAGCCCGACGAGGGGCTCGAACCCACGGACTGCGAGATCGTGACCCGAGCCGAAGTTGGACGCTCAACCGACTGAGCCACCCAGGCGCCCCCATTCTTTTTCTTTTCTTTTTAAGTTTATTTATTTTGATGGGGGGAGGGGCAGAGAGCGGGAGAGACAGAATCTCAAGCTCGACATGGGGCTCAGCCTCATGAACTGAGAGATCACGACCTGAGCCGAAATCAAGAGTCATCCCCTCAACTGACTGAGTCACTGAGGCGCCCCTGTGCTCATCTGTTCTGACAGCAGGGGACCTTGAAGGAGCAGATGGTTAACCCCCCCACCTGGCATCCAGCTGGGGGCTAAAAAAGTGTCACAAAGCACCCCCCCCCACCACGTCCTTAGCTCATTTGGGGCCTACGCAAGTCAACCATCCCTCGATCTGTTTTCTTCTGATAGTTTTAAAACTTGTTAGGGGCGCCTGGGTGGCGCAGTCGGTTGAGCGTCCGACTTCAGCCAGGTCACGATCTCACGGTCCGGGAGTTCGAGCCCCGCGTCGGGCTCTGGGCTGATGGCTCAGAGCCTGGAGCCTGTTTCCGATTCTGTGTCTCCCTCTCTTTCTGCCCCTCCCCCGTTCGTGCTCTGTCTCTCTCTGTCCCAAAAATAAATAAACGTTGAAAAAAAAAAAAAAAAAAAAAACAAAAAACTTGTTTGAGTCTGTCTCCCAAAAATAGTTGAGCCCTCTTGATAATGTTTTACTTAACCTGTGCGGAACCCTCCCCCTGCCCCCACCCTGTCAGTTACAACCAACCATTAGAACTGACATCCGCAAAGTTGGAAAAACAGGGCTTTTGTGGAAAACATTGCTCTGGAGAGGGCACATCTGAGTGGGAGTCGCCAGGGGAAAATTCCATGTTTGAAATGTTTCCTTGATGTTTACCGCTCGTTTTGTGACTTTAAAATGATATGGTATCTGTGTGTCAGGATTTGGACTTTAACTAGTGAGGTTGGTGGGAAGCAATGAATGAGCTGTTTTGTTTTGTTGTTTAGCTTTTAAAATTTTATTTAGAGAGAGCAAGTAGGCGGGGAGGGGCAGAGGAAGAGAGCGAGAGAATTCCAGGCAGGCTCCACGCTCAGTGTGGAGCCCGACGCAGGGCTCGATCCCCTGACTCTGGCATCATGACCTGAGCTGAAATCAAGAGTCGGACTCTCCACTGACTGAGCCACGCAGGCGCCCCGGCCAACTTCCTCTTAAAATGACTCTATTTTTTAGCTAAGGGAAGGTCACGACGCTGAACAGGCTGACCCCACCTCTGTTTCTGCCTCTCCTTCAGCCCACAAGGCTTGGGGGGGTGCCACCCACCGCCTCCTACCCCACATTGCACCCTTGCTGTTCACATCAGGGCACATGTGCGTGTTGACCTTGTCACTGGATTTGGATGACAGGCTTTCCCGTCCACATTCAACCCACATCCAGATTTTTATAAAGGGCGTAACATGTTTCTACACCTCTGTCCATGCAAATGGGTGTAGGAGCACAGCCCTGAAATTACCGTGTGTTGTAATAACTTTGTAACCAGGCTCCGGTGGCCATCCCTTTATTGTATTTTCAAACACGGCAGCTCCAGAGTAGAAGTTTCTATGGCGGTGATGGCAACATCCATAGCTCAGTTCCAAGAACGCGGCTTCGAGTGATGCACGGGTCACTTTGTCACAGATCGGCTTTGGGAAGACGGAGCCAGCGAGTTAGCTCGTGCTTGACGCGGGTCAAGTCCTATGTTTCGAAACCACGACCATCACCAGCATTGTGACTCTTCGGGAAATAACGGATGGTCTGCTCCCTTTGTCTTAGCAGCAGAATGTCTTCCGGCGGGATTTCCCATCCAGGTTGACCTCTAAGAAGTGATGGCGCCCTTGCTTTATTTCTGTGGCGCCTCCGCATTGATTATCCTGGGGGTGAGGCCAGACGCCCGCCCCTTGTTAGCCAGCCAGCCAGTCCACCATTATTCCGTAAGCATCTCCTAGCCCCGGGGAGAATCCAGAGAGGGACCAGGCCAAGACGAGACATAAAAGATCCCTTAAAACCAACCTAAAGGAAGGTCTTCTGGCCATGACTATGGACAGGGGGAGATGAGGAAAAGCTTACCACGCTTTGCGCTGAGGCTGACAATTAGATAAAATGCGTAGGTGGGGAGGCGGAGACCCAGCACTGTGGGAAGGGCCGCTGTGAGTAGAAGAGGGTGTGAGGATCCAGGATCCTTCCTTCGTAGGACGATGGGCAGACAGACCTCCGGCTGACTGAAGGGGGGAGACTGCGGGGCTGTGCAGCTTTACTTATTTATTTATTAATGTATTATTTATTAATTTACTTAAAAGCGTATTTATTTTTGAGAGAGAGAGGGAGACACAGAATGCGAAGCAGGCTCCAAGCTCTGAGCTGTCAGCGCGGAGCCTGACCTGGGGCTCGAACTCACGAACCATGAGATCGTGACCTGAGCCGAAGTCGGACGCTCAACTGAATGGGCCACCCAGGTGGCCCTATTTTTTTATTCATTTTTGTAATGTTTTATTTATTTTTGAAAGAGAGAAAGAGAGCGCAGAGGAGGGGCAGAGAGGGCGGGGGGAACAGAGGATAGGTCCAAAGCGGGCTCTGAGCGGACAGCAGAGAGACCGATGTGGGCCTCGAACTCACGCTGAGAGGTCATGACCTGAACAGCACGTGTTTAGATGCCCAATGTAGTGGTGCCAGGAGTGGAGGGCCAGCCTGGGAGTCTGGATTTCGTCTTAAAGACGTAAGGGATCAGTCAGTGTTGAGCAGAAGAGTGCCATCCTCACGGACAGAGTGTGTTCTTAGGAGTTTAGCCTGAAGCCAGGATGTGAGAGGCCCAGAGAGGAAAAGGGAGTGTCTGGGAACCAGCCGGGACAGCCAGCGTTCCAGTAGCCCAGGCGCTGACCTTGCCTCCACCGAGGTGAATGGAAAGGAAGGGATGGTGTTAGAGATGCCAGGTGCACAACTCTGGGAGCCACAGGTCACAGAGTGGTGCAACTCCAAACATGGGTAACTGGGAGAAGTCTGTGGCCTTTGGAGCTACGATGGTGGGAGCTAGGAGGAGGGGAATGAGGAAGTTTGGAAGAAAGCTCTTCACTTACTCATAATGAGTGTGAGGCAGGTGAAGGAGAGGCTAAGAGATAATCAGGCAGGACTCCTGTCTTCCAGGTGCTTAAATCCAGCGGAGGACAGGGGGACAGAGCAGGTTTGACACGCACAGCCAGGGAAGCTCGGAGTGGGGCACCCTGGGTCAGGGCAGGAGAGAGGAGGAGGCCTCGCGGAGAGAGCCACAAACAGCTCTGTGAGGACTTGGGCGGCATGGGTCCCGTGTCCTGTCCCACTGCTAGGTCCCACGCAGCAACCACAGCCAGTGTTGTTGGGTGCTCACTGAGCACTGTTGAAAGTGCTTGCGTGGGTCCCCTCACTGTATTCCTTAAAACAGTCTGGGAAGTGTGTGCTACTGTTTCTCCCATTTGTGAATGAGGAACGTGGGACATAGAGAGGTTCATCAGTGATAGCAGGGTCAGCGTGGTGGCGCAGTTAACCTGGCACAGTTCTTAACCCCTCCTCGTAGTCTTTAGATATTGGCAGTAAGGTCGCTCTGGGCCACAAAGACAGTTCTAGGTTGAAGTCTGAGACATGGGGAGGGTTTTCTAGGAGACATGAAGTGGGAACAAAGTCAGGTCCTTGGGGAGGTGCAGATTTTGTGGGAGAAAAGTGAACGTTTGTAGAGCGTGGGGTAGAGCTCAGGGTGGGGCCAGGCTTCTGGTTTATTCCTTCATTTCACTTCCAGCACTTCTGATGGGAAGGCCATTATCCATTTTCTTTAGGAGGCAGTGGGCCTCATCCACCATTCCTGCATCGGGTAGTGGTAAAAGGATGCAGGGATTCAGGCCCAGACCTACCATGCACATACTGCTGTTTCAGTTTCCATGGGACACATTTAGCCCTCTGTGCTTTAATAAGTGCAGTTTGAGTCTGAAACCAAAGGCAACCATTAACACTTGTAATAATAAAATCAGAAAGAAGCAATGAATCAGGTTTTCAGGGTCAGGTCTGCAGAGTCTGTGTTTGCAGTGGGCCTGGAGGCCAGTTCTATTCAAAGTATGGTCTGTGGACCTGTGTGCAGTGAGATACGTATGCAGCTGAGATGGCTGACCAGAAAGCAGCACTTAAAACAGCTTGACATAGCTGTGACATCCAAGTGCCCAGTCTGAGTAGCGATGTGGTTGAACAGAGTATGCACAGTTCTGGTCTTGCAGAACAGGTGTGGGAGAGCCAGTGGGGTGAGTGCTTTCTGTGCAGTGTTATTTATCCCCCTCACTAGACCTTTATGTAGTACCGTTACTGTCACCACTTGGGGGATGAAGACACTGAACCCCAGAGAGGTAACTAACTTGCTCAGACTTCCTATAGCCAGCAGTGGCCCTTCTTACGTGCCTTTTCAATTGTGGATACGTTCTCTCATTCTCTGAACATGACTGCCAGCTTCCTGTTGCCCCAGTCCCATCAGTAGGGCACAGGCACACGGTGCTGGTCCTGCCTAGAATGTTCTAGTTGGGTCTGAGACCTTCCTGGCATGCTATCGGTCAGTCCCCACTGGAACCTGGGCCCATGTGCTGGGGGTTATTAACCCTGTAGCCAGTTCAAATCTTGTGACCCTAGGCGGAAAGAGACAGATAGGGGAAGATAAGCAGAATCTGGATTTCTGTGGTCTCGGCCTGATTTACCTCCTTTCAGTGCTTTGGAAGCTAGGGATTTGCAGAAGTTCTTTGGAACAGAGTACTTTCTTGACAGCCAGCTGTGAAACTCCCAGTCTGAAAGTGGTGGCATAGGTTTGCTGGGGGCACTTGTTGGCAGCCTCACTAAATCCCTCGGGGTCTTCACAAGGCCCCGTGACCTGAGAGGGTCGTGTGCAGGTGTGCTCACGTGTGTGTACATGGACCTTGGAGGTTGTCTGCTCATTTCCAGGGAGGGCGCGGCCTCCCGTCTGGCCTCAAAGCCCGGCGGGAAGTTACTAGGTGCGTGCCAGCAACATCTCCTTGTGACTCTCCTGTCCTAGACTGCTGTGGCTCCGGGGGTATCGTGCAGGTAGCGCTTCCTTTATTCCACGAGTGTGGTCAGGGGATGGGGGTAGGGAGGTGGGGAGGAGCCTGGTCGGGGAGTGTTTGGCAGAGCTGAGCCGGGAAAAAGGAATTACTGTCACATAAGCGCCATCCTGGGGCAGGTGGGTTTGGCCCCAGAGCCTGGCGTCCTCTGTACGCAACTCGAAAGAGTCAGCTCCAGGCTTCGCTTTGGTTTTAAATCGTATAGAGTCACATTTGCTGCACAGAGATGCTCCGTCCATGTGGGCAAAGGTAGTCCCTGCTCCTGCCTAGTGAGTTAGGCCAACGCCACGGTATGTGAAGTGAGGGGGTCTATGTAACGGTAATTTACACGCACGCACGGTTGGCCGGCTTTCACAGCACCCACACCGGCATCCCGTGAGCCTGCAGGGCGGGCCTTTCTTTCCCCACTTTCCAGATGGAGGACGGTCCCATGGGTTAATTAAGAGCGATGCGGAGGCCTGCCTTGCGTGCGTGGCCCCAGCGTCTGTGCGGGGTTAGTGCTGGTGGGTGACTCAGCCCACGCCCACAGGAGTGTGCTCGTCAACCAGCTGCGCAGTGACCACACCCCCGTGGCCCGCCGCCTGGGAAAGCGTGGCCCGATCACACAGGTGGCCGGCTGGAAGACCGTAGGTGTAGTACTTATCTTGCTGAACACAGATTACCCCAAATTTAGCAGCGTAAAGTGTGACGGTGCCCCTGGACGGTTGTGACTCGGGCTGTCCCCTTAGGTTGCGGCCGTGCTTACAGAGTGGGCAGAAGCTGGCTCGTTCCATTTTTGCTCATTTTTGGCGGGACATCTCAGATCTTTGCTACGTGGTCCTCTCCACGTGGCGCCCAGCTTCCTGTTGAGCCGGGGATTCGAGAAGGAACTCGAGGAGGCTGCGCTGCCTTTATGACCGAGCCTTCCAAGTCACACACTGTCACGTAGCCTCGTATCGCATTCCTCAGAAGCAGGTCGGCAAGTCCAGCCCCCTCCCAAGGGGGTGGAATGAGGCTCCTAGTGAGGAAACTAGTGTAAAACACGTATTCTCACGTTTCAAAACCACCACGAGGCAATCTGGGCTTGATGGCCTTTTCCCAAAGCATCTTGGTTAAACCACTTGTGATAGTATTTAAAACCCACACTGGGGGTGCCTGGGTGGCTCAGTCGGGTAAGTGTCCGACTTGGGCCCAGGTCATGATCTTGAGGTTTGTGGGTTCGAGCCCCATGTTGAGCTCTGTGCTGACAGCTCAGAGCCTGGAGCCTGCTTCGGCTTCTGTGTCTCCCTCTCTCTCTCTCTCTGCCCCTCCCAACTCATGCTCTGTCTCTCAAACAATGAATACACATTAAAAAATATTTTTTTTAATGCCACTGGAATTTTGATAGGGATTGCATTGAATCTGTAGATTGCTGCGGGTAGTATAGACATTTTATCCGCATTAATTCTTCCAGCCCATGAACATAGGATATCTTTCCATGTATTTGTGTCTTCTCCTTGGGGGGATTTTGAATAAAGACACCTCAGCTTCTCCCCAAGAGAAATCAAGCGTCAGGTTCTAATTCAGCCTGCCGGCACCGGGTGGGGTTCAGTGGGAGTGGTCTGAGGAGCCCCCAGGTGGTTCAGAGGTCCCATCCTGGCTAAAGATTGCCCACTTGTTCATTCACCCATCAAGCCCTTAAATGAAATTGAATAAAAATGCTGTTCCCGCTCTCAAGGAGGCCGGCCTAGGAGTTCTGTTTAGTCTGCAAGAACCATTTACTTAGCGCACGATTGTTCTGTGTCAACAGAAATTTCCTCTCCACGGGCCCTTTTGTGTATGTTTTAATGCACTTCACGTGGTCTAACCAGGTTGTTTTGGAAAAAGACACCGAGCCCAGATTGCAAGCAAGCACTCCTGCTATACTTAGCGCCTCGCTGTGAGTAATCACCAACACGGAAATGCTTCTGAAGCCTTGACAGGCATCCACCACGAGACAGAAACGGCTGTGCAAAACACTTGCAGCGACATTTATGTAATTGTCTTCCCGCAGAATTATTTGTCTGAAAAGGAAATCGTTGATCAAAAAAAGACATGAAGTGTTTAACTTGTGTAAAATAATGCTCTGGCAAAACAAAACAAAACAAACGAACAAACAAACAAATCCCCCCCCCCCCACACACACACACAAAACTAAAACAAAGAAAGAAAGTAAAGCCAAGACTCGTTTCTAATTTTTGATTGTCCTGATATAATCAAACATCTCCCAGCACCTTTGGGTAACTTTGAATTAAAGTCATGTATGTGATAGTCTCTATGTTAATTTTTTCTCAGGTTTCTCTCCATATTATGGGTGTTTAAAAGTGAAATGATAGGGGCACCTGGGTGGCTCACTCAGTTAAACATCTGACTTCGGCTCAGGTCGTGATCTCACAAGTTCTTGAGTTCAAGCCCCACATCGGGCTCTGTGCTGACATCTTGGAACCTGGAGCCTGCTTCGGATTCTGTGTCTCTTCTCCCTCTGCCCCTCCCCCGCTCGTGCTTTGACTCTCTCTCAGAAAAAAAAAAATAAATAAACATTAAAAAATTTTTTAAAAAAGCGAAATCCATTTTTACTGACGTAGAATAATTTTAAAACTTATCCATTTGGTTAGCTGTGATTTTCTTTTAAATATGAATTAATTAAGACTCCTCTGTGTGCCGGCATGTTGAGTGTGGATAATTTGTCCCTGACTTGATAGAGCCCACAGGATAGAAACAGGGACAGATCTCTAAACAAGGAGTTAGGACACATGCTGTAAGCGAGATGTGCACAAAGTGCTTTCGGAACACCCAGAAAAGACGGTGCATTTAGTCCTCCTCGTAGGGCGGGGTGGAGATAAGTCAGGTTTATTTTTATGAAAGGCCTTCTCATAAAATGGTTCTGCTGAAGCAGTTCTTAAATATAACACTCCTTCCAGACACACACAGCAGCCAGGCGGGAGGGGCTGTAAATATCGCACCAAGATTAGCTCGCGTAAATGGACACTTAGAGCCTTATTCAGCGGGGATTTTTTCCCCCCCTGATGATCAGAAAGGAGAGTGAAGAGGTGTAGAAAAGTGCAGACAACTGAGAGACTGTCAGGATTGGACCCTTTTCAGCCAAGTTAAAGTTAAGATTAGCAAAACCACAATGAGATACCACCTCACACCTGTCAGAATGGCTAAAATCAACGACTCGGGAAACAACAGGTGTTGGTGAGGATGCGAAGGGAGAACCCTCGTGTGCTGTTGGTGGGGATGGCAGACTGGTGCACCCGCCCTGGACGACAGTATGGAGGTTCCTCAAAAAATTAAAAATAGAACTACCCTACAACCCAGCAATTGCACTACTAGGTATTTACCCAAGGGATACACGTGTGCTGTTTTGAAGGGGCACATGCACCCCGATGTTTATAGCAGCATTATCAACAATAGCCAAAGTATGGAAAGAGCCCAAATGTCCATCGGCTGATGAATGGATAAACAGGATGTCGTATGGATGTACAATGGAATATTACATGGAGATCGAGAACAGTAAAATCTTGCCATTTGCAACAGCGTGGGTGGAACTGGAGTGTATTATGCTAAGCTAAATAAGCCAGAGAAAGGTAAATATCCTATGAGTTCACTCATATGTTGAATTTAAGAAATACAACAGATGAACATAGAGGGAGGGAAGGAAAAATAATGTAAAATCAGAGGGGGAGACAAACCATAAAAGACTCTTAAATACAAAGAGAACAACCTGAGGGTTGCTGGAGGGGAGGTAGGGGAGGGGGTGGGCATTAAGGAGGGCACCTGGAATGAGCCCTGGGTGTTACATGTGACTGATGAATCGCTAAATCCTACTCCCGAAACCTATACTACACCATATGTTAACTAACTAGAATGTAAATTAAAAAACAAAAAATCGAGAGTAGGTTGTACCCTAGATCCTGCAGCTTTGGTCGCAGTTCTCGGACACGTGATCTGTGCAGACCTACAGACATGAGCAGCGTGTGCACTTAAGACACAGTGTGGTCTGATGGACCCGAGCGTGTGCTGTGTGCCGTTGGTCACCGGGCTGTTCCGTCTGCTTGGCTGGGTGGCTGGAAGTTCGTGGCAGCAGTGGTGTGGCAGGGCAGACCTAGGGCATGACCACATGCAGGGCCAGGCACTCACGGGATTGTGTCTTTGGTTCCACCGAATTGGATAATGAACCGTTTTTGAGAACTTTGATTGGGCAGGTGATACAGGTGAGAATTCTACATAAATTAAGTGCCGTGTTTGAGGACAAGGCTAGATCTCCAGGGGATTCAAACTTACACGTATATTCCCGGACTAGCGAGGTCAAGTAAAAAATGTTAAATGTTTATTTAGACAAAGTTCTTGTCTGATGAAAATCTTAGGAGGCAAATCGCTAGAGTTGGGAGTATACTAACACCTTGGATCGCAAGGAATGTGTTCTGCGCGTGTTCCGCAAGACGAGCGGACATTTCTAATAAATTTTAACTTGATAAATGAGCGACGTCTTGCCATACGAGTCATAAGTGATGCCCTATGTCATATGATCACACCTGAGCCGACGGCTCTTGAAATTCTCTTTGATATACGAGCTCTTTGGATGACAAGCATGTTTCCGGAACGAATTATGCTCAGAAACCAAGGTTTGACTGTTGCGTTTATGTGTGGAGAACTATGTGTATTCTGGGTGTGATCTCGCGCCTTGAGGCACTACAGCCAGGATGGAGTCTTGTACCGAGGTTGTTGGTCCTCAGTTACGAGTGACCTCCCTCATGCAATTATTCTTCGTATTTTGAAGGTTAGGATTATTTTTGTCTGGAGTTTATTCTTTTTGCTCTTTGTGACCGAGAGTGTGTACTACGTGTTATAACTATGGATCTAGGTATATTTATGTACAGTGAACGGCACGCCGTTCACATCCTTGAAACCATTGTCGCGTTCAAGGCTCAGCCTTGTCCGTCACTACCGACAGCTTCCTGGTGTCTTTTTGCCACCTGTTTCTCCCTGCACCGGCAACTGCTGATCAGCTTTCAGTCACATAGGGCAAGTGTGCGTTTTCTAGAACCTCCTATAAACGGTATTGTTTAGTGCCCTCTCTTCCTGGTCTAGTTCCTTCACTGAGCATAATGAGTTTGGCTTCATCCTTCTTTAATGACGGCAGAGTTCCGCTTGTTAATTTCCAACAACGTGTTGCAGATAAAGCTGTTGTGCACATTTATAGTCTCTGCGTGGACATATGGTCCCATTCTTTTCGGTAAACACTGGGGGTAGAACGGCTGAGTCACAGGATTCGTGTCTTTTTACCCATTAGGAGCCTAGTGGCTTTACTGCGTTAGGTGCCTTAGCCGCGGAGGGTGAGGGACAGTAGTTGGGTCTCTCATTGGTTTTCACCGTCATAACGGGCGCAGGTTCATCGGACGGTAATGTAAATTTGTGGACTGTTTAGTAGCTTACTTCTGTGGTTCAGTGATTGAATTCAGGCCAAGGTGGAGCCAGGGCCCCCGGGCTGGCGTGTGATCGAGTGTGTGTCCAGGGCCAACAAGCCACAGGGCCCCCCAGAGGGTGGCTGGATTTCCCCAGCTTCTGACTGAGCAGTGTTTTTTTTTTCTTTTTTTTATTGTTATTATTTTTGCATTATCATGCATAAAAGTAACTTTTAACAGTAACTTTTAATTTGGGGACAGGTCATTTTTCAGGAGACTTACTTACATTTGATAATAAACCACCATTGATTTGAAGATTCAGCTGGCTCCATTCAGTGCCTTTATTTATTTATTTTTTAATGTTTCTTTTTGAGAGAGAGAGACCGAGCATGAACAGGAGAGGAACAGAGAGATAGGGAGACAGAATCCGAAGCAGGTTCCAGGCTCTGAGCTGTCAGCGCAGAGCCCGACGCGGGGCTTGAACTCACAAACTGTGAGATCATGACCTGAGCAGAAGTCAGACGCTCAACCGACTGAGCCACCCAGGCGCCCCTCCATTCAGTGACTTTACATGACAAAAAATAGAATTTTGTTCCTTTAAAAGTATACGATGGAAAATTTCAAACATACACAAAGTCGAGATTCTAGTGCGGGAACTCCCGTGTGCCCATTATCAAGCATACACTTTTTTAAAAAGTTTATTTATTTTAAGAGACAGAGAGCGAGTGAGGAAAGGGTGGAGAGAGAGAATTCCAAGAAGGCTCTGTGTTGTCTGTGCAGAGCCTGACGTGGGACTTGACCTCACAAACCGTGAGATCATGACGTGAGCCGAAATCAAGAGTCAGGTGCTTATCCAGAGCCATCCAGGTGCCCCTCCCACCCCCGCAAGCGTACGATTTTCTAACATTTTCTTTGGCATGGTTATTTTATGGGAAAAGCCCACACAGTTGTTTCCTTTCGAAACGCTTCCATATTCACCACTCACTCCCAAGGCTCTTCCCCGGACATCCTCTCATTACCTGGAACCAAACTAACAGTGAGTCTGCAGCACCAGCTTCCCTGCACATATGGGGACTTCTTCCCGGGTCGTCTTCCCAGGCTGGCTTTCAAGGTTGTAAAAATGAGTCCTAAGCCGCAGCCACTGGTGAGGACAACTGGTGAGGCAAGGCATTTGGCCCCGGTTATTTTCCTTCTAGCAAGTCTCCTGTTGGCTCCTGTCACCTCCTTTCCTTCCTGTGTCTTCCTGTCACCCCAGCGACCTCCAAGTGCGTCAGGGTCTCAGCCTTGCTCACATGCGTCTTGGGCTCCTCGGCCTGTCATGGAGGGCTGTGTGCTCTGCACCTGCGTGCACAGGTGACTCATGGGTCTTCTGCCGACTCACAGCGGCTGATGGAGGGACTGCGTACCCTGTAGACAGGGTGAGCATCTGGGTCACCATCCGGGCAGTGCAGGGCAATGAGGACGCCCGGAGTCTGGAAGTTATGTCTGAGTTTGAGAGAAATGACTCACTCCTGCGTGCTTTGTCTCTGCATCCTGTGTGTATGCGGGGGTCACCTGACCTCAGGATTGAGATTTAGAGGAAGACAAGCGCAGACCGCTCTGGGACACAGACACGGTTTTCTCCAGCAGACCACCTGAGTTGTGACATCTCAGGTCTGCCATCACCTCTGCTGGGTGCCGGCCGTCCGCTTTGGCCGTGACGTCGGAACCCACGTTCCCAGCGGTTAGCCGTCGATCCCCAGGTTAGATCAGTGAGATGTGCTGGTGGCACTCGGTGGCCCTGGTGGCCAGCAGCACGTGGCTGATACGACAGGCGCCGTGACCGGCCCATCTGGTGCGTCTCCCTGACCGCGGGTGCGCGCTCGATTCTGTTTGCTCCGGAGCGCACACCGCCTCTCCGATTCCACTGGAAAACGTGGCCAGCGCAGGGTTGCCTCTGCCTGCGAGCACGTCTTCCTCCTTCCTGTGCTGCCGATCTCCTCTGTGTCCTGCTTCCACAAGGCCGTGGTGGAGGGCCTGTCTGCAGGAACGGTAGTGAAGATAGAAACCAAAACCAGGGATGGCGGAGGGAGGAGAGATTCAGCCCTGAAAGCAGGTCTCCGTGCCACGATGGGGCATCAGCTTGGTCTCCGTGTTTCGGACAAGCGGGCAGAGTGGGAAGCTCTGATTTCCACAGTTGTGGTCATTGAACGTGGGACAAGGTCCGGTTCCCCACAGGACACGGCATTTTCCTGGCCCAGGGGGTAATTCATTACTCTCGGCGGTTTGTGCTGGTCCCTGCCGCCCACCCGCACTCTGTGGCCTACCGGAAACGCTCGCTTGTAGGGGACAGACACTGTGAGTGCACCTGCTGTGCGCATCGGAGAGCCTGGGCGGTCGCTGGCTGGGGAATGAATGGTCAGCTTTTCCACGTCGGGGCTCAGCAGGAGCCAGGACAGGTGTGCAGTGCACGGCCTGGATTGGGACGATGAGGGGGTTGGTTTTCCAGGAAGGGAGGCCAGCCGAGAGAACATGTGGCCGGACAGCCTTGCAGATCATCTGTGCCACGGGGTGGAGCCCGTCCGTGGCCTCGGAGGACCCATGCCAGCTCATCAGCTCTCTTTGGAAAACACGTTCCGGGAGCCGTGGGAGGGCAAGGCTGCAGCTGGGGAAGCCTCGCTGGGAGGATACTGTCGGGACCCAGGGGAAAGGGGGGAGGTCGTGAGCCTCTGAGGTCAGGCAGTGGGTGGGAGCGAAACAGGAGGGATCTCAGGCGGGAGTCAGAGATAGGACTGATGGACTGGGGACCAGTTGCAGGTGCAGGATGAGGAGAAACATGATTTGGAGTTTCTAGGGATGTGACCTGGTTGACAACGAAGGCGAGAACAGTTAACCTTTGAAGGGCACTTGGCAAATCCCGTTTGCCAGCGCTGAGAGTCTGTTGTCCTCGGAGCCACGTGCAGAGGGCAGGACAGGTCCCTACTGGGATTGCTGCACGTGTGGCTTGGCAAGACGCACGGACTTACTCAAAGTCACGCAGCCGGAAGCGGCAGAAGCCTCCCGGGCCCAGTGTCTGACCCTGTGTGCCCTTGGGTGGCCGGCAGAGCAGGATCTGGAATCTGGAGCCATCTGTTTGAAGTGAAGAGCAAAATGACAGCTTTCGCTTTGCATGTGGGTGGAACGAGGGCCTGTGGAGGGCAGCCGGCCTGGGATGCACAGATGTGGGGCTCTGCACCCTGGCAGCGAGGCCGGGCTTCGGGGCCAGCCTGAGAATTTACAACGTGCGTAGGACCTGACTTAGATCAGGTGCTTGCTAACTCCACCATGACGGCCCCATCTGAAGGGTGCCACTGTCCTGTGTTCCTGAGGATACCAGGGCCTGGCTGGTTCAGGGTTGGCCAAGAAAATACACGATGCCAACTTACACGTGAATTGTAGGTAAACAACAAATGTATTTTAGCGTAAGTATGTCCCACGTAGTCACTGTTTATATGAAGTTCACATGTAACTGGGCCTCCTGTATTTTTCTGTCATCCTACCCGACTCAGGGAACCAAGATTGCAATATATGACACCAAACTGATTTGGTTTTCCAGTGTCCTGTGGTGCTGCTGTCACCATGGTCCAAGAGTGAGCGAGTACCCAGGGGAAGTCTGTGAGGTGAGGGTGGATGAGAGCACCAACACCTGAAGGCTGCCGGCCCAGGGTGTCAACACCTGAGGGCTGGTGGCCCAGAGAGTCAACATCGGAGGGCTGCTGGCTCAGGGCATCGATATCTGAGGGCTGCCGGCCCAGGGCGTCAACACCTGAGGGCTGCTGGCCCAGGGCACCAACACCTGAGGGCTGCTGGCCTGGGACTCTCAGGCAGCAAAGGACTGAGGTGGATTTAGCCAGGCAGGTAGTGAGAGAGGATGGTGGGGCAGCTACTGATTTTCCTGAAGGTGTCTGGCAGTAAAGGAGAGGAGAAAAGTAGGGGAGAATAGCTTGCAAAATAACCAAATCGTGGACTGTCATTATTTGGG
This sequence comes from Prionailurus bengalensis, assembly GCF_016509475.1. Classification (NCBI taxonomy): domain Eukaryota; kingdom Metazoa; phylum Chordata; class Mammalia; order Carnivora; family Felidae; genus Prionailurus; species Prionailurus bengalensis. Next base: position 65,051,981 of record NC_057348.1, on the reverse strand, counting down.
ACCAAAGGCCGTGAACCAGTCAGTTGCTATCCATCGCTCACCAGAATGTGCTAACCTGCAGAAGTCGCTGGGCCCCAAATGCAGGGGGCACGCCAGGAGTCGCCTCTGCTAACGCAGACATTTCTCTGCCCTCTTGCTCACCCAGGCTATATATCTGTGCTATCATTATTCACGAGTGAAAATAATAAGTTCTGACTGCTAATGACTCTTTCCCATTATTCTTTAAAAAGGCAACAAGGATTCATCACTGTATATACGTTAGGTGGGGAGGGAGGATTTTCCGTGGACATCTGTCTTGAAGATTGGCACTTGAATCTAGTTAGTTTCTCTTTGTATCTTTTTGAAAAATGTTTAATGTTTACCTATTTCTGAGATAGAGAGAACGACAGAGGACCAGAGGGGTGGGGGCGGGGCGTGGGGAGGAGCAGAGAGAGAGGGAGACACAGAATCCGAAGCAGGCTCCAGGCTCCAGGCTCTGAGCCATCAGCACAGAGCCTGACGCAGGGCTCGAACCCACAAACCACGAGATCACGACCTGAGCCGAAGTTGGACACTCAACCAGCTGAGCCACCCAGGCGTCCCTTCTCTTTGTATTTCTAAATCTTATTTATTTATTTTTAAATGTTTGTTTATTTATTTTGAAAGACAGAGAGAGAGAGAGAGTACAGAGGAGGGGCAGAGAGAGTGCGAGACAGAGAATCCTGAGCAGGCTAAGTGCTTTCAGTGCAGAGCCCGGCACGGGGCTCAATCTCACCAACGATGAGATCACGACTTGAGCTGAAACCAAGAGTTGGACGCTTAACCAACTGACCTACCCAGGCACTCCTAAATTTTATTTTTTAGTTGACACAGAGTCACATCGACTCCTTAGGTGTAGAGTTGTGTGCACTTTCATGCACATACAGGTCTGTGCCACCGCCACCACAATCAGGATACGGAACAGGTGTATCACCCCCAAGATTCTTGCTCACACCATCCTGTTCTAGTCTTCAAGCAGCCGCTGATTTTTATAGCTACCATTTTGTGTTTCTGAGCATCCATAGAGATGTCATCAGTCAGTACGTATCTTCTGAGATGGACTGTTTCACTGAGTGTCCATCTCTGAGATTCAACTTCTTGCGTCTATCACTTCCGCATCTGTTTTTATTGCTGTAACATTCCGTTGTGTGGATCCTCGCCACTTGGCTTATCCGTCCACTCCGTTGAGATCATCGTCTGTGTTGTTTTCAGCGTTCTTGTGATTTGTGTGTCGACTAGAAAGAAACAGTCTTTTACAGGTGTTTGTGTGGACTTCAGTTTTCATTTTTCTGGGGTAGATACCCAGGCATGGGATTGCTTGGGTCACGGGGTGTGTGTTTCTGTGAAACTGCCAAACTGTTTCCCAGAGTGGCTGTACCATTGTACATTCCCACCAGCAACGTTGGAGAGTTCAGACTGCTTCGTACACTCGTCAGCACTCGGTACGTTCAAAGCTTTTTATTTTAGCCAATCTTAAATGTCTGAAGGGAGGGTGCACCATGGTTTTAATTTGCATTTGCCTGATGGCTAATGACGTCCAGTGCTTCTCTTGTGTTTATCTGCCATCCATGTATCTTCTCTGGGGCTGTCTTTGTTCAAGTCTTTTGCCTAATTAGGTTATTTGTTTTCGTAGGTTGTACTTTTTTTTTTTTTAATTTTTTTTTCAACGTTTATTTATTTTTGGGACAGAGAGAGACAGAGCATGAACGGGGGAGGGGCAGAGAGAGAGGGAGACACAGAATCGGAAACAGGCTCCAGGCTCCGAGCCATCAGCCCAGAGCCTGATGCGGGGCTCCAACTCACGGACCGCGAGATCGTGACCTGTCTGAAGTCGGACGCTTAACCGACTGCGCCACCCAGGTGCCCCTCGTAGGTCGTACTTTGAAGGTTCTTTCTGTAATATGGATACAACTCCTTGGTCATATATGTGATTTACAAGTATTAGTCTTCCAGTCCGTGGGTTGTCTTTTTGGTTTTTAACAGTTTTCTCAGAAGATTAGAATCCCAGTTTTGTTGTTGTTGTTGTTCACTTCATGCCTTAGACACGCTTTGGGTGCCATGTCTGAGAACCCTGGCCCAAGTAACCCCGGGCCATGGAGATTCTCTCCTGTGGTTTGACTTTCCCGTTTGGCTCTGTGATTCATTTTGATTTCATTTTTGTTTAAGGTGTGGGATTTGCATCAAAGTTCTTCTTCCTTTTCATTGTTGTTCTGTTGTCCTATTGGGTCCAGTTGTTCCAATACCATTGTTGAAAACACTGTCATTTGTCCATTGATTTGCCTTTCCACCTTCATCAAAAATCAGTTGATTATATTTCTGTGGACCTATTTCTTGAATCTCTAATTTTTTTTTGACTGATCTGTTCCTTCACCACCATTTAATCGTGTGCCTTTATAGTTAGTCTTAAAACAGGGCAGCACGATTCTTCCAACTTTCTTGCTTTGTTCCCCAAAATTGTTTCAGTTATTCTCATTTCTTTGCCTTTTCTTATAAATTTTGGAATCTGTTTGTATCGCCAAAAAAAAAAAAAAATCACGCTGGACATTGGATTAAAATTTTGTTGAATCTAGAAATCAATTTGCATCTTCTAGCTCATGAACAATTTAGATCTTTTCATTTACACAAAGTCTTCTTAAATTTCTTTTATTAGTGTTTTGTCATTTTCAGCATATGGATTCTGTCCATTTTGGACACCCTGATAATTAAATATTTTACTTTTTTAGACCCATCCTACATGGTACCTTAACGTTTCGGTGTCCAGTTCATTGTTGCACAGAGATATAATTGATTTGCGTGTTGACCTTGTCTCTTCTGACCTGCTAAATAAATTCATTCGTTAATTCTACAAGGTTTTGGTCTTGTTTTGTTGCAGATTCTTTGGGACTGTCTATATATGTCTAGAAAATATGTATGGTTTTACTCCATTCTTCCCAATATTTTATTTCTTTTTCTCTTCTGACTTCACAGCATAGGCTGAATAGGAGGAATGAGGGTCTCTACCTCCTTGTCTTGCTCACAGTCTTAAAAGCATTCAGTCTTTCACCATTTAGTATGAAATTGGCTGAAGGTGTTTTGTAGAGAAAGCTCTCTCCTATTCTGGTTTAATGAGAGTTGTTGGTGTTAAATTAAGCCAAATGCTTTTCTTCATTTCATATGTCCATGTGTGCATGGCCGATATGGCACCTTATTTACTCACCTATTTAAAAGCAAACTGGCCTGTCCTTTATGCTCTAATGATGGGAGAGACATCACACTGATAAAATTTTAATTCAGAAGAACAGATTTTGACTTAAATACCCTGTAACTCAATTTGTCAATCTTTTAAAAAATAAATCATTTTTGGGGCGCCTGGGTGGCTCTGTCGGTTAAGCGTCCAACTTGACCCTAGGTCGTGAACTCGCCATTTCTGAGTCCGAGCCCCATATCGGGCTCTGCGCTGACAGCTCAGAGCGTGGAGCCTGTTTCAGATTCTGTTTCCCCTCTCTTTCCGCCCCTCCCCCACTCATGCTCTGTCTCCCATCTCTCAAAAATAAACGTTAAAAAATTTTTTTTCACTAAATTATTTTTTTTTATTGAAGTATATTTGACATCCAACATTCCATTCATTTCAGGTGTATAACATAGTGATTCAACAACTCCATTCATTTTGTGGTGCTTACCATCCATAACCACCATCTGTCACCATGCATCACTACTACGATATCATTAACTATATTCCCTGTGCTGTTTCATTTATTCCGTGACTTGTCATTTTATAACTGGAAGTACATTTACTGCTTTTCAAATATTGAACCAGCCTTGCATTCCTGAAATAAACCCCGCTCACCTGTGGGCTCTTCTTCTCATATATCATTGGATTCTATTTGCTAATGTTTTTTTTAGGATTTTTGCATCTGTGTCCATGAGGGATATTGGTATATAGTTTTCTTTTCTTGAGATGTAGTTGTCTGGTTTTAGCATCATGGTAATACCGGCCTTATACGAGGATTTGAGAAGTATCCCCTCCTCCTCCATTTTTCAGAAAAGGTTATGTAAAATTGGTATGGTTTATTTATTTTTCTTAAATGTTTTGTAGAATTTTCCAACGAAACCATATGGGTCTGAAGATTTCTTTTCCATAGTATTCTTAACCACAAATTCACATTTTTAAGTACGTGTATTTGGGCTATCCGTTTTACCTTCAGGGAGTTTGCATAGTTTGTGATTTGGGGGGAATAAGTTTATTTCATGTAAGTTGTTGAATTTGTGGTTTCTGTAGTGATCTCTTCTTTTTCATTCTTCGTGTTACTAATCGGTGTCTTCTCTCTTTTCTGTCATGCTTGTTATAAGCTGATCAACCTGATTGATCTTTACAAAGAACCACATTTTGTCCTCAATTCCTTTTTGTTTTCTCTGGTCTTACCTTTATCATCGCCTGCCTTCTCATGATTTAGGTGATTTGTTCTTTTTTAAATTTTATGGGTGGAGCTTGGACTATCTATTTAAGACATTTCTTTCCTAATATAAGTATTTGATACTCTACATTTCCTTCTGAGGACTTTTTTATCATCTCACCAATTACCAACTTGGATTTTTTTTTTTTCATTTATGTTCAAGTTTTTGAGACTTCCTCTTTAACCAATCAACTATGTAGAAGTATGTTTTTTCCTTTCCAAGTACTTAAAGATTTTATGGTTGCCTTTCTTCTGTTACTGATTTATAGTCTAATTTTGGTATGGTTAGAGAACCTGCTTTGTGTGCCTTTAATTCTTTTTACATTTGACAAGATTTGTTTTATGACCCAGGAGATGATCTATCTTGGTGAATGTTCTACATGCACTAGAAAACCATGTGTTTTCTGCTACATTTGGGTGGGGTCATAGAAATAGCAGTTATACCTGGTTGGCTGATGTAGAGTTTTTGAGTTCTTTCATATCCTTGTTGATTGTGTACTAGTTACGTTGATGAGCAAGAGAGGAGTGTTGTCTCAAAATTTAATTGTGGATTTGTCTATTTCTCTGATCACATTTGTCAGTTTTTGTGTCATTTATTTCAAAGCTTCATTGTTTGGTGCATTTAAATGTAGGATGATTAAATCTTGGTGAATTGACCTTTTTATTGTTATGAAATGTCCCTTTTTATTTCTGGTCTTTTTTCTTCACTTGGCTAACATTTCCTCCTTGTCTGATCTCGATTCAAGGCCACTCCAGCTTTCTTTTTTTCTTTTTCCTTTTACTGGACTTTTTAAAATTTTTATTTAAATTCTAGTTAGTTAACATTTTTTATTTTTAAAAAATTTTATTTTTGTTTTTAAATTTTTTATTTTTAATGTTCTAATCTTTCTTTTTACTTTTTTTTTATTTGTATTCGTTTTTATTTTTATTTATTTTTAATTTTTATTTAACTCCCAATTTTGTTTTGGTTAATATTTTCATGGTATATTTTTTCCATCACTTTACTTTTAAAGTGAATTTCTTGGGGCGCCTGGGTGGCTCAGTCAGTTAAATGTCCAACTTGGGCTGAGGTCATGATCTCACAGATTGTAAGTCTGAGCCCTGCGTCACACTCTGCTGACGGCTCGGAGCCTGGAGCCTGCTTTGTATTGTCTCCCTCTCTCTGCCCCTCCCCTGTGTGTGCTCTCTTTCTCTCTCAAAAATAAAAAAAAAAACATTAATTTTTTTTTAAATAGTGAGTTTCTTGAAAATAGCATGTACATATCTTCCTTGACTTCTGATGGGGTTACATCCTGATGAATCCATCGTAAGTTGAAAATGCTGTAAGTTGGAAATGCATTTGATACACCTAACCTACTGAACTTCAGCATAGCCTAGCCTACCTTACATGTGCTCAGACAGCTTACATTAGCCTACAGTTGGGAAAAATCATCTAATAGAAATCCTGTGTTATCATAAAGCGTTGAATGTCTCATGTAACTTACTGAATGCTGTATCGAAAGTAAAAAACAAAATGCTCGTATGGGTACAGCATGGTTGTAAGTGTATTGGTTGTTCATGGTTGTCTAATGATTTCAGGCTGCAGCTCCCTGCCACTGCTCAGCATCGTGAGAGTATCCTACCACCATCACTAGCCCAGGAAAAAACCAAAAATCAAAATTTGAAATACGGTTTCTACTGGATGAGTATTCCTTTCACATTATCATAAAGTCAAAAACTTGAACCATTGTAAGTCAGGGACTGTCTATATTTGAGTAATCTGTCCTTTAGTTGAAGTGTTTAGAACATTTACAGTAAATCATTATGTCATATCATTATATTAAACCATCAATATGAATGAAATGTATTGACCTGTGGTTTTAATGGTATTTTTGGATTTAGGTCAATCGTTTAATCATTGTTTTCTTTCTTACCTGTTTCCCCTTTCCTGTCTTATTTTTTGAAAATTTTTATATCTTATTTTAATTTTTCTGTTGTGGTTGTTAGTATAGCCTTTGTTTATTTTTATGGTTTTCCTAGGGTTAAAATACACATACTTCTCACAACCTCCTTGGAGGTTTATTCATGCAGAATATAGCTTATTATCATATAAGAACCCTCCTTGGTTGTTTGCTACCTCTGTATTTTTAAGAGGAGAATAGCCTATCATGCTTATTATTTCTCTCATCCTCATGTTCCAGATGTCCCTCTTGCATCATTTCCATTCTATCAGAAGAACTTACTTTAGCAATTTTTTAAGCCAGATCTGCTGGCAGTGAATTGCCTTTGTTTGCCTTCAGTTGAGAATGCCTTTATTTCACCTTCATACAGGAAGGATATATTTGCTGGGTATAGAAGTCTGCACTTAACGGTTCTTTTCTTTCCACTTCATTCTACCTACTAGTTTTTGCAGGTTTCTTTGTATTTATCCTCTTTGGGATTTATTGAACTTCTTAAATCTGTAGGTTTATGAGTCTTACCAAATTTGGGGGGTTTTCTGCCATTATTTCTTGACATTTTTTTTTCTCACACACATTCTTTCTCCCCTCCTCCTAGGAGTCTGTTGACATGCATTGTAGACGTTTCAGTATTGTCCCATTGGTTCCTTAGTCTGTGTTCATTTTTCATCAGTCATTTCTCTTTCTGTCATTCAGATTGTATAATTTCTATGGACATACACTCAAAATTGGTGAGTCTGCTATTGGCCCATCCAATGAGGTTTTTTTTTTTATTCAGTTATTGTATTTTCCAGTCTAAAATTTACTTTTGGTTCCTGTTTATATCTTCTGTTACTTTGCTGAAACTTCCCATGTTTCTATTTATTTCAGGTGTGTTAGCGCTTACTTCTTGGAGTGCTTTTGTAATAGTTGATTTGAAGCCTTTACTAGATAGCCCCAGTATGTGGTCATCTTGTGGCCTCTGTGGGTTCTCTTTCCCTGTGAGTTGAGATTTTCCTAGGTCTTCATATGAAGAGTAAATTTGGATTTTCCTAGACATTTTGAATTGTACGTTATGATACCTTGGCTTTCATTTAAATTTTATAACAGTGTGAATACTGCATTTTTGTCTCATCAGACACTTGACTCATTTGGGCACAAGCTTCTGTTTCTGCCAAGCTTTGTGTGGTTGTTGTTTTCATGTTGGTTCTGTGTCCAAAGCCTTCACAGTGCATTCAGATATTCCCATGTTCATGTCACCAGTGGCCAGTCTTGGACCTGGGTGGTGGTCTGTCTCATGGAGCAGTTCTCAAAGCCTTTTGTGGTGATACTATGGGACAGGTCCACACATGAGCAGTTCAGAGATGTCACCATGAGTCTATAAATAACTTTCTGGAGCATCCTGAGCTCCACCTTCTCTCCAGTCTCCTCTGTACTGTCTGGTTCTCTAGGCTTCCCCTTTTTGTCTTCTTGCCAGAAAACTGGGGCTTTATTTAGCCTGCTTTGAGGTGCACTTCCTGTGACTGCCTACTTCTGGGGCAAAGCAGCAGAGCAGAGATTGGGAAAAGCAATGAGGTTTAGTATGCCCTCTTGGGACCTTAGCCCCTCTGGTGAGAGAGAAAAGAGTTCCCCCTCAGAGTTTCTGGCTCCGCTGGGCCCCCGCTGCTGCGACTGTTGCCACAGGGTCCTCCGCTACTGAAGGACCGCTTAGGGACTGGATCATGAGAAGGGAGGCAAGAATACAGGAGGATCACCCATTCTCTCTGAACATCAGGGGACCCCTTTCTCTCTCTTGGAGTCTGGAACTAGAGGGTTCCTCCTGCAGTGCACTCCATCCTTGCCTTCGCCCTCTGTAGGCTCAGGCTGCGTGGAGTCCAGGCTAGGGCACAAGAGTGGCCAACTTAGCACCAGTTTGGAAGTATGGGAATTCTGGTCTTCGTCCTCAATTCACCTGGTAGAGTTTAGTGCTCAGCATCCTCCAACAGCCATGCTGTGCACTCTGGCCAGGTTTGCTAGCTGCCCGGAGCGGGAGACAGAGCACAGTGTGTTCATCCCATTGGAACCACTAACTTTTTTCTTTTAACATGCCTGTGCTGGGTACATCCAGACAATGGGTCATATTTAGCACTAAAAGGTAATGAGCTTTCAAAACATGAAAAGACATAGCAGAACCTTGAATGCATATTACTAAGTGAAAGAAGCCCATCCGAGAAGGCTACAGATGGTACAATTCCAACTCTATGAAGTTCTAGAAAAGACGGAACTATGAAAACAATGAAAAGGTCAATGGATTAGGGTGGAGGGGAGACATGAATAGGCAGAGCACAAAGGATTTTTGGGGCTCGGGGCACCTGGGTGGCTCAGTCGGTTAAGCGTTGGGCTCTTGATTTCGGCTCAGGTCATGATCTCGCACGTGAGCCCGAGCCCCGCGTCAGGCTGTGTGCTGACAGTGCAGAGTCTGCTTGGATTCTCTTTCTCTCCTTCTCTCTTGCTCTGCCTCTCCCACCCCCCCCCCAAAATAAATAAATAAACTTTAATCAAAAAAAAAAAAAAAAGAAAAGACAAGGCTTTTTAGGGCAGTGAAACTGGTCTGTATGATGCTAAAATGGTAGAGACATGTGATTCTCCTTTCATCCAAGCCCATAGCACGGACAACGCCAAGAGCGAATCCTCATGTAGACTGTGGTTTCTGAGTGACAATGATGTTAACGTAGGTTCTTCAGTTGTACCACTCTGTTGTGGGATGTGCCGAACACAGATTACCAGCAAAGTGCGGATAGTGCCCCTGGGTGGTTGTGACTCGGGCTATCCCCTCAGGTTGCAGCTGTGCTTACAGAGTGGCCAGAAGCTGGTTCATTCCACTTTTGCTCACTTTTGGCGGGACATCTCAGTTCTTTGCTACGTGGACCTCTCCACATGGCATCCAGCTTCCTGTCGAGCCGGGGATTCGAGAAGAACCTCGAGGAGGCTGCACTGCCTTTATGACTGAGCCTTCCAAATCACACACTGTCACTTAGCCTCGCATTGCGTTCCAGAAGCAGGTCACCAAGCCCAGCCCTCTTAGCTGGGGAGGCTGTGCATGTGCGAGGGCAGGAAGTATATTCAGTACCTCCTGAATTTGCTGTGAGATTCCGCTATGAAATTTTGTTGTAAAACTGCTCAAAAAAAAAAAAAGTCTATTTAAAAAATTCATGTGCCAAAGTATCTCACATTAAAAAAATTGAAGGGAGGGTGCCCCTGTTGGTGAAGCATCTAATTCTTGATCTCAGCCCGGGTCGTGATCTCACGGTTCGTGAGTTCGAGCCTCCACATCGGGCTCTGTGCTGACAGCTCAGAGCCTGTTTTGGAATTCTGTCTCTCCCTCTCTGTCTGCCCTTCCCCTCAGCTCACTCTCTGTCTCTCTCTCAATATAAATAAATAAACTTGAAAAAAAATTAAAAAATAATTGTAGCGTTTGGTAAATACGTTTGAAAATTGTAGGCCCTTTATTTAAAGACAGAAAGGAAATAAAACGATCAAAAGCAGTATAATACACTTTTGGAAGTACACGGGGTAAACACAACACATTCTGTTTTCTTCTTAGTAGTTCCGACAGGCCTGTTACTTTGTTCCATACGTTTTCATTTCCTGGGCCATGTCCCTTGTTAGAACTATCGGAGTGTCGGTTAGATAACTTTCGGAGACGTTCAAACTTCAGTTTTTCACTTAGAATTTAAAACGGGTACAGCGCCTTTCACATAAACGTGTCATGTGGCCTGTCAATAAATCATTGAGTTTTTTAAAAGCTAAGCCCTACGTTATTAGCCCGTAGGTGCCCGGCTGGTACACAGGGCGGGACCTGCTGGTAATTCGAGAGGGACGACAGCTGTGCTGATCCTCATGGGGCCACAAGTGTCTGGGAGAGGAGTGTTCCCCGCAGGCCTCCTGTCGCCTGGGCGCAGGGACTGGTCAAGAAGGAGGCACACGAAGGGTCATTACACTCAGCGTGTGCGGCAGCCTGGCTCTTTCCGTACTTGCCAGCTCGCTCCAAATTGAAATCATCTAGAAAAATCACAGCACACGTCGAGGGTCAAGGGATTCCCCCTCCCCCCACCCCACCCCCGTTCTGTAGATTATGGTTGTCACTTTACTACTGGTTCCGTTTACTATTTTTGTTGTTGTGGCCTTCGGAAGATGAGCACAGGGTTCACGGGCCGCGGCGTGCGGAGTCACGGACCTGCCTAAATATAGCGCCGCTGTCTGCTGGCGAGGCGGCAAGGAGGGGACACAGGTGGCCCTAAACGGGAGTGCTCTTCCTGCGCGGACCTCCCTTGGGCCGCGTGCTCCATTCGGTTAAGCTCCGGATCAAATTTAGCCTGTTTGGTGTGCATGCGTGTGGGAGTTTCTGTGAATGTGGAGCTTCTAAATTTATGCACCATTTGATACGGGTGTTTAGGAGTCGTAGCATCCGTGGCACTGGCACTCGAGGCCGGCCGCTGTGTTGTTAGTACAGAGATAAGGCTTGTCCTCCAGGACTTGCCCGGGGCCGTGCTCCTTATTCTGGGTGTCCCTCTGTCCTGTCTTCACGTAGGCACACAGAGCTCGGTAAATAACATGAAACCCACCTGCTCTGTAAGGGGGACGAGGGCATCCGCCCTCACCTTCCGGGTTCCTCAGAAGCAGCTTTGAAATATGGCTGGGAGTCCCCAACCCGCTTGGAGAGCCTAGGGACAGGGAGACCATCTGTGTACCCATCCGTGACCGTCCCCTGATTGCTTCTGGATCAGTCTTGCGCTTGGTGTGTTCACCGGGGATCACGGACTGGGTTTCCAGAGCAACCCAGGAAGGGTGGCACTGTTGGGGTCATCTCCGTCTGGGAGCGCAAGAACTGCGACGGAGAAAGAACGTCCCGTCGTCACGTCTGTCCAACGACCCCTCCGTTGGTCCGTTGTCTGTCTGTCCATGCCTGTTCCTAGTGAGTGGTCATATACACGCAGGTCACTGAGATCAGTTACTCGGAGCCACAGAATCTTTTTATTTATTTATTTATTTATTTATTTATTTATTTATTTAATAAGTTTATTTACTTCTTTTGAGAGAGAGAGACAGGCAGAGAGAGAGGGAGAGAAAGAGAATCCCAACCAAGCTTTACACTGTCAGCACAGAACCCCACGCAGGGCTTGATCCCAGGGACTGAGATCGCGACCAGAGCCAAAATCAAGAGTCGGATGCTCAACTGACTGAGCCACGCAGGCTTCCTGAATCTCTCTTTTTTTTTTTTTAAATTAAGAATGATTTACCCACAGAAGAAGAAAGGACCGCATACACAGTAAAACATGATAACAATAATATTTTTTTTTTAATTTTTTTTTTCAACATTTATTTATTTTTTGGGACAGAGAGAGACAGAGCATGAACGGGGGAGGGGCAGAGAGAGAGGGAGACACAGAATCGGAAGCAGGTTCCAGGCTCTGAGCCATCAGCCCAGAGCCCGACGCGGGGCTCGAACTCACGGACCGCGAGATCGTGACCTGTCTGAAGTCGGACGCTTAACCGACTGCGCCACCCAGGCGCCCCAACAATAATATTTTAATACAGAGGGAAATTTAGAAGAAAAAGTCTTTTCAGCCATGAACTTTCTAAAATTAAAAATGCAACCATGACTTTTATTTGGAAAAAAAATTGTTTTAAATAGTTTCTCAAGTTCTTCTTAGCCGTTTATATCTTGTACGGGGAATCTCACGCGCACTCGTGCGGATTCCCCAGTTATTAATGTGTACCTTGGCTCGACAGTTCTCCCTCTTCCCCCCTTAAGTTCACATATGCAGGTACACACACACACACACACACACACACCTGTTTCCGGGCAGGACACACTCTGGGCTCACGCGCGTGCCTCCCAGCCTCACAGACGGTGTGTCCATCTGGACCCTGACTCCCAGGGTCCCCTATGTACTTGCTTCTCAGTTTGATCCCCTGACTTTAACCAGCCTCTTTGCTGTACCAGCCACCATCACCTAAGTCAGCGCTTTTTCAAGAAAAGAAAAGAAAAGGAAAGGAGAGGAGAGGGGAGGGGAGGGGAGGGGAGGGGAAGGGCAGGGAAGAAAAAAGAAAAGAAAAGAGAAAAGAAAAGAAAAGAGAAGAAAAGAAAAGAAAAGAAAAGAAAAGAAAAGAAAAGAAAAAAGAAAAGAGGGAGGAGTGTCTTTTAAAGAAGCAATGAAAGTTGTACCCAACAATGAAGGCTAGAGGGAGTTTAGAAATTTTCTTTCAAGGGGCACCTGGGTGGCTCAGTCGGTTGGGGGTCAGGTCATGATCTCACAGTTCCTGGGATCGAGCCCTGTGCGGGGCTCTGCACTGGTGACACGGAACCTGCTTGGGATTCTCTCTCTGCCCCTCCCCTGTTCGCGTGTGCGTTTTCTCGCTCTCTCAAAATAAATAAACTTAAAAAAAAATTTAAAGGAAAGAAATTTCCGTTGGGACTTCAGAACTTTAAGAGGGAGAAATGTTTACATTGAAAATAAACATTTTGTTTCCGTAATGTTGAAAAAATAATAGCTTTTTGGGGATGTAATTCATACACCATGCAATTTCCTTGAATTTTTAAGACCCAAGGAGCCTCTGGAGAATTTCAGGCCAGAGACGTGCCATTATCAGCTCAGTTACGGACGCTTCCCTCACCAGTGTCCTTAGCGGGGGGAGGGCGTAACAGTCTCTCCTTGTGGGGATTTGACCAGCGTCTTTCTCCGGGGGAGTGGGTAATGAGGGTGGCCGGGGAGGGAGTCTCGGGGGGCATGTGCTGGCCAGGCCAGGACCACGTGTGCCGGAATGTGGGGCCAGGGAGCCACATGCTACAAGCCGAGGGAGAGTCCGGCAGATCTTGGGGGTGGGAGGAACGGAGCCTCACAAGTGCAGACCTGGCAGTTTTGGGCTTCGCCTGATGTTTGCTTGGATCCCAGAGCAACCCTGGCAACAGAGACGGCCTTGCCCCTGAGCCTCGGGCACAGGAAGCCCGTCCTGGCGTGGCTTGTGGTCCAGCCCTTGGCGGCTGCCCCTGCAAAGGTCGATGGCGGCACCTCAGGGGAGCCAGGACCAGGGGGCTCAGGTTGTGTCTGCTGCAACCATCGGGGCATGGTCATTGCCCCTAGACGGGGTCCCTGACCTTGGTGCTGCACCACTTACCCTCTGCACCCTCTGCTCCGTCGTGTGACTCCTACCTGGCCAACCTTCCAATTTTTATGACTTTCCGATGACTCCCTCCTCACTGTCTGCTGAGGGCCAGACTCCAGGGCCGGGGACCCCTCCCCACTGGCCGATCAGCACCTTTGCTCCAGCTACCCAGAATATCTGAGGGAATACGGCCTGAGAGGTGGCCATGGCATGAGTCACCGCAGGTGGTAGCCACTCACCTGTGACCCTTTCCCCAAAGTGCTGCCAGATTGCCCTTTCCCAGAAGGAACCAGGCTTTTGGGCTCCCCGGTGGCCGCAGCGGGACAAATCGCCACGGCCGCCCCGTCCTGCCCAGCGAGGCTCCTGCCTCCGGGGACACTGGCTTAGAAGCAGTGAAAGGGCATCGTATCACAGGTTGCGATGGCCTGATGACGCGTGCTGGCCACGCAGCCCGGAATCTGCGGGCTCTCATTGCACGGATTCCCGAGGATTCCTGTTTTCTTGGAACCAAAGGAGGGGCGTCTCTTCCGGGGCCTGGAGCCCGAATGCACATCTTCCTTTACAGGCTTCACCAGGGTGTTTGTTTCCTCCAACAAGGAACCCCCAGTGTTTAGAGCAGTGGCTTTTGTTTGGGGAAGCCGGAGGGCGTTCCCCAGGAAAAAAGAGCTGAGCTCACTGCCATTGAAGGGCAAATAAGGGCCTGATAAGGGCGTCTTTATTAAAACCCTAGCTGGGCAGATGGGAGGAAACAGAGAACCCAACTGGGGAGAGACGCGGGGCTGCAAAATGTAGTCAGTCTTCAAAGACACGTGTCGGAAAAAATGGAGACAGTTGCCTTTTGATTTTCCACTGTGAGGCAACAGCTGGAATTTCTGACCTTCTGGATGATTCTTTGTCCTGGCCTGGTGGAGCCGCCTGAGGAATTCAGAGAGCTCCCAGTGGGGGAGGGCCTCCCCCCACCCCGCCCCGTGTCCCCGGGGGGGGGGGGACCCTGGGTCCCCGCTGCCTGGGCCTCTGTGTATCTTCCAAGTTGTCCAAGTGACAGCAGCAACATATGGTTGGGGACATCTCTGTCCCTGCCACGGCGTCTCCCAGGCCTCGACCTGCAAGTCTGCTGCTGGATGGTGGTGAGGACCTTCATTTCTGTTTTCTCTAGGCATGGCCTCGCATAAAGGGGTGCCTCCCTTCCCTGCTGGAGCCTCGCTCCCCTGTTCCCTGCCCCACAGGTGGGTTCTGGCAAGTGGGGGGGCCCATCAGCATGGCAGGGGCGGGGGGTGCAGGGGCCAGATGCCACAGCAGCCCGGTCCTGTGACCCAAATCTGGAAGCGGGATTCCCGACAATCTCAAACGAAGTCTCATTGCGAAAGTGCGCTCTGAGCCGACACTCAGGACTTTGCTTAACGTCACATAGCATCACTGGTAGAGAGAGACACAGAAGTCTCCAGGGCAGCCCTGGGCTTCAGGATTTAGGTACAGACCTTGTCCCTGCCTCTCTCTAGTGCCCCACCCGCCTGTCCCTGCAGCTGGGGGAGGCCCGGGTCCTGGGGCAGACTTGCTGTCCACAGCCAGCCCTCTGGTCCCTCTCCCTCTGCGGCTGGCCCTGGGTCCCCCCCTTGCTCTGATGCATCCTGAGGGGAGCAGACATCTACTGTCTTACTCGCTTCCCTGATCCCCCTGTCCTGGATCCCTTTGCCTTCCCCACCCCACCTCCCTCCTGCATCACTTCTCACGGTGCTCAGGAAGCTGGGCTTTCCAGGCAGTAGAGAGTTGAAGACCAGGCCCAGATCGTTTTGACATTAATGTGATAATACTGGTGTTTCCCACGTCAGCCAAAACCAGTGTCTATAAAACGCAGACCTGGGGCATCTGGGAGGTTCAGTCCGTTAAGCGTCTGACTTTAGCTCAGGAGTCTGAGCCCTGCGTCGGGCTCTGTGCTGACAGCTCGGAGCCTGGAGCCTGCTTCGGATTCTGTGTCCCAATCTCATTGCCCACCCCCCACTCATGCTCCGTCTCTCTCCGTCTCTCAAAAGTAAATAATAAACACTTTAAAAGTATTTAAAAAAATAATAAAAACACAGGCATGAAAATCAAGTCAAAGTATTTGCATCAGAGAAGAATTCACCCTAATAAGAGTATCTCAGAAGTCCCTTCAAAACCTGATGTGAGAGTGGCAGTAGTGACCATGGACAAGAGGGGCAATAGTGGAGGCTCCTGCAAAGGTGTGGCCTGCGGGCTGTGGCCGGCTTTTGGATGTGGGGACGAGAAGGGACCATTGAAACTGAGTGATGCTCTTTGCCCGGCAGACGGCAAGGATGGTGATGACCTTGCAGGCACAGGTGTGTGTGTGGGAGGGGAGATGTGGAAACAGGCTGGTGTGAGTTTGAGTACGTGGGGGGAGGGTGGCAGCCGTGGACACACGCGGCAGGTGATGGGGGCCCTGGGCAGGAGAAGAGGTGGGTGCCCCAGCCTGAGGCCCAGGCTGCATTTGGGAAGGAGGCAGAGTCTGAGGCCGGGGCACTGTCCGCTACAAGGAGAGAGTGCGGGTGGGGGACCAGAACAGTGACGCTGGGGAGACCACCCTTAATGGGGCGATGGTGCAGCTGACCTCACCAAAGGGAACGCTGGGTGGGTGCCCGCGCCTGGGAGCGGTTCGGTGACACTTTAAATATAAACACCTCAAATAAGCCATAGGAGGTGTGGGAATTCTAAAACCACTGCAGTGTCTATGTATTTTTGGAGTTGTGTGTGATGAGTGAAATATTTAGGCAAGTTAACTGTTTTCAGATAGGTAAAATTAGTTTGCCTGGCGAAACTTAGGGTTTATTTTTAGAATCTTGACTTTAAATGCCAAATAAGCCCGGTCACTATAAATATGCCAGGAAAGGGCCCCCCGGGCACTTGGGAGGCGAGAGCTGCCTGCAGGGCGGGGGGGATAGTTTCCCTTCCCACCCGCAGAAGCTCCTTGCGGAAGGTAAGTCCGCCTCGGCACCCGCTCCCCTCCCCTGCTCTCTAGAATGGTTTTTTCAGGAACGCCCCTTTCTTTCTTGGCAAGTGGGGAATTGTAAGTAGAGGCGCCTGACGTATTGCCCCAAGCATTTTTGTGACAAGCTAGGACGCAGATTGAAAATTCACAGCACATACAGCTTTATGTTTTGGGGTTGCTTTGCAGTCGAGGATGATTGGACTGTAGTCCCAGGAGAGAGAAGGCGGGTATTTGTGGGGTTGTTGCTGCGGGTTCCATAGATGAGCACCCAGACACAGAGACGCGGAGGTGGCTGGCCAGCCCTGTGCTTGCGTGAGCGGTCAGGGGTCTGGGTGCTCTGTGTGGATGCTGAGGATCTCAGGAGGAGCTCTGCTCGGTCTCCTTCCTGACCGCGTTTATTCTCAGTACTCGGATTTTCCCTTTAAAGGTTCCATATTTAAGTGAGTTATTTTTCTTGCATGGCCCATGGTGGAGTGTTAGATAGCAAAACTGTCTATAGTTCTTGCAATGTTAAATGTTTATTTATATATATATATGTATGTGTGTGTGTGTGTGTGTGTGTGTGTATTTTTAAGAGAGAGAGAGAAAGATTGAGTGAGGGGCAAAGAGAGAGAGAGAGAGACAGAGAGAGAGAGAGAGAGAGAGAGAGAGAGAGAGAGAGAATCCCAACGCAGGGCTTAAACTCATGAACCCTGAGACCATGACCTGAGCTGAAGTCAGATGCTTAACCGACTGAGCCACCCAGGAGCCCCTGTTTAATGTCTTTTGACTGTGGCTTCTCTGGGGTCGAATCACAGAGTGGTTGAGGCAGGCTGTCCCGGGGTTGAAGGTTCCCATACCCTGTGCAGCTCTCTCAGGTGTGCGGTGGGGGACGTCATGGGGACATCATGGGGACTTCATGGGGGACATCATGTGGACATCCATCACACGTGAACAGCAGGGAGCGTGGGGACAGCGACCACGTGATGGCAGAAACCATTCCTCTGCCCTGGGTGGGATTAAGGATGGGTCACGTGGTCAATACCTTAGTTTAACAGGCCGAGTGTTTCTACAAAAAGCCTTGACATGTTTTTGCAGTCCTCTGGTGCACACGCACCCAGGAGTCATTGCCCGCGGCTTTTCAACCGCAGATTCCCTAAAAAGCCAATCGAGAATTTGAAAAGAATTTTGATAAAATCTGAGTGCAGGACCTTCCGGCTGCTGACCAATTTGTTTTTTCCCCCTGTTCAGTTGTCTTTCTGTCACCCAAGTAAACATTCGTTCGTTCGTTAATTTCAGCCACCCCCCCCCTTGTGTTCCTTGAATGCTTAACTTAGGTTCCGTGAAAATCATCCCGTTCCTCCTCTTTACGTCCTTTATGTTCTGTAACGTTCTATTTAAGTGACGGGATTATAGTTAGGTACCGCAGGCATAAACTGTTTGGGAATAACACAGTGGCCTCTGGGGAAGAAAATCCTCAGACGGGTCGGAGCCACAGAGATCCCTCCGCCTTACTAGCTAGCCACCCACCAGCTCCAAGGATCAATCTGTGCATTTTCCAGAAAGGATCAAAGAAAGCGTGGAATGAGAGGGTCCAGATTCCGGAGGGTCTGTGTGTCTGGCAAGGCTCTACGGGTGGGGAGTCCCCCCCCCCCCGCTTGTCAGTAAAAGGCCAGATGGCAGGTATTTCCTGCCGCGGGGGGCGTGTGTCTCTGTGGGGACCTCTCAACTCTGACATCTTTTGGCAAAAGCAGCCTCAGACCTTATGTAAATGAATGGGCATGGCTGGGTTCCAATAAAGCTTTATTTATGGACGCTGAAATTTGAATTTCTTGGGAATCCACGTGTCATGAACGATCATTCCTCGTTTGCTTTGTCCCCCTCAACCATTTTCAAACTGTAAAAACATTCTTAGCTTGCTGGCCATACAAAAACACAGTGGGTGGAAGCTTGTGGACCCC
Organism: Prionailurus bengalensis; assembly: GCF_016509475.1. Lineage (NCBI taxonomy): Eukaryota > Metazoa > Chordata > Mammalia > Carnivora > Felidae > Prionailurus > Prionailurus bengalensis. The sequence continues at coordinate 65,033,545 of NC_057348.1, read as the reverse complement.
TGAGACAGACTGTCCCTGTCTTGTACCCCATGCATTTGAGCCAGAGAAATCAACAGAGAATCCACTCTTCATGCCTACTATACTTGGACGCACTACCCGGCCCCTTAATCTTAGTCTGTCCTTTTTAAGTACCTGGGGGTAAGTTTACAGAAAGTAGGTGGAGGCTAATGGAGTCGGTGGGACCTATAATCAATCAAGAGCTGTTTTTCTCTCTCCTCGACCCTTGCTTCGCCATGGTCGGCTTACACCAGTGGTCCTCAGCTGCGCTCAGCATCAACCAGCATGCTCTGTAAATATTCAGGAATCAGAATCTACTAGGGAATCGTCAGAAGCCCTCCAGCTGGCTCTTTTGTATACCAAAGCTTGTAAACCAATGCATTGACCACCAGCGTGGATGTGTACCAGGCTGCTGGGCCATCCCATATGGGTTCCCAGGTGGAGGACTGGTTAGACCACAAAGGATGAATACAATTGGGGCGGCCGCCGAGGAAGCATGTCCATGTTCCTTAGCTAAGGAGCTCCCATAGTATCTCTGTACAAATAATTAAATTTACCAAAAAGTTAATAAGACATCAGTACCGTGTCTTGGGAGCACACATACACCCTTGCAGATTTCTGAACCCTGATCTTCCCGCATGCGTGTGTGTGATGTGTGTGTGTGTGTTTAAGTTGAACGACAGAACGTATTTTAGGCACACAGTAAATATAAGGAAATGGTTATCAAACCAACATTGAGGAAAAAAAAAAAAAAACCTTCGGATCTCTCGGGTCTCCACATGTAAAATTTGTGTCTCTCGTTTTTTCCCCTGGAGATATTCTCTTATTAAACTCCAGTCTCAGGATAGGATCTGACCACAGTTACTACATTTATGCTGCTGTGAATATTTGTGCGGGCATTACCTCTGTTTAATGAAGAGTGTTGTCTCTTTTTAAAGCGAGTCGAGTGTCAGCCATCAGCCAGATGGTTTTGTCTGATGCCAAAATGCACTGAGTTCCCGGGCCCTGTCTTCCCCCACAAGGCTCCAGAGAACAGTGCCTGGCACATAGTAGGCACATAATAAACATGTGAATGAATGAGCGTATTGAGGAAATTCAGGACTCTACCCAAGAATCGGCGTCTTTGGAGGAAACCTTGTTTTGAACGGAACTAGGGCTATTCACCACATCACAGCCAGGGCTGGCTCGGAGTTTTGCGGTGTTTGGGCTGCATAAAGGAACCTTTCGAGAGTAAGTGTTTTCTCTTCCCCTTTTCCTAAAGGGGTGCATTTTATTTTGTCCAACTCAGCCGTGTGCTCAGGTGGGTGTCCAGAGTCGGCCGCTGTCCACAGGTTACGCTTGGCAGGAAGTGTTTCTAAGACAACACAGGTGCCTTCAGACGCAAGTTCATTTCAGAGGGTGTAAAAATAGACTTCAGATGGAAATGTGCGTGTTGGAGACATTTGGGTTTCTCTTTTCCGAATTTGCTGACTCAGTCATAGGGCAGAGGGGGGCCAGAAGCCGCACACAAAGAGCACTTCTGATGAACCGCTGTCTTGTGTAAATAGAATGGTCAACTGCTTTCTGATATTCTTTGGTGCTCGATCCTGCCACGTCTTCAATCAGGGTGACAGAGCGTCTCTTGTTTCTTGACCAAAGATTCTTCATCGGGAGGGTCGGTATAACTGTGCACATCAACTTTCTTTTTAAAAAGTTTTTTAAGGGGCGCCTGGGTGGCGCAGTCGGTTAAGCGTCCAACTTCAGCCAGGTCACGATCTTGCGGTCCGTGAGTTCAAGCCCCGCGTCGGGCTCTGGGCTGATGGCTCAGAGCCTGGAGCCTGTTTCCAATTCTGTGTCTCCCTCTCTCTCTTCCCCTCCCCCGTTCATGCTTTGTCTCTCTCTGTCCCAAAAATAAATAAACGTTGAAAAAAAAATTAAAAAAAAAAAAGTTTTTTAAGCTTATTTATTTTTGAGAGAGACAGAGAGAGCAGGGGAGGGGCAGAGAGAAGGAGAGAGAGACTCCCAAGCAGGTTCCGCGCTGTCCATGCAGATCTGGACTCGGGGCTTGAACCCACAAACCGTGAGATCGTGACCTGAGCCGAAATCGAGAGTCGGACACTCAACCGGCTGAGCCACCCAGGCGCCCCGCGAACATCAATTTTCCAATTGAAACTCTAAACAAAGTGTCTATGAAGAAACTATAGACACTATAGTTCCCTTTCCTGACTCTGGCTTTTGCAGAATCAAGGGTTATTATGACGAACCAGAGTCACGGTTGGATTTGCTTTGGTTTGAGCTAAGGGTCATCTGTCCCGCTGGAGGAAATGAGAAGGAGAGGAGTGGCGGAGCCCTGGGGAAGGAAGCCAGGACTCCTGAGCCTGAACCTGACCTGCCTCATGCGGGCCCGCAGGCGTCGGCAGGTTCCGATGCACCTGTCCAGATCTGCATACGTGCTCCGCTCTCTGGCCAGACTGGTCAGACAGGAGACCCGGTGTGGTGGCCGCCTCTTGTTTCTGTGTCACTTATGAGCACGTTGTGACAACCCCAGGCCTCTCTCCAATGCCAAGCAGCTCTCTCCTCCTGTCCTGAGGTCACTGAAGTGTGACGTGACTTAGGACCCAGTTGCTGTGAGGGTAAACTCATTTGAAAAGAGACAGTAAACAGTGGCTTTGGAGGATGGGCCTCAGGTGACACTGAGCAGTGATCTGGCCACAGAGCTGTCAGCAGCCGGGCACCTGCGATCTGATGTCCGCTCCCCGCTCCCCGCCTCACTCTTGCTTCCCTGGGATTGCACGAGCTACGAAAGGGTTAGCACAGAAACTCAGGCTCTCTTTTCCAGGGAACCTGCTTGAGACACTCCGTGTTTGTAACACGTCTGTAACACCTGCTTTGTGGAGCCGTGAAGATCAAATCATTGAAGCATGTATATAACCCATCCCATAGTGAAGACTTACTACTTGGGGTATTATTATTTCTTTTTTTTTTTAAGTTTGTTTATTATTTATTTATTTATTTATTTATTTATTGGTGTTTATTTTTGAGACAGAGAGAGACAGAGAGTGAGCAGGGGAGAGGCAGAGAGAGCGGGAGACACAGAATCAGAAACAGGCTCCAGGCTCTGAGCTGTCAGCACGGCTCGCCGCACGTATATATGTCAGACGCTGACCCAAGTGTGGCCTCTGCGTTCGTGTGCAGGGAGAATTGGGGCAGATGGAGGTGTTTGCAAAGTGCCAAGTGTGTTTAGGGACACTTTTGGGTTTCTCACAAGGCCTTCTGGAAATTTCGGCCACTGTACAACCTCCCATGCTTTTTTGTCTGGAATCTCATGACTTCAGCTCCATAATGCATTGCAGGTTAAAAGTAAGCAGCAGAGGAGTCTGACCTTGAAAAGGTAATAAAGATGGGGCTCACTTTGCCAATGTGCCTTTGGATTCTCCTCCCGAGACCCCTAAACTGTGTATCTGAGTGAAAAAGTTAATCTCCTGGGTTAGGTCTCCTGAAATCTCTTCATTCTTCCTTTGCCGGACACACAGCATGTTGTTTGTGCTGATGTACCTGCCCCATACCTCACTTTGTCATTTAAAATAGCCAGTCAAGGAGTGCCTGGGGGGGCGCAGTCAGTTAAGCCTCTGTCCGACTTTCCCTCAGGTCATGATCTTGGGGTTCTTGGGTTTGAGCCCTGTGTCGGGTCTGGGCTGACAGCTCAGAGTCTGGAGCCTGTTTCTGATTCTGTGTCTCCCTCTATCTCTTCCCCTCCCCTGCCCACGCTCTGTCTCTCTCTCTCTCTCTCTCTCTCTCTCTCTCAAAAAATAAACACTAAAAAAAATGTTAATAGCCAGTCGATTTTTAAAGCAAAACAAACAAACAAAAAAGCCCATTTCCCTGTACATTTGGTTTCCGTCCAGAAAATGAAATCTTGTATCACTTTGCAATTCCTTTGCCCACATATAAGGTTGCTTCTTAGAAATGAAGGTATGTTAGCAGCGTGCACCCCTAGTTAACATACAAAGTCAAGATTTGTCTTCGTATCTAATGAATATTAACTATCATGGGAGATGATTCCCGAGGGAGCACGTACGGCGATAGATGTATGTACCTTGTGATGCCCTTTGGAGAACCGAGAAACCTCCACGCACCGAGGCGCATTTGACTCTGACCCGTGTCGTAAACTCCGACGTGTGTTCTCACGCAGAGTAGACGTGTCCCGATGGCTGCTGGTTTGGGATGTGTCGGTGGATGTACAGTCTCTCACATGGGCAAACACCTGCTAATCCACGTGGACGGCCGACCCATCTGACCTGCAACTCCTGATGGGACACACAGAGCCATGCTGTGGGGATCACAGACCGTGGCGACAGAGGGAGGCTGTGGGTGGGCCACACGTTCCTGTCCCCGGGGTTTTATGAGCCGGGTCTCTTCCAGGGGCTGTGGCCGGGTGCCACACGGACTCCTTCCTCTTTGAGCACTCGTGTTTGGATCTTTGGACTGAGATGGGTTGTGTACCCAGGGCTGGAAAGTAAGCTAATTTGCCTCCTCCTTCTTGGAGCCCAGGGGCATTTGACCTCAGCTGTGTCTGTCCGGCCTCCGTCTGGGGATTCTTCTGTCACCACCCTCACAGCCGCCTGCTGTTTGACGCCTCCCTGGGGGTTTCCCTGTTGGGCAGGGGTCAGTGTGCTGGGGTCTGCCCCGGGGCTGGACTCTCTGGGCCAGTTCGTTGGGTCTCCTCTGTTTGCAGAGCTTCGTGACCCTTGATTCCTCCTGCCCCTGACTTCCGAGGGGAGCGCAAACACGGCTAGCCTCAGAAAACCACCGTGAAGCTGAAACAGGAAGTGTGGGACTGTCGGGGGGTGGGGGGGGGGCGCAGAGAAGGGTAAGAGCTTTCCTAACGCTTTGTGGATGACCCAAGCGGGCGTTACAAGGGCTGCTGTTCATTGCACACCACTGGGCCACTTCCCCTGCCTTCCCAGGAGGACTTTACATTAGAAGCAAAGGCTGTGACCTGTCTTCCCCACACCCTGGAACCTGGAGGAAGGTAGCACCTGGCATCCAGAGCCTCTTGCGTCCTCTCTCTTAAAAATTAGCATTTGCAGGGGCGCCTGGGGGGCTCCGTCCATGAAGCGTCCGACTTCAGCTCAGGTCATGATCTCACAGTTCGTGAGTTCGAGCCCCGCATTGGGCTCTGGGCTCTGCGGTGACAGAGCCTGCTTGGGATTTTCTCTCTCTCCCTCCGCCCCCCTGCCCCACTTGCACTCTCTTTCTTGGTCTCAAAATAAATAAATAAACTTGAAAAAATAGCATTTCACACATGGGACATTTAATACACTTATTCATATGAAATTTACTTTTGCAAGTGTGGGCACGCGTGCGTACACACACACACACACACACACACACACACACACCTCTATCTATTTATTTACCTGTCTGTCTGAGGGACATGATAACGCGCCCTCCACATACCCCACTGCCTCCCACCCACTGGAGTGCCCCGGATGTTACAAGATTAATGTACAGGTAAAAGTATTTGGCTCATTTTGCTTCAAGCTTGGTGGATGGCTTGTTATTATTATTCTTATTTTATTATTATTATTTATCATTGTTATTATTTGAGCAGTGACATAAAACAGCTACCTTTACACAGTGTCCTCGCTTCTTTGTGGGGCTGCACAGGTTCATCCCCCCCCCCCCCAACCGCCAATCCACCAGTGTCCGCATCAGGGTCTATTTAGACAGCCTGCGATGGATGGACGGAGGGACTTGGCGATGTCCCTGTGTCGCGGTAACGAGCAGATCCCCTCAAAACTCCTCGTGCATCTGGCCTCCCCGGCCCTGCGGTTTGATCCGGCAGTTCTGGGAATCCGGGAAGGCTGCAGTCTGGACCGGGAACACATCTCCTGGTGGTCAGGCTTGCATAGACGTGGACTGGGGTCCTGGCTCCGCTCCGTCCTGGTCTCGTTGCCGTTTGACAGTCACTTAATGGAGAAGTTGGGGGTGATAGCCCCTCCCTTGTGCAGCGTGCTGTCACCAGAATTAATGAGACGCTGTGTCGGGATATCCCTCAGTCAGCGTTGTCCCCTCTCCCTTGTTTGCAGTGGGGACAGTCGTCCTTCTGTCACACTGCTTTGTGGAGAGGATCCTTACGAAATGTCTGGCAATTGCCTGGATGACATTAGGATGGTGTCACGGTCCCAAGCGGGTCCGACCAAACCGGTCTGGCCTGTTCCCTCTGCCAGCCACAAGCCCTTGAACCTGCAGGCAGCTGGGATCAGAACCCACCCCTTAGCCCAGCGGCCACACCGGGGATCCCCACGCCCTCAAAAGGGCTGGAAAGCACCGAGGCGTGGACCCCAATGTAGCACTAGAGTGGGGCCCTCCAGCACCGGTTTGCCTGCAAAAACGAGGTTTTTCTTCTTGTCCCTGAGGAAGTTACAGATGCCATTATGAATAGTTTCTCCCAATTCGTTTCTGTCACCGCTCCCTGGTCCCTAATCCCTAGCCCCCCCCCCCCCCCAGGAAATCGGTGAACATGCAAGTCTCATGACTAATCTGAGATCCCATGTAGGGTGGCCGGCTGGGCCGGTCTCAGGGGGCGGGGGGCTCCGCTGTCCTTGGGGATCTGCAGATCCACAGCAGGTATGAATCCAAGCCGAGATTTCTGGGGGACCTTGGAGATCCACCCCGTCCCCCTCCTTGGATGGGACACCGACTTGATCTGAGGCACAGAATCCGGGAGGCTGAATCACAACGGTGGGTTAGAAGGCCTGGGTGGGGAGGGTGTTGGCGGGGCAGGAGGTGGGTCCGTCCGAGTCCTCCCAGCCCACCCCCTGCAGCTTCTGGAGGCTGTGTAGACACATCACTGTGGTCTCCATCTTCCCTGTATGGGGAGGTCCGGTGTCCCCCGAAGCGCAGTTCTCAGTTCCTGCCTCAGGCCTCAGCCTTTCTCCTCCCCCCTTTCACGCTGCTGCCAAAAATCAGTTTTTTAATGTTCATTTATTGAGAGGGAGACAGAGAGACAGAGAGAGAGCGTATGCAGGGGAGGGGCAGAGAGAAGGAGAGAGAGAGAATCCAGGGGATCAGCACTGTCTGCACAGAGCCCGACGCGGGGCTCGAGCTCGCGAACTATGAGATCGTGACCTGAGCCGAAACCAAGAGTCGAATGCTTAACCAACTGAGCCCCCCAGGCTCCCCCCGAACATAATTTTTGAAACGTGCCTTTCTGATTTTGATCTTCTTGCTTAAAAAGCCAAGCCATTTGCTCCCTGGTTCTGGGATGGTGCTGCCCATGCGTCTCCCTGAAGCCCAGGGCAGGGACACTTTCTTTGTCCTCTTGCCAAAGGAGGGACAGCGTCTCCCTTCATCTTGTATACCTGGCGTGGCCCTTGGCAGGACACCTCCCAGTCTCTCCTTAATGTGCTGATACATCTGAATGTACTTTTATCACTTAAATTATTTTCCTTCTTTGTTTTCTTTGTTTTCCTTCTTTGTTTCCTTCTGTGTGACAGTGAGTACAAGGACAGTCTGGGTCGCCCTGCCTTGGGGGTGCACAGACCCGGGACTGGATGGCCTGCCACGTCGAGGCGGTGGAGCCCAGCCCTGCCCTTTGTGACTGAGCCTTAGCTCGGTCGCCCTTGACTCACTCCTCAAGTTCAGAGGTCCTTTCCTGCAACCCCACCCCCTGATGTCCCCTCAGCCCTGACTTCACTGGCTCAGTCCTCAGCACGTGACTTTGATGATTGCCTCTTCTGGAACCTCCTCTCTGGCCTTCTTGGACCAGGACCTATTCATTCATCCATTTAATAGATATTTATTGAGGACGTATTATTCACCAGTGTTTCACACCTGGGAATATAGGCATTAACATACACGTTGTGCTCCGGTGGGGGCGGGGGGGGAGAGAAATACTTAAAGATGTAATTTCAGGCTGGTGTTTTGGGTGAACTGTCAGGGAAGCTTCTTGGAGGAGATGTCATTGTTCACAGACTTCCATGAGGAGAGGAGTGGGCCAGGCCATGCTGTGGGACGGCATGTGCAAACGTCCTGGGGTGGGGCTGAGCTTGGTGTGCCCGTGCAGTGGGAAAGCGGTCCGTGTGGTTGGAGTAGCTGAGCTTGGGGAGACTGGCAGGAGGGCAGATGGGGAGAGCCGGCCTGTGGAAATGGATGTGTCTTTCCCAAAGGTTACAGGATTCCCTCAGAAAGTTCTGGATCAAGGCAGGATGTGATCCAAACCCACTCTCCTCACACCTTTAGGGATGTCATGGCCAGATGCAGACACCACCTTGTTATTATGGCCCTGCCTGCAACCCTCCACGGGTTTCCTGTCACAAAAGGGATGATGTCCAGGCATCCAGCCGTGACCTCTCTACAATCTCGGTTCCTCACCTCTTAGCAATACCCGATCCCACTCTTTTTTTTTTTTTACATTTTTTTATTGTTGAGAGACAGAGTGAGACAGAGCACAAGAAGGGGAGGGACAGAGAAAGAAGGAGACACAGAATCCGAAGCAGGCTCCAGGCTCCGAGCAAGCCTTCAGCACAGAGCCTGGCACGGGGCTTGAACCCACGAACCGTGAGATCATGACCTGAGCTGAAGTCCGACACTTAACCGACTAGGCCACCCAGGCGCCCCTTTTTTACTTTTTAAAAACGTATTTATTTGTTTTTGAGAGAGGGCATGAGCTGGGGAAGGGCACAGAGAGGGAGACACAGAATCCGAAGCAGGTTCCAGGCTCCGAGCAAGCCTTCAGCACAGAGCCTGGCACGGGGCTTGAACCCACGAACCGTGAGATCATGACCTGAGCTGAAGTCCAACACTTAACCGACTAGGCCACCCAGGCGCCCATTTTTTACTTTTTAAAAACGTATTTATTTGTTTTTGAGAGAGGGCATGAGCTGGGGAAGGGCACAGAGAGGGAGACACAGGATCCGAAGCTGGCTCCAGGCTCTGAGCTGTCAACACAGAGCCCGATGCGGGGCTTGGACCTACGAACCGTGAGATCATGATCTCAGCCAAAATCGAACGCTCAACCGACTGAGCCAGACAGGAGCCCCTGCCCTCTTCCACTCTTAACACATAGCACAGCCTGCCTGGCTTGGACACACCCTGCCCACTGCCCTTTCCTGGGGCTGAATCAACTGATACTCATATCTTGAGCTCCAAGATCACTAGCCTGTTGACTCGTAGGTGTCTGCCTGTCTCTTTCTCACCAGCGGTGGACTTACACCAGAAGGGACCTCACCGTAAAAAATAAATAAATAAATAAATAAATAAATAAATAAATAAATAAAACCTCAGTGTAAATTTTAGATGTTATGCAGTTCTATACGTCAGATATACGAGAGCCATTTCATAATTTGTTTTAGATATTTTAAAATACTATATGCTTTTAACTGTTAAAGAATTACACTCTTCTTTAAAATTTTATTTTAGAGACAGCGTGAGTGGGGAGAGGGCAGAGGGAGAGACAGAGAGAGAGAGAGAGAGAAAGAACCTTAAGCAGGCTCTATGCTGAGCAGAGGCTGACATGGGGCTCGATCCCACGACCCTGGGATCATGACCTGAGCAGAAATGGTCAGACACTCAACCCACTGAGCCACCCAGGCACCCCATAATTATACTCTTAAACATAACATGCTCTCTTAATTTATTTAGGATAGTAAGTAGTAACTATCTTCATTAAGAGCAGTGGCTACAAGTCTCATTTCTAGTTACAAAAATGTACATTTCAAAAAAAGCTATTTTATTTCCAGGAAGAGTAATATCAAAATTAGCAAACAAGTATTATGGGTAAATAAATAATGCATTTCTTTTGTTATAATGAATACACAATGTCCTGAAAGCTTAGCTTTAACTTTGATTCATTAAGCAAAACATTCCTCATTGATTACTGATGCCTAATTGAAGATCTTTTCTGACAGGAAGAGAGAAGGGAAATGTAATCAAATCTGAGTGAATTTCTAGTTCTTTTGTTAATGTATCTGTTTTTCTTTAGATTGAATTACTTTGCTAGACATTAAAATGGCTCTTCTTTCGTTTCATATTTTGGGTGATGGATGGCAAATGTTAACAACCTCCTCAGAACACAGTTTTTTTAATGTTTTAGTGTTTTTCAAAAAATGGTTTATTTACTTTTGAGACAGAGAGAGAGTGCACGCACACAAGTGGCAGAGAGGCAGGGGGAGAGAGAGGGAGACACAGAATCCGAAGCAGGCTCCAGGCTCTGGGCTGTCAGCCCCAGAGCCTGACGCGGGGCTTGAACCCATGAACCTCAGATCACAACCTGAGCCCACATCAGATGTTTAGCCGACTGAGCCACCCAGGCGCCCCTTTTTAGAAAACAATTTTAACTGAATGTTTCACCTATACGTTTTATAGATCTGTGTACATTTTATAGATTTATCCGTAGTAATCCCAGAGTAAATACCATGTTCTCAAACGAAAACATGCAACTGAAATACAAAGTTTAGAAGCGCCCCTTGCTTCACAGAATACACCTGTGTGTATTGCTGACCGTATTCTGGACGTACCAAATTCATTGCCCGTTTCGCAAACCCAGAAGGGTTTTACAGTTCAGTGAGTGCACCTGCTGTGCCCAACCCCTCTGCTTCCCTTAGATATGCCGTGTTTTATCCTCAGTCAGCCCGCCCAGGGGATAGTTGCGAATTTGACCGGACTGTGTGGACCCTGCATGGAATTGAGCCTTGCTGGTTTTGTTGGGGGAGGAGAGGCAGCTGTTGGAAAACTGTTACTATATATATATATTATATATATATATATATATATATAATATATATATATATATTTGTTTTTCGTCAGGCGTTAGGACATAATTCGCTGTTTAACACTGTAACCTCACTATGAAGGCTTGCGGGAAAGTAGTCTTTGGGGGCACTGATTTCTTTCATCTTGGGACACAGGCATTTGGACTCTGGTTAGGCTTCCTGTATGTGCTATGAGCCCTGGGGAGCCCAGAGCCTTGGGCTGCTGCCGTAGGAGCTGAAGGTCGGTGGAGTCATGTGCTCAACTTACCTGGTTAGGGTCCTGTGCTTCATTCCCTGCTAAACTCTTGTCTGTTGTATTCAGCATAACGAGTGACTAGGTCACGGGTTTTGCACGGAACCATCCCAGGTCTATGAAAAGCACCACTTTCTCCCTCCCTGCAAACCGAACTTAGGCAAACAGGGTGTGGGATGGGGAATGCCCTTGAGCTCAACAATGCGGCAAACTAATAAAACCTGTCATTGCTTTACCCGTTGGCGACCTTGGTTGAGTCGCATGGCCTTTGTGAGCTCTGATTTCCTCACTAGTAAATGGTGATGATGGTACTGACCCCAGGGGATCCCTGTGGTGGGGGAAGAAGACGCTGGAAACAATGGACCGCGTGGAAAGAAGGCACGTGGAGGGTCTGACAGGAGGGGTTGAAAGTGAGTACTGATCCCGAGTGATGTGGTTGCCGGTGGGCCAGACGCCGCGGGGGCCTTTTCCGCGGGAGGCCGACCTCTAAGTAGGAACCCGGAGGCACACTGGTGCGGTCACTGCCTTTCTGTGACGTTCTAAAGCAGGGGACTGGCTGCGAGCCACTGCGTGTGCTCTGAAAGTCCCCAACGGGGTGCTTTTCCGAGGCGCGGAGCCTTGCCTGTGGCATGAGTTCGCTTCCAAGAGGCCCTGAGAAAATGTACGGCTGGACAGAGGCCCTCGCAGACAGTTTCGGGACCAGACCTTTCGTGTCCCAGCCCTCGGTTCCCCCAAGGATCGGCAGACTGAGAATGCTGGCTTTTCTCCATCAGGGGACGTACAGGGGTGAGAGGAAACAGCCCGTTCCAAGGGCTGCAGTTCAAGGCCGAGGCCTGGGAGCTCTCCCCTCCTCGGGCCTGGGGCTGCCCACCCAGCGGCCACCACCCACCGTGCGACCGGACCGCCCGGGCTTCTGGGCTGAGCTGCATAGCTTTGCAGAGCACGTGCCAGAACTGCTTTTAACTGCATGTCAGAGCAAGGAGTAAAAATAGCCACCAGACCTTTGGTGGAAGGGGGGCTGCGAGCCAGCGCCAGGGCCAGGAAACTGGCTTGTGTCCATACGGCCGTGTCTAAGCAGCGGGGGCTTCCCCCACCGTGCACGAGCTGGGGGGCAGAGCAGGGGCTGAGCTGGAACCGGGGCTGGTCGGCCCAGTGACCTTGGTTGGCCAAGTGAGGTCGCCTGGCTGGGCCCGGCATGCCCGCCCACTTTCGTGGGCCGTTATCAGAGTTTCAGCAGATAACGTGGCTCCCTGCGGGCCAGGATTCCCGATGAGCGCCCCTCTCCCCACCCTGGACCTGTGGACCTTCTGTCCTCGCCAGGACACGCTCAGCCAGCTTTTTTTTTTTTTTTCTTGTTTATTTAATTTTGAGAGAGAGAGAGGAGAGAGCACAAGCAGGGGATGGGCAGAGAGAGGGAGACACAGAATCCGAAGCAAGCTCCGGGCTCCGAGCTGTCAGCACAGAGCCCGACATGGGGCCCGAACTCACGAACCGTGAGATTGTGACCTGAGCCAAAGTCGGATGCCCAACTGACTGAGCCCCCCAGGTGCCCCACGCTCAGCCTTCTTGATTGTTCTCTGCTGTGGGCCAGCCCTTGCCTGGCCATATTCCTGGCAGTGTTACCCCAGGCCCTCAGACATGAAGACCTACTTTGGGGGGATCAACACAGCAGAAGCCTGTGGAAGGCGGCCGGTTCACCCACAAATAAACGACGTCCTGGACCATGCTGTTTGCTTTGATTTCTTTAGCGCCGTTATTTACTGGTGACTAACAAAGAGGTGATACCGGAAAGGCAGTGTGGCTGTCTGACTCTTCCCACGGAGAATGGCGTGTAAACGTCTGCATGAGCGGGCCAAATGTGGACGATGCACTTGTCAGTATCCCAGGCGACCTCAGGGGTTTTTCCTCAATCCTCACATAAGAGGTGCGAGGTGGCTCTGAGCATCGCTCTTTTAATTACATTATGCATTTTATTTTATTTTATTTTTTAACGTTTATTTATTTTTGAGACAGAGAGAGACAGAGCATGAACGGAGGAGGGGCAGAGAGAGAAGGAGACACAGAATCTGAAACAGGCTCCAGGCTCGAGCTGTCAACACAGAGCCCGACACCGGGCTCGAACTCACGGACCGCGAGATCGTGACCTGAGCTGAAGTCGGACGCTTAACCGACTGAGCCACCCAGGCACCCCACATTTGCATTTTAAACACTTATTTTTAGGCACAGGAATGCAGCCTCTTGGAAAGAGCAGGGTCCAAAATAGGATACAATTTGCAGATTGATTCAGGCCTCGTGTAAAGTTGTGCTTTAGTTTCTTACGAACTGGTTTAAGAAACACATGTTTGAGGGGTGCCTGGGCGACTCAGTCCGTTAAGCATCCAACTTCAGCTCAGGTCACCATCTCACGGTTCATGGGTTCGAGCCCCGTGTCCAGCTCTGTGCTGACAGCTCGGAGCCTGGAGCCTGCTTCGGGTTCTGTGTCTCCCTCTCTCTCTGTTCCTCCCTCACTCACGCTCTGTCTCTGTCTCTCTCTCAAAAATAAAAAAAGGTTTTAAAAAAAAAAGAAAAGAAATACGCATTCGGCCAACAGCTCGAACTATTCACAAAGTACTGTTTATTTATTTAGTTATTTACTTATTTCTTTATTCTAGAGAGAGAGAGAGAGAGAGCGTGAGTGGGGGAGAGGGGCTGAGGGAGAGAGAGAGAATCTTTTTTTTTAAGTTTATTTATTTATTTTGAGAGAGAGAGAGAGAGTACAAGCAGTGAGGGGGAGAGAGAGAACCCCAAGCAGGCTCCACACTGTCAGCACAGACCCCAGTGTGGGGCTCGAACTCAGCAACCATGAGATCGTGACCTGAGTGGAAGTCAGATGCTTAAGGACTGAGCCACCCAGGCGCCCCATGGCGTGATGATTTGACGCACGTATTGCAAAATGATTGCTACGAATGTAGTCAACGTTCGTGGCTCCGCATATTGACAAATTGTGTGCGCTGTGGGCCCAATGTGAGAACGTTTCACATCTAGTCCCTTAGCAGCTGTGCTGGCTTTCCTCTGATGGCCTTGGGGGCCCCCTTCACTGTTTGCAGAAGGCGTGTGAGCGTCCACACGGCGTGGGACAGGGTAGGTCCGCTGAGCTGGCAGCGGTGTGGGGAATCCCGTCGTTAACGTTCTGAAGAGGTAAAGACCCGAAGCTGTGACAGCAGGAAAACCAATTCCGGCCTTCCTGAGGACCAAACGGAAGACCAAAGGACGGTCACGGAGCAAAGGAGAGGTTGAAGTGCGTGCATGTGGTCTGCTTCAAGAAGTTACAGGGGCGCCTGGGCGGCTCAGTCGGTTAGGCCTCCTACTCTTCACTTCGGCTTAGGTCATGGTCTCATGGTTTGTGAGTTCGAGCCCCGCATCTGGCTCTGTGCTGACAGCATGGAGCCTGCTTGGGATTCTCTCTCTCTCTCTCTCTCTCTCTCTCTCTCTCTCTCTCTCTCAAAATAAATAAACATTAAAACACTTAAAAAAATAAACAAACTTAAAAAAAGTTACAAACTCTTTATGAAAGACAGTTTAAAAGAAGAGACGTGGGAATCTTTTAGGATAGAATTCGGATGATCTGTTGCCGAAAGATTTATGAAAAATTCATTTCAGGATCCCTCAATGCGCCCCCATTTCAAACGATTCCTTGAATGAAAATGGATCCACAGTTGTCCTTTCAGGCTTATGTGCATCCTGTGGGGAAGAAGAAGCAGAATGTCGAGGACACTCATGCTTTCGAGTTAGCAATCGATTTCTCGTTTGTCTGCTCTTTTCAGTTCATGCCTTTCCCTAGCAAAGATTCTGCTTTCGGAGGCACTGCTCTTCCCTTGGATGCAAGTTTCAATGCAGGAGGCCCTGGGGCACCTCCTTCATGCCCCCTCCCTCCCTCCCTTCTCCCCCTCCCCCGCAGAAGTAACTTGGCCTTGTGTGTCTTTTATCTGGATCTGATTCAGGGAAGTCCACTGGGGATAAGAGATCCATCATTTAAATTTATTGGAGGGGCGCCTGTGGGGCTCAGTGCGCTAAGTGTCCGACTTCGGCTCAGGTCACCATCTCGCGGTTTGGTTCGTGGGTTCGAGCCCCGTGTGGGGCTCTGTGCTGACAGTTCAGTCTGGAGCCTGCTTCGTATTCTGTGTCTTCCTCTCCCTCCACCCATCCCTGCTCGTGCTCTGTCTCTGTCTCTGTCTCTCTCTCTCTCAAAAAATAAATGTTAAATAAAATTTTTTGGATAGGTATAAAGGCATACTCAGATAAATACTCTATATTTCAGGAAAGGACACATTCTGACTGAGTCTTTATCAACTCAGTTTCTTCCAGTGTATCTTTCAAATCTTAGACCATTGGGGTATTGCTGAAATCAGCTTGGAAAATTCAGTTACTTCCAGGGGAGATAGAGGTTGTAAAATTTCTGTTAATTGAATTTTTTTTAATTTTTTTTTTCAACGTTTATTTATTTTGGGGACAGAGAGAGGCAGAGCATGAACGGGGGAGGGGCAGAGAGAGAGAGGGAGACACAGAATCGGAAACAGGCTCCAGGCTCTGAGCCATCAGCCCAGAGCCTGACGCGGGGCTCGAACTCACAGACCGCAAGATCGTGACCTGGCTGAAGTCGGACGCCTAACCGACTGCGCCACCCAGGCGCCCCTGTTAATTGAATTTTAATTTGAGGCACTTGTGTCACTTTTGAAATGACTTGAATACTTTCCTGCTTCAACTCTAGCCTGATCACTGGGTGACGAGTTTGTGTCGGAGGCCATCATTGTTGCGTGAGGCTTCTTTTATTTTTATTTAAAAAATTTGGCAATTAAAATTATTTTTTCTCATTCTTTTAAATTTAAACCCGTATTTAGATGCAGAAATTGGGTAACTGAAGGATAAACGGATATAACCCGAAGTGAAGAAATTTCGTATCATCAGAAAATAATCTTTAAAGAATTGCCTCTTCCCAATTTGTAAAACGGAACAGTTTATCACATGTAGATTAGGTGCTTTCAAAATACACGCTTTTGGGAGCACCTGGGTGGCTCTGTCGGTTACACGTCCGACTCTTGATTTCAGCTCAGGTCTTGATCTCAGGGTTGTGAGTTAAAGCCCTGTGTTGGGCTCCGCATTGGGTTCCACACTGGGCGTGGAACCTACTTTAAAGAAAAAATCAAAATACACATTTTTAGATCTCTGCCCTCCGTCTCACGCCATCCCGCTGAATGTAAGCGTGGATAAAAAGAGTAGATGGTTGTCCCATAGTGCTTTTTTTCAAGTGTTTATGTATTTATTTTGAGAGAGAGAGAGAGAGAGAAAGAGCATATGCAGGGAAGGGGCAGGGAAGGGGCAGAGAGAGAGAGAGAGAGAGAGAGAGAGAGAGACAGAATCCCAGGCAGGTTCTGTGCCATCTGGGGATAAGAGATCCCAACACAGGGCTCAATCTCACAAACTGTGAGCCAAAATCATGAATCAGAGGCTCAACCTACTGAGCCACCCAGGCGTCCCATGGCCCATAGTGTCTTGAGAGAGGCCATGCAGCCCGGGTCTTCTGCAGGCCTCCATGGTGTCCATGGAGGGACCTCAAAGCCCGTGGGTCAGGGGTCTGCTGCTGTTTTTACATTCTCTATCCACATGGATGCAGATCCAGTGGTATTTCCCCCATAAAATTAGGGGTCCTATTACATATCTATCCATATATATGTGTATAAATGAAATGCATATATCCGTAGTATATATCAAGGGGATAGAGAAATACTGCTTTGTATGTATGTTTTGACAGATGTAACCACATCGTAAACAAAAGGTATACAGCAAAAGTATATTCATTTTTCTTGACATTAAATTCTTGTCTGTTTGCCTCCGGGTTATAGTTCTGTGTGCAAAGCCTTTACAAAAAACCCAAAAAACCAAGAACCTTTAAATACAAAAACTCTTTTGGCCTTATCTCAACAGTTAGATGACCAGTGTGCCTTAGAGTGATTTCTATAGGGTCAATTACGGCCAGAGCTGACCTAGCCAGTCATTTACCAGAGTGACTCAGAACTCAGACGATCCAACACGAATGAGTCAAGGAGAAAGACATCCGTACTAGCCCCAGAAATGCCCCCATTTTATAGGAGACAGGGACAGCAATCCTCATACACGGCCTAATTCACGGACGTTTCTGGAGGCCGCTTACCTCTACCTGTCCAGCTATTTCTCCGAAAGAAAGAAAAGGAAAAGGAAAAACCAAACAAAAACCTCACCATCTCTTCTAACCAGCCAACGAGGTTTTTTTCTTGTTTTTCAAAGTTGAGAATTTAAAAAATGAATTCCTATTTCCTTTCCGCTCCGCAGCTCTCCCAGGGGAGGTAGATCTTATCTGTCATGTATACCTTGCTAGAAAGAACCGGGGGAGATCCCGTACCAAAGGCTGGTTTTGATAGTTGAGAGGGAGGACAGAACACGATCCCGCGGGGTGAGAGGAAGAAGCGACGTCACAGAGAAGGCCAGGGCTCAGAAAGAGGAGGGACATCACAGCTCACCATGCTTCTTGGGGCCCCACAGAGGCGGAGCTGTTTGGAAGGCTCACCTCCCGCCGATGGCCTTAGGTCTTTGGGGTGCAGGCCTGGGATTCAGCATGGCAGGCAGGGAAGCGGAAGGGGGTGCTCCTGCCTGCAGAATAGAGGCCATACCGGCTGTAAAACTCGGAAGATGTTCGCAGGTGTCAGCTGATCACAAGGCACTGAGTCCCAGAGACCGGCTCGGCCGAGATGAGCTGGGGGAGGCCTGCTGCGCCCTGATGATTAGGACTCGCCAAGTTCATTCAAACACCCAGAAAACTGTCCCCACCCCCCACCCCCCGTGAATTGAAGCTAATCATGAAGTCTCATTTCTAGTTTTAATTACTTGTCACTTGCACAGAAGCAGACGGCCACCAACAAAACATCATGGCATGCTGGTGACGTTCAAGGGTTAAGAGCAAAACACTTACCTCCTGCAAATAACTGGCCAGGAGCCTGTCATGCCAGCTGAGTCTCTGGTCGGTTTTTACTTTGTCCCTGATTTCGGGACACATTGTGCTGTCCTTCGTCGGGTTACCTACTGGTAACTTATCAATATCAGTGCTCGCAAAAGGCTATCGACTTTCCATGGGAACCTACCTTACAATAGAAACGTATGTACTTGGGAGTGCAGTAAGATCCAGAAGGTTCCATGTGTCAAAGGTATGGGGGCACATAGGGGCACAGCGTATGTACCCCGCCGGACTCCCATCCCCACCCCAAACCACTGGAAGGCCCGGCGTGGCGGAGGGAGCTGGCCTGGGGTATTGGTTTGGTCACCTAGCACTTGGGTGGGGACACTTGGGACACCCCTGGGCTGAATCAGAACAGCCAGCCCAGATCCCGAGCTGAGAGCCCAGATCCTTCACCCCGGGGGTGGTGAAGGTGGGCTTCCCTGATTGCGGCATCCTGACAAGCTCTGGGGACGTCTGAGCCCTCGCTGGAGTGACCGGGCTCCTGTTCCTTTTAGGCACTTTGCCAGCAGTATCTTGACTCGTGGCTCTTAGCTCCTGGCTTGGCTTGTCCTTGGCGCCCCCCTGTCTCTCTTAGCTCCTTGGTTGTGACCGTCTAGGGTTGGATTTGGATTATCTCCGGGGGTCTGGTTTTGGGGTGTCCCAGTCCTCTGCTCACGCTGGGGCTCAATGCCATCCTTGTACAAGGCCATAAAGAGTCCTGTCCCAGCTGGGCCACACGTAGTTCTGCACCTGTCCTAGATGTTTAGATCTTCAGAGAGTTTCTAATTTTTGTTATACTAATAGCCAGGCTTTATTTATTTTTTTTTTAATGTTTAATTATTTTGAGAGAGAGAGCCAGTCAGCATGGGGAGAGGCAGAGAGAAAGAGAGAGAGAGAGAGAGGGAGAGACAGAGACTCCTAAGCAGGCTTCACGTTGTCAGCGCACAGCCTTACGCAGGGCTTGATCTCATGAACCATGAGATCATGACCTGAGCCGAAGTCAAGTGCTGGACGCTTAACTGACTGAGCCACCCAGGCATCCCTAAAACCCAGCCTTTAATTTGCAATAGCCAGGAAGGGGAAACAACCCGAGGGTCCCCCAAAGGGATGAATGGCTAAACAAGATGTGATCTATCCATAGAAGAGAGGGTTATTTAATTTAAACAGGAAGGAAAATCTGACACATGCTATTAACGAGGATGAACCTTGAGGACAATATGCTGAGCAAAAGAAGCCAGTCACAAAAAGACAAATACTCTGTGATTTCACTTACTTGAAGTTCCTACGGTCATCAGACTCACAGACACAGAAAGTAGAATATGGAGGATGCTAGGAGCTGGGGGAGGGGAAACGGGGAGTTGTTTAATGGGTACAGATTACCGCAATTAAAAAAACAACAAGTTTAACAAACCTTGAGTAGCATATCCTGATTAAATCACAGTGATCGGTAATATCCATGGAGGGCTCCATGTGGGCCAGGTGCTGTTTGGAGTGGGCTCCTTTTATTGGCTTTGGGAATCCTCTAAACAGCTCCAGACCCCACACGGAGAAAGGTCAGACCACTTACCCAAGGTCACGGGACTGCGTCATTTCACACCCCGGACCTTGCCCTTTCCTCTCTGTAAGGCGGGAGCCTAGCTAGCACTCTGCTTGCTAATTGCAGGATGCCGCGTTTGAAATGAACTCCCTCGTTCCCGCTGGGATTTTCAGGTGCACAACTGATCAGTGTCCAGTCTGCATTAGGAGGGCTACTCCGTGAGATGTGTCCCACCATTTAGGACAAATGGATGGTGAGGACAGAGGGATAAAGGACGCCCTTTTGCATGGAAATGGAGAAAAACTCTCTTATGAAGGATGAACTAGTCTGTTTGCAAGAAATCAGTCTTTGTATGTTTCCCAAGGTATTGATGAGAATACCTTGGGGGAGAATACCCAAGGAGAGACATGGTTCTCTGGAATGTTCTACCAGGACTAGAGATACTCATTGGCCAGATGGTATCGTTTCAGGGACCAGAACTGTCCTGGAGCCCAGAAATGCTTCCTTTGCTCTAATGGCTTTGGCTGGGAGGCCAAACAGAGATAGTTGCCTGATGTGCTCAGTTAATGTACTCTCTGGGGCAAATTTCTTACCTCGGCTGAATCTCTCATTTCCAAATACCTCGCTCCCAGTCCTGGTGGGAGGATTAAATGAGGTGCCGGGGAAAGGGAGAGCCTTGAGTAGCAGAGGCACCCAGTAAATGTGGGTGGGGAGCCTGAATCGCAGCCCAGCCTCCCTTCTCCAGGGTCATGGGCGTGGCGACCTTTGGTGTGGAAACCTGGGTGATCCCGAAAAAGCCACCTTCTCCGCCTACCAGCTAGTTTGGGAGCACACCCCGAATTTTCCTTTCAGCAATTTACCACGTAGTCCTGTATTTCTCAAGCAGATTTCACGGTGCTCGTCCGGAATGCAAATGAGCCATCTACATAAAAGAAGTCCGTTTGTTTGTGCCAAACTTTGGAAGAAATCCACAAGTAAGACGATCTGTTTATAAGCAACCGCAGCCCAGATCAGGTCAAGGATCTCGCGGAATAACAACCATGAGAACCGATTGTCTTTTCCCTCGTAAACATTTCATAGATCCAGGAGTTCCGTGACGGATCATGATCTCATGCCACGCCCTGGGCCAGGCAGGGTGCTTAAGGTCCTTGCCCTCTCCTGCCCCTCCTGGGGCTGGCAGTCAGGCAGCCCAGCCGGGCTGCGTGCCGGGGGTGAGGCTCACCCGTGGAGCTTCGGGGAGTGACCCGTGAATGGAAGTGGAAGGACAGGACCAGCCGGCAGCTCCAGGGAGGGACAGAAATGCTGTCAGGGAAGGGAGCTGTTTGCTACATGTGTCCTGTTGACAAGAGCGACATTTCCAGTGGGTGCTGGGACCCTGTGGTGCCGGGCACGGCTGCCTGGGCTCCCGAGCCGCCAGGGAAAAAATGATGGTTTGTGGCCCTGCCGGGTGCAAGCACGTAGTGAAACGCTCTTCTCATGACGTGTTCCTTTTATTTCAAGTAGGAAATTTCGATGCTTACCTTACTTTATTTATGTATAAATTCACGGTGTGATAAAAGAAGTGTGGGGGCACCTGGGGGGCTCCGTCGGTTAAGAGTCCAACTTCGGCTCAGGTCATGATCTCGCAGTTTGTGGGTTCAAGCCCCACGTTGGGCTCTGCACTGACAGCTCAGAGCCTGGAGCCTGTTTCCGATTCTGTGTCTCCCCCTCTCTCTGCCCCTCCCCTGCTCGTGCTCTGTCTCTCCCTCTCTCTCTCTCAAAAAAAAAAAAAATTAAAAAAAAAACTAATAAAAATGAGCGCGAAATAGTTTCTAAATGCTGCTAGATATTTTGTCCTTTCTGTTTAAAAATCAGTGACACAAATGTGCTGCATGGTCTGCTTCATAGATGTCTATTTGCCATCTGTGGAGACCTTCGTCATCCTGAAAATTAGGTCTGTGGAAAATGCGCTGCTTCTAATGACGTCCTTGCGCAGTTGCAAGTTACTCTGCAGGCAGAATTTGTCTCCTGCGTCACTTCGTGTTCCGTGATTCAACAATGTCAATAATGATATCGTAGTTTAAACTTAGCAGCATTTGAAAAGGGCTTTATGATTTAGAGGGCGCTTGTTGTACATTTCCTATCCCTGTAAGCACGCGCGTTCGTTGATCGTATATCTTGTTTCATCTAATGGACGGTGGGCTTGTTGAGATCGGGGGTCATAATGAAAGGATGATTTACGTCGCAGGGTCCCTAGAAAGCAGTAACTGTCTGATAACGCGTTTACGGGACGTGTGACGTCGTCTCGAGCATTTCACATCCTTTGTATGTCATCCCTTCTGTGGGTGCAATTTACCCACTTGGCATGGATGACCTAAGCCCAGGTGTCGTCCAGCCCTGGCCGCTGGTTGCTCGCGGTGGTAACGGAGCATGAGAGATGAGAAGAGCTTACCCCATCGGGGAGGGGGTGAGGCCGGTGCAAAAAGCGGTAGAGCTTTGGAGAAAGCGTTTAGCACCCCCACACCGGAATCATAATGTAGAGGCTGCAGGGGTAGAGGCAGGGGGGCAAGGAAGGCTATGAGACAGTTTTTTAGGTGGAGCTAAAGTTTCGGCTGGGCTTTGAGGGCATTGCAGGCAGAGGAATCTTCTCCCCGAGCGCCTCATGGTGTGGAAGCTGGTCATGGTGAGGGCAGAGGTAGGACAGGGCAGAAGGGAGGCAGGGGTTTCCTAGGAAGCCAGTGGGGCGGTCAGTCGGGGCCTGAAGGTGGAAGCTGGCTTTAGAGGTGTGGGTTCTGAGGACGCTGGGGCAGGGAGTGTCTGTATTTGAATGGAGGAGTGTGGCAAGAGGGGACAGGACAGCCCAACCGGTGAGCCGAGGCAGGGTGAGACTGCACATGGGAGGATGGAGAGGAAAGAGGCAGAGCCCCAAGGAGAAGGGAGCCTCGCCTTTTGGGGTGGGGTCTGCATTGCCCCTCCTGGCCTTTCCGGGGGGGCACTGTGGACAGAGGGCACGGTGTAGTCTGACAGATGGCCTTGACTTGACAGGAACCGTCAGGTGAGGTGCAGGTGTTGGAGGGGCTGCAGGGGTAGGAGCCTCTGGGGGGCTGCTGGGGTTATGGAGTGTGGACGGGACAGGGCGGCCGTCTCTGCCCAGCCCCGGAGCCTGTGATGGGCATGAGTGGCCGCGGGCAGGGCTGGGTCCCTGGGACCCAGAGAAGGCATCGGCTGCGCCTCGGAGCAGGGTCCCCAGAAGCGAGGCTGGGGAAGCACATACAAGGACCTGATGGTAGAAAATGGGGTTGCCAAATTCGGGAGGTTGGCTGTGTGAGTGGCTGTTTCCAAGAACGCCCTGTGATGTGAACAAGTCAGGAAACTCAGAAGCGTTTGGAAAAATCAAAGTTACGGGGCGCCTGGGCGGCTCGGTCGATTCAGTGTCCGACTCTTGGTTCCAGATCAGGTCGTGACCTCACGGGTGTGTGGGTTCGAGCCCCGCATAGGGCTCTGCGCTGACAGCTCGGAGCTGGCCTGGGATCCTCCCTCTCCCTGGGCCCCTCCCCTGCTCGTGTGTGCTCTCTCTCTCTCTCCAAATAAAATTAACTTTAAAAAATCAAAGTTACTGTTTATGTCTTAGCGGATGCTGTGGGGTGTGAAGGGAGGAGAGAGAGCAAACAGACCAGGAGTGCAGGGGAAAGCCGGTCTGGAAATCTGCACGGTGATGCCCAGGATGTCCTCGGGGCTCGGCTTTTTCCTCGTTTCCTCCCTATGCCAGCGTATCGTTTATGGACTGAAGCATCCTTGACGGGCTTTGTGCCGGGGCGACATCCCAAGGCGGGAGCATCAGGGCCAGAGGCTCGTGGTCATCGGTGCCCAGGCCGGCCATGCGGCGGGGACCCGTGCCACCCCGTTGTCACATGACCCTTCTATTTACCCCTAGTTCGTTCTTTTTAACGTTTGATAAAGAAGAATTCACAGGAAGTTTGAAAGGTGGTGCAGACAGGTCCTGAGTGTCCTTCACCCCGATGAACCCATTGTATGTGGACATAGTGCAAATTCATGACCTGGGAACGGGCGTTGGCATCGCATAAGCACAGCCTGCCTGTCAGCGGATCATGTGTCTGTGTAGACACCACCTCGTGAACATGCTGCAGGGCTGCTTCCCACCTCGGAGTCCTCCCACTTAAGAGTCCTCCCTCCTCAGAGTCCTCCCACTTTGGAATCCTCCCTTGGAGTCCTCCCCCCATGGAAGGCTCCTACCTCAGAGACCTGCCTCCTCAGAGACCTTCCTCCTCATAGTCCTCCCTCCTAAGAGCCCTCCCTCCTCAGAATCTTCCCCCTTTGGAATCCTCCCTCGAGTCTTGCAACTTGGAGTCCTTCCTTCTTGGCATCCTCCTACCTCAGAGACCTCCCTCCTCCAAGACCTCCCTCCTCAAAGACTTCCCTCCTGAGAGTCCTCCCTTTTGGGAGTCCTCCCTCCTTAGGATCCTCCCACTTGGAATCCTCCTACTTAGAGTCCTCCCTCCATGGAATGCTCCTACCTCAGAGACCTCCCTTCTCAGAGACTTCCCTCCTGAGAGTCCTCCCTTTTGGGAGTCCTCCCTCCTCAGAACCCTCCCACTTTGGAATCCTCCCTCGAATCCTCCGACTTGGACTCCTCCCTTCTTGGCATCCTCCTACCTCAGAGACCTCCCTCCTCCAAGACCTCCCTCCTCAAAGAATTCCCTCCTGAGAGTCCTCCCTTTTGGGAGTCCTCCCTCCTCAGAACCCTCCCGCTTTGGAATCCTCCCTCGAATCCTCCTACTTGGAGTCCTCCCTCCATGGAATGCTCCTACCTCAGAGACCTCCCTCCTCAGAGACCTCCCTCCTCAGAGTCCTCCCACTTTGGAATCCTCCCTCGAATCCTCCTACTTGGAGTCCTCCCTCCATGGAATGCTCCTACCTCAGAGACCTCCCTCCTCAGAGACCTCCCTCCTCAGAGTCCTCCCACTTTGGAATCCTCCCTCGAGTCCTCCTACTTGGAGTCCTCCCTCCATGGAATACTCCTACCTCAGAGACCTCCCTCCTCAGTGTCATCCTATCCCAGAGACTTTCCTCCTCGGATTCCTCCCTCCTAAGAGTCCTCCCTCCTCAAATATCTTCCTCCACCCATTTATAGCCCCTGCCCCAACAATCACTTTATCTGTTCTGTATCTCCATCATTTTTTTCATTTTGAGAATATTTTCTTTTTTTTTTTTTTTTTTTTTTTTTTTATTTTTTTTGGGACAGAGAGAGACAGAGCATGAACGGGGGAGGGGCAGAGAGAGAGGGAGACACAGAATCGGAAACAGGCTCCAGGCTCTGAGCCATCAGCCCAGAGCCCGACGCGGGGCTCGAACTCACGGACCGCAAGATCGTGACCTGGCTGAAGTCGGAGGCTTAACCGACTGCGCCACCCAGGCGCCCCGAGAATATTTTCTAAGTGGAGTCATAGTGCATGCAACCTTTTAAGATTTTTCTTTCACTCAGTGAAACACCCTTGAGATCCACCCAAGTTGGGGCATTTCTTGCCTTTCATTGCTGAGTAGTTTAATCATTTGTCAGAAACC
Organism: Prionailurus bengalensis; assembly: GCF_016509475.1. NCBI lineage: Eukaryota > Metazoa > Chordata > Mammalia > Carnivora > Felidae > Prionailurus > Prionailurus bengalensis. Next base: position 65,008,454 of record NC_057348.1, on the reverse strand, counting down.
CAGGGCAGTATTTTTGCAGATATGTATACAAGATTATACACTGGTTTAGTTTTAATTGTAAGAATGCCCTAATGTCCTAAAAAATTTATAAGATAAAGAATATGATCACTCATAACCTCCTCCCTCTTGCACCATCCCTCTTAAAGTTTATTTTGTTTATTTTATTATTTGTTTACGTTTTTACTAGTTAAGGTTTTTTTCTGCATTCTGGTGTAGTTAACACACTGCGTTATTCGTTGCGGGTGTATTGTATGGTGATTCTTCACTTTTACACATTTCTCACGGCTCATCAGGGCAGGTGCACTTTGCACCACTGTTTTCATTCACCTCCTTCTGAGTCTTTCATACGTACATTCAGGTACAGTTAAAGTGAGTCATGCTTTTCCATTTTAACGTGATATTTGAAGCGTCCGTGTTCTCTCCAGACTACAGGCTGCGTCCCAGCCCAGGCTGCTTTTAATTTTTCCAAGATGCTCAGCAAACAGTTCACATGCAGTGTAAACTTCTGCAGCCTTTCTATAAATTTTGTAAACACAGGTTGCACTTTTCGTCTGTTCCACTGTGATCTCGCTGGTTAAAACCAGCGTTTTCTTTCGGTTGGTGTGGAGTACAGCGTCCACATGGTAAATGTTGTTTGGAGAAGACCCCACACCTGACTTTGAGGGTGTGTTCACGCTTCCTGGCTCTCCCCGTCCTGAGTGGTAAGCCCGGGTGTCTGCACTGTTGGCATCAGGGGAACAGGAAATAGGGATGGGACCCCGTGCTGAAGGGGTCAAGCCCCGTGACGGCCTCGCTCACATCTGTGCTTGTCTGCAGCCACGTCAGGTGCTGGGACAGTCGAACCAGTGGGGGCACAGGAGTAGGGGTGCTGGGGTGCGAGCTGGCGGCTGGAGAAGGGCGAGCCCTGCACTGTGCTTTTCCCAAAGCTGGCAAATCCCACTGTCACAACTGATGGCTGGATGGAAGCCTGGCGGGGCCGGGGTGGGGACCAGTCACTGTCCCCTGCCACACTCTTGTCCCAAGAGCTGCTCCGTGCCTGTCCCAGCAGCTCACGAAGAGTCCCATCAGCAGCCTCTCGTGTGCCGTGTTTTACTGCATAGTGTACTCGGCGAGTGCAAGAACACACACACACACACACTCACGCGCACTCCTGTGGTCCCTTGGGAAGCCTGCAAGGGTAGCTGGCAGTCGACACTGGTTGTTTTTGGGGAAACGGATTGAGCACAGTGACACTAGGACTGTATTCATACTAATTTTACAGCATTCACTTACATACTGTTTTATGACGAACATACAGATTTCCGACAGATCCCCTGATTGCAGCTGATATTATTTTTTAAATTTTTTATGTGTATTTATTTTTGACAGAGAGAGAGAGAGAGAGAGAAAGACAGAGCATGAGCGGGGGAGGGGCAGAGAGAGAGGGAGACACAGAATCCAAAGCGGGCTCCAGGCTCCGAGCTGTCAGCACAGAGCTTGATGTGGGGCTCGAACTCACAGACTGCGAGATCATGACCTGAGCCGAAGTCGGGCGCTTAACCAACTGAGCCACCCAGGTGCCCCTAATGTTGACTTAGTTTTTAAGAGAAAGAGACAGAGCGTGAGTGGGGAAAGGGGCAGAGAGAGAGGGAGACACAGAATCCGAAGAAGGCTCCAGGCTCTGAACTGTCAGCACAGAGCCCGACGCGGGGCTCGAACTCACGAACCGTGAGATCATGACCTGAGCCGAAGTCGGACGCTCAACTGACGGAGCCACCCAGGTGCCCCAACAGCTGATATTAACATTGAGCAGCTTGCAGACGTCACGTGCATGATCACGACTCTAGGAAGGAGGTGATCTCACTGTCACCCCACGGAGCCACGGGGACCCCGAGACACCGAGCTGTGAGGTGACCCACACAGGCCGTGAGCCGGTAGGACGGTCTGGGAGTAAGAGCGTAGCCATGGGCTCCAGAGCCTGTGTCCTGTCACTCTGCCACCTCCCGGGTCCGTTCAACAGAGGGACAAGGTGTTTCAACCTCAGGGGACAGCTTTTACCCAGACCCCTCTAGGCCCTTCTCTCTGTCCTTACATCAGTTTTGTCCATCTGTCCTCTGTGGGATGGAAGGGAACAGTGTACCCACACAATGCACCCCAAATGTGGGCACTCAATCGGGCCCCAGTGCCCTCTGTCCTGCCCATCACTCCTGGCACCCGGTGAGCTCAGGCTGCTTCCTGTGGCCTGGACTCACCTTCGTGGGGCTCACCCCATCCCCTCGAGTTAGTCCCCATGGAGGTGTTAATATTGGCATCAGTATCAGACAAGGCCTCCTGGGGAGGAAGGTGCCTGGAAAGGACCCCGGGTGCAGGGTCGGTGTGGCCTCCTCCCCAGCCCGAACTTGACGGTGGGGGCCTGCTCTTCGGACTCTGAGCAGGGGTGGCGTGAAATCTAATCACCACTATCCACCCAGCACACCAGCTTAGGTCCTGGAAATGTTTCTAGCGGTGTTCAAAGCCCACGTTGACGTTTTTTTTTTTTTTTTTGGTCTGTGGATCTGAGGAACCTTAAGATCATCCGATTAAGTAGCAGCAGGTAGATGACCCTGAGACATCACTGAGTCATGGGTGAGGAATTGAAGGGGCAGAGGGGTCAGTGTCCAGCCCAGTTTCATACAGCTGCCCTGTTTAGAAAGTTCCGGAACTTTCTCGCACCTTCTTTGCACGGCCCGACGTGGACATGGATTCAGCCAGGACAGCCTGTCGCACCCAGAGCTACAGGACATGACAGGGTGGAATGCAGACAGTAAGGCTCCAGAGCGCTGTTATCTTCCTAGAAACGTGTGGAATGAGGACATATTTACACCTGGCAGTGGGACTGCCAGAGTAGTTAGCCCAGAACTTCCTTTGCTTTTCGTACTTCTTGCTTTGCCCGGTATGCACACTTCCGTTTCATAAAACGTCTCATCTGATAAAGGTGCACATTTGTTTTTATGCAGTATTACATCCTTTTTTTTATAATAGGAGATTAGTTCACTTCTCTGCCTCCCGCAGCAGGCGTCTCTTACTTAAAACACAAATCAGAAGGTGGGGCACCCGGGTGGCTCAGTCGGTTAAGCATCCAGCTCTTGGTTTCGGCTCAGGTCGCGATCTCGCCGTTCGTGAGTTTGAGCCCCACGTCGGGCTCTGTGCTGACAGCGCGGAGCCTGCTTGGAATTCTCTCTCTTTCTCTGTCTGCCCCTCCCCTGCTCATGCTCTCTGTCTCTCTCTGTCTCTCTCAAAAAATAAACAGACTTAAAAAACTACAAAGCAGAAGGGATGGAAATACCACCATGAGTGTGAGTTGTGCACAAAAAAACTGCAAAGCAGAAGGGATGGAAGGAAATACCGCCATGAGTGTGAGTTGTGCACTATTAGTGGAATGTGCACTGACTGGGCACTCAGGGCTTCTAGCAGGGACATCACTGTATGGAGTGGCACAGGCCAGGGTGTGTTGACATCATTCATTCTCACCAGCACTGGGTTCATTTGTGTTTTGGTGGGTTCGGACACCACGTTGTCCTGGATGGTATCTGTAAGATATCATTAGGCTGCACAGGAAAACATAGGAAGTACCGATGTGTGGAATAATTTTTTTAAAGTTTGCCTGTTACACGCTTGCTTTTGTTACTGAGTGGGTGTGTTGAGAATTCACTGACACATTGACAGAGCATGTTTCTCATGTTTATTTATTTTTGAGAGAGAGACAGAGTGTGAGCAGGGGAGGGGCAGAGAGAGAGGGAGAGAATCCGAAGCAGGCTCCAGGCTGTGAGCTGATAGCACAGAGCCTGACGCGGGGCTCGAACTCACGAACCGCGAGATCATGACCTGAGCTGAAGTCAGACGTTTAACCGACTGAGCCACCCAGGCTCCCCCCCCTCCTGCCTTTTTTTAATTTTTAAGTTTCTATTTTGAGAGAGAGTGTGAGTGCAGGCAAGCAGGGGAGGGGCAGAGGGAGAGAGAGAGAGAGAGAGAGAGCGCGCGACAGAGAGCCTTAAAGCAGGCTCCACGCACAGTGTGGAAAGCAACACAGGGCTCAAACCCATGAACCGTGAGATCACTGACCTGAGCCCAAACTGGACACTTAACTGATTGAGCCACCCAGGCGCCCCTCACTGAAACATTTTAAGTGCCACATTTGTGACCAGGTTTAGTTATCGGTGATTATTCCTTAAAGATGAGGCGGGGTGGTAAGAGGCTCGACGTCCTCGAGCAGACACAAACGGACATCCATTGGCTCATTCGTGTGTTTGTTTGCTGTGCAGGCTGAATACGAGGCAGATACGTATAGGGCACTTTTCTGGGGCAGAAACTCCCTTAGGCCCTCCTCTCTGAAATGCACGGGGCAGCAAAGTCTCTTCTCCGGAGCCAACAGTCAACGATGCTTTGGGATAAGGCAGTGGGTGCTGATAAATGGTTCACAGCGAGCTCTCTAAAGAGACGGTAGCTTCATTATAAATCTTATTTCTATACAGGGTGCATAATAGTGCATGGCTCAAGACGGTAATACAGCAGGGAACACTCTAATGTAAGTTGCAGAAAGTCAGCTGATGATCACAGGCACTTTAGTTAACTCGCGAATCCGTGGACGCTCCGGTTGCCCTGATGGCAAGTGCAGGCCCGAGCGAATGCTGATGGATATTTCACTGACAACCGGGAAGACAGAGGTGCCCCTCTGAATGTCTCTCCTTCCCTCCGTGATGTGAGACCTTCTCACGGAGCAGCGTGGAATGTGTGGACACTCCGGCTTCCTTCGTTTTTTATGCCAGTCCCAATGCAGTGGCTACAGACAAGACACCCTCGTGAGTGCCGTGTGCATTCGGAAGATTGTCCCCATCCCTTCCTGAAGTCTAGACCAGGGGTTAGCATGCTGTGCCTGACAGTGCAGGTCCCGCTTTGGTCCAGGCTGCAATCGAAGGGTGGTGTTCAGGTGTTTAAGTTGGTTTCTTTTTTTTTTTTTTTTTTTTTAAATTTTTTTTTCAACGTTTATTTATTTTTGGGACAGAGAGAGACAGAGCATGAACGGGGGAGGGGCAGAAAGAGAGGGAGACACAGAATTGGAAACAGGCTCCAGGCTCCGAGCCATCAGCCCAGAGCCCGACGCGGGGCTCGAACTCACGGACCGCGAGATCGTGACCTGGCTGAAGTCGGACGCTTAACCGACTACGCCACCCAGGCGCCCCTAAGTTGGTTTCTTAAAGAAAACAATCTAAACATCGGGGCGCCTGCATGGCTCAGCCATTAAGCATCGACTCTGGAGCTCAGCTCAGGTTCGGGAGATCGAGCCCCACATCGGGCTCTGTGCTGACAGTGGGGAGCCTGCCTGGGATTCTCTCTCTCCCTCGCTCTCTGCCCCTCCCCCGCTGGCATGTGCATGCAGGTGCACATTCTCTCTGTGTCAAATAAACTTTAAGAAAAATCAAAAGGAGAGTAAAAAGTATATGAAATTCAGAGTTCGGTGTCCCCGAACGAGATTTTGTTGGAACACAAGTCCGTTCATTTATGAATTGTTATCCTGCTAGGAGAGCAAACCCAAGTCACTGTGACAGAGACTAGACGGCCCACAAGGCCACAAGGTAGCTGTGGTCTCGCTGCTTATGGAAGATGTTTGCTGAGCCCTGATCTGGGCAGTCAACGAGACAAGAGAGTGTTTCCTGAATTACAGCATTTGCCCATTTCCATGGTGAAGGCAACACGGCCATTTCCCAGGGCCCAGCACGAGGTCTGAACGCAGGGTTGGGGGGACATCCTACCAGCCCCTCGTGTAGTGTTTCTACCCCGCAGAAGCCATTGCTGGAAATAACCCCAAGGGCATAGACAGCAATGAAATAAGTAGGAAGTGGTCAGTGCTGAGCATGTATTGCTTTGATTTCTGCTGTCGTTCATTTAACTGTAACTTAATATAATTGTAATAATGAGCATGTTACTAACATTCCTGCGAAATGAACAGTTGGAGATAGATTCAGGGCATGCATGGGTGGGGGCGCCCATAGGTGGGGGGATGCCCCTGGGTGGTAGGGTGCCCCTGTTCCTGAGTTCGAGCCCCGCCTGAGGTTCTGCACTGACAGCAAGGAACCTGCTTCGGATTCTGTCTGTCCTGGCCTCTCTGCCCCTCCCCCGCTCACTGTCTGTCTCTCAAAAATAAATAAACATTAAAAAATGCTTTAATAACAAAGTGAGGAAATTAAAAAAGAGTGGCTTTCCTTGGAAGTTGTGATTGCTGAGAGCATCTTAGAGAAAACCCAGGTGAGGGAAGGGTCTTGCTTTCCTGGACCAGCCTGGGAAGGGGAGGTGGGGGGAGACTAAAGTTGTCCCTGCTCCCGAGAAAGCACTGTGCCCACCCAGTACCTTGCCAGCTGTGAACGTTCCCCACACAGCTTCCATGTTCTGAGACACAGCAACGATAGGTGACCAAATTGACCCCAGTAAAACCGAACCTGGCCTTGATGAGGCCAGGGGAGACTCCCAGAGCTGGCTGGGCAGGACCGTATACACTTGACCCTCTGGGGAAATCAGCCCACTGACCTGGGCGGGTAAAAGGGCCCTGGAGTCCTCCTCCTGTGACTGTCCCCAGTCAGCTTGTTCAGACTCCGTTTGGATGGCATTCCCTTCTCTTGCTTTCTTCCCCGGTGGCACTAAAGAGAGGTGCCGTGGTCCCAGCACACCTGAGGGGTCAACAGAGCCACCTGTGACGTCAGCCATCCCTCCCTGGGCTGCGTGTCCAGGTCTCAGCTGACCGCCCGTCTTTCCAACCAGAGGATGAACCTCGAAACTTCAAAGACGTATGTCCTTCTTGGGGACTGGGTCATTATCTCAAAAACCATGTAAATATTGCTTTGTAACATTTGCGTAGCGTTCTGCCCTGGCACACCTCTTGTGCTCATTACCAACGAGTGACTGCTTCTGAGTTAAAGGCAGATCCTAGAATAGCTCCCTCGAAAGTATTTTGTTCGAGATGTCCTGGAATGGAGACAATAGGGCCATACTGTATTTTTTTGGTAATATCACATCTACGATTTCAAAAGCCAGTGACACAACTGTGCAGACTGTGTGGCATAATTTTGGTATTCTAGCCTCTTCTGCTTTCGAAGTTAAAAAAAAAAAAAAAAAAAGAGCTCAGGGGACTTGATGAAATTCCAGAGTTTACGTGTCTTGAGATCAGCCAAGCCTAAAAGTAAATTCAGCTGCTAGACTTCACTGAATATGTTTTCCACCATTATCATCCTTGCATTTTTGAAACTTATTTATGTTTATTTATTTGCTTATTTTTTAATTTTTTTATTATTTACTTTTGAGAGAGAGAAAGTGGGAGAACAACAGAGAGAGAAGGAGACACAGGATCCGAGGCAGGTTCCAGGCTCCCAGCCATCAGCGCAGAGCCCGACGTGGGGCTGGAACTCACCATCAGTGAGGTCATGACCTGAGCCGAAGTCGGTCGCTCAACCGACTGAGCCACCCAGGCGCCCCTTATCCTTGCATTTTTAAATGGTTTTCCTGTAACTTTGTCAAACATGGGGAGGAAATGGGTTGTTATACCGATGTAGAGCAGTGCACGACTTGGCTTAAAATGTGTATTTTTCTTGGGGTGCCGGGGTGGCTCAGTCTGTTAAGGGGCGGACTTCGGCTCAGGTCATAATCTGGTGGTTTGTGAGTTCGAGCCCCATGTCAGGCTCTGTGCTGACAGCTCGGAGTCTGGAGCCTGCTTCAGATTCTCTGTCACCCCCCCCCCCCCCCGCCCCGCGCTCCTCCCCTGCTCGCACTCTGTCTCTCTCTCTCTCTCAAAAATAAACATTAAAAAAAATAAAGTGTTTGTTTTTCTTAGTGACAAGTTAGAAATAAGCTGACGAAAACATTTAAACTTTTAAGAGCCGTTAAGGGGTTGCAAGTCACTTTGCAGACACCGAAGAAGCCGATCAGGCTGCCAGGGGCGGATGGGGGCGATTCTGGAGCCCCGCAAGGGGTGCTCCGTGCGCAAGCTCGTTGAAGGACCTCCCGGCGCCAGGCGGGACTTGCACCATTTTGTTTTGTCACTTGTGTTTTGATTCGAAAGAAGCACGCCGCAAGGAACAGAGGCCGTCAGAACTGCAAAGAAGCAGCTCTTCCCTGGGCCTCGCCAGGGGCAGCCAAGTGCAAGCCCAGGTTCTGGGTTGGGCAGTGTGCACAGACTGGACCCCACGCGCGTGTGTAGCACGCAGACTGGACTCCCCCCTTCCCCCCCCCCCCCCCCGACCCACGCGCATGCGCATGCGCAGCACCGTCTTGGCAGGTTCGGGCTTCGAGAGGGACCTCGCTGCCCCCTGAGGCCGCTTAGAGGACACGCGGTGAGGCTCTGGCTGTCCTGGGGTCGGATGACACACAGGTGGGACGGTAGCCTCAAAAGCAAGCTGCTGGCGCTTCTCTGGGAACAATGCTTGTTTCCTGAGGGCATCCACCTGCCAGGGGCCCTCATCACTTTATGTTGTCCGCCCCTCCCCGGGGAGTAGTGTTCCTGGTCCGTTTGAGTCCCAGGACCCAGGTGGCTCCCTCCTCTGCCACGTGTGGCCCTGAGCGCAGACTCACCCGAGGCACCCTGGTTGCAGACACTAAAACAGCCGGGGAGGGTCGGTTGCCAGCCCTGAGCTGATGTGTTTATTCAGCAGGGAACCATCCCTGAGCTCTTAACCCAGCGCACCGGGAGGGAAGCATGAGGAACCCTCTGAGGCCACCCCCCCACCAGCAGCCTGCTCCTCCTCATCACCACCACACGCCGGTCCCCCCAGCCACCCACCCAGGCTGGCCTTGAACCCGGATTCCTGCAAGAACTACTCGTCTGGTCCTCTGCAATGGCTCCCGAGACCTCTGGCTTGCCCGCGTGTGGTGTGCTGCAGTGTTCCATGACCGACCCCACCCCCGGATCCTCTAAGTCACTCATGAGCAGGACCGGCTGCCTTATGTTGAGATCTTGCCCCCACACGTTCCTCTTCTGTCTAGGACGGTAATTCCCAGCAGGTCACGGCAAGAGGCCGGGCGCTGGTCCGTTTGACTCTCCGTGAGGGCCAGCTTGCTCCTGGAAGACAGAGGTGGGGCCTGCGGGGCAGCGAGGTTCCTGTCGAGGGAGGTAGCCCAGTTTTCATTCAGTTTTTGCTCCTGGTAGTTAGGAAGTGAATGCATTTTTTTTTTCCTCCGAATTGAAATGTTCTGAGTGGGGTAAGTAAGTAGAACGCAGACTGTGAGCCCAGGTAGGGCCAGGTAGGGGATCATGAACCCAGGTGAGGCTGGGCAGGGTGGGGGGGGTGGATGGTGGGGCCTGGTGCAGGGCTGAGCAGGAAGAACTCAGAGCAGGGGGCAGGGGTGGAGGCTAGCTGGGTGGGAAGGCCGGCCTGCCCCTTCACTTTTCCTGGCTGTTGAGGCCAGAGAGTTAGGGCGACCTGTGTTTGGCCACATCCACACCTGACCTACTTTTCTGCTCTTGTGCTCTCTCTCTTAAAGAGGGACCCAGACTGCAGGGCCGCTGGGGGGCGGGTGGTTTGGTGCACAAATCCTGGGAGGGCCCCTACCCGCCACAGACAACCGGCTAAAGGAGCTGGGCGGCTGGCCCGCACAGGCCTCCTGTCCCATGAAGTGATCCGTGGACGGATCAGTGACGCGCAGCATGGCCGTGGCCGGCCGCCCTGGCGTTTGCCCCGGCTCCTCCAGTCAGTGTTCTTTGTCTTGCACTCCCATATCGTGTGCTTGGGAAGTGTGCCTGGCTCGGCCACTCCGCTCGGGCCCTGGGCGGACGGCGGTGGGCCCGGAGCACCAGCTCGAGCAGAGCCGCGGAAGCGCCCGGCTCAGATTTCGCCAGTCCAGGGATCCGCTGTGGGGCCCAGGCCCTATTTTGAGAAACGGCTCCCGAAGAGGTTATCAAGTGTCATATTTTCAAAGGAGAATTCAAGGCACCCCGCGCCCGGCTCTCAGGCCGGCAAATGTCCATATCGACGCCGACTCACGCCTGGCCCCCATTTCTGCGAGTGTTTTCACGCCTTCATTCCTCTGTGCTATTTTTGCTGGAGGTGTCTTTGGTAATAGCGTGACGTCAACCAAAAGAAGTGCCATTCCCATTTATTTCAGGCAGTAAAAGTTTCATTTATCCACAGGCAGAGATATGATTGCAAGGTGATTACGTTTGAGATGGTAAATACCTGGTTTGGCCGTTTTTACATCAAATCTGCATGAGTTTGCTCTCAGGAATTTCCTGATTGTGATGGAGTCGTGACAACACAGGCGCCGAAATCAGACCTTCCCTAGGAGACAGCAAGCGACGGGGCATTGCCTGGACGGGGCCTTTCTCTGAACCAGGATTTTGTGAGTCTGTGGCCTCGGGGTTCATTTCCCTGAGAAATGCTCAGGGCTCCATTCTTTTCCCATCAGTTACTGGCTCTGTTGAAAGCTGGCTAGTCAGATTTCACTGCTTTTCAGTTATTTACAAAAGTAAATAGAAATAGAACAGGCTTATCAGCCAGCAGCAAGGTGCATTTCAGACTTCGTGGCATCCTTTCTGAGTTCTTGTTCTGCAGTTTTTATCTTGGAATTCACATTCGGTTTTGTTCTCTTTTTTTCACACTTTGCTAGAAGGAAGTTAATACGGTCTTATTCCCTTTTTTTTGCTTTTCCTGCCACTGAAGGAAAACAACAACAACAACAAAACCCAGTGTGTGTGTTGCTGAAAACAAATCAGCAACCTTTGCAGTTTGCTTATGTCCCGGGTTTGGCATCTCGTCTGTGACAGGAGGCTGATGGGTATTTCTTGCCTCTTGCCAGATCCGTTAGTGAATCAGGAAGAAAACTACAGGTTTTGTCATAGGCCTTTGGAGCTAAAATCAATACTCATAGGCCAGCGTGTCTTCTTGGATGGTGATGTAAACCCAAGGATTGTCTGTCGCTGCAGATAATTTACATGTGTGTTACGCTCCCCCAGAAGATGCTTCAACCAGAAAGAATGTCACTTGAATTAGTGTTGGCAAACTTTCATTCTGGCATATTCAGGGACATGATGTCTTTTTTGATATCTCCTGTGTGGTAGAGGGATTCACTATGTCCATAGTGATGTGCTGTGAAATTTATTCCTGGTTATTTCCATAATTTCCTATGATTTCTTTTTTTTTTTCATTAAATTTTTTTTTTTTTTTTATTTTGGAGAGGGAGAGAGAGAGAGAGAGTGGGGGAGGGGAGATACAGAAAGATAGAGAATCTGAAACACGTTCTCAGCACAGAGACTGACACGGGGCTCAATCCCACAACCCTGGGATCATGACCTGAGCCCACATCAAGAGACAGATGCTCAAAGGACTGAGCCACCTAGGTGCCCCTGAGTTTCTATTGTTTAACATCTTACTTGGTAAAGTCACAGGTTCTCTGGTAGTTTCATGGGGTGATTACTAATGGCCACAAGCCCAGGAAGAAATTCATCAGCGTTTTGGAGAAAGTCCTGGAACTCCCTGAGTGTTCTTTCCTTGGGGAATACGAGTATGCCGTGCTGCCAGATGTCAGTTTAGGGGAGCACTGGGGGCGCTCGTCTTCTGTGTGGTTCGGCTTTCCCGGCCCCCAGTGTGGCTGCTTCCTAGTTCTCTTCCAGAACCACAGCCCAGGTGGGTCCTGGGGATTCCAAAGTCTGCCCTCCCCTCACGGTCTCCCAGAGAAGGAGAAGAGGGGAGACGATAGATCTTGTGTGATGGTTCTTTTCTTTTCTACCGGTCTCTCTTCTCTTTCGTGGGCCATTTCCACGTTTGACCGAGGGAACATGGCGCGACGGAGAAGGGCAGCCCGTTTATGGAACGATGGTCCTGTCTCTGCCAGTGCTGTGCAAGCTGGGAATGTGTCGGCAGGCCCCGTAGCCTTTGGTCCTTATCAGCCACCAGAGTGGTCCCGTTGCTCAGATGTTAGCAAGTTCACTTCTGTATCCGGCTGGAGCTGCCCCCTTCCCACCGGCCTCCACACTCGGGCCTCGTCACCACCGTGCAGATAGTTACACTTGCCCTTCGTGGGTACTTTCTGTCCTTCCCTCGCTGCTGGTCAGCGTGCCCTCCGATGCAGCAGACACTCCCCATGCTGCGTCCTCTTGTGTGGTTCCTGCCCCACGTGTCCCCCCAGCTCAGCCTGGCCCCCCGCCTGGGCCCCGGCCACCAGCAGGCATCCCTGCCGAGACCCCTTTGAAGGTCCCTTGGTTCTGCCGAGGTCTGCAGTGTCCATCTGCCCTAGGAGCTCGATGGCTTTGGGCTTCAACCCATGGGCCTACAGGGTGTGCCTCTCTGACCCTCTCTGTCACCCAGCACACGTGGGCACTTGCAGCCAGTCTCCCTCCAAAACTTGTCGGGCAGGAAATGTACCGGTGTCTGTCCTGAACCGCCCCCAGCGCTCAGCCCCAGGGACCCGTATCATGGTCATGGTGCTCCCGCAGCTCTGGGGTCCTGGCCAGACCTATGTGTAGTTCCCAGGAGCCCCCTGGCTGATCTGGGGGAGGACAGAAAAGCACCAGGAAAGGGAGAGGGTGCCAGGATGGCCCCACTAGCCTGACCTACTGGCCACAGAGACCTCTGGTCTTCTCTTTAATATGCTGGATGGGGGATGGGCAGCCAGTGGGGTTTCCTCCAGGCAAGGGCTTGTGGGAGCACTTCTGGCATCTAGAGCACAGGATTCTCAGCTTTGTGGCTTCGTGGAGGCGTGAGAACAGGACAGCCCCGTTCCACGCTGTGGCACGGTAGGTGCTAGCTGAAGCCTCAGATGCTAGGCATGGTCCGTGGATCTGAGAAGGGTGAGCTCACTTGATCTTTCCATGATGCTGTGGAGAAGGCGTGGGTATTATCCCCATTGCACAGATGAGGAAAATGGAGGCTACTGGTGGTCGGCTACATTGTGTGAGGTTTTCACTGCTTGGCAGTAGTGCTGGGAGGTGATGAAGGGCTGAGAGCTGGCAAAGGAGCTACAGGTGGAGATGAGATGGAGGGGAGAGAGTCCCTCCTGTGTGTCACCGCAGCCTGGGTGATGTGGGAGGTGCGGTGGAAACAGCATTGGGATAAAGCATCTCAGGCAGGGAAGTTTGGGATTAACCGAGTGGGCTGTGGGGACCACCGAGGTGTTTGCGTCAGAGGCGTGGTTGAACGGAGCTGTCCTTGAGGAAGATTGATCCCAGCCTATGGAGATGGGACTCACAAGGGGCAGTGGCAGGGGACGGAGGAGATTCTGTAAGAGTCCAGCAGAGTGGAGACCAGGAGGAGGAGATGGGGTGGAGCCTGGCAGAGTTGGAACCAACTTGGCACAGACACTGGAGGAGGGCAAGGAAAGGGAGGGGGAGGAGGAGAAGAGAGGGAAGAAGAGAAGAAAGGGTAGGGGGAGGAGGGAGAGGGGGAGGAAGATGGGGAAGAGGGGGAAGAAGAGAAGAAAAGGTAGGGGGAGGAGGGAGAGGGGGACAAAGATGGGGAAGAGGGAGAGGGGGAGGAAGATAGGGAAGAGGGGGAAGAAGAGAAGAAAAGGTAGGGGGAGGAGGGGGAAGGGGAGGAGGAAGGAGAGGACGGAGAAGAAAGGGGGGAGGGGAAGAGGGGCAAAGAGTAGAGGGAGAAGAAGAGGGTGGGGAGGAGGGCGAGGGGGAGGAAGATGGGGAAGAGGGGGAAGAAGAGAAGAGAAGGTAGGGGGAGGAGGGAGAGAGGGAGGAGGAAGGGGAGGAGGGAGAAGAAGGGGGGAGAGGGGCGAAGAGTAGAGGGAGAAGAAGAGGGTGGGGAGGAGGGGGAAGAAGAGAAGAAAGTGTAGAGGGAGGAGGATGGTGGAGAGGAGGGGGAGGACGGGAGGAAGAGAAGGAAGGCAAATGGAGGAGGAAAGCAGGGGGAGGAGGAGGAGTTGAAGGCCAGCCAACAGTGGAGGCCCTGACTGAAAGGAGAGGCGGCCAGCCCATCCGTGGACTTGAAACTGCCTAGGAGCCAGGACTTGTACTGTCCCTGGAGCTGTGGGAGGGAGGTGGGGCCAGGTGTGGGTGTGGCCTCTGTGCCCTGAGGCTGGTGTCTGGGGGCAGCTGGGCGCTCCTCCATTCCTCCAGGAGACTGTGCTGGACTGGCCCTGCCACCCCCAGCCCAAGAGGGAGGTTGACCAGAACTCTGGGGACCGCCTGCCTGGGAAGCAGGTAGCTTGGGTGACCTTGCAGCTCACAGGGAGCAGACTGGGGGGGCCACAGGGGAAGGGTGTTGTCCTGGCCACCGGATCCCCTCCTCCTCAAGCCCACTGTGCCTTCACCGGGACCCCGGGCCCTTGGGCGGGCTGGGAACTGGGGCGCACAGGGCCTGTGGGCGTGTCTGCCTGTACACATTATCTGTTTGGCAGTGTCATTTGTAATCCTGGGACAGTGGCATTTGGTGGAAACCGAATATGGGTTTCGAGCTTGAGAAACCACACTACTGCAAGACCGACTGGCTGCAAGGAAACAATGAGCCTCTTGTCGCATAGTTTTCTACAGAGGGAGGCAAAGAAAAATAAAAACTCTTCAGGAAAAGAAGGTGCTAGGTCGTGCCTTTGCGTGGCAAAAATCGCTTTCCACCGGTGCAGCAGATGCTTGGTTGTGTGGGCAGGCGGGTGGCAAAGCGAAAGGCCGGACTTGGTTCTGGAAGAATAATCAGACCTTCTCCCCAAGGGAGCCCCTGCGTGGACCTCACGGGCCTCCTTGGAGAAGGCAGCAGGTGTGCTTTGTGAGGAAGAGGCAGTTTGGGAGGAAAGTCGGCTGCTCTCCCCAATAGCTCCTCTTTAAAAATTTCTTAAATGTTTATTTATTTTTGATAGAGTGTGAGCAGGGGAGGGGCAGAGAGAGAGGGAGACACAGAATCCAAAGCAGTCTACAGGCTCCGAGCCGTCAGCACAGAGCCCGACACGGGGCTTGAACTCGCGGACCGTGAGATCATGACCTGAGCCGAAGTCGGATGCTCAACCGACTGAGCCACGCAGGCGCCCCCGGCTCCTCCTTTTAATATTTTATTTTCCAACGTCTGAAGGTCTGTGACTTTGAACAGGCATCTTGTGAGTCTTGGCTGGACGCGCACACAGCAGGGAGCTTGGGAACAAAGCCGTGCATCGGCGGCACCTTTATTAATAAGTCACTAGGCTGGGTCGGGTCCAAGGCCTCCCCGCCTGTTCTCACGGCACAGCTTCGCCTCCACACCGGCCCAGGGAAGCCTCCTTCATCTCCTGGGACCTGCGCTGGCCCAGCCTAGAGCCCCCTCCGCTCTCCTTGTAGGGGACAAAGCCGGCTGCTCCGGGCGGGGACAGGGGACAGGGGACAGCCTGGGATGTGTGCACACATTGCCAGGTGGCTTGCGAATCAGTAAGTTTTCTCCTCTGATCTATTTCATCCCATTTGATAAGAACATTGCAACCTCAGGAAACAAACACTGCTTGTTACTAGTGACCTTGGCAGTAACATGCTGTTAACTCTTGGTTTGTATCATTGGACGTTGAGGTTAACTCTTGGTTTGTATCGGTTGATTCTTGGTTTGTATCAGATCCTTGGAGCAGGAGCGGCTCCATCAGGGAGCGCTCGCCGCTGGTTAAGTGATCCACACCTACGAAGCTTTCTTAACTGCACGGGGGTTGGGGAATGCTGGGGGACCCAGCTCTCGTGTGTTCCTCTTTGAATAGTTACTTGATGTGTGCAGAGATAACAGGGTTCCCACACAGGCAGGACCCAGTCTAGAGTTTGGCGAGTGTTACGGATATCTTCTGTCTTTATGTTTTTGAGAATCCTATCAAGAAATCCTATCAAGAAAGCTAATCTTTTTATGCTCGATTGCTGAGAGTTTCCCCCAAACCCGGGTCAAAATGGTGAAATATAGTGGTGAGTAGGATTTCGTGGTCGGTATTGACAGCGTCTGCTGCAGAAATGAGCCTTTTGGAGCACCCTGAGGAGTTAGCTTCTAGTCTACTCTCGTGGAGACAGAAGGCTGGTTTTCTGTGGGTTTTTGGTCCCACACAGTAAACCGGCTGATAACCATAAAAATATTTGTAACAGCTACCCAACATTGAGTGCTGGCTCCATGGAAGCATTTAATCCCACATTAACTGCGTCAGATGAACATTGAAAGTGCTCTGTGATGGACTCGTGGGGAAACTGAGGCTTGCATGTTACTGTAACCTGCCCAAGTAGTCATTTTCTGGAGCTCACACAGCTTGGAGGTATCTTTGCTAGATCTGAACTTGCATCTGTCTTTTATTCATTTTTTATTATTTTTTTTAATGTTTATTTATTTTTGAGAGAGACAGAGTATGAGCAGGGGAGGGGCAGAGAGGGAGACACAGAATCGGAAGCAGGCCTCAGGCTCTGAGCTGTCAGCACAGAGCCCGACGCAGGGCTTGAACCCACAAACCTCGAGATTGTGGCCTAAGCCAAAGTCAGATGCTCAACCGACTGAGCCCCCCCAGGCGCCCCTGGACTTGTGTCTTTCTGGCTGCAGAAACATTTCCCTGGGGCTGGTGGATGCTTTGTGGGTACAAAACTGTGTTCGGGGCAGACTTGCCCTGAACTGCAGCATCTTTCTGGGGAAAGCCATTTCCCCCTGTTTTACTGGACCAGTGTCGTGTTACGGTCTTTCTGTTGCCCTTCTTCAAGCTGCAGCTTGGAGACGGCCTCTTCATTTGAGAGCTTCGTAAATATATATATTTAGCCCGTGTTACTTCTCTGCACCTTCTGTTCAGTGTTCCTCTTGGGTTAAGGTTTGTTTTCAAAGGCAGAGACGGCAGGGTAAGTGTCTGGGGGACCTTCCTCATTTGATTAGAAGGAACTGTTGTCTTCGAGGCAACATTGCCCTGATCCTGGGAGGTGCCCGACTCTGAGGAGAGTATCGCGGAGGTTCAGACCCAGGGTGTCTGATCGCCCATGGTGGTTCGTGAAGCTAGTGTGCGCGTGAAGGTGGCATCCTGCCCAGAGAGAGGACCTCTAGGCCACATCGGATCCTTAGAGGAGTCCCCGGCCCTCTAGGCATCGAGAGCCCTGAGGGCTGACCCGGGGGCTGTCGCAGCCCTGGACATGAGCCCTGGACTGGTCTTCCCTTTCCCCTCGACGCCACCTTTTCTCTGTTCCCTGGGTGTTGAACACAGTGCCTGTGATTCGTGGCATCTAAGAGGAGTCTAGAGCGTCAATCTACTTAGAAGCGAGGTTTGTCCAGACCCCACATCACAGCAGAGGGCGTGTGCCCAGGACTGTGCCTGAAACTTCACCAAAGGGTGCTTCCTGACCTCCCCTCTCTCATCGATTGCCGATTGCCACTGCCCCCGCAGGCCGCCCGAGACCCTGCGGGTTTTCTTTCAGGAGGTGACGGAGGGGCAGTGGCACTGACGTCACGCCCCGAGGAGCGTCATGCACTCAGAAAGAGCTGCGCTGGCCTTCCAGTCTTTCCAGTCACCCCAAGTGTAAGGTGGGGAGAATAAACCTGCCCCGGGAGGCTGCCGTGAGTGGTGAACATACACAAAATGCCTGGCACGGGCTGGCTCGTAAGTGCTCAGAAACTGAGAGCTGAAAACCAGGTGAGCGTTGTCCTTAGAGCCGTGAGAGCGGGTCACTGGCCATCGGGTGGCTGGGGGCTCCCTAACCAGCTCTGGGTGCCTTCAGCACAGCCTGCCGTCCTCTGGGTGTCTGGACATTCACCTTGCCTTAGTTTTTGACAAACTCGGCCAGTGACACGGCAGCTGAATCCCAGCAGAGAGAACTCGCTCGCTCATACAGCGGGTGGTTGCTGAGTGTTTGCTGGTGGTCAGTGGGAAAGTCTTGACCCCCGTTGCCTTAGAATGTGAGTCCAGGGTCACGGCTGGTCTTAAAACAGCCCAGCAAAGACCTGCGAGTGCAGGTTTGGAGAAGCACCGGAGAAGAAACCAGCCAAGACCCTGCTAGAGAACAACGGGGCCTCGTTAGGAATTGGGGGGGTGGCCTTTCTAGGAGTGGACCGAGGAGAGGGAACAGCATTCCCAGCAGAGGGAACAGCACTCCCAGCAGAGGGAACAGCACGAACAAGTCCTCAACAAGGGAGAGCTTGCTTATTCCTGGTTTGGAGGAGGGGTTGCGGCTGGGACATGACGGGCAGCAGGACTGAGGCTGGCAGGAAGTGGAAGGGGGAAGCCTCGGGGGCCTTCCAGGCCGTGCCCAGGTGCTGTACTTTATCACAAGTACAAAGCAAAGTGCTGAAGGGACTTGATGGAGAATGATGGCGTGAACGCAGAATCTCAACAGGAAGCAAGCGTGAGGGGCAGGACGGAGCCTGTGGAAATCAGGCAGAGATGAAGGCATTTTTTCTGACAGGGGCCTCCTGCTTCCAATGGGGCTTCCATCTAAGTCACTCCAGAACCTTCTAGAATACCCCTTTCCCTCCCCGTCCCTTGCTCCTGGCCTGGGTGGAGAGGGAAGATGTAACCCCCACTCTGTCCACTGTTGGCTCATTATTGGGATGGTTGTGAAGACGACTTTGCAACCCCACTTGCCTCCATGGGATTTCCACCCCCCCCTCCTCATTTCTAACAACCAAGTTAGTTTAATCCTAATTTTGGCTTTTGGGGTCAGATGTCTTGGTTCCACTTTCTCCTGGACTTCTATTTTCCCTGGAAGGACAAATGGAAGGATGTTATTGGTGCCCGCAGGAGGCCCTTCATTCACCTGGCCTCCAGGTACCAAGCACTTGATATGTCTAAACTTCCATTGCATTTCTTTAGAAAATTGTACCTGTGTCTTGTGAAAGGGAAACTCTAGACCCTAGATAAGACACGTTCACAGAAGAAACCCAGTTGCTCTGAAATCCAAATCTCAAGGTGTGGTTTCCGAGTGGGCAGGGTGGATGGGAGTCGCAGGGGAAGGGACCGAGGCTGGAGGGGCAGAGCCAGGGGCATGACGTGGTTGGCCACACAGGCACTGGATGTTAGCGCCTGTCTGAGCAGGACAGGAGAGCGGGGAGAGAGAGCCCTGCTTCTCTCCTTAAGATGGGTGCGAGAGGGGGTCTGCCTCCTAGGTCTGGTCAGAGCTGAGCATCCACCACTTGCGTGGGTGCATCCTGAAAGGCTCTGGAATGCTCTTAGACTCTTGGCTGTTGCTGTGACCGTGCCCCAAGGAGCACACGGCTCTCTTCTTTTTGAAGGTATAAGTCTCTTCTGGAAGATAGACCTGACCCTCCCAGTCTGAGGCCCGACGGGCCTCCAGGACATGATTCAGGAGGCAGAGAAGAGGTCCTGGCCGGGCAGGCAATGCCCACCTCTTCCTTAGAAGGTGCCAGGCCCAGAAGTGCCTTCTCTTGAGGCACACAGTCAGCTTGGGAGACTGAATGTGACCGCGCACGGCTGGCCATCAGTGGGGTGATGGCTCTCCTGCCCGGCTCCTTCCTGTTCTGCCCGTCCAGCTGGAGATGCTCTAAAATAACTTTGGATGTGCAGCGGCAAATACCTGATGAACCCCTGACTCCAGTCTGACTGCCCGTCTCAGAATTGATAGCATTGTGTTGTCACAGTGCTATTGACGTAGTCCCTACGCTGTCCTTTCCATCCCTGTGACTTATTTCCTTTGTAACTGGAGGTCTGTTCCGCTTAATGCCCTCCACCTGTTTTGCCCATCCCCCCATCCTCCTCCCCTCTGGCAAACCCCTAGTCTGTTCTCTGCATGCGATCAGTCTGTGTCTGTTTTCCTTTGTTCATTTCTTTTGCTTTTTAAGATTGCGCATATAGATGAAATCATATGACATCTTGTCTTTGACTTGTTGCCCTTAGCCTCATACCTTCTAAATCCATCCATGTTGTTGCAGATGGCAAAATCATACTCTTTTTTATGGCTGAGTAATATTCCAGTGTGTGTGTGTGTGTGTGTGTGTGTGTGTGTGTGTGTTTATAACCTCTTCTTTATCCATGTATCTGTCGGTGGATACTTGGGTTGCTTCCATAACTCAGCTATTATAAACAATGCTGCAATAAACAGAGGAGTACATATGTCTTTTTGAATTAGTGTTTTCCTTTCCTTTGGGTAAATACTCAGCAGTGGAATTATTAGACTGCATGGTAGTTCTATTTTTAATCTTGGGAGGACCCTCCACACTGTTTCCCAGAGCGGCTGCACCAGTCTGCATTCCCACCAACAGTGCACGAGGGTTCTTTTTTCTCCACATCCTCGCCAACACCTGTTGTTTCTTGTGTTGTGGATTTTAGCCATTCTGACAGGTGTGAGGTGATAGCTCATTGTGGTTTTGATTGGTATTTCCCTGCTGTTGAGTGATGTTGAACATCTTTTCATGTGTCTGTTGGCCCTCTGTGTGTGTCGTCTTTGGAAAAGACTGTGTTCGGGTCCTCTGCCTAATTTTTAATGGGATTGTTTGTTTTATTGGCAACGGGTTGCATAAATTCTGTATGTATTTTGTATACGAACTGCTTTTTGGGTATATCATTTGCAGATATCTCCTCCAATTCTGCAGATTGCCTCTTGTGTTGTTGGTGGCTTCCTTTGCTGTACAAAAGCTTTTTATTTTGATGTGGCCCCAATAGTTTATTTTTGCTTTTCTTTGCGTTGCCTGAGGAGACCTATCCAGAAAAATATTCCTAGGGCTGATGTCCAAGAAGATTGCTGCTTGTGTTTTCTTTTAGCAATTTTATGGTTTCAGGTCTCGCATTTAGATCTTTGATCCATTTTGAGTTCCTTTTTGTATAAGGTGTAGGAAAGTGGTCCGGTGACTCCCCCCAAACAATGATTATGACCTCTTTTACTAAATTACATGAATTGCAGCTTTCTTATGTACCTATAAACATGAAGCTAGGAAAGTAGGCTCCTTTTACAACTATAAAATGAAACAGATTTCACAAATTACATAAAACAAAGCACAAAAGTCACAAAAAGGTGTTATTTGTTACAGAAGGCGGTAGTCGCTAATGTTTATCATGAACTTGAGTCCTAGCCAGTCTCTGTGCTCATAAGCATTGTTACACTGGATCATCCTAACGGTCTTATGAGGTTGTTCCTGTTTCCCAGATAGGGAAACTGAGGCACAGGGCTCCGTCAGTTGCTGGGATCACACAGGTAGCGAGCAACAGAGCCAGGCTTCCATCCGAGGCTGCCGGCCACATGGCCACGTGACCCTCGCTCTGAATCACAACCCTCCACTCCCTTTCTGTGGTGGTGAAACTCGACTGAGGCCGCCAGCATTCAATTTGCATGTGAGGAGTGGTATCTTTGTAGCTCACTTTCTTACTGTGCACATTAGTCTCTTGACTTTGAGATGATGACCGTCATTTACATCCACGCCATCTGGAATGCATTTTCTGCTTTTTAACACACATAACAAGATCCCATTAATTTGATGGATCTGTTTGATAATGAAGGCAAACGCGACACTGAAAAGTAGTTAAGTGAAATATTCCCCGTTGCCTGTTTAACACCCTGCATGGCTAATTTAGCATTTATTTATTTTTGAGAGACAGAGAGAGAGACAGCACCAACAGGGGAGGGGGAGAGAGAGAGGGAGACACAGAATCCGAAGCAGGCTCCAGGCTCCCCACGGTCAGCACAGAGCCCGACGCGGGGCTCGAACCCACGAACTGTGAGATCATGACCTTAGCTGAAGTTGGACGCTCAACCAGCTGAGCAGCCCAGATACCCCTGTGCATGGCTAATTTAAAAGGGCAGGACCTTCTTGTCACGTTCTCAGGCAACAGAGAACAAGTGTGGCCAGTTCTGAAGCAATGCAGGGCCTTGGGTGTGAACTGTCTGGGGTCCCTTGACGTCCCTTCATGGCACAGGGTATATCACTCCATCTCTGTTGCGGAGCGATCCCAACCCCACCCAACACTGGTATGGAACAGTGTGGCTGTGAGCAAGTGCAAATGACCCCATGTGGCCTGTCCCTGATTTAAATAAAAATATTGAAATGATTGCACATGTTAAAAAAAAATCGTTTATCTTTTAGGCTGCCAACTAATCCATTTGTACATATTTAGGGATTGGTAAACTCTGGTTTAAAGAAAAATGTATTCCGGGCACCTGGGTGGCTCAGTCGGTTAAGCGTCCTACTCTTGGTGTTGGCTCAGGTCACGATCTCATGGTTCGTGAGTTCTAGCCCTGCGTCGGGCTCTGCACTGACAGTGGGCAGCCTGCTTGGGATTCTCTCTCTCTGCCCCTGTCCCACTCGTGCTCCCTCCCTCTCTCTCAAAATAAACAACTTTAGAAAAAGATATATAAAAAATGTGTTTCAGAGAGGGTTTTTTCACAGAATTCTATAATTAAAATTATAGAATTTTAATATAAATTAAATTAATAAAAATAAACAAAATTTAATATAAATTTAAACTTATAAAAATTTATTTTTATAAATGATATAGAATATTTTTATAAATAATACATAAATATTTGTATGTATAGATTTATATTTTTATAAATATATAAATAAAAATTTATTTTATGTGAAATAAATCTAATATAAACATAAATAAAAAATAAATTTAATATAAATTAAAAATTCCATAATTCTTTTTGAAACCGGTTTTAAAAAAATAAACAGGCCCACCCACATTTTAACTTCACGGAATTTCCACGCCACTGAGGCACATCTTTTTGCTATAAATGAACTTAGCCCTGTACTAAGTCTGTTTTAGATTGCCCCGTGGGTCAGCTACCCTCTTCGGGCACAGGAGAGACTGTCAAGACAGGGGACCCGTTCTGAGCACCTGCTCCTTCCTTACCAGGTCCTGAGCCAGTTGTGTGAATCCTGTTACCTTGTTCAGTCCTCAAGGAAACCCAAGCTCACAAAGCCCGTGACTCGTTCAGGCCTCGCGGCCAGAGAGCCTGGCGTGTTTGCGGGTCCCCCCCTGTGCCCCCACCTCGTGAGTGTTTAGCGCCTTGCGTGGGCACATCCATGCGTGTGCAGCTACCACTTCCCAGCCTGCTGTGTGCACAAGTGAGCAGGTCTGAACCCAGCACCGTCAGAATCATGAAGTTCGGTGGTTTCTGCTTGAACGCAGGGCAGAGCACTCTGGAGACGCTTAACTGGGTCTGTCTCATCCTAACAGCATACTGACCGGAGTCCCAGCCGAGTGGGTGGGGAGGCTACGGGGAAAGCACAGGTCCCCATCCTGCCCGCTCCCACGCACCCGCTCCGTTTGGAGCCCGCGTCCTCGTCTCTGCCAGCTTGGCCCACCAAGACCTCCGGGCAAAATGGAAATGCATTGTCGACCCCAAGAATCCACTTGAGGCTGCCTGGTGGGCACGGGCTATGGCTGCCCGAGTGCCTCTCTTCCTGGGCTGGCACCTGCCTGGACACCTCACCTTCTGGAGGGTTCCATCAGGAGGGCTGGCACTCTCAGCCAGGCTGCTGTCTCTCTAGCTTCTGACACCAAACCCCTGATGTCTTCGCCCCGTCAGAGCACACGCTGTTCTAGAACACACTCTCGTTTCCTTTCCTCTAGTCCTGCTCACGTAGAGCTTTCTGCCCGATCCTTTGTTGTTGCTTCTGCAACCGTGCGTCTCTCCTTTGGATCTCAAGGCAGTCAGCTGCCTTGAGTTGCCCTGGCTCGTTAGTATGAGCTGTCCCAGAGCTGTTAGTATGAGCGTGTGCATGTGTGTGTGCGTGCACGCGCATGCTCCCTGAGAGCAGGCACTGTTTGTTCAGTGCAGTTCCTAGGAAATGAACAAGGCCTTCCGTGGTCCAGTCCACGCTTAGGTCCCTGCCCTCCTTCACGGCACCCTTCCTGTAATTTGTATGACATCCCAAGTCCTTCCCTGCACATCCCCAGTCCTTCCCCGCCCCCGTGCCGTCTGAATGACCGTCCTTGCTGGGAACAGCCTCGTGCCCACCCCGACCTTGCCACCTCTGCCCGACTTTTCATATCACAGCTCACAAGTCACTTCCTGGACTCAGCCTACGTGGAGTGGCACTGCCTGTGTTCGTTCTCTCTGTATTTACCGGTGCTATCGCCTGTTTAATATCGGTCTGCTCTTGGAGACCATGAGCTTGTGGAGGGCCATGTGGAACTATTACCAGGCTTGCTGGTTCTAGGACTGGAGCAGACTGACCTGTTTGCTTGGGAGATGATGGTCTTAGAGACACATGGCTCCTGCTTGCGGGACAGTTCCATAAGCGTGCAGAATAATGTTCCATGGCATTGCTATTAAACTCCTCTGTTATTTCTGATCCCCTTTCTTTCTTTTTTAAGTTTATTTTATTTATGTTGAGAGAGAGAGTGCAAAAGCTGGGGAGAGGCAGAGAGAAGGAAAGAGAGAATCCCAGGCAGGCTCCATGCCACCAGCCCAGAGCCCGATGAGTGACTCGAACTCACGAACCGTGAGATCATGACCTGAGCCGAAACCAAGAGTCAGACGCTTCGCTGGCTGCACCACCCACATGCCCCAGATCCTCTTTCTTCGATGCTTCCTCCAAACCACTACGGTCCCCAGGAATCAGCCAGAGTGTGACAGATGTGGAGTCAGATTCGGAGGTCTGGGGAGAGGCCGGGACGGATGAGTCACGGCCTGGGACTCTCCCGCAGGCTCCACCTGCCTGCAGACTTCTCCCTCCAGTGGGGAAGAGGCGAGGCCTTGTCCAGCCGCTGGCAGGGGGGACCGGGGTGACACTGGCAGCCAGGTGACCCTGAGAACCAAGGCAGCTGGGTTCTAACGTTTAGAATCTTTTACGAGGAGGCAAACTTCCTGCTTTGGAAGAATCCTGGGCAGAGAATGGCACCCCCCTTTGGCCCATGGCGCAAATGGACCCATTTAGCCTGCGGGAGGCCAGTAACGGTATGCCGGACTCGTCTCTGAAATGCCCTTTAGGCAGATACCGTTCAGCCTGCTTCCCACCTGGGCCCCCGGCCTGGTCACGGGCACAAGTCACACAGGCGTGCCGGGGTGAGCCGACATCAGCATGACCACTGGCCTCAGTGTCCACTGGTCTGAGACACTGGGAAAGTGCTTGAGGCCTAGAAGAAACAGCCGGCAGAGGTGCCCTTTGGACTCTGCTCCGGGGAATCGCAGTGGGGAGCGGTGGGGGTTTTCCCCTTTCAGTCCGCAGGCCCTGCCCGGCCGGGGCTCCTCCAGGCTGGCTGCGCGCCTGTGCGGTTAGGGTTTAACTCAGCTGCCTGGACTCCCGCCCTGGAATTTGCACTCGCTGGGCCCCGGCTGTGCCAGACGGGCAGCCCGCGGCCTCCTGCAGGGCCTGACTTTCAGGGAGCAGATCTCCTCGCTCCGGGATGGGCGTGTGCTAAAACCGAGGGGCGTTGCGATCGATGATCTTCGTTGGAAATGCCAGAGGTGTTTTTAGATGTATTATTTCATTTTATGGTTTCTGCTGGGGCGCACCCAGCCTTTCACCTGGAGGGAGGGGAGGGAGGGGGGCTGTTTGTTCAGTGACTCATTCCCTGAGGTTCGTGGGAGCCGCCCCACCTCCCCGTGGCTGTGGCGGCTTCCTTGTGCCAGCCGGGTCACCTGCCCTCCTAACTGCCCACGTGCTCCCTGGTGCTGGGTAGCCCAGACTGCATGGCACCTGCACGGACCTTCCAGAAAGGAGCAACGGCTTTTGAGGGCGAGTGAAGATGATCGGGTCCGTGCGAACGGCAGCGGCCCTTCCCAGCTAGATGGTGCCATGATGGCGGGTCAGGTGGAGACAGTGCACACTTTCAGGGGAGTTTGGAGGGGGGGGGGGGTCTGTCCACCTGGGCGGCTTCTGCTGTCAGACTGGCATACACTTACGTCCTCGAAAAGACCAGCCCAGCTCCAGGTATCGTGGGTGCTCCCTGGGTGGAGGAGGGTTCAAGGAGAGGCAACAGAGACCTTGTCACCGGCCACTCGTGCACAGTGAAGCCTAATCCAACAGCCTGCCCTCCCTCTAGCCCTGCTTTTCAAGGGATCCCTTTCCTGGGGGGAGGGAGTCCAACCCTACCCACCCCCTCTGCTCTAAGCAGCCCCCAGCCTCCCTCCTCCCTCGTCAGGTTCGGCATCTGCCTTCTCGTCCTGCCAGCGTGCTGGCCAAAGAAACCCCATCAGTGTTGGGGAGCTACAGGTGGGAGCTGAAGGGTCCCCAGGAAGGAGCCCGATGAGGGGCGCACGAGAGCCCCAACAGGAAGACTGACTGACGCGTCGGAACTGATAAAATTACCAGACCGAACAGCGAATCTCCTTAGGAGGAAATCACTGTGGTTGCATTGTCATAAAACACACACACCGTGAAATGGACTACACCAACCACTTTTAAGGGTGTGGTGGGTGGTGCAGCCAGTCTCCCGAACTGCTCCTCTTACAAAACTGAGACTCTGCTCACCGGAAGCTCCCCATCCAGCCCCCAGCCCCTGGCATCCTGCCTTCTGTTGCCTGTCTCTCTGAGCCTGACCCACCGTAGCAACCTCAAGTTTGGGCAACTCCTGTTGTATTTGTGTTCCTGTCACCGGCTTTATTCACTCAGTTATCCACGTTGTAGTGTGCTTCAGAATTTGTTTCCTTCTTAAGGCTGGATCATATTCCAGAATGTGTGTTTACCACTTTTTATTAATTCATCCAGTCATGGGCGCTTCGATTGCTTCCACCTTTGGGGGACTGTGAATAATGCTGCTGGGAACCTGGGTGTGTCTTTTCTTTTTTTTTTTTATATATATTTTTTTCAACGTTTATTTATTTTTGGGACAGAGAGAGACAGAGCATGAACGGGGCAGGGGCAGAGAGAGAGGGAGACACAGAATCGGAAACAGGCTCCAGGCTCTGAGCCATCAGCCCAGAGCCCGACGCAGGGCTCGAACTCACGGACCGCGAGATCGTGACCTGGCTGAAGTCAGACGCTTAACCGACTGCGCCACCCAGGCGCCCCTGGGTGTGTCTTTTCGAGGCTCTGCTTTTTTGGGTACATGCAGGTATCCGTTGTTTTACTGTGCTTTACTCTGTCGGGCTTCACAGATACCACATCCTTTATAAATCTTAGGTTTGTGGCGACCCGGAAACAAGAGAGTCTATTGGCGGCATTTTTCCAACAGCGTTTGCTGACTTCAGGTCTCCGTGTCACATTGTGGTAATTCTCGCAATATTTCAGATTTTCTCATTACAGTAGAACCTTGGGTTGCTAGTCACTTGTCCTGCGAGTGTTCCACAAGATCAGTAAATGTTTCTGATAAATTTTAACTTCATAAACGAGCCATGTCTTACAGTACGAGTCAAACGTGATGCCAAACGTCACATGATCACAACTGAGCCAATGGTTCTTGAAATTTGCTTTGATATACAAGTGCTTTGGATGACAAGCATGTTTCCAGAACGAATTATGGTTGCAAACCAAGGTTTTAGTGTATATTTGTTAGGTTGACCTGGGATCAGTAACATCAGGTCGATGTCCCTCTTGTCATCGTTCTGGGGTGTAACAAACCACACCCAGATGAGAAAAGATGGTGAACTTAATGGATGAATGTCATGCGTGTTCGTCAGCTCCACAGCCCACCATTCCGGCCTTTCTCCCTCTCCTCAGACCTCCCTATTCCCTAAGACACAACAATGTTGAAATGAGGCCAGTTGTTAACCCTACAATGGCTTCTGCATGCTGAAGCAACAGGAAGAGCCACATGCCTCTCAGTTTTCATCAAAAGCTAAAATGATTAGGCTGAGTGAAGAAGGAGTGTCAAAGTCTGAGACAGGTGAAAAACTAGCCCTCTTGAACAAACAGCCAAGTTGTGAATGCAAAAGAACAATGCTTGAAGGAAATGCTTGAAAAGTGCTACTCCAGTGAACCACATGAATGACAAGAAAGCAAAACAGCCTTATTGCTGATCTGGAAGAACTTTTTAAGGTCTGGATAGAAGATCAAACCAGCCTCAACACTCCCTTAAGCCAAAGCCCAATCCAGAGCAAGGCCCTAACTCTCTTCAGTTCTCTGAAGGCTGAGAGGCAAGGAAGCTGCGGAAGAGAAGTCTGAAGCTAACAGAGGTTGGTTCATGAGGTGTAAGGAAAAAAGTAGAGTCTGTAACATAGAAGTACAAGGGGAGGCACAGCAGCCTGTCATCCAGAAGGTCTGGTGAAGATCATTAATGAAGGGGACTCCACTAGACGGATTGTCAGTGTAGACGAAACAGCCTTCTATTGGAAGTAGATGCCATCCAGGACTTCACAGCTAGAGAGAAGTCAGTGCCTGCCTTCAAAGGACAGCCTGACCCTCTGGAAAGGGGCTATTACAGCTGGTAACTTGAAGTCGAAGCCAATACTCCTTGATCGTTCTGAAAATCCTATGGCGCTTAAGAGCTGTGCTAAATGTACTCTGCCTGTGCTCCTTAGATGCAACAAGAAAGCCTGGATGGTGGCACTTGTGTTTATAACATGGTTTGCTGGATATTTTAACCCCGCTATTGAGACCTACTGCCGAAAAAAAAGATGCCTTTCAAAATATTACTGCTTATGGATAATACATCTGGTCACCCACAAGCTCTGATGAAGATGGAAATGAGATCAATCTTGTTTTCATGTCTACTAACACAACATCCATGTTACCTACCATGGATCAAGCAGCAAGTTCAGATTTTTAAGTCTTCTTACTTAAGAAATATATTTCATAAGGCTATAGCTGCCACAGATAGTGATTCCTCTGATGCATCTAGGCAAAGCCAACTGATAGCCTTCTGGAGAAGATTCACTATTCTAGGTGCCATTAGGAACATGTGTGATTCATGGAAAGAGGCCAGAATATCAACATGAACAGGAGCGTGGAAGAAGTTGATTCCAACCCCCTGGATGACTTTGAGGGGTTCCAGACTTCAGGGGAGGAAGCCAGTGCAGATGTAGCAGAAACAGTAAGAGCACTGGAACCAGAAGAGGAGCCTGAAGATGGGACTGAATTGTTGCATCTCATGATACAACATGAGAACATAGAAGAGCAAAGAAAGCAGTTTCTTGAGATGGAATCCACTGCTGGTGAAGATGCTGTGAAGACTGTCAGAATGACAACAAAGGATTTAGAACATTCCAGAAACATAGCTGATAGAACAGCGGCAGCGTTTGAGACAATGGATGTCAATTTGGAAAAAAGTTACCCTGTGGGTAAAATGCTATCAAATAGCATCACATGCTACAGAGGAATCATTCGTGAAAACAAGAGTCAATTGATGTAGCCAGGTTCATTGTCTTATGTTAAAAAATGGTCACAGCCACCCCACCCTTTAGCAGCCACCACTCCACCCTCATCAGTGAGCAGCCGTCAATGTCAAGGCAGGACCCTCCGCCAGCAAAAAAGATGATGCCTGAAAGCTCAGATGGTGGTTAGCATTTTTTAGCGATAACGTATTTTTAAAGTAAGGCATGCACTTTTAGGCAGAGTGCAGTTTGCACACATAGAGACCACAGTGTAGTGTAAACGTAACTTTTATATGCACTGGGAAGCCAGGCAGTTCACTTGACCGGCTTTATTGTGATGTTTGCTCTGTTGCGGTGCTCTGGAACCAAACCCACACCAAGGTATTCCCGGACCCAGAGAGGAATTATGGTGGTTCTGTTTTTAACTTTTTGAGGACTTCCATACTGTTTTCCAAAGTGGCTGCACCAGGTTGCATTCCCACTAACAGTGTACGAGGGTTCCTCTTTGTCCACATTTTTGCTGATGTTGACTATTTTCTTTCCTTTTTTTGGATAGTGGCCATCCTAGGATAGAATAGGATAGGATAGGATAGAATAGGATAGGATAGGATAGGATAGGATAGGATAGGATAGGATAGGATCTGGGGCACCTGGTTGGCTCAGTCAGTTAAGTGTCCAACTCTTGATTTCAGCTTAGGTTATAATCTCATGGTTCATGGGTTTGAGTCCCACATTGGGCTCTGCAGCCCTGCTTGGAATTCTCTCTTGCTCTCTCTCTGCCCCTCCCCTGCTTGCTCTTGCTCTCTCTCTCTCTCTCTCTCTCTCTCTCTCAAAATAAATGAATAAACTTAAAAAAATAATAATACAATACAATAGTGGTAGTTTGGGGTTCGTATTTTCCCATGATTTAGTATACTAGACCTGGATGTGTCCTATGGCTCAGCCACCAGTGTCCCTCCCAGTGTCCCCAACAGAACTGAGGTCCAGAGAGAAGAGATCCAGGCGCAGTGGCTCAGATCCTGATGGACACACAGGATGACGTCTGAGATTGAGACCCACTGGCCAGCAGAGACTAGGAGGAGGCCAGGATCAGGCCGAGTCTTGACCACAGTGCCTCTGCACCCCCCGCCCCCGCCACCCTCCCCACTGCAGGTGCTCAGGAACCCACTGGAGGGCTTCTTGGAGGCCGGGACTGCGGCTGTTTGTGGTTCTGAGCAAGGACTGCCGTAGCTTTCGGAGAATGGGTGTCCTCAGTCTACGTGGGGGCTCCTCTCCCCTGCCTGCACTTGCCTCCACTTGGAAATGTCACTGTCATCTCAGACCCAGGTCATAGAAATCCATCTGGTCATCGCCTCCCAGAGCTTGTTCTCCGATAACCTGCTTTGAGCCCTTGTACGAGAGTCAGAGGCCAGGAACCGCAGACACTGTGGAGTCCCCCTCCTCTCGAGGGCCCCTTCCCTCCATCTTCCTCCTGCGGTCGCTCTGTCCATGCATCCTCCCCACGAGGTACCTCACCCCTCATTCAGGATGTCCCCAGAACTGAGATGTTTCTGCTTGCTGGTCTGGCCGTCTCCATCGGGGCTCCCCCCCACACGGCTCCCCGCAGCTGTTCCCATACTTGTTCTTGAAGATCATCAAGGATCTCCACCGGCTACAGATTAGTTAGTTCCTTGGCTCACTTCCCAACCAGACCCTATTTCCTGCAGCCGCTGGGCCTCTCTCTGGACAAAACAGATTCCCTCCCCTTTCTCAGTGTCCTTGACAAAGATAATCCCCAACTATTTGCGGGATGCTGGTATTTGGAACCACCTGAACACTCTTCTCCAACCAGCAAAACGAGAGCAGCAAATCTCTGTTCCCATAGACGAGGATCCAATGAGATAAAGCGGGTTTAGGAAAAACCACAGCACTCTGGTGGCCTGTCGGGCAGTGTACTCAACCCGCGATACTGTTTTCATGTCTTCTCCTATGATGTGCGTTACAGGTTTATTTTTCTTCCCCTCCGCCTACCAGGGACATTTCCCCTCCCTTCCTCCCCTTCTCTCCCGTCTCCAAATTCTGGCCTTTCTCTGGACCAGCCGCCCAAGCTTTCTCCGTAGGTGGACGCCCAGTATTACAGTCTTGACAGATTTCCTCAATATCATCCCCGCCTCAAGATCTTCCAAGTGTGCTCTGTCCCTTGTAGGCTGAAACTCTAATATAGTTTTCACCCTTGTCAACATCCTCATCATCAATATCATCAATAAGTGTTTGTGAATACCTAAAGATACGAGGACCCTGTTGCGACTCTAAACAGCCTCAGTAAAGCATCTGCAGTCTTCCAGAGACATGAAATGATGAGGCAGCAAGATTGCTACCTGGGCAGATGAATGGCAATGAGGGCGGCTGTATGTGTGCAGAGCCTAAGGTTGGCATCGAGCGGCTTTCTCGGCCTGAGGTCCGTGCGCTCACGGACACACACAGCTTCTGAAGTGGGCCGTGACTCCATCTACCCATCAGGCATCGTGTCTGGTGTGGAAATTTCTCGTGTGCGCTCCTCAAAATGCACAGGTATTATTCTGTGAAATCAAAACACGAAGTCACAACTTTATCGGCACATAGTGTCATGATCTGTCAGTTGCCTTCGTCAAGTGATACGGAAATTGCAACCAGAGCCACGTGCCATTTTGATGTTAAGGAGCCTCTGTTCGAAAGAAACGTTGCCGTCTGGAGCGCCTGGGTGACTCTCAGTGGGTTAATAAGCGCCTGACTCTTGGTTTCCACTCGGGTCATGATCTCACAGTTCCTGGGTTCAAGCCCCATGTCAGGCTCCGTGCTGATGGTGCAGAGCCTGTTTGGGGTTCTCTCTCTCCCCATCCCTCTTTCTCTCTCTCTCTGCCCCTGCTTGTTCTCTGTCTCTCTCAAAATAAATAAACTTAAAAAAAAAATGTCCTCCATTAACATAACCCTGGCTCTTAGGTAATTCAGATTTGATTGGCCCGTGGTGGGGACTTGGGCCCTTGGAAAACTTCCCAAGTGCTTCCTCAGCATAGCCAGGAGGAGTCCCCTGGTCTCAGCCTGTGTCCTTAAGCCCAGAGCACACAGAGGCGTCTCAGATGTGGTTTTTCGCTGTGTCTTCAAGAGATCAAAGCATACGGGACAGGGTGTATGGTGAGGCACAGACAGGGTGCACGCTTGTGGGTTTTCCAGGGGCAGGGAACATGAGACCCGTTGCCAGCCAAGTGGGGGAAGGGGAAGGGAGA
Organism: Prionailurus bengalensis; assembly: GCF_016509475.1. Classification (NCBI taxonomy): domain Eukaryota; kingdom Metazoa; phylum Chordata; class Mammalia; order Carnivora; family Felidae; genus Prionailurus; species Prionailurus bengalensis. The sequence continues at coordinate 64,976,168 of NC_057348.1, read as the reverse complement.
TTCGGGATCGAGGGTCCGGGGAGAGCCCTGCCTTCCCGGTGGCACCGGTAGCTGCGGCCCTGCAGGGGACAGGTATGTGATGGCCTGGAGTCTGGCATTGAGTCCTGGGGCCCAAATGGAAGCACACTGACGGTGTTTGCTGTGAAGCAGTTCAGGGCCTTTTCGGATCTATTATTATTTTCTCAGAAAGAGCCAGACATCCATTTTGTTAGTGTGAAATGTTCCAGGTTTTTCACTGTTGGCTGAGGTCCGTGTGTGTGCCCAGGCAGACGCGTGCACACATGTAACACCGAGCTGGACAAAATGCATCCCGGGGTGTCCTTGCAGCCTGCGGGGTTGCAGCTCTTGCACGGGGGTGTGATCGGGGTGCGGAGAAAGGGGTGAGAAAATGCACGCTTCGCAGTGGGTGCTGGGTTCCCGGCAGGTGGAGGGAACCCCAGGAGGCAGCAAGATGGCCTGGTAGAGGCTAGGTGGTCGGGGACGTGGCCTTTATACCGACGTCAGTGATGAGAGCTGGGGCGGCTGCTTGAGGAGATTCTTTTTTGTTAATTCTTTTTTAATGGCTCTTTATTTTTGAGAGAGACACGGGCATAGAGCATGAGCAGGGGCAGGGCAGAGAGAGAGAGGGAGACACAGAATTGGAAACACGCTCCAGGCTCCGAGCCGCCAGCACAGAGCCCAACACAGGGCTTGAACCCACAAACCATGAGATCATGACTTGGGCCAAGATCAAGAAGTGGGTGCTTAACCCACAGAGCCCCCCAGGTGCCCCAGATGTAAGGTTTTTAACAAGAAAAAAAGGAAATAAATTCGTGTCTACGTTTCACAATAGAGGGTAAGCCTTGAATGTCACTCCTAATCCTTGTGTTAACCAGTGACATGAATGGCAGTAGTTTGTGGCCTTTTCTGAATCCCATTTGCTATTTTCTCCCCAATTTTAAGTGGCCTCTTTTGTTTTGCAAGCAATACACAAAATTAGGAAATGCATAGCAGTGAAAAGAGCCAAACCCTATGCTACCCGTCACCCATTCTTCGGTGCCTCTTTCTGGACTGCTTATGACCCATTGCTACAATGGGTAACTCTTAAAAATGGGATTTTCGGGGCGCCTGGGTGGCGCAGTCGGTTAAGCGTCCGACTTCAGCCAGGTCACGATCTCGTGGTCCGTGAGTTCGAGCCCCGCGTCAGGCTCCGGGCTGATGGCTCAGAGCCTGTTTCCTGTTTCCGATTCTGTGTCTCCCTCTCTCTCTGCCCCTCCCCCGTTCATGCTCTGTGTCTCTCTGTCCCAAAAATAAATAAAAAACGTTGAAAAAAAAAATTAAAAAAAAAATGGGATTTTCCATAACTGATAATAATTGTTTTTTAAAAAAATCCCTATCAAGCACTGTGGCATATCAAATTATATACTTTTAAAGTATATTTAACTAGTACCAGCACAGGGGCTCCTGGGTGGCTCAGTCACTTAAGTGAAGTCTTTGACTTTGGCTCAGGTCATGATCAGGTCGTGGGTCTGAGCCCGTGTCCAGCCCTGCACTGACAGAGCAGAGCCTGCTTAAAATTCTCCCTCTCCCCTCTCTCTGCCCCTCCCTCAATCGTGCTTTCTCTGCGTCTCCCTCTCTCTCTGTTCCTCCCCTGCTCACCTACTGTCTCTGTCTCTCTCAAAAATAAATAAAGATTAAAAAATAATAAAAAATAAAAAAGATTGTTCTGAAGGAGACTTTAGACCTGTTACCTTTCAGTGGATTGGCAGGACTTGGGGTGGGGGGGATAAGGTGGGCAGGAGTGGCCCCTGGGGTCGGGATGTCTGCTTTCCATCCCTATTCTGACACCCCGATAACCAGGGGCCTTCAGGGGAGCTACAGATCTCTTGGACCCCCAGTTTTCTCAGCTGCCAAATATCCTGAAGACTGAACGAGGTGACCTGCCCAAGGCTGTTATTAGCGTGGGTCCTGATGCTGGGAAGACGATTACAGAATACCTATGGCCTCTATAAAGTAAGGTCCTTATGTGTAAATAAATGTCTACACAAGCAGGCTTCTCTGAGGACCGAGAAAAACTTGTAAGAATGATTTGTCGGGTGGGGCATCCAGGGGGCTCATCAGGTTAAGTGTCCGACTCTTGAGCTCGGCTCAGGTCGTGATCTCACAGTTGGTGAGTTCGAGGACTGACAGCTCAGAGTTCGCTTGGGACTCTCTCCCTCCCTCTCTCTGCCCGTCTTCTCACTCGCACTCTCTATGTCAGAATAAATAAATACACATTTAGGGAAAATAAAGAAAAAAAAAAAAAGAATGATTTGTCAGGAGGAAGCATCCTCACGGGTGATTGTATGGGCTCTGAAGTTGGGAGCTGCCCCCTCACCCCCTCTTTCTGTGCCGCCCCTGCTTCAGGAGGAAGACGAAGGGTCGCGCCCCTCCTCCGCCTGGGAAGCCGGCCACCCCGAACGCGCACGGTGGACAGACACTTCGCCGAGACGTGTCGCCCGGCCCTCCACAGAGCCTGCTGCACATGGAGAGCCTGGAGAACAGCTCGGTGGCCGTCACCGTGGTTCTGCCCAGCGGGCTGGAGAAGAAGAGCGTGGTCAGCGGCAGGTAAGGGCCCTGGCGCCTCGGGGCGGGGGGGCGGGGGTCACTGCCATCCAGCCTCGGGTCCAAGGAGAACTGAAGAGTGGATCCTGAGAGACTGTGCTCGCTCCCTTGTGGGGCAGGATCTGGGGCCCCCGGGGTACAAATCTGGGCCTGGGTGACAGTGTGGAATGACCGTATGCCCCCCACCCCAGCCTCTGTCCTCCTTCGAGCGCAAGGGCTGTGCAGCTCAGTCCTGGGAGAGGGTAAGCTCGGGGGAGGGGGCCCAGCAGCACCCAGAGTCCGCATCCTGGGCGCTGAGGTTATACAGGCTGAGAGGCCATCCGAGTGACCACTGACGGTCTGGCCCCCGGAAGTATAAATACGCGGATCAGATTTCCAAACACAACTTCCAGAGCAACTTTAGACTGATGGCTAAAACCCAACCCATGGATCTTAAGTTTTAAAAAAAATTTTATCGTTTATTCACCCTGGAGAGACAAAGAGAGACAGAACATGAGTGGGGGAGGGGCAGACACAGAACCGGAAGCAGGCTCCAGGCCCGGAGCTGTCAGCACAGAGCCCGACGCGGGTCTCAAACTCACAAACCGCGAGATCATGACCTGAGCCGAAGTCGGACGCTTAACCCACTGAGCCACCCAGGCGCCCCATGGATTTTAAATTTAAGGCGAACAGTTTTCAGCCCCGAGATGCCCACCTGAATCCTTTGTGAGATCTGATCCGCCCAGGAATGTGCCTGAGCTCAGGGTTACGTGCCCTTTTTCCCACGTCAGCCACAGAAGGCAAAAGGGAGACATTGGCAAAGCTTCCTGCAATCATAGGATTAAGAATTTCGATACTGATAGAATTTCTGATTTTTTTCCCAAAATATATCATTACATTGATCAATTTTGTGCTACTATCTTTTTAAATGTTTATTTATTTCTGAGACAGAGCGTGAGCGGGGTGGGGCAGAGAGAGAGGGAGACACAGAATCCGAAGCAGGCTCCAGGCTCCGAGCTGTCAGCACAGAGCCCGACGTGGGGCTCGAACTCACTGACCGTGAGATCATCAGCTGAGCCAAAGTCGGAAGCTCAACCCACTGAGCCCCCCAGGCGCCCCAATTTTGAGCTACTATTGACATCACTGATAACTCTATTTTAACAAAGTCACAGGAACACAGACGTTAAATCTCAGTGTTCATACAGTTTTTACAATAGAGTGATACAGTAATCAAGTATAGAGACTTTGAAGCATAAAGATAGATGTGTCTAATTCTGAGGCAGAAGTGAATAGAAGTCCTGTTTCTTGGAAAATGAGAACAAGAAGTGATTGAACATATTTCAATCCTTCAGTGCTCAGATATACTTTTTAAAATGGATAGTGTGGAAATCATGTCACTGTGGGTGGCTTTTATTCTTGGCGAAGCATTGAAGACAGCAATGGAACCCTTTTTTTAAGTTTATTTATTTTGAGAGAGAGAGAGCGTGTGAGTGAGCAGGTGGGTAAGGGGCGGGGGGGGGGGGGAGAGAGAGAGAGAGAGAGAGAGAGAGAGGGAATCCCAAGCAGGCTCCACACTGTCAGTGAAGAGCCCAACATGGGGCTGGATCCCATGACCTGAACCTAAATCAAGAGTCAGATGCTTAACCAGCTGAGCCACCCAGGCGCACTTGTATTTTAAAATGTCAGTATTTAGGGGGCGCCTGGGTGGCTCAGCCGGTTGCGTGTCTGACTTCGGCTCACATCGCGAACTCACGGTTCACGGGTTCAAGCCCCACGTCGGACTCTGCACTGACAGCTCAGAGCCTAGAGCCTGCTTCGGATTCTGCGTCTCCTTCTCTCTCTGCCCCTCCCCTGCTCAGGCTCTGCCTCTCTCTGTCTCTCAACAATAAATAAACGTAAAATAAAAAAAAAATTTTTTTTTAATGTCAGTATTTAGATTCTCCCTGAAATTTTATGCTTTGCAGCTGTTTATACTGAAAATTCTAGGTGGCAACTCGATGTGCCCAGGGCTACGTACACCTTAAAAATTGCTTCGTGAGGCGTGCAAGCAGGGACCGGAAACAGCCTCGGTGTACGGCTGGCGGGGGGGAGCTGTTGAGTCGTGGGACACAGCATCTTCTCCCACGCTAGGTGATGTCAGCCTGTTTCCCACGGTGGTACCACCCGCCCCCACGCCCGGCATGGCGCTCGCCCCCCAGGGGGAACCCAGCAACCGGGCTTCATGCGACAGGGGGTTCCAGTGACAGGAGTTTCCGGTTTCTTTGTTTTACAGAGTGGTCCATGTCCTTAGTACATTTCTCCCGCGGAACTTTCGCTCGAGGCACATGCCACATTATTCTAGGTTTACAAACGAATAGGTGCGTGACGTTCCATCAGCGAACGTATGACGGTTTACTTGCCGTCCTTGTATTCTCAACCCAGTTTTTAGTTACGCTGAAAAATACCATCTTACTGAGGTAGGATTAAGATATAATGGGGCGCCTGGGTGGCGCAGTCGGTTAAGCGTCCGACTTCAGCCAGGTCACGATCTCGCGGTCCGCGAGTTCGAGCCCCGCGTCGGGCTCTGGACTGATGGCTCGGAGCCTGGAGCCTGTTTCTGATTCTGTGTCTCCCTCTCTCTCTGCCCCTCCCCCGTTCATGCTCTGTCTCTCTCTGTCCCAAAAATAAATAAACGTAGAAAAAAAAATTTTTTTAAAAAAAGATATAAAAACTGTGAATATTGACTGTGACCTACCCGATGGGCCTGTAGCTAAGTGTACCCCCGTGAAACCACTGCCACTGTCAGTCTGCTTCCGTATTTTTTAGGAAAGTGGCCTCTGAGTCCTGTCGCGATACTCTCATATGTGCGAATGCACGCAGAGAGACAGAATGCCTGCCTGACAAGTACAAGTATTATTTTGAAAGTCATGTTCTTTCTTTACGTATATATTTTTTAAATTTTTTTTAATGTTTATTTATTTTTGAGAGGGAGAGAGAGGGAGAGAGGAGCAGAGAGAGAGAGAGACATGGAGACAGAACTGGAAGCAGACTCCAGGCTGGGAGCTGTCAGCACAGAGCCCGACACGGGGCTTGAACTCACGAACCGTGAGATCATGACCTGAGCTGCGGTCGGATGCTTAACCAACTGAGCTACCCAGGAGTCCCCATTTTCTTTTTTTGGTTTATTTATTTTTTTTATTTGTTTTGAGAGAGAGAGAGAGAGAGAGAGAGAGAGAGAGAGAGAGAGAACACACACACAAGTGCAAGCAGGGGAGGGGCAGAGAGAGGGAGAGAGAGAGTCCCAAGCTCCCACGCAGGCTCCGCGCCTTCAACGCAGAGCCCGACGCAGGGCTCCATCTCACAAACCGTGAGATCGCGACCTGAGCTGAAACCAGTCGTCAGATGCTTAACCGACTGAGCCACCCGGGCGCCCCCGAACACCATTTCCAAACTGAACACGTTCTTCCAATTTTATCCTTAAAAAGATTGCTTTTCCTTACAAAGTAGAAACTACCACTGGGTAGTTTGTAGCCAGGAGAATACGGGCAGCTTTAACGAGGGATATGAAAACACTTTCCTCTTTCCCAACAGTGAAGTATAACCCTTTCTCCCAGGCTTCCTGCGGGATTAAGTGAGTCAGAGCTGCAGCCTGTGGGCTTTCGTAACTGGGTCCTTGGCATCGTGACCCTTGCTGATACAGCAGGTGCTTGCTTGGGGAACTGGTTTTATATGTCACACTCTTTAATAATACCCGAGCGGGTTGAAGTCCCAATTCCTGACCCTTGCCTCAAATAGATCTACTAATTACTAATCGATGTGGTTTCTCTCTCCGGTTTTTCTAGAGAACATGTCCCATAGTTCATGGGACAAGCAGGCAGTTTGTAATTTGTAATCAGCCCCTTAAGCATGCTTTCTCCTGTTAGGAAAGATTCTCCTAGAGAGAACATTAGTTCATTGCAGTCTGATGATGGCGTTCTGTGTATGACTGATGTTTGTTCTTTTTTCTTTTTTTTTTTAAGCTTCCTTTGGATTTAGAAACTTAAATGAAAGACTCAGTCTGTTCTTATAGAAATTATGACATAAGAATTCTTGTTCTGGGCCGTTCTTTTTTGTTTTTTGAAGTTTATTTAATTTTGAGAGAGAGAACACACACACACACACACACACACACACACACACACACACACACAACTTGAGAAGGAGCAGAAAGAGAGAGAATTCCAAGCATGCTCAGTGCAAAGCCTGACAAAGGGCTTAGTCTCACGAACCGTGAGAACATGATCTGAACCCAAATCAAGAGTCGGACGCTCAACCGACGGAGCCGCCCAGGCGCCCCTGTTCTTTCTGGGCCATTCCTAAGAGAAATGCTGCAGTCTGTGTTTAGGAATGGTGTTACCAGCACGGCACGCGGGTAGTAAACGAGGCCACCAATTCAGTTCCATCGCTTTAGCTGGGGCACACTTAACGAAAAGACCTTTGAAAAGACCTTAGCCGAAAGAGAGCCTCATAAGCTGTGTCAGCCTAGTCTAGAATGTTGGGGCTGTGTCTTTCGATGTGGGAAATCAGGTCCATGTTGGCACATAAACCCAGGAGGCCCCAGGGCAGGAAAAGGCCGATGTTCCCTCTGCGGAAACACAGGAAATCTCCCTCGGAATTCATTCCTGCGATTCTTCCAGCAGAGGCCGTTGGACCCCCTTCCCCACAGACGCACTTAAAGTTGTTCAGGGGTTTTCGGGCCCCAGAGCTTCTGGAACAGCACGGGCTCTCATAGCAGAGGCATTGGGTTTCTCGTTCCTTCTGGAGAGAGCATACCTGTTCCAAGGTAAAGGGAGGGAGGCCGTGAGCCGCCGTCAGCTCTGGGGTGCCTTCACCCCCCGCCCCCCGACGTGTTGGGGAAGCCTCTCCCGAGGAGCCCGGGGCTCTGGGGGCCAAAGGAAGCTTGCTCTTCTCTGCTGCTCAGCGAGCTGAGGAGGTGAGGTGAGAAAGGCCAGTTCTGGTGCTGGGGAGGCAGCCACAAGAAGGCAGCTCCCTAAATAGCTGGCTAACAAGTTGGTTTGGTTTAGTTGATTGACGTTTCTGTTTGGGCAATATCTTCTTTTAGAACACTTTTAATTTTTCTAGAACAGCTGTAGTTCCCTTGAATTGAGAGGAAAGCACAGAGATTTCCCTGCCCCCCCGCCCCCCTCCACGCATGACCTCCCGCCTTGTCTACATCCCCCCCTTCCTTACAGTCAGGAAGCCTGCCGGACACATCCTCCTCCCCCAAAGTCTGTCGTCGATGACCTTGTGGGACCATCTTTCTTTTTTTCTTTTTTAAGTTTTTGTAACGTTTATTTATTTACTTTTTTTTTTAGGGTTTTTTTTTTATGAAATTTATTGACAAATTGGTTTCCATACAACACCCAGTGCTCATCCCAAAAGGTGCCCTCCTCAATACCCATCACCTACCCTCTCCTCCCTCCCACCCCCCATCAACCCTCAGTTTGTTCTCAGTTTTTAACAGTCTCTTATGCTTTGGCTCTCTCCCATTCTAACCTCTTTTTTTTTTTTTCTTCCCCTCCCCCATGGGTTCCTGTTCAGTTTCTCAGGATCCACATAAGAGTGAAACCATATGGTATCTGTCTTTCTCTGTATGGCTTATTTCACTTAGCATCACACTCTCCAGTTCCATCCACGTTGCTACAAAAGGCCATATTTCATTTTTTCTCATTGCCACGTAATATTCCATTGTGTATATAAACCACAATTTCTTTATCCATTCATCAGCTGATGGACATTTAGGCTCTTTCCATAATTTGGCTATTGTTGAGAGTGCTGCTATGAACATTGGGGTACAAGTGGCCCTATGCATCAGTACTCCTGTATCCCTTGGGTAAATTCCTAGCAGTGCTACTGCTGGGTCATAGGGAAGGTCTATTTTTAATTGTTTGGAACCTCCACACTGTTTTCCAGAGCGGCTGCACCAATTTGCATTCCCACCAACAGTGCAAGAGGGTTCCCGTTTCTCCACATCCTCTCCAGCATCTATAGTCTCCTGATTTGTTCATTTTGGCCACTCTGACTGGCGTGAGGTGATACCTGAGTGTGGTTTTGATTTGTATTTCCCTGATAAGGAGCGATGTTGAACATCTTTTCATGTGCCTGTTGGCCATCCGGATGTCTTCTTTAGAGAAGTGTCTATTCATGTTTTCTGCCCATTTCTTCACTGGGTTATTTGTTTTTCGGGTGTGGAGTTTGGTGAGCTCTTTATAGATTTTGGATACTAGCCCTTTGTCCGATATGTCATTTGCGAATATCTTTTCCCATTCCGTTGGTTGCCTTTTAGTTTTGTTGGTTGTTTCCTTGGCTGTGCAGAAGCTTTTTATCTTCATAAGGTCCCAGTAATTCACTTTTGCTTTTAATTCCCTTGCCTTTGGGGATGTGTCGAGTAAGAGATTGCTACGGCTGAGGTCAGAGAGGTCTTTTCCTGCTTTCTCCTCTAAGGTTTTGATGGTTTCCTGTCTCACATTTAGGTCCTTTATCCATTTTGAGTTTATTTTTGTGATTGGTGTGAGAAAGTGGTCTAGTTTCAACCTTCTGCATGTTGCTGTCCAGTTCTCCCAGCACCATTTGTTAAAGAGGCTGTCTTTTTTCCATTGGATGTTCTTTCCTGCTTTGTCAAAGATGAGTTGGCCATACGTTTGTGGGTCTAGTTCTGGGGTTTCTATTCTATTCCATTGGTCTATGTGTCTGTTTTTGTGCCATATTTATTTACTTTTAAAAGAGAGAGGGAAGGAGGGAGACACAGAATCTGAAACAGGCTCCAGGCTCAGCTGCCAGCACAGAGCCTGATGCAGGGCTCAAACCCACAAACCGTGAGATCACAACCTGAGCCAAAGTACGATGCTTCACCGACTGGGCCACCCAGGCATCCCCCAAACACCTAACTTTTCTGGAGCACTAGGAGGAGGACATCCCAGCAAGCAGAAGGAAATAAAACTCACTTGCAAAATGACCCGTTTGTACAAGAGACGGGGATATCCAAGGGCCCGGACGTGAGGCAGCCGTGTGGGGCCGAGTCTCCTGAGCGCCCCGGGTCCCCATCAAACAAGATTACCAATGCCTCTGGGGACACAAAGCTCTGTTCCAGTGCCAAGCAAGTCGTGAGGAAACGGGTACATCAGAACATTCATTTTCCTCAAGTATAGAGAGCACTAGTCTTCTGTTAAAAGCAGCGTGCAGATTTCACGTGCACGTTTAACATAAACACTAACATAACTTGAAAGATAACTGGGCTGCAATGCCTGGGGGGCCAGTCAGTTAGGGTCAGGCTTCGGCTCAGCTCTTGATCTCACGGTTCGTGAGTTCCAGCCCCGCACCAGGCTCTGCTCTCAGCACAGATCTCGCTTCACTTCCAATCTTCTCTCTGCCCCTCCCCTGCTCATACTCTCTTTCCCCCTCTCAAAAATAAATAAGCATTTTTTAAAATGTTAAAACATGAAAATTTCACACGCATGTATAAAATAAACGCTAACAGCGCCTGGGTAGCTCAGTCGGTTAAGCGTCTGATTTTGGCTCAGGTCATGATCTCACGGTTCGTGAGTTCGAGCCCCGCGTCGGGCTCTGTGCTGACAGCTCAGAGCCTGGAGCCTGCTTCCGATTCTGTGTCTCCCTCTTTCTCTCCCCCTCCCCTGCTCTCTCTCTCTCTCTCTCTCTCAAAATTAAACAAACCTTAAAAACATTTTTTTTTAATCAAGATAAGAGGGGCACCTGTGTGACTCATTCAGTTAGGCGTCTGAGTTTGGCTCAGGTCGTGATCTCACAGTTCATGAGTTCGAGCCCCGCATCGGGCTCTGTGCTGACAGCTCAGAGCCTGGAGCCTGCTTCAGATTCTGTGTCTCCCTCCCTCTCTCTCTTTGCCCCTCCCCTGCTCACACTCTGTCTCTCTCTCTCAAAACTATAGAAATATTAAAAAGTAATAAAATAAAATAAACACTAACATAATTTTCAAGGTAATTGGGCAGAGGCACCTGGGTGGCTCAGTCAGTTGAGTGTCTGACTCTTGATTTTGGCTCAGGTCATGATCCCAGGGTCGTGGAACCAGGCCCTGTGTCAGACTCGACCCTGAGTGTGGAAACCGCTTGGGATTTTCTCTCTCTCCCTCTCCTCCCTTTCTCCACTCATGCTCGCTCTCTCAAAAAAAAAAATCACGATCTCATGGTTCGTGAGTTCAAGCCCCACATTGGGCTCAGTGCGGACAGTGTGGATTCTCTCTCTCTCTCTTTCTCTGCCCCGCCCCTGCTCTCTCTGTCTTTCAGAATATAAATAAACTAAAAAACTGAGTAAATAAATAAATGAAAAGAAATACAATTTCCCAGACCAGTCCTGGTGAATCAGAAACTCTGAGGGGAGCCCAGCAATCTGACCTTTAATACACCCCAAATTTCACATTATATGTTAAGCTTCAAGAACCCCGGCTGCAACACATGCCACTGGCTGTGCGAGAACGACCTGGAGAAGCAGTCCCTGAGAGGGAGCCCAGGGTCTCACTGGCAGGATGGCAGAAAGAAGGCAGGAATTAAGGTTAGTGTATGCAGCTCAGGAATGACCCTCAGCAGCCTGACCACAGGCAGGCTTTGCAGTGTAGGTGAGAGTGCATCCCAGAGAGGGGCAAGCTTTGCGATACAGATGAGAGTGCGTCCCAGAGAGCAACAGGCTTTGCGGTGTAGACAGGATTGCGTCCCAGAGAGGGGCAGGCTTTGCGGTGTAGACAGGAGTGCGTCCCAGAGGGGGGCAGGCCTTGCGGTGTAGACAGGAGTGCGTCCCAGAGAGGGGCAGGCCTTGCGGTGTAGACAGGAGTGCGTCCCAGAGAGGGGCAGGCCTTGCGGTGTAGACAGGAGTGCGTCCCAGAGAGGGGCAGGCCTTGCGGTGTAGACAGGAGTGCGTCCCAGAGAGGGGCAGGCCTTGCGGTGTAGACAGGAGTGTGTCCCAGAGAGGGGCAGGCTTTGCGGTGTAGACAGGAGTGCGTCCCAGAGAGGGGCAGGCCTTACGGTGTAGACAGGAGTGTGTCCCAGAGAGGGGCAGGCCTTACGGTATAGACAGGAGTGCGTCCCATAGAGGGGCAGGCTTTGTGGTGCAGACAGGAGTGCATCCCAGAGACGGGCAGGCTTTGCGGTGTAGACGAGAGTGCGTCCCAGAGGGGGCAAGCCTTATGGTGTAGACAGGAGTGCATCCCAGAGAGGGGCAGGCTTTGCGGTGTAGACGAGAGTGCGTCCCAGAGGGGGGCAGGCCTTGCAGTGTAGACAGGAGTGCATCCCAGAGAAGGGCAGGCTTTGCGGTGTAGACAGGAGTGCGTCCCAGAGAGGGGCAAGCTTTGCGATATAGATGAGAGTGCGTCCCAGAGAGGAACAGGCTTTGAGGTGTAGACAGGAGTGCATCCCAGAGAGGGACAGTCTTTGCGGTGTAGACAGGATTGCGTCCCAGAGAGGGACAGGCTTTGTGGTGTAGACAGGAGTGCATCCCAGAGAGGGGCAAGCTTTGCGATATAGACGAGAGTGTGTCCCAGAGAGGAACAGGCTTTGAGGTGTAGACAGGAGTGTGTCCCAGAGAGGGACAGGCTTTGCAGTGTAGACAGGAGTGCGTCCCAGAGAGGGGCAGGCTTTGTGGTGTAGACAAGAGTGCATCCCAGAGGGGGACAGGCCTTGCGGTGTAGACAGGAGTGCATCCCAGAGAGGGGCAGGCCTTACGGTGTAGACAGGAGTGCGTCCCAGAGAGGGGCGACTCATTACCTCGACTCGTCGCCTGGCCCAGCTTGACGAGAGTAGGATGACGTGGCCTCTCTGACTTCCCAGCCCCATGGTCCCCAGGAGCCCTCTCCCTTTCTCTGGTCCTGAGTGCCTCTGCATCTGGCAGGACTGTGGGCACAGGCTGACCATCACTCTGCCAGGATTTGTAAAAGAACCATGTGAAAGAGGACTGGCTTTTCCTTATCAGTTTTTTTTTTTTAAAGAGAGAGAGGGAGCATTTGCACAAGTTGGGGAGAGGGGCGGGGTGGGGGTGGGGAGAGAAAGACACAGAAACCGAAGCAGGCTCCAGCCTCCAGGCTCCGAGCTGTCAGCACAGAGCCCAATATGGGGCTCAAACCACAAACCGTTAGACCATGTACCTGAGCCGAAGTCAGGCACTTAACCGACTAAGCCACCCAGACGCCCTTGTAATTGTGTTTTTTAAAAGAAAGATGTGGGGAAAAATTGTATATCCTTTTTAAACTTAAAAACAGAGATCGCCACAAATACCAGGAAGTAAATATCATTCCTACGTTAGGAGCAGTTAAGAGGCATTTGGGGAACAGATTAAAGAAGCCGGAGGGAAAAGCAATATTGAGGAGCAGTTGGGAGAGGAAACCCTGGCGATCCGCCGCGTGACCCCTGCACCCCTAGCATCTGCCACATGACCCCTGCACCCCTAGCATCTACCGTGTGACCCCTGCACCCCTAGCATCTACCGTGTGACCCCTGCACCCCTAGTAATGTGGTTTGGGGTGATCAGTCCTCTCGTACTTGGGATCAGAGAGAGAGAGAGAGAGAGAGACCCTGCAAAGGGTGTTCGTGTTAGTCTTAGTTCGGACTGCCTTAAAATACTAGACACTGGGGTCTTCAACAACACACATGGCTTCTCGGAGCTCTGGCGCCTGGAAGTCAAGGTCACGGTACAGGCGGGTAGATTTCCTTCCGAGGCATCATCCTGGGTCATAGGCAGCTGCCATAGCTCTGTGCTCATGACCACCTCTTTGTGGGTACACAGAGCAAGCTCTCTGGTGCCCTTCTTATAAGGACACTAATCCTACAGGATTAGTACCACCCTATGGCCTCCTGTAACCATAATCCCATCCTTAGAGGCCCTGTCTCCAAATATGTTGGGGGTTAGGGATTCAACATGAATTTGGGGAGGACGCAGTTGTCCCCAGCAGTGTTAATGCAGGGTGCGCTTTGGGTGCTTAGCACTGATGGTCTAGACAGCTTTCTTAATACACCTGACTCTTCGTTTGACATTGTGAGCCTGTCTGATTGCCTTAGTTTGCTTCATTGTAAGATTGGGGAAACTTCACGGTGCAGTGTCTCAAGGATGCCACTTGGAATCTTGGCATTTGCTGAGAGCAGGAGGGAGCTCAGCCACATACAGATGGGATGTCTGCTCTGAGCCGGGTACAGCATCTCACTGCACAGAATCCCAAAGCAGAAAAGACAGGAACGAGTCAACTCATGTATTTTGCAAACACATCACATTAACGAATGCCCGACACTGTGCTCAGTGCCTTACAAGTGTTCATTGACTTAAGTCTCTAACAAGTGGACGCTGTCATTAATGCCCTCACTGGTGAGGAAACTGAGGCACGGGGGGCGGGTCTGAGAACTGGCGAGTGGCGGTGCTGGGACAGCATCCCGGGAAAGCTCCCCTCAGGTGCCTCACTAAACTGCTCTGCTCCCATGGGAAGGATGCCCACACTTCACACGGCTGGTGTGTGCAAACTGCACATCAGGGTCAGGTGTTGCTGCATCCAAGGGCAGGGAGCGGGGGAGGTAAGGAGGGGTCAGGCTCAGGATGTGAGGAGAATGTGTACGAGTAAGCAGGCAACCTCTTCCTGTCTCCAGAAGTTTCTTAACAGATAACCTCTTCCAGTCTCCAGAAGGTTCTAAGCAGGCAACCTTTTCCAGTCTCCAGAAGGTTCCAAGCAGGCAACCTTCTCCGTTCTCTGGAAGGTTCCTTCCTGTGGCCCAGTGGCATAGGGACTTGCTACAACCCCAGGAGGGCACACACTGATACCCCATTGGAGAAGCCGTCAGCTCTCTGCAGTTGAATCTGTAACAGAAGCCCACGGGGACCAGGAGGTGCCTCTGCCCATCACTGGGCACTGCCATTGTGCTTTGGCTTTCCTCTCTTTCTGGGTGACTTTTTCCAGGAGCATCAGAGGAGCCTTGGAAGAACTGGCTTACTCTTGGGAATTTGGCATTTTAAATGGCAGCTGATAGCAGATTAACCGGTGGGGCAGAAAGGCCACCCACCCCAAGCGCCTCATTTTACGTGGACGCGAAGCTGAAAGGCGTAGAGCGGGGCAGTAGTAAATCAGGTTGTGTTCTATTTATTTTTTATTTTTTTAACGTTTATTTTTGAGACAGAGAGAGACAGAGCATGAACGGGGGAGGGGCAGAGAGAGAGGGAGACACAGAATCTGAAACAGGCTCCAGGCTCTGAGCTGTCAGCACAGAGCCCGACGCGGGGCTCGAACTCACGGACCACGAGATCATGACCTGAGCCGAAGTCGGACGCTTAACCGACTGAGCCACCCAGGTGCCCCCAGGTCGTGTTTTAAATGAGCCTGGGGAAGGGTCACACCGAGCGGCAGACCCTGCAGGAGATGTTGTAAGATCAGCTCATGCTTTCGAACCCAAGTCCTCGTGTTTATACCAGTACACGTCCAGCTGCTTAAGTGAAGCCCAGGTTCGGTCCTCGTCAGCTGCATCCCTCTGGGGGGTCACCGATACAGATGTCCCGAAGGAGAACAAGACAGCTATCAAAGCTTGAGTTCCTGTCACCCCAAAACCTCCTTACATCCCTGTGGGAGCCCCTCTGTCTTGGCTTGGGCTCTTGCCACTGGGAAAGGATAGTGTCCAGTGTGCTGGAACAGGTTGACTTTGTAATTGGCCTCTGTGTTCTTCGTAAAATTTAAGCACATACGACGGCCAGGCATCTGGTGTTGAGTTTTATGATCATGCTCTTAACAGTGTTTTGTTTTGCTTTGCTTTGCTGCCTTCTCCTCCCCCCATTTTTTTTTTTTTTTTTTTTTAAGAGAGAGAGGGGCAGAGAGAGAGGAAGACAGGATCTGAAGCGAGCTCCGCGCGGACAGCAGCGAGCCCGACGCAGGGCTCGAACTCAACAAACCCAAGTCAGACACTCAACCGACTGAGCCACCCAGGCGCCCCACCTCCCCCCAATTTAATAGTAAATTTGAGGAGACAGGCCTCCAGCACATAGAATTTTCCGCTTTGGAGCTTCTTCCTCCCCCACCTGCCCCCAAAATTTTGTTGAGAAACTGCCTTCCACCCTCAGTTCTTGACAATATCGCTGTAACTTGAACGTGAGGAGCTCTCTGTGGGAAGGAACCCATCCTGCGTTAAGTGAGATAGCGAAGGCCAGCATGGATCAGTCAGTTCTGGGGGGAAAGCCACTGGACACGCAAGGCAGAGACTTGGGCACCCCCTTCTTTATTCGGGCGGAAAATGGGTACGTGACTATACTAGCACGTCCGGTTAAGTACTGGCTTGCGTGAGGGCAGGATGCTTACTTACTCTCAGTAATGGGGGAAAATGCCACCCTGTCCCAGAGCCGGCTGCTCCCTTTTACAGCATCTAATTCAGTGTTTCAAATATGTCACCAAGTATTGCATTAAAAGAACAGAAAAGTGACATTACTAGCTTTTGTGTTCTTTCTGGTTTATATTCTAAGAGTAATTCAAATACTTGTCTGGTGGTTTATTTGTGTGTGCTTACCCTGGTGCCAGTAGACTGTGGGTGGAGACAGAGACCGGAAAGGAGTGAGCGTCAGATGGACCAGGGTCCCAGGCCCATCTGCCTTTTCCTGGAGACCCCAGGCTTTTCCTCAGCCTGGGTGACTGAGAAGGGGAGTGTGTAAGTGCCATCAAGGATATACAGGGCATGGGAACAAATAACATGAGGTCATTTTAGCATTGTTAGAAGTCTGCTTTCTGTACTGAGGCTTTTTTTTTTTTTAATGTTTTATTGATTTTTGAGAGAGAGAGACAGACCACAAGTGGGGAGGGGCAGAGAGAGAGGGAGACACAGAATCCAAAGCAGGGTCCAGGCTCTGAGCTGTCAGCACAGAGCCCGACGCGGGACTCGAACCCAGCAGCCGTGAGATCATGACCTGAGCCGAAGTCGGATGCTCTAGTGACTTGAGCCCCCCAGGCGCCCCTGCGTATGGAAGTTTTCAGTGGAATGTCCTCACATCTTGCAGCCTTTTTGTTGTATTGCATTAATCTCGCTGTCAGAACAAAGATGATTTTTGCCCCGGAGCTGAAGGAATCCAAGTTTACAGTGTTATTAGCTGGTGTGGCTGTGTGTGCTGGGGCACTTGTGAGGGTGGGCACTTCATCAGCCCCACAGATGCCCCATCACAGTCCAGGGGGCCAGGAGTCTCCTGAACTCGGGTGACGCCAGTGTCCCTGAGTATCCCCCAATTCACACACATGCTGTTAATTACTTCCCAGATAGTAGGTGGGAGCAAATACTGTCATAGAGAAGATGGCTCTAAAAAGTTGTTTTGGGGACAGCTGGGTGGCTCAGTTGGTTAAGCATCCACTTGAGCTCAGGTCACGATCTCATGGTTTGTGAGTTTGAGCCCCGTGTCGGGCTCCGTACTGACAGTCAGAACCTGAAGCCTGCTTTGGATTCTGTGTCTCCCTCTCTGTCTCCCCCTCCCCCGCTCACGCTCTGTCTCCCTCTGTCTCTCTCAAAAATAAACAAACACTTAAAAAACTAAAAAAGAAATCAGAGGAAAGACGTATGCTTTTCGAAAGGTGTATATGCTCCATTGCTTGGGAAATTTCAGGAAAGAGAGGTCGGCTTTAAATATAAAAGCATTCTGCCCAGCAGATATAAAAGAGGCAAATGAAATTCTTTGGAGGAATCCACACTGTTATTCTTCTCCCGTGGTAGATAATCCCCTGTGGTGGGGGGCATTATGAAAATCTTGGACATTCAAACTAGGGCATTTTCTTAGTTTTTTTTTTTTTTTTTAATTTTTTATTTTTAAAAAAATTTTTTTTTCAACGTTTATTTATTTTTGGGACAGAGAGAGACAGAGCATGAACGGGGGAGGGACAGAGAGAGAGGGAGACACAGAATCGGAAACAGGCTCTAGGCTCTGAGCCATCAGCCCAGAGCCTGACGCGGGGCTCGAACTCACGGACCGCGAGATCGTGACCTGGCTGAAGTCGGACGCTTAACCGACTGCGCCACCCAGGCGCCCCTGTTTTTTTTTTTTTTTAAAGGCATGCTTTTTTTTTTCTTAGCTATCATCTTCAACTTAAAATCTTCAGTTTTTAAGATACATTATAATTTTGAATAACTGAAAGTCTAGTTTTTAGTGATCTCACTTGTGCTAACTGACCTCCTAGGATTCAACTCAGCATATCCATGGATTGAACTACAAGTGTAGCTCTTTCCCCCGCTCTTACGGGTTTGATCTACTGGACGCTTTTTCAGCTCTGTTGTTTACTAGTGTTGCAGATGTTACGACTGTGTCGTCCAATACAGTCATGCATCAGGAATTCACGAGCTGCCGTTGCCCTTGATAAGCATGACCAGAGGACTGCACATTCACCTGCTGGTTCGTGTGTTTGGCCCTTTCCAAGCTTGACCGATGGGAGAGTGCAAACGTCCCTAATTAATGTGATTTGTTTCCATTTTTGCAGCCATGCAATGATGGACCTGCTGGTTGAACTTTGCCTTCAGAACCACCTGAATCCATCCCACCACGCTCTGGAGATCCGGTCTTCGGAAACCCAACAGCCTTTGAGTTTTAAGCCAAACACTTTAGTTGGGACCCTGAATGTGCACACTGTGTTTCTCAAAGAGAAAGTTCCCGAAGAGAAGGTTAAGCCTGGCCCACCTAAAGCACCTGAGGTCAGTAGGACAAGCGGACCCTTTGTCACCTGAGGACATATGCAGACACCTGTGGCCCAGGGGTTGAGGAGGGGGCTGGTGGGGCCCCTCTTATCTAAGTAACACCTGCAGACAGCTGTTGTTGGAACGCCTACTAACAACGCTGGGCAAAGTGAGGCCCTCACTGGGCTTCTTTTCAAAGATGGAAGTAAACTGAGCTTAATAACATTCATGGTTGTAACTTTGCTCCTTCGGATGTTATAGAAGAGGAGTCAGTCTAGACCAGAGCCATCCACTGGAACTTTCTGCACAGATGGGAATGGTCTGTAACCCTGCATGTTCCAAGGAGGCTGCCCCTGGCGCGTGTAGCTAGTTATTAAGCAGGTGCGATGCAACTTGTGTGATTGAGAAACTGAGCTCTTAATTGTATTTAATTATAATTCTTTTACATTGGAATAACCACAAGGATCCAGTGGCTACCATGTTGAATTAGATAGAACTGCTCTAGAAAATCCTAGGTCTTTCAGTCCAAGGAAGCTATGGCAATACAGGGAAGATTTGAACTTCTCCTAGACAGAGGAAAAACAGGAGTTTTCCCTTTTGAGAAACTGACGTCGGAAATTTGTACTCAATGCACTTGGGGAATATCTCATACACAGATTTATTTCAGGCTTTTGGTTATTGGTTAAAATGAACTCCAGCTGCTTATGGTACTTCTTAATAAAGCTTTGCTGTGAATCTTTTAACGCCATTGGAAAGCTTTTAGGTGCTTGGAATATCTACTAAATTTTTCTGCTTTTAAACATGGCAGTTTGGCCAGCAGTTCATCTTCTGTACGTTTTTAGGTTTGGGTGGTTAATAAATTATCATCGGTGCCATCGATACTCTGGAAAGGGGCATGGGATCCAACTAACTATTCAGCACACACTTAGTGGGTCTACTCTTCAGGGCGTTCGGACAATGTCGAGTCAGTAAAGGCCAAGACAAAGTTGCCTTTATGAACCTTTGGCATATTAAAATTTTTTTGACGGGTCCATTTAGCAGTAGACATTTAGAATCAGGTGTAGTCAAACCGATTGGTTTTTTTCCCTGATTATAATGGCTCTCATTATATGTTTATCCCGTGTATATGTCTGTTGTATGCCTCTTATATATTTCCAGCTTAAATACGTGTATGTAGTATATATACACAAAAATATGTATATACACAGACATGTATACATATCGTATATACTTATAGAGATATTAATATATTTATGTGGGTCTTTGGCTATTTGAACAAAAATTTGATATCTTGGGGTTTTTTTAGGATTTTTCTTGAAATTGAATTATTCGTGATACTTTCAAACGATTTTCATGTAGACAATATGTGCAGGTGCCTTGTGTTCAGGTCTGTTGGGATCCTTGAAAGATGGTAGTTAGGCATAGGTGTTAAATTATAAATCAGGATCCCTCCCGATGTCCATTCCCTTGTGTTGTTAGCAGTTTGTTCCTTAGTGAGCGAGTCTACGGTCAGTGGTTTATTCCAGGTGCATATTGTTCACTACTGAGTCTGCCATTTCCCCCCATGACCCACTCAGTTTCGGGCGAAGGGCTCGGGCTGCCCCAGATCTTGCCGTACTCATTCTAGAACACCAATAGGGGTTGGAGCCGTGTGCAAACACGCCCTTATAGAATACTTTCGTCCGGTATGTTCTTCCAGAAATCCGTGCGCTTGGTAGTGAATTACCTGCGAACGCAAAAGGCCGTGGTGCGTGTGAGCCCCGAGGTGCCGCTCCAGAACATTCTCCCGGTCATCTGTGCAAAGTGTGAGGTCAGCCCAGAGCACGTGGTCCTCCTCAGGGACAACATCGCCGGGGAGGAGCTGGAGCTGTCCAAGTCCCTCAACGAGCTGGGGATCAAGGAACTCTACGCGTGGGACAATAAACGAGGTGAGGCCGCCCTGCGTCTTTGATGCCCGCTGGGGGAGAGCCCGGGCGGGAATCGCCGTGCCTGGATTTTCAGGCCACTCAAGCTTCGTCCAGAGTTGAAGTGGGCAGAAAGTAAATTTGGTCTGTTCCTGTTCCCCTCGATTGTAATGATGCGTCCCCCCCCCCCCCCGCCCATCCTGAGCCTGTCCTGCTCTTTCCCTGTCTCCTGTGAGCTTCTGTGACATGAATAAAAACAGGCCCTGGACCAGAACTACTAACAAAACCTGCATGAACCAGTGTCTCTTGGATTTCTTTTTCAGTACCTGCCCCAAGTCTCAAACATTGCTCATTGTCAGAACCAGCTGACAATTCAGCTTTTTCTAAAACTGCCCGAATGAATTATAGTTCAGGAGATCAGTCCTCGAGAACCACCCACAAGGCCACATGGGGCTTCCTCAGCGTTGATGCCAGAGACACCTACTGCTCGTGTGAATTTGGTACTTGACCTGACGGCCCAGAGCCTCTGGGGGAGTGGCCTCTCTCGAGACCACTCGCTGTTGGCACAGAGGCTGATAGGTGTATAAGCAGATTTCCCTGATTGACACAAAGGGCTGACCATACTGAAACAGCTGTCAGACCAAAATAAATCAATGAATGAGCAAGTAAAAAAATAAATACATAGCCCTTGACTTTAGAACTTACTGAAACGAACTTCATATAAGTGCCTTTTAATGAGGCTCATTTGATCTGTTGCCTTATATTTATTCCACAGGTATCGAGTGGGTAGGGTTTTTAAAGTATAAACCTATCCTGTTTTTTCGTGTTTTTCTAGCGTCCTTCAGATTCTTCTGGGAAAATCTGTTTCTCTTATTACCGATGTCATTGCAAAATCAGTGATCATCATGGAATCTCTCTCCTCTGCCAGATCTCCCACAGGTTCTGGACCCCAGGTCTCATTTGCCATTCGAGGAAGGGTTTTAGCTCAGTCACATATAAAATGCATAGACTATTTATTCCTGCAAAAAAAAAAAAAAAAAGAGAGTGCTCTGACATTTGAGAGCAATGCATCTTGTGTTTTATGCCGCATCTCTCAAAAACCCAGATGAGATTATTCCCAGCATCTGCTCCGAGGGTTGGGTATAGTGGGCGTGTCTGTCAGGCTCTTATCAGCCTTGTTTAAATTTGGTTTCTGTGCCTCTTTGGAAATAGAGCTTTCATTTGGTAAGACAAGAAAAAAAAAGGAGAAAAGGAAAGAAAAGAAAGAAAAACTGTCCCCACAAATATGTGGAAGCAAAAAGCTTGCACAAACACGCGTTTCTCTTCTAGGTCAGTCATCAGCTCTATCTGATGGGACCCCAGCAGCGTCCCCAGAAAATAAAGGAGTAACAGCCGGCACGGGCATGGTGGGTGACCGGCCCCTGCCCGGGACACGGTGTCTCTTTCATCTGGACCATACGGTGCCATGTGCTATGCCGGCTGTGCAGTATTTGATTATCATCCCTGCCAAACGCCTTTATCCCTACTGGCAGTCAAGTATTTGGGAAGAAGGGAGAACATTCCAGAAGATGTCTGCGGGGAGCCCTCTCTCTAGGCCCCTCTTGCATTACATCCCCTCCCCAGCCAGCAGCTGCTCCAGAGCGGGCAGGGCCAAGGCCGGAGGCGGGGCCAAGGCCGGAGGCGGGGCCAAGGCCGGAGGCGGGGCCAAGGCCGGAGGCGGGGCCAAGGCCGGAGGCGGGGCCTTGCTAGGCAGAGGCCCAACTCTTCTGGAATTCCCGCGGTTGGCAGCCTGGAGAAGCAGAAGGCTTTGCTGCCACCTGCTTCCATGGGAGCTCTTAGCAGCCCGGCAGCTGCGGGCTGGAGGAGATCAGGGGCTCGGGACTTGGCCCCTCTCCTGCAGGGGCGCAAACAGCACCCCCCTTCCCTCCCCCGCCCGGGGCCTGCAGGGGGCGGGGGCCGAGGCTGTACTCAGGGGCTGGTGCAGACCAGCGAGGCTTGCCCTCACTTTCTCCTTGCCTGCTTTTTCCAGTTCTTCTGACCAAAACTCAGTCGGAGCCTTCTCTGAGCTGTCAAGGTACAGTGAACCCGCAGGCCTGCTCCCACCCCAGCTGGACTTTGCATGGCTCTGGGCTAGGACGATGCATGCAAGTGCACTGGCGTAGAGGAGCTGAGGGAACGCAGGCTTGCCGCGCCGGGCCTCCGGGGGCGTGTCTGTCCGCTGCTACGCGGCTTCGGTTTGGTGTCTTGACACCCTGGTTGCCTAAGAGAAGAATGTCCCTTGTGTGGGGGTTCGCTCGGTGGGTCCACCCGCTACGCAGTGAAGGAGGCCGTTGCAGAAGATGGGTCCTTCTGGAATACACAGTTTCAGGGCAGAGCAGAAGTAGCACTTGCAGAAGATGCCCCGTTTTCCTTTTCACCCGTGCCCACTGGTGCCCACGAGGTCCATCCTGTCTGCTGCAGAATTTGGGGCAGTGTAGATCGTGAAGTCTAATCTTTTCTGTCGTAGAAGCGTATATACACGATCATTCTGGCTTTTGGACTTCTGACATTTATCGTAAACCTTACGTATGCTCACATACACCTATATTTACACGTACATGCACACGTATACATGGATACATATAGTCACATTGGAATTTTATTTAAATGTTTTTATTTATCTATTTTTGAGAGAGAGAACACAAGCAGAGCAGGGGCAGAGAGAGGGCGAGACACAGAATCGGAAGCAGGCTCCAGGCCCTGAGCTGCCAGCACAGAGTCCAACGCGGGGGCTGGAACCCATAAACCACGAGATCATGACCTGAGCCGAAGTCAGATGCTTAACCGACTGGGCCACCCGGGCACCCCTGTATGTTGGAATTTATGTGACCTCTTTGAACTGTCCACACACACACACACACACACACCCAAGTTCATTCAAGTCCCGGTGAGTGTTTGTCTTTTACGTACAAAAGTTTAATGAAACAGATCTTGGTGTTGGTCTGGAAACACAGCCCGTGGGTGTGGGCTCTGACACTGCGGTGGCCCAGGCCACCCAGCACACTCCTTGTCTGCTGAGGTTTACTCCGTCCTACCGTGCAGACAAGTCCGGCCGACAGAAGGATCCTCCCCTGAGAAGCACAGTGAATGGCCGTTGTTTGGGGCAGGAACCTCCCATCTGTGAAGGCTTCCTCAGTTCACCCGGGTCTATCTGGGGCAATAGGCAGACGGAGGTCAGCACGGCTCCGATTGGCACTGTGCACACAGGCTCGTGACGTGCCGCACTTCTGCAAGATGCAGGCCTACGTCTCCTCTCGTGCTTGCTCACTCGCTCGCGCCTGTGCCCTGGCCGCTGAACGGCCCTGACCTTCCATTTTCCTCGTCCGGAAGAGTGAGTGGTTTGGATGAGCTGGTTATTTCAGGGCCCCTGCAGCCCCATTCCATCCCCCCGCGCCGCTCCGTTCATCTCTGTTGTTCTCCGAATCCCGTTAATGCTTCGGCGCAGTTGTGTGCACGCTTACAGATTGAGCACGTCTTCCTCGAAACTTTGATTCGTGTTTAACTTCTAGTAAATCAGCGTAAACCGGACGAGAACAGGCTCCGGGTTCAAATTGTGTGTTTGGAACCAGAGAGTGTATGTGTTCTCCCAGCCGGGCTGTGTGTCCATGGCCAGGTGCTGGCTGTGACATGTGGCGGCCACCTGCCGACACTTGGGCTGACGGGAACACGGAGGGACACCCAGGGCTCTGGCTCCCTCCTGCATTGTCTGCCGAGGCCCAGAGGCCTCACAGAAGGCGCCTCTCAGTACAGAGTCGCCACTCCCTCGCCCCCGCACCTAAAGCCATCCGCCTGGGGGCCCTGCTGCCTCCAGACAGCCACCACCTGCGGCCATACAAGAGAGTACCTCTCGGATCGCCGCGGGCAGCTCTGGCGGCTGGGCCGCCCCTCGGCCATCCAGTCTTGCGGACTTGGTGACCAACCTCTACTGCTATTCAGGGAAAGAAAAAAGAGGCTTGATTGCGCGACAGTTTCCTGATCAGTCTGTCATTTCCGTGGTTGGTGTAATACCCGGTGTGCCAGTGACACGTTCCCTCGTTCGCCTGCCGAGTTCTATGATACCACACATTTACTACCTCGGCCTCACGTGGCCCTCAATGCTAGACACACGATCGATTATAAATACACCTGTCGACGCCTACTGTTGTTCACCTGGGTGTAGTTTTACCCTGTAGCGTAGCACAGCTCAGCCTTCATAGCTCGGTGCCTGGCGCGGCGGGTTTCAGTGCGATCAGCCGTGAAATCTGTGCACACGCTCGCGCGTGTGTGTGTGTGGATGCATGCCTCGCGATGGGAGTCGCTCGCTCACTGATCTGGATCGGAGGGCACCAGTGGCTTGGCTGGAGTCGCCTGCACGCAACCGAGGGCCTGGGCCTCAGCACTAAACCCCAGGCCTTTGCCGCTCCCAGAAGAATTTAAGGAATGAGGGTGCTTGGGTTTTACTTTGCTGGGGAGGCAGCATTAGCGTTCATGCGTTTGCTACTAACGTACTGGCTCTCGTGTGTGTGCTCTCATCGGAGGATGAAATTCTAGGCCAGCAGATAAAGAAGCTCCCTGCTGCTTACCTTGTTTGGGTTGATGTTCTGACAGCAGACTGTGTGATCCCAGTCCAGACTTTCCTACCCGTAGATTGGCGGTCGGGCTGTCCAGCAGCTGGCAGTGGGCCAGGAAATTCATCTTTCTGTCCCTCAGGAACACCCCCATGCCCCCCCCTTGGCATCTCTGGGTGCCTTGGAAGAGAAGAACCAGATGAGTTCATGACAGAGGCCCGGCGTCGGGTGGCAAAGCGGTGTGCCCTCGGCGCTCCTGACCCCCGTTCTGCTGGTTCTCAACCACAGCCCGGCAGCAGAAGCACCGGGGGTTAGCGGGGAGTGAATGCGGGGTGCTGGGCCCCACCCCAGAGGCAGGGGTCTGACTGGCCCAAGTCCTCAGTGACGCCATGATGCCGTCAGCTGCCCGACAAGTCTGGGCTTCGACGTCCCCGTCTGGGGACTCCTGGAGAATGTCATCGGGAAGGAAGACCTTCGGGTTGAGGTCGTAGAAAGCAGATCTGGAAACACGAATCCTGGCAGGTCACATAGGGTTATGTCAGCTACCACCTGGGTAAACCATCGCGGCCAGCCCATGTTCTGGAAACGAGTGGCCATTTTTAAGCCAGAAAGCTATTGACTTATTTTATTTAGTGAGCGTTTGTACCTCACTCATAATTCCAAAAGCGGATGTTTAACACAGATGGCCCCGTCCTAGTCACCAGTCACGTGTGGCCCTTAGGCACGTGGAGTGTGGCCAGTCTGAGCTGAGATGTGTGCTGTGACCCGCACACTCAGCACCAAAATGAATTAAAAAAAAATTTTTTTATGTATGTTTATTTTTGAGCAAGAGACAGAGTGTGAGCAGGAGAGGGGAGAGAGAGAGAGAGAGAGAGAGAGAGAGAGACAGAATCTGAGGCAGGCTCCAGGCTCTGAGCTGTCAACACAGCCAAAGTTGGACACTTAACCGACTTAGTCACCCACATGCCCCACCACCAAAATGAATTTAAAATGTCTCATTAATGGGGCGCCTGGGTGGCTCAGTGGGTTAACAGTCTGACTTTGGCTCAGGTCATGATCAGCCACATTGGGCTGTCAGCTCAGAGCCCTCTTCAGATCCTGTGGCCCCCGCTCTCTCTGCCCCTACCCTGCCCTCTCTCTCTGTCTCAAAAAACAGTTTCATTAATAATTTCTCTCTCAATTATCTAATGGCATGATAATATTTTAGAAATATTAGGTTAAACAAATACATTATTAACATCACACCTGGTTGTTTTTGACGCAGCCTCTAGAGAATGTAAAACAGCGTGTGTGATTTACTTCATTTTTCTAGTGGACGGTTCCACCCTAGAACTGCTTGATTGATTTGTTTTTATCATCATGCACAGGGTTCAATCCCACCCAGAGGAAAATGCCACCCAACTCACTGAAAATTGTGAGAACCTTTAGTGATTTCATAAATGGGACATGCAGGCTTTGAGGTGGCTTGAAATGCTTTTTTTTAATTAAAAATTTGTTTCCATTTATTTATTTTTGTGAGACTGAGCACAAGCAGGGGAGGGGCGGAGAGAGAGAAGGAGACACAGAATCCGAAGCAGGCTCCAGGCTCTGAGCTGTCAGCACAGAGCCCAACGCGGGGCTCGAACCCATGAACCGTGAGATCATGACCTGAGCCGAAGTCAGACAATTAACTGACTGAGCCACCGAGACGCCCCTCAAAATGCTTTGAAAGAAATAGTTGCTGGTTTGTCCTATAAAAACCAAAATAAAGTTTAAGGGTGGAGGACTCATTTATCGAGATGTTTAAAGTGTGGTGTTTAATCTCATTCCATAGACTGATAATAACGATACTTTTCTTTTCTCCACAGAAACCTTTAGAAAATCATCGCTTGGCAACGATGAGACAGATAAAGAGAAGAAAAAATTTCTGGGATTTTTCAAAGTTAATAAAAGAAGCAGTAGTAAGGTAATGGACTGAATACACGTGTGATTCTGCATTACGTAAAAATAGTTGCGTGGGATGTTTGTACTCACCCTGTCTTGGAATTTTTCTAAATATTTGTAGGAATGTTAATTTCTTCAGGTGAAAGGGAACTTATTCATATGCAGGAAAGTGACTGACATACATCCAGACTTGATTCCTAAAGCAGGGTGATAATGTGTTCGCCAGTGGGACCCAAAGCCACGAGCCCTGCTCTGCCAGCTCGTGCACGGCACCCAGTGTCAAAAAGGTATATTTTGCTAATCCCTAGTATTTGCTCCTTCCTAGTAAGTGAGACTAAAAGGACAAAAGCGGTCCGTCCGGCCACTGGCGGGCTCTGATTCCATATTTGTATCTGGTTCCAGGCAGAGTGGGAGGGCAGCCTGGTGCTGGTGAGAAACCCCTGTGCCCACCACCCAGACCTGTGCATCTCATTTCCCCGGTTCAGGAGGCTGAGGGAGGGGACGGTTCACACCGCTTTGCTGATGAGGACGGGAAGCAGGAAATAACAGTGCTCGGGGTCCGGGCTTAGATCCGGGCTGCACAGCCCGCAGCACCCCCGGCCCTAGGTGGTTTCTGGTTCAGAGGAGGGAGGGGCAGCGAGCTCCAGGGTGAAAGCCAAGGTCAAGTGTGGCTCAGGAGCTCGGCCTCCCGCAGGTGTCTGTTGCCTTTGGCAGTGACCCCCACACACCGGCTCATTTTCCTCTTCGTGTGTCCTGATGCTTTGATTTTGGCTTTGTGAGTCTCTTTTTTGTTACCGGTTACATGCCCTTTCCCTGATGTTGCCGGGTGTCCTTTGAAAATCAGTGCTCGTGGTACTTCTCTCAAGACCCTTGGTGCTTTCCTTCTCTCTATCCCGTATTCCCTCCCAGCCCCTCCTCCCCCTTCCCCCTTCTCCTTTCTCTCCTCTCCCCCTTCCTCATCCCCTCTTCCTTTCTCTCTCCTCCCCCTTCCCCCTCTTTTCTCTCCCCTCCCCCACCCCCTCCTCCTTTCTCTCCCCTCCCCTCCTCACCCCCTCTTCCTTCCTCTCCCATCACCTCCCCCCTTTCTCTTCCCTCCCCTCCTCTCTTCTCCTTTTTTTTTTTTTCTGGACAGGTCAGGATTACTTGAAATTACAGATTCCGACTTTTGCGTTTGAATTTCCCTTCACTCTATAAATGTGGGGCTTCTGGGTTCCTGAAATTTGGGAGATCACATTTTCCAAGACTGCGTTCCTCGCTGTCCTCCTTGATCCCGATGGAACCAAGTCATAGTAAAACCTACCATTTCCTCACACGGGGATCTCAGGAGTCCTCTGGAGTCTTACTCCTTTGGAGGGAAGGAACTGCCAGCAAAGCCAGTAAAAAAAAACCAAGAAACGCTTTTGTTTTTAGCAAAATAAGGTCGCCTGTGGCGTGGAGGTGGGAGGCTGCCTGGCTTACGCCACCACCGGGGACCCTGGGAAAATGCCAAGGCTGCGGGACTCTTTCTGTCCTGGCGTCTTGGCGCTGTCCCCGTCAGGCTGCACTTAGTTTCCCTTCTCCTGCACCTCTTCTCTCCCTTACTTTGTTTTATTTTGCCCTTGACTTCTCTTACCGGAGTACCTGTGGTTTGTGGCCCCAGCCTCTCCAGGCCTTGTTCCTCTTTGCTTCCTGGATTGAGAGGCTGTGCTAAATGCAGCTTAGCTTGGTCTTCTGGAAGCCTGCTGGCGGGTAGTATCCAGCCCATTGCACAGTCGAGGAAGCACAGGCTGCATGCCCCTGGGCTGACCACGGTCCAAGTCCACACCGGCCTGTCCTTCCAGTGCCCTGGCTCTTCCTCCCTTACTCCCACTGTACTTGGTTCACACTTTTCTTCATGAATCCTAGGAGGGTTGGGTGAAATCATTACTTTTTTAAAGTTTTTTTTAATATTCTATTTATTTTTGAGAGAGAGAGATAGAGCGTGAGCGGAAGAAGGGACAGAGAGAGAGGGAGACGCAGAACCCGAAGCAGGGTCGAGGCTCCTAGCTGTCAGCACAGAGCCCGATGCGGGGCTCGAACTCACAAACTATGAGATCATGACCTGAGCCAAAGTCAGACGCTTAACCGACTGAGCCATCCAGGCGCCCCGGGCAAAATCATTAAGTGATTCCTAAAATGTTATGATGCCAGATAGTCTGCACACATCTCAAGAGAACAGAACACTGAGAATGGAGAAATGCCAAGGCAATTTGAAGCTAACATAGGTCTTTGCAGTATCTCCTTAAAAGCAAATATATATATATACATGTGTGTGTGTGTGTGTGTGTGTGTGCGCGCGCATGTAGTCTCAACAAGGATATACTTAAGGGATAGCATTTTGGCTGAAGTAGCTGAAGGTGCATATCTCTCCTTATTATAAAGCTTTGGTATCTTAGGGGCACCTGGGTGGCTCAGTCGGTTGAACGTCTGACTTCAGCTCGGGTCAGGATCTCACGGTTCATGAGTTTGAGCCCCATGTTGGGCTTAAATGCTGTCAGCCCAGGGCCCGCCTGGGATCCTCTGGTCCCCTCTCTCCCTGACCCCCCCTCACTCATGCTCCTCTCAAAAAATAAAAATAAACCTTTGGTATTTTCATTTTTGGTATTTTAAACTTGGGGGTTTCATTTGAAAACATGGTAATTTTCTACTATGTGGACACTATTTATTCTTGTAACTCAGCGGTTCTGAAAAAGTACCTAAGAATCACCCTAAGACCTCGCCTAACAATTGGATTCTTGGGTCTTCTCCCCAAAGATTCTCATGGGGGAGGGAGGGTGTCAAAAGCTGTATCTCCTACTGTGCCCTGTGATTCTGTAGCCGGTGGCCAGTGAACCATCAATGCGAAGCATCGTTCTTCACGATGGAGCGAGATACCATGATTGTTTATCTTTTGTGGACAGAGAGTGAGATGTTCGGTGAATTATTTCTGCTGCACTCACTGAGCAGATTTAGAAAGCCCCAACCAACACTTGTTACTTAATTGGTTTTCGGAGCCCACTCATTCGGCCCAGACGCACTAACTACTGTTTTCTTCTTGTGCGTTTTCCAAGCGGATGATATGCTTTTGGGAAAATGCAAAAAGAAAATGCCTCCCCGTGAGTCATGGATTTCACAACCAGTTTTCAGATCAGTGACCACTTTGGTTAGAGGCTTCTGGGTTCCTGGGCGGAGGGACGAGGCCCAGGAATCCCATCTAGAGTCTGCTGCCTTGAGGACCACACTGTTATCTTTGGCTGCAGTAATCGCTGAGGATGACTTTCGACCTGGGCTTGCTTGACCTTTGACCTGGAGATGACCTGACGCGTGTCTGTGTTCCAGGCGGAGCAGATCGGGCGGTGCGGGCTGGACGGCGATGGGGACCCGTCACGGTCGGCTTTGGGAAGGGGCTCGAATGTGAGTACTAACCCCGCAGGGGCTTCTTGCTAACCGGGCGTGCTTCTCGCTGCTTCAAGGAACCTTCTAAAAATGGAATCCTAGATTTGTTTGGTTGTTAGGTTTTTGTGCTTTCAGTCTGGATAAATGCACAAAGCTGCACATGGGCTACTCGGTTACCTGCCCGTGCTACGCCTGGAG
Organism: Prionailurus bengalensis; assembly: GCF_016509475.1. Classification (NCBI taxonomy): domain Eukaryota; kingdom Metazoa; phylum Chordata; class Mammalia; order Carnivora; family Felidae; genus Prionailurus; species Prionailurus bengalensis. The sequence continues at coordinate 64,945,961 of NC_057348.1, read as the reverse complement.
CAGGTACCAGTCCGCACGGTCAGGAGGATCCTCCCTTAGAAGGACTGAACTTACGCTCTCCGGACTCACTCCTGTACGCTCAGGAGGAGCTGATGGTTTGGGGGCCACCTGGCCCTCTTTCCCACCCTGAATCCACCAGTTCCCAAACTCCTCAACTACGCTTCGAAGGGAAATTTATTCAAGTTTTATGTATTTATTTTTTTGGTTTTATTTTGAGAGAGAGAGACAGGGGAGAGAGAGGGGGAGAGAGAGAGAATCCCAGGCGGGATCCCCACTATTCGCACGGAGCCCGATGTGGGGCTCGAACTCACGAACCATGAGATCATGACCTGAGCCGAGATCAAGAGTCCGACGCTTAACTCACTGACCCACCCAGGTGCCCCGAAAGGATTTGTTAAAACTACCAGTGCCCTCATGTTTCAAAGTTGGCATGTAAAACTTTTCTTCGTAATTAAAAAAATTGTTTTCACGTTTACTTATTTTTGAGAGAGAGAAAGAGACAGAGAGACAGAGTGCGAGCAGGGAGGTACAGAGAGAGAGAGGGAGACACAGGATCTGAAGCGGGCTCCAGGCTCCGAGCTGTCAGCATAGAGCTTGACGTGGGGCTCAAACCCACAGATGACGAGATCATGACCTGAGCCCAAGTCAGAAGCTTAACTAACTGAGCTACCCAGGTGCCCCAAACCTTTTTTTCATGATTTAAATACTTGAAGGAAAAGAATTCATAGTATGTTATAAATACTGACATTTAAAGTATATCTAATAAAGATATGCTTTACCATCACATTTTAAACATTATATGGGCAAACCCTTCTACAGCGATAAGAAATTTTGCATTATTTTCCTTTTCCGTTCTGCCAGTCCCCATGTAATATTCTGTTCTAGTCAATATACATTTTATGCTTAAAGGTCTTTCATAAAGGCTTAAATGAAATGTAAGATAAAAACGTCTGTCGAAATTGGATTCTTTTAAATTTCACGTGATCATAAAGCTTTAAGTAGAAAAACCTTCTTACAGATTAAGTTCACGTTACAGCTGCAAATAAATAAAAACAGTATAAATATGTTATGACTTTTGATATATAATTGTTGAGCATGAAAATTCACTTTTTTAGAAGTTTTTTTTATTTTGAGTGGGGGAGAAGGGCAGACAGAGAGAGAGAGAGAGAGGAGTCCCAAACAGGCTCCATACTGGCTCAGCACGGAGCCGGACACAGGACTCGATCCCACAGACTGTGAGATCACAATCTGAGCTAAATGAAGAGTCAGACGCTCAACCAACTGAGCCACCCAGGTGGCCCTGAGAAGTTAATTTTTTTGAAAAGATGTCATCTTTTAATAAGACAAAAAGTATTTTTTTCCATTTATTTAACATATCCATTAATGAACATAATTTATGAATAAATCTAGATAAGCTTCCACATTAATTTTGGGACTCTTTTATATTAAGCCTTGAAAAACATTTTACATAAATAAGTCTACAAAGAAGGAAAAGTTCAGTTGTCTGCAGTTCCTGAAGGTTATTCACAGAGTGATCTATTGTGAAAATGGTTTTGAATGGACTTTTTTTTTCTTAACTTTTTAATGTTTGTTTATTTTTGAGAAAGAGACAGAGCGCGAGCAGGGGAGGGGCAGAAAGAGAGGGAGGCACAGAATCCGAAGCACGCTCCAGGCTCTGAGCTGTCAGCACAGAGCTGACATGGGGCTCAAACCCACGAACCGTGAGATCATGACCTGAGCCAAAGTTGGACACTTCACTGACTGAGCCACCCAGGAGCCCCTCGAATGGTGTTTTATCTCTACCTGATTAAGTTCTTTTCAAATTTGTCAACAGACAAGATTTGGAGGCCATTTGACTGGTAAAGGACTTGTTACTCAATCACCCTGGAGTTATTGACTTCTGGGAGGTATAAGAAAAACCTTATCCAGATTTATCAAATAATAATTATACTCACTCCTTGTAAGCATTTTTTAAAATACCGTTTGAAGACTTCCTTCCTGAAGGAACAAATGTGATAGAAACAGGTGTAGACATCAAATAATATATGTGAAGAATTAAAAATTTTTTCTTTATGTTTATTTATTTCTGAGACAGAGAGAGACAGAGCATGAGTGGGGGAGGGGCAGAGAGAGAGAGGGAGACACAGATTCTGAAGCAGGCTCCGGGCTCTGAGCTGTCAGCACAGAGCCCGACACGGGGCTCGAACCCACAAACCATGAGATCATGACCTGAGACGAAGTCGGTCACTCAACCCACTGAGCCACCCAGGCACCCCATACGTTTAGGTATGATGTAATTACTGAAATGATATGCATTGTTTCTAGATAAAAGTGTAAAAAGTAAAAAAGACCAGTTTGACATCATACTCTTTTTTTTCCTTGTTCTATTTTTCTGTAGTCTCAAGTTAGACCTCCCAGCTGCTGATTTTACTAACGTGTTGATCTGGGCTGGAGAGTAGCAAAGCTGACCGTTTTCTTTTTCTTATTTTATGGAGATACAGTTGATGGGGAACATGCTGTTATTTATAGGCATACGACATAATGATCTGATGTATGTATGTACCATGAAATAATCACCACAGAGAGTTTAATGCCCCCACTCCCCAAGATATTGTGACTCTAGGTGGTGATGGATGTTATAGGCACTTTCTGAACCTAATATATTATCAGCAGGGTTCAAGGAATTTGAAATATTGTCAGCATTCCCTCACATTTGCCAATATAGTGGGGTTTTTTTAATTTTATTTTATTTTAGAGAAAGCAAGAGAGGGAGAGCACGAATTGGGGAAGGGGCAGAGGGAAAAAGAAAGAGAATCTCAAGCAGGCTCCAGCCTCAGTGCAGAGCCTGACGCGGGGCTCGATCCCACGACCCTGGGGATCATGACCTGAGCTAAAATCAAGAGTCAGACACTCAACCGACTAAGCCATCCAGGCGCCCCACCAGTACAGCGTTTTTTAATGAAATTTAAAAAAAAATCTCATCCCTAATTTAATTTAATTTAATTTAATTTAATTTTATTTTATTTCATTTTTAACGTTTATTTATTTTTGAGACAGAGAGAGACAGAGCATGAACGGGGGAGGGCCAGAGAGAGAGGGAGACACAGAATCTGAAGCAGGCTCTAGGCTCTGAGCAGTCAGCACAGAGCCCGATGCAGGGCTTGAACTCACGGACCGCGAGATCATGACCTGAGCCGAAGTCGGATGCTTAACCAACTGAGCCACCCAGGCGCCCCTCATCCCAAATTTTAAATCTGTTTTTGTCAAGAACTGGGGCTTATAGCCACTTTGGTTTATGGAGAACGTTTGCCCTATAAACGAATTGGCAAAACAAGCCCTTATTTTCCAACCAAGAAGCCAAATCAAATTTAATTTGGGTTAAAAAAGAAAACTCACATCATACTTTAAAATTTAAGTGAATGTGTTAATACATGTCCCCATGACAATGATATGACTTCTGAATCTAACAGTAGATGTGTGGAAATGTTTCAGTTCCTCACATGTCACTTTAAAAACATAGGAGTTTAGGGGCGCCTGGGTGGCGCAGTCGGTTAAGCATCCGACTTCAGCCAGGTCACGATCTCGCGGTCGGTGAGTTCGAGCCCCGCGTCGGGCTCTGGGCTGATGGCTCAGAGCCTGGAGCCTGTTTCCGATTCTATGTCTCCCTCTCTCTCTGCCCCTCCCCCGTTCATGCTCTGTCTCTCTCTGTCCCAAAAATAAAAATAAAAAACAGTGAAAAAAAATTAAAAAATAAATAAATAAAAACATAGGCGTTTAATGCCCTGAACTTAATGCTACTTTTCCCTTTTAATGGTCATGGGTTTTTTTCTTAATTTTAATTTTTTTATTTATTTTTTTATATTTAAATTCAAGTTAACACAGTGTAGTCTTGCCTTCAGGAGTAGAATTTAGTGATTCATCACTTACACAGAACACCCAGTGCTCATCCCCAAAGGTGCCCTTTTTTTAAATTTTCTTTTTTACATTTATTTATTTTTGAGAGGCAGAGAGAGGCAGAGCACAAGTTGGGGAGGGACAGAGAGAAAAGGAGACACAGAATCCCATGCAGGCTCCAGGCTCTGAGCTGTCAGCACGGAGCCCAACACGGGGCTCGAACCCACAAAGCTCAAGATCATGACTTGAGCTGAAGTCGGATGTTCAACCGAATGAGCCACCCAGGCGGCCCCAAAAAGTGTCCTTCTTAATGCCCGTCACCATTTAACCTACCCCCCACCCACTTCCCCTCCAGCTACCCTCAGTTTGTTCTCTGTATTTAAGAGTGTCTTATAAGTGCCTCCCTCTCTATTTGTATTTTGTTTTTCCTTCCCTCCCCCTGTGTTCATCTGTCGTGTTTCCTAAATTCCACATGTGAGTGAAATCATATGATCTCTGTCTTTCTCTGACTGACTTATTTCACTTAGCGTAATACACTCTAGTTCCATCTACGTTGTTGCAAATGGCAAGGTTTCATTCTTTCTCATCGCCCTTTTTTAAAGTGTATTTCTATTTAAGAGCGAGAAAGAGTGCTAACATGCATGAAAGCGGAGGAGGGACAGAGAGAGAGAACCCCAAGCAGGCTCCACGCTGTCAGCACAGAGCCGGGCGCAAAGCTCCATGCCACCACCCTGGGATCCTGACCTGAGCTGAAATCAAGAGGCGATGCTCAACCAGTTGAGCCATCCAGACGTCCCTTAATGGCTATATTTCAATGCTCTGTGCAAATCAGCTCTCAGCTGTCAAGACAACCAAATCTCATTGGTTTCCAGTTTGAGGAAGGATTTACACGTGGCCGGAGCTGAGGCCGTGCTCGAGCTAGATGCGGCCGCAGGCACCTGTCCACAGAAGTGCCTGTAACCATTCTTATCTTTGTCTAAATAACCCTGAATAAAATTACCTAATGATTTTTAAGACAATCTCGTCTTTAGTTGTGTAATCTACGCAGGTTTTTACCTGCCCTGACCACATCAGCAATGCCATTTGCTTGGCGAAAAAACAGACTTAAATCCACTGAGAATGGCTTGAAATGTCCGTTGACTCATTAGTCTGTAATTTTGGTCTCAATTTTGGCCACAAATTATTGGATAATGTCTTCTAGGAGCGCTTGGGTGGCTCACTCGGTTGAGCATCTGACTTTTGATTTTGGCTCAGGTCATGATCCCGTGGTCGTGTGATTGAGCCCTGTGGCGGGCTCTGTGCTGAGTGTGGAGTCTGCTTAAGATTCTCTCTCTCCATCTCTCTCTCTCTCTCTCTCTCTCTCTCTCTCTCTCTCTGTCTCCCTCTGCCCCTCCCTCATTCGCGCACATGCACACGTGTTCTGTCTCTTTAAAAAAAAAAAAAGTCTTCCAATGTTTCATACACTCTATAAGCTACATTTGTGTTTGAGTAAGGAGTCTATTTAATTACACTAGAGGGCTTGGCCGCTCACACCTTTTTACTTTACTACAGTTAAGTATTACAGCTTTTTCTACAGCAAAGAATGGCCGCATAAATTTTGTTGTGGCCGTTGCTAATCTGTGTGAGTTTTTTTCTCAGTGCAACGTAAGAAAATACATTTATGATATAGATAAATAGAACCTAGGCAAAAACTTCATAGGAACTGTTCAAAGCATTTATAAGAAAAATTATAAAATTCCACAGAGGCACACAAAAGTAGAATTGTACACGTGGAAGGCATACCGTGTTCTTAAATACGAAGATTCAACATTATTCTGTTGATTGGGTTTTGTCATAGAGCTAAATAAATTGGTTATAAAGTTTACTTGGAAAAATAAACAAGCAATAACTAGCCGGGAAAACTCTGAAAGGCAAGGAGGGTGGAAAAGCCTAACTAGTTTTAAAATGCTTCTTAAGGGTTGCCTGGGTGGCTCAGTCAATTAAGCGTCTGACTTCGGCTCAGGTCATGATCTCGCGGTCCAATCCGTGGGTTCGAGCCCCGAGTTGGGCTCTGTGCTGACAGCTCAGAGCCTGGAGCCTGCTTTGGATTCTGTGTCTCCCTTTCTCTCTGCCCCTTCCCTGCTCTCACTCTGTCTCTGTCTCTCTCTCTCTCTCTCAAAAGTAAATAAACATAAAAAAAAAAAAACTTTTTTAAAAAAAATAAATAAAATGCTCCTTAAGCCTCTGTAATTCAGACCGTGTCATATTGGCCACAGTAGCTCAGTGGAACCCAATAGAAAATCTGGAGCGAGTTGAAGACAGAAATTGATATACAATTTGGCCACGTGTCAAATCAGTGGAGGAAAATAATCTTATTAATTCAGGAATTTGAGATCACTGAATAGCCCTACAGAGAAAGATAAAATTGTGTACGTTTTCACCATAAATATGAGGATAAAAAACAAATGAATCAGAAATGTAAATGTAAAAATTGAAACCATACAGTTACTAGCAGAAAATAGGAGTGAATTCATCTGCAAATTGAGAGTAGGGGATATACTTTCCTAAGCACTGGTGAATTTGACTGCAAGGGAAACTAAATTCTTGAATGACAAAAGAGAGGGAGAGAAGGAGGGCAAGGGAATGTTATAAACAAAGTAAATGTCCAGATGATGAATGTGGGACCAGGGCTCTTAGAAAAGCAATGGCAACCATAAATAAGTGAAATCATAGGGCATTTGTCTTTCTCTGTCTGACTTTATCTTATTTAGGGTGATTCTCTGTAGGTCCATCAACGTCAGCGCAATTGGCAAGATTTCATTTTTTTCTATGGCCGAATAATATTCTGTCGTACATCTTTTCTATGCATTCAGCTATTTATGGGATCAAAAAAATAAAAAGCAAACAGAAATGGACTCATAAAAACAGAACAAACTGGTGGTTGTCGGAGGGGTGAGGGTGGGGGGAATGGGCGAAGTAAGCGAAGGGGATTAAGACGTACAAGCTTCCAGTCACTGGGAAGAAAAATACAGCTCAGAGAATGTAGTTGATAATATTGTAATAATGTTGTACAATGTGACACTACACTTACCGTGGTGGGCATTGAATGATGTAGAGACATGTTGATTCCCTGTGTTGTACACCTGACACGAATACAACATTGTGCATCTACTTCAAATTAAAAAAAAAAAAAAAGAACGAAAGAAAGAAAAAGGGGGCTCCTGGGTGGCTTAGTCAGTTAAGTGTCTGACTCTTGGTTCTGGCTCAGGTCATGATCTCACGGTTTGTGCGTCAGACCCCCACATCAGGCTTGGGATTCTCTCCCTCCCTCTCTCTCTGCCCCTCCCTGGCTTGCTACCTCTCTCTCTCTCTCCCTCCCTCCCCTTAAAAATAAATAAATGAACAAACATTAAAAAAAGGTGACCTTCTGACCAAGAGAGATATTCATTGAAAGTTCGCAGAAAAAGAGGTGTAAGCGATGCCTAAATAAATGGGAAGTGCTCAGATTCACTCCTAATGAAAAACAGAAGTTAAACCTACAGCAAACTTCCCTTTCACCTCTTCCGGGGTCTGTTTGAACAGTACAAAGCTGGAAAAGGAGAAAGAGCCTTAGATGCCGATGGAGTGTTTTCTGGGATTTTTTTTTTTTAATGAAGGGCAACTTTTACTGGACTTTTAAGTGTCCAACCTCGGCTGAGGTCATGATCTCATGGTTTGTGGGTTCAAGCCCGGAGTCGGGCTTTGCAATGACAGCTAGGAGCCTGCTTGGGATTCCTTCCCTCCCTGTCTCCATCTCTCTCTCTCTCTCTCTTTTTCTCTCTCCCCCTCTCGCCCCCCTTCTCCCCACACACGCTCTCTCTCTCTCTCTCTCTCTCAAAACAGATAAATAAACTTAAAAAAAAAAAAAAAAAAGGACTCCCTTGCTAGAGGATCAGGAAGGACTTCCGAGCGCTGCCGGGAGAGTGTGTTGAGTCAGTGCTGCCACTAGGGGTCAGTGTTTTCAAAAGCAGAGTGAATCCTGCTGACACTGTCGTCCTCGCCTGGAAAGAGCCCAAATTCCCTGTTTGGAATGTCCACAAATTGCGAGTAGAAAGCTATGTCCTGAGGGCTGAGCCACAGGTGTGTGAGGTAGAACTGAGTTTTGTTCTAAAGCAGTTTTGAAGAGAGCTATGGTGATGGCTTTGTACCTTTCACTCTTTTTATTTTTATTTTTAAGTTTATTTATTTTGAGAGAGAGAGAGAGCACGAGCAGGGGAGGGGCAGGGAGAAAGGGAGAGAGAGAGAATCCCAAGCTGACAGCACAGGGTGCGACACGGGGCTCAAACTCACAAACCATGAGATCGTGAGCTGAGCCGAAGTGGGATGCTCAACTGACCCAGCCGCCCAGGCGCCCCATGTTGTGTATTTTCTTGCGCCTGTCTTTCTACAGACACCCAGGGCCAGCCTCATGATACACAGCTGTGATTGCCTCCATGGAGCTCTGTGCCGTTCACAAGGTGCTCTATTTCAGCGTGGTCTCTTTGTAATTTGTTATGACTCGGGCAGTGAGCAGCTTCTCTCTCGAATCATCTCAGTTGACTGGGATGCAGCAGAACTCTGCCCCTTCTTTGAGAAGCAGACTCTAAATTCAGCAACCATCGCTGCCTGGTTTTGTTGACACAGCGGAGTCGTTGAGTAGCAAAAGCTGAATGACGTTAAGCTCTTTGAGAGCAGGATACATTTGTTGTTGTTGTTGCTGTTGCTGCCGTGATCGTCCATATTACGCTCTCCTGGTTGTGCGGCCAGCAGCCAGTGCAGTGCTTGGAACCAGCAAGAGGCGCTCACGTGTACCCATGGAAGGTACCCAGGCCACGTTCATGTGCAGCCAGTGAAAATTGATTTCCACATAGTTTGACGCTATATGTCTGATGCTAAAGGCACACATTTAGGGGGCGCCTGGGTGGCTCAGTCAGTTAGGCGTCCGACTTCGGCTCAGGTCATGATCTTGCAGCTCGTGAGTTCGAGCTCCGCGTCGGGCTCTGTGCTGACAGCTCGGAGCCTGGAGCCTGCTTCCGGTTCTATGTCTTCCTGTCTCTCTGCCCCTCCCCCACTCATTTCTCTCTCTCTCTCTCTCTCTCTCCCATCAGAAATAAATGAACATTAAAAAAAATAAAACTAAAGGCAGACGCTTAGCTGAAGCAAAGCCAGGTCGCATAAGGAAAAAAAGTTATTCGTGCCAAAGCTCATCCCAGTTGCCCAACACTCTAAATTTTTGTGCAAAGATTTTAAATGCTGGTTTCTCTCATTGGAAAGGGAAAGTAGCGGGAATTGCAGACCTAGAGGCGATGGTCCACAGTTCCGGCCACAGTGGTGGGGATTGTGAGTTTCTACTTCTGCCCTTGTGCCACGTGTCGGCCAGGGGTTGGGATGACCCAGGAGGGGTGCCAGCGGCCCCCTTTGCAAATGCCTGCTGGACACTAATGCCACCCAGGGCCCATCCTGTTTGACGATCGGGACGCTGTAAAGAGGAAGGGGGACGCGGGGCGCCTGGGTGGCGCAGTTGGTTAAGCGTCCGTCCGACTTCAGCCAGGTCACGATCTCGCGGTCCGGGAGTTCGAGCCCCGCGTCGGGCTCTGGGCTGATGGCTCGGAGCCTGGAGCCTGTTTCCGATTCTGTGTCTCCCTCTCTCTCTGCCCCTCCCCCGTTCATGCTCTGTCTCTCTGTCCCAAAAAAAACAAATAAACGTTGAAAAAAAAATGAAAAAAAAAAAAAGAGGAAGGGGGACAGAACTAGGGCAGAAGCCGGTGAGAGAGAAACTTTATTTTGATGTTTTTGATGAGTCACAGTGATATCGATTGTTTTCTGTTTTTAAATTTTTTTCAATGTTTATTTATTTTTGAAAGAGACAGAGCGTGAGTAGGGGAGGGGCAGAGAGAGACGGAGACAGAATCCAAAGCAGGCTCCAAGCTCCCAGCTGTCAGCAAAGAACCCGATGCGGGGCTCGAACCCACGAACCGTGAGATCATGACCTGAGCCGAAGTCGGATGCTCAACCAACTCAGCCACCCAGGCGCCCCATCCATTGTTTTCTTAAACAAAATTGTCCCAAGCTGTTACTGCCTCCTTTAGAATGTCATCCCTTGCACCGGAACTGTGGACGATGGCCGCTCTTGGGTACCTGTCACCCAGGGCTCCCACGTTTCTTTCTTTTTTTTTTTTTCAACGTTTATTTATTTTTGGGACAGAGAGAGACAGAGTATGAACGGGGGAGGGGCAGAGAGAGAGGGAGACACAGAATCGGAAACAGGCTCCAGGCTCTGAGCCATCAGCCCAGAGCCCGACTCGGGGCTCAAACTCACGGAGCGCGAGATCGTGACCTGGCTGAAGTCGGACGCTTAACCGACTGCGCCACCCAGGCACCCCACCCACATTTCTTTCTTATGTCGGCCCTCGTTGCCCCTAGCAGGGAGCAGCGGTACCCCGGTCCCCGGAGAGATGAATACTTTCCTGTGCGCTCTCTGTGCCAGAGTCACGTGTCTCTCTGCAGCCAGCAGACTGGCACCTTTTACCAGGAGGACCCCGCGAACCACCCAGGCTGCTGTCTGAAGAGCAAGTCAAGGGGACACTATGGGGAGGGGGAGATTAATTCTACTCTTCGGAAGTGGAGACCGGAATTTAGGGCACCCGGGTTAGAGACGTGGACTGCACATATATCTACTTCCTGTCACATAATCCGGGAATAATACTCTGGATGTTGCCCGCACAGCGGGTACCCTGAGGGAAGTTGAGTCTGGAGCCTTGTTCTATAGCACGATGAACGCTGTGGGACCATTCCAGAGCAGAACGGAGGGGCAAGTTAGGAGCAAAGGGTCGACGAGATCTGGAGGCTGACCGTGGTCATTCCCAAAAAGGGACAGTTGAGCGTGAGGCATAATGCGCTGATCACACCTGTGCTACATGTCAAGAGCCAGAAACCGGTCACCTTCTCAGGCTTTCTACTTAGGGCTGTTGTTTAAAATAGTAGAGGATCCCACCCCCGCCCCCCAGTCAAAAGTCTAGGGCCAGACTGCTCCACTCGTCAGTTCTACCAAGCATTCGAAGTAGAATTAATTGTCCTTCTCCAGCTTCCAAAAAATGGAAGAGGACGGAACACTTCCAAACTCATTTTGCGAGGCCGGCATTACCCTGATAATCAGTTCAGTATCCATGATGGACATAGATGCTGAAATCCTCAACAAAGTATTAAGAAACTGAATTTGATAATTCATTGAGGGGATCATCCAGCACGATTTATTGAATCGACGTGACACAGCACATTAACAAAATCAAGGATAAAAAATCTATAGGATCATCTCAATAGATGCCAAAAAAGCATATGACAAAAGCCAACATTCATTTATGATAAAAAACACTCAACAAAGTGGGGATAGAGGGAAGTCACCTCAACGTATTAAAGACCATGCATGACAAACCCCTTGTTAACATCATACCTAATGGTCAAAAGCTGGAAGCTTGTCCTCTAAGATCAAGAACAAGACCAGGATGTCCCCCACTCCACTTTGATTCGACACAGTTCTGGAAGTCCTAGCTACAGCAATTTGTCAAAAACAAAACAAAACAAAACAAAACAAAAAAACAACAAAAAAACAACACAAAAGAAATAAGGCGTCCAAGTTGGAAAGGAAGAATTATCACCATTTGCAGATGACATGGTATTATGTAGAGAAAACTTTAAAGACACCATCAAAAAACTGTTAAAACTAATAAATACATTCACTAAGTTTGCAGCATACAAAATCAGTATACAGACATCTGTGACATTATATGCTAATAAAAAACCACCAGGAAGAGAAATTAAGAAAACAACCCCATTTACAGTTGCATCAAAAAGAATAAAATAGGAATAAATTTAACCAAGAGGGTGAAAGACCTACATGTTGAAAATTATAAGACATTAATAAAAGAAATTGAAGAAGACCCAAATAAATAGATATCCCATGCTCATGGATTGCAAGAGTCAATATTAAAATGTCCCAAGGCAATCTACAGATTCCTTATAATCCCTATCAAGATTCCAATCACATTTTTCAAAGAAATAGAACAAATAATCATAAAATATGTAGAGAACCACAAAAAACCCCAAATAGCCAAAGGAATCTTGAGAAAGAAAAGCAAAGCTGGAGATATCTTGGTATTTGATTTCAAACCGTATTACAAAGCTATAGTAATGAATACAGTATAACATTAGCATAAAAACAGATGCATAGACCAATGGCACAGAATAAAGAGCCCAGAAAGAAACCCATGCACGTGTGGTCAATTAATTTACAGAGGAGCCAAGAATATACAATGGGAAAAGGATAGTGTCTTCGGTAAACGGTGTTGGGAAAACTGGACCACTCTCTCACACGTACACACAGATTAACTCACAATGGATTAGAGACTTGAACTTAAGACCTGAAACCATAAAACTCCTAGAAGAAAACATAAGCAGGAGGCTCCTTGACATCAGTCTTGGTGATGATTTTTTTTTTAATCTGATGCCCAAAGCAAAAGCAACCACAAAATCTCCAGCAATTTTCATGTAATGACACATATTAAATGCGTTCATTTCTCAGGGTGCCTGGGTGGCTCAGTCATTTAAGCTCCCACTCTTGGTTCAACTCAGGTCATGATCTCACGGTTCTTAGGTTTGAGCTGCAAGTCAGGCTCTGCTCTGACAGGGTGGAGCCTGCTTGGGATTCTCTCTCTCCCCCTCTCTCTGCCCCTCCCCTGTTCGTGCACACGCTCTCTCTCTCTCTCTCTCTCTCTCTGTCATTAGATAAACTTAAAAAAATGTGTTAATTTTTCATTAAGATTTTGGTAGTGGAATTATTAAACATTCCAGTAATAAAATATGAGTGAATATTAACAAAGTTCATTTTCAATTAAATTTTAAAATCTCCATAAGCAAATTGAACTATTAATATCCATTAACCAAAGAAAAATCAACTCAGTGATGAAATGTCCCTGCACAAGTAAATTTGGGGAGATTATATTTACATTTGTGTACACATATGGATGATTCCCTCTTAGTTTTATTCTAGTTACTTGAAAATTGCCCTTTGCAACGATGTGGGTGGAGTTGGAGAGTATAATGCTAAGTGAAATAAGTCAAAGACAAGTACCGTACGCTCTCACTCATGTGGAACTTAAGAAACAAAACAGACGAGCAAAGGGAAAGAAAAAAGAGGGGGGGGGCGGGCGGGAGGGAGGCAAACCAGAAACAGACTCCTAACTAGAGAGAACAAACTGATGGTTACCAGACAGGACGGAGGTGAGTGAAATAGCAGATGGGGGTTAAGAGTACAGTTATCGTGATGAAAAATAATAAAATTATAAAAAAGATAAAATCACTAACAAAGCTACAAAAAAAATAATAAAATTAGAAAAATTTAAAAAAAGGGGGCCACCTGGCTGGCTCATTCAGTAAAGCATGCGACTCTTGATCTTGAACGTGGGTCGTGAGTTCAAGCCCCACGTTGGGCACGGAGCCTACTTCAAAAAAAAAGAAAAAGAAAAGTCTGCTACGTATCTTGGGACTGAATGTAACTACCAGCCATAATAACGGGTAGCCACAGAGCAAAATTAGCGGTGATACATTACTTAAAAGCAACAACGGCACATTTGAAAGCCTAGTCGACTAATTTTAACGTAAATGGCGAGCCAGTAAAAGGCATCCTTTGTGCCGTGGGAGTCAGCACGTGAGCAGTGGGAACCTGACAGTCCCCCGTGGCCACCAGGAGCCACCAAAGACGACAAAACCCGGATCCCGGGGAAACTCGAGCCATATGTGAGTTTAATGCTCTGAGCACAAACGAATGATGACTTCCAGCGGGCTAGAGCAGGTGGGCCTCTGCCAGAGGGACACGTGGGGTCGCGTGACCACAGCTGTAGAAGGAGGTCTGGGGTGTGGGCGGTGAAGGTCCTTGAGGCCCAGCCGGGGAGGCGGGATTGGACTTGGAGAACGAGCTGGAACAGCTGAGGATTCCCCTTTCAGGCATGAGACACAGAAAGGCCTAGAAGCCCCCAGCCCCGGTGTCCACTCCCCCCCCCCCCCCGTCAAGATCACAGGCAGATTGTACTGCAAGTGTGAGAGGTTTCTCCAAGTGGACTCATGGTCTGGACCTCTGCCTGCTCCTCCATAGTAAGGAGCACGGGTGGGGGTGGTCTGGGGGGAGGGGGGCAGTACAGCCCACGGTGACAGAGTCCCCTGAAGGAAGGACGACCTGGGAACTGGACACAGTGGCAGTTAGCGGTTAATTGTCATTCTTCTCTCCTGCTTTTGGCCTGGCACGTGAGCTAACCCCAGGAGCGGGCTAGGATGGTTTCCGGAACAATGCAGAGGGAGGGGAGGGGAGAAATGTGGACCGTGGCCTCAACAGCACCGAAGGGGTGCCGAACGTGGTGATAGCACGAGGGGTCCCCCCCGGTGCTATTCACCAAGCCGCAGATCCAAGGACGTCCCTAGTAACACATTGGGGGGCACCTGGGTGGCTCAGTGGGTTGAGCATCCGACTTTGGCTCAGGTCATGATCTCACAGTTCGTGGGTTCGAGCCCCGCATTGGGCTCCACGCAGACAGCTCAGAGCCTGGAGCCTGCTTCAGGTTCTGTGTCTCCCTCTCTCTCTGCTCCTCCCCTGCTCACACTCTGTCTCTCTCTCTCTCAAAAATAAAGATTAAAAAAAAAAATTTTTTTTAAAGTCAGGACTTTGAAATAAGGCTGTGTTCTGTCCCGAGATCACGAGCCCCAGGTGGCTCTCAAACACAGATCCCTGAGGTGCCTGGACAGCTGGGGTAAGGAAGGGCCACCGGCCAGCAGATGGTGAGGTCCCCTGGGTGCGTCCTCCTGGGGCGTCCCCAGGCCGGGCGTGAGCCAAGCCTTCGGTCTCTTTCTGCCCTGGAGGAAATGATCGGAGTCCTGTGCTCACGGGGTCAGGTGGAAAGTCACCCCGCTAGCTGTTGCTGGTGTTGCTGCTTTGCCCTGGCTTCCTCTTGGCCGAGAAGTCACAGGGCTGGCTGCACGTTGCAGGTCCACTGTCCCTGACCCTGAGGGACTGCTGCTTCTCTCTTTGCATTTTCTTGGCGAGCAGACCGTGTCAGGAAAGAGACACCCTGACTCTCAGGGCTTCCGTCTCTTTTTAAAAAGACTGGAGCCTTTCTTTCCTCACCTCGTTCTTGGCCACAGCAGTCAACACCCCCTGGGGACTCTGGGAAGGGTGGGCAGGGCTGCAGAGGTGACGCACTTCCTCCGCCGGGCACCTGCTTTCTGATCGGGAATACTCCACTCAGAGCAGAGATGAGCTGGTGCATCCCAGGGCGCAGGGACTCGACCTACCCACGGGTCCCCCCGAGAGGAGGACCTTACGGGTCGTGGGTGACACGGGGCCGCGTGGGATGGCAGCTGGCACGCGACATTTATAGACAGCTTGGTTGTCTTTAGCGCAGAACCATAGAACTCGAATGTAAGTAATGCATTTAGATTGAAAAACCTAAGTGCACAGCAGCCTGGGAGCGATCAGACTCTCTAGGAGTCCGCGCTAAGAGGACCGGAGATTCTGATTGGTCACAGGACCAACATGCGGACAGGTGGACGGGTGTGCGTTGTTTCTGTGTGCTCAGTGCGAGCACGTCATACTGGACACACGGGGTTCTGCCGAGAGATGATCAGATCAGTACTGGGAGGAGCAGCAGGTTCCAGGTCTTAGGGGAGGAGGGCGGGGGGAGCCTCTGGCCCCGGAGGCAGTGACTCCTCTCCTAAAAAATCCTACAGAGCATCTGGCTCGTATCTGGGTGAGAAGTCGACACCCCACCCTTAAGTCTCTGTCATTTTTTTCCACTTTATTTTTTTAAATTTTTTTTAATGTTTGCTTATTTTTGAGAGGAAGAAACAGAGTGTGAGCAGGAGAGGGGCAGAGAGAGAGGGGGACACAGAATCCGAAGCAGGCTCCAGGCTCTGAGCTGTCGGCACAGATCCCGATGCGGGGCTCGAACCCACAAACCAAGAGATCATGACCTGAGCCAAAGTCGGGCGCTCAACCAACTGAGCCACCCAGGCACCCCTTAAGTCTCTATAATTTTGCCCTGGGGGAAATAGAGCACTTTCCAGAAAGCCAGCGCCCCTCGGTTAGGAGACCTCTAACCCTTTGGGTTTTGGAGCTTCCTGTCCCTGTCTTCAGGGACCTTCCGGCCCTGAATAGCCACAGGTGGCCTTCATGTGCAGAACGATGTCAACCAGAATCATCTTCTGAAAGTGGCCACGTGGTTTGTCACCCTTGTCTCATCGTCCAGGCCGAAAGAAGCCTGGACGGAGTTTCTGCTTCCTCCCGGAGGATTGAAAATTACCTGCCCCCTGCAGCATCTCCAGGAAACGGTAACGTTTCTGTCCAACACAATCAAACTATAAGAAGAATAGCGACCACGTGAATGTATTTTTAATGACCCGTGTTAGCTCTGTGTATTGGGGTCCTTCCTGGAACACGGAGGCGAGGTTTCTGGGGCTGACGGTTGATGCGAATCCTGGCGTGGGATCAGCCCATGCCGTGTGCCTTTCCTGGATAGCTGGCGCGTGGGGTATACTCTGCCGAGGCACCACCAGGGTGCACAGGCCACTTAGGTGACGACCGAGCCACGGTGTGGCCGTTCTCTGCATCGCAGCACGGTTTGGCTCCCCCTCTTTGCCTCCGGTGCCCGGGGGTCTGTGGAAGAGACAGCACTTTGTCCTGTGTGTGTGTGCCCGTTCGAGCAAATGGACCCGCCAGTGTAAACGTTGCTCGTAAAACGAGAGAGAGCACCGTAGCCAGAGCAGGACGGTGAGCTCGTGACTCGCGAAGGCGGCGTGATGTGGGGAGAAAACCTGGAGCCTGGACGCACCTGACCATGACCCTCGGGTGGGGAAGGTTCCAGGGCGTCCCGGGGAGAAATTATCCACCACCGTGGTCCTCAGAACTCGGGTCCTTGTGGCCCTTCTGGCAATCGTTAGGCGGCAGATGCTGGTGTTTCACACTGACTCACGGACGGCCGAGGAAAAACCGGGCAAATGGCAGAACGGGGCACCCGTGGCAGGGGGCCCTTTTGTGGAGGACGAGCTAGCCTCAGGCTCGGATGTAGGGAGAGGGATGCCCGTTCAGTGAACCAGCAGGCCAGCCTCCTGTCCAGGCCGGGAGACCCTGTGCAGAGCCTCACAGCCAATCCCGACGGAGGGCAGGTGACATTCGTCTCAGGGACCGGGCACGATAATCCGGAAATCGGGGCTGAGCGCTCTGTGATAAGAGGGGTTGCTGAGAGATGCTTCATGCAGAAGCGAGTTACTGTACGTGTGTATGTGTGTGTGCGTGTTCACACACACACAAGCGCACACTACACGACTAGGGGGACGTTGTTCAGCAGAGGCTGGCCGGGGCGGTGATTCTGCAGGACTGGGGAGCTCCCCTGAGGCATCCACACACACAACCCTTTGCTGAAATCGGGAACGCTCACTTCCTCCTTGGCCTCTTGGTGAAAATACCTGAGGGGCCCCCCGGTAGGGAAGGTTGGCCGGCTTCCCGGGAAGGAAGTGGGGAGAGTTGGCTGTTTATGCTGCCCGGAAAGGAAACAAGTCAAAAGGGAACCTCACCTACTAGGAAGAGCCTCTGGGTCACCAGCATCTGAAGGAGAAGATTAGTTAGGGAAGTGGGGCTCCAGTGGGAAGTCAGGAGGATACCCCGACTGGCAAGAGGGAGGGACTGGAGAGCGTCATACTTCTGTGCAAAGCTAGCGGAGGTGACCTTAGAATCCAGAGGGAAGAAAAGAGAAGACAGACCCTCCCTCCTCTCTGGCGCCTGGCCCTGGGCGCCACCTGTCCCACGCCACCCAGTGACCGGGCTAGTGAGGGCGGAGAAGCTGTTCTTGGCTCAAGGCTAGGAGGCCTCGGGGACATGGCCAAGGGCAGGCTGGCGGAGAGCCCACCATGGGAATGTCTTTGGGAGAGCCCAGTCTGCCCACAGAAGCCTGCCCTTGACCTATAACCTGGAGCCGGGTCCCGCCAGCCCCCCCATATCCCACGCACAAAGATGAGAGCATTGCACCCTCCCAGGACTGCTCCCCAGTTTCCTGATGGCTTGCATCCATCCTCCTTAATGGTCCTGGTGGCTCCATTTTCCTCCTGGCTTGTTCCCGTCGCAGCAGAGACTGAGTAGAACACCGCTGACCTCCTGTGACGCCCCCTGTGTCACGTGCCTCCAGATGGGAAAATCTGCCTCTGCTCTCTGGGTCTGTCCTCTGACTCCCTGGCTTCCCCGGGCCCCCAGGCTGGCCACCCCCAGGCTCTGGGATGTGCAGCCCCCAGCAGCCACCTTCCTCCTGACCCTCTTTTTATCTGAACAAAAGTTAACGTCTTCACGAAAGACGTCGGGAGAGCTGCACCCCAGAAGCACAGGGTGACAAAGGAGAATCTCGAGTAACCTGCCCAGGGCTTTGCAGGCGACCTTAGGATGTGTGTGCCCAGAGGTCCCCTCCCTGTTGCCTTGAAGACATGCATTGGACCAGCTGAGCATCCTTTGGGGCATCAGGGCCTCTGAGAGACGGGTCAGGGGTGGGGCCACTGGTAATTTGTTAGTGGTAAAGTACCAGAGTTTATGAGTGATTTACTGAAAGCACACAAAAGGCGTAGAAGGTGTGCCCTGGAAAAACATCGCCATTCGTTTTGTGATGTGCTGTCCGAGGGCACCTCCAAGGGTTGGGTTGCGGGTCTTGGACAGACGCTGCTTGCGAAGGTTAGTCACGCACGCAAATACCAGCCACGGTGGAGGTCGGGGGCCTCCCCACAATGCCAGTGGCTGACGCTGTGAGTCTGTCCCCGCAGAGAGAAGGAACAGCAAAGCACCAGTAAGCCGGGCAGTGTGGTGTGATGGCTGGGGGCGGAGATTCTGGAGCGGTGGTTCTTAACCTCGGTTCTTGACCCGTCGTTCTTAAATCTTAACCATCACAAGGAGATGCCTTGTGGGCAGCAAGCACATGAAAGGATGCTTGACATCACGATGAACTGGGGGACTGCAAATCCAAACCACAGTCAGATACCGGTTCACACCCACTATGGTGGCTATAACTTAAAAAAGAAGAAGAAGAAGAAGGAGAGAAGGAGGGGGAGGGGGAGAAGAAGAAAATAGCAAGCATTGGCAAGGATGTGGAAAAATTGGAGACCTCATTCTTACTGGCGGGAAAGCAAAGTGGTGCACCTGCTGTGGGAGACAGGTCAGCGGCTCCTCTGTAAGTTTAACGTAGAATCTTACGGGGGGACCCAGGGTTCCACGCCTGGGCGCCCACAAGACCTGACAACAGCTTTTCAAGCAAGAACCTGGACCCACACGTTCAGAGCGGCTCTATTCACAAAAGGCAAACACAGCCCAGATGTCCATCCACAGATGAATGGGTACCCAAAATGTGCACTGTCCGGACAAAGGAATATTATTTAGCTGTAGCAAGAATGCAACCGATGCATGCTGTAGTGTGGACGAACCTTGAAATCCGTCATGCTAAGTGAAAGAAGCCAGAAACCACCTAATGTCTGATTTCATTTGTATGAAGTAACCAGCACAGATAAGTCCACGAGTCAGAAAGCATAGCGGTGGTTGGTTCACAGGGGCTGTGGGGAGAAGCGCTCGAGAAGTGGCCACGTAATGGATACAGTGTTTCCTTTTGGGGTGCTGAAGGTTTCCAGAATGATACGTGCCATGGTGATGGCTGGACGGCATTGTAAATACACTTAATGCAGCCGAACGGTACACTTTGAAATGGTTAAAATGGTAAATTCGAGGTTGTATATTTTGGCACAGTCTTTTAAACAAAGAAAAAACAACGGATGCCTGGTCCCCTCCCAGGGTCTCTGCCGAAGCTGGTCAGTTTCCCCCAAAATTGAACTTGTGTTTGCGTGGCCTTTCAAAGCTCCCAGGGCATAGGGGTCCCGGTGTGGGGCCAGGTTTGAGAACCAGCTGTGCTGGTGGGAGGCCTCGCTCGGTGGCCCCCGTTTTTGACCTGTGAGATGGGAGTCCTATGGTTACCTACCTCTGACAGTTGTTACAAGGATCTAACGGGTGAGTGAAGATGTGGCCGCTGAACGTCTCCACGTGTTTGCTCTTAGCAGGGCCACCTGGCATCTAGATTGCCTCCTTGACCAGGTCAGTCCTTGTTCTGGAACTCTGCCCGCAACAGGTGTTCAGCTCCGATTCCCTCCCAGGAAGCAAGACCATGCTTCTCTGTCCAGGACCGCCCTCGGAATGCGGTTGTCCCGTGTTCTTTGCAGTGTGGCGTTCTCCTTAGACCACCCGGATCGTAGTCCTGTTCTGGATCTCGAATTCTGGGGCCACTCTCATCTGCAACGTGGTACACACAGACCGCGGTGATGAGGAATGCGCAGGTGAGGGCAAATCGTTTCGAACAGTGCTTTGGCCAGCGCAACCCCAGAGGGCCACGGTGGGACCACAGTGAGTGCTCCCCGCCTCTTCAGACAGTCCTCCCACTTTGCTTGAAGATTGACTCACCCAAAGAGAAATCTCATTAGCTTGATTTCCTCCACCGAGCGTGACTCAGTCACTTGGCGTTAACAGAGGAGCCTCCCGGATTTGATGACGTCCCAGAAACCGTCAGATCTCGTGCAGAGAGATTTGTTGTCACCTTACTTTGGCTTCTGTGTCACTAGAGATAGACAGCCAGGGTTCTCATTTCCTTTCCTCATGCAGCCTGTGGTATTAATCAAGTGCTCATGAGCCCCTCGGTATGAGAGGCCTCCTTCGGTTTGTGGGACTGCGGTTATCGAAAGTGCGCCCCACCTGAGATCTCACTGCTGATGAGCTATCGTAAACTCATCCTCCAATCCAGCATTCAGAACATGCCACCGTGCAGGTGACAAGAGATTTGCATGCACGTTTGAAAGGGAAAACCTTGGCTTTCTTCATGATTAGGGTTTGATGATGTACTTGAACAAGAACGTTTTCCCCCCACATTGAACTTGCGTTTGCCAGAGTTGAAATCTCACATGGAACCATAGCATGCATCTCACATGTACACGTCGTGTGGACTTAGGTCTTTCCCCCCCATTTGTCGGCTGGGGTCCTCCCCGTGAGCCTCACCTGCAGCCAGGCCCCTGGCCCCACGCCCTAACCACACTATACAGAGCGACTTGCTTTTTGGCTTTGCTCTTCCAAATCCCAGCAAGCCTTTGCACTTGGGTTGGGTCTGCTCTCTCACGCAGGGCCCGCTGGACTTGGAGTTCGTCTCCCAAGACCCCGTGGACCACCAGGGTCACGGTCTTCCTGAGTGTGGCCAAGACATGGTCTACATCTTGGATCTACACAGGAACTTGCTTCCTTTTCATTCACAGGCTTCTCAGAAAGTTCTGGCTTCCTACCGCTGTCATCGTTAAACTTGCCTATGATGACTAGTCAACATATTCCCTGCATTCACATGTCTGCTCACAGGTCTCGATCTCAGGACTGTTCTACAGCAAAAGCCGTAGAAGATCACAGCTCAGCCTGTGTCTACACAGTGTTGTTAACAGAAAATCAAATACTACCAGTTGGATCCTCTTGGTTTGCTTATTTTTTAAGTTATATTTTTTTAATGTTTATTTATTTATTTTGAGAGAGAGAGAGAAGATAGTGTGAATAGGGGAGGGACAGAGAGAGAAGGAGAACATCTCAAGCAGACTCCACGCTGTCAGCACAGAGCCTGACGCGGGGCTCCATCTCACAAACCACAAGATCACGACCTGAGCTGAATCAAGAGCTAGGTGCTTAACTGACTGAGCCACCCAGGTGCTTCTGGTTTGCTCATTTGAAGAAGAGATCCTGCTAGTAGAGAAATGACCCCAAATTGTTCTCGTGTTTATAACCGTCGAAGAGCTTACGTGATTTAGCGTTTTGCCGGCTGAAATAATGGATCCCGACTAAGAAGCTTCTGCAGCTTTCCCAGTAAAGAAACGCCATCCCTCCAGCATCCACATGGAGGAACTCAGCCAAGAGAATGGTCATTTCCCAGCATTTCATGTACCAGATGCTGGATTCATACGTCCCTGCCCTTCCCGGGGATCAGTTCCCACGAAGCTGGCATGCTTTAATATACCTCTTGGTGTGCATTTACTCTGGATTGACTCTAGAGCTCCAGGGTGCCAGGAACCAGCACACCCTCTGGCTGAGGGATGTAGCTAATGGCCTGTCAGGAAGGCTGTGCCATAAGGATAAGAGAAAGCAGACAGAGAATACCTTCTTGGGAAGGGAACTCTGCCCCACCCCTTACCCAGGACGGTGCTGGCAGCCACGGAAGGGAATGAGAATATTCTCTCCTTTCTCAGCAGAAAACAGCAGGAGCTCCACCACCCAGGTCCCCGGAGGCTGTCTATCTGCCCCATCAGGCTTGTAACGGACGGATGGACGGTCCTGCCCTGGACTCCGCCAAAACCAGTATTGGGAGGAAAGAAGGTGGGAGAACAGGTCTGACTGCATCTTCTGGCCCGCTTGGTTCTTTGAGCAAGCAGGCAGAAGAAAAAAGTTCTATTGACGCCTTTCAAGAGGGGGCAGCATAGCGTAAGGACAGGAGAGGCAGCCGGGCTCCTGGATCCGAGTTCATCCCATCCGCCGGCAGCTGGGCCGGCCTGAGTACCTCCGCTGTCTCCTTGGGCTTCAGCTCTCCTCCGCGTTAAAACTCGAAGATCATGCCGTCCTAAAAGCGTCAGATCCAAGCTAGGAGATAGGCTTGCCCGCGGCTGTTTTAACCACAGCCACCGCCACCAAAATGCTGTCCTTCATCTCTAAACAACAACTGTATCTGAATCCCTAAACAGTCACATCAAAGGATGTGCTCCGACTTTGGGGAGACGGTGCGGACCCGACGGGTCTCACAAGGTGCGGTTTCAACGACATCAGTTTCGGATTGGCCTGTTCGTCTCTCTCAACGCAGAAACACGTTCTCGCCAGAATTTAGTGCATCTCTTCCTGTCCACGTGGATGGCGTGCCCTGGTGTGTCTGTAAAGGTGCCTCGTGCACATGTACACGAGGACGTGGAACAGAGGAAAACTTGCCACGGCAGTCTGGGCTTCCCGAAAGAGCGGTGCTTCTTGGTTTCTTGCAAAGTACTGATCATTGCCCAATTGTCAGTGAGTGTGTGAGCCCCGCGGTTCTTCTAGGGAAATCCAGCCCTCCCGGAGCCTTCATCAGGATTCCCTGGAGCGCTCGGGCTGCGACAGCCAGCAGTGCCCTCTGCTGTGTGGTGCTGGCCCGACCCAGAGCCTGTGCCCATCCTGCTGGGTTAGGGGCACAGCTGGCTCTGGAGGCCAAGTCAAAGCCATCCCCCAGCCACCTAGAAACTTGGGGCTTCTCTGGGACTGGAGCGGGTGAGGCCGTGGTAGGGGTGGGGCGGGGGGAGTGCATCTCCATCAGGATTCTTGATTTCAGCTCAGGTCACAATCTCATGGGCGTGAGACTGGGCCCAGCGTCAGGCTCTGTGCTGAGTGTGGAGCCTGATTGGGACTCTCTCGCTCACCCTCTGCCCCGTTCCCCTGCTCGTGTGCTCTAAATAAGTAAGTAAATAAATATCTCTGGCAAGATCAACTGTCACGGTGTTGGTCTCATTTTGAGCAGAGACACGGATCCTGAAATTGGCAGCTTCTATCTCTCTTTGTATTTGTCTCCTCCCAGATGTGTGTGTGAGACAGGATCAAGTTATCACTGTGCTCTGAATGTAATAAATGACCTAAGTGAATATCAGGGGTGTTGGGGATACACAGAGTTCAGCGTTGTCTCTGACCTGACTTTTCCAGTGGACAGCAGCCTGTCAGGTGGAGAATACAGCCCACAGCGTGAGGCCCCGTGAGGTCTTGGTGTGACGGCTGGGTTCACTTCGTCCCTTTTTCTCTCCATTATCCATGGCTTTTTTCCTTCATGATTTATCGGGCTGAACTCCTAGGAGAAAAAGTCCTGAAAAGCAAGACTGTAGTAGCCAAAATATGGATTGGGGTGCCCACCATTAGAGAAGGGCCAGACTCATTCCCCTACCAAAAGGGGGGGGGGGGCTTGATTTTAAAAAAAAACAAAGATGTTATTGACCCATTTGGACCAGAACAGGAAACCAGATCCCTCTTGCAGGAAAGCCGTGGTCTATCCCTCGTGGAACTTCGCCACTTTGTAGCAGAAGAGCCCCTAAATTGTAATAAGACATGGGCCAGGCTGTATGAACTCTGAGCTGCACAGGTTATCCTGGTTTTCCTTTTTACTTAATATTGATGAGTCAGCATCGTATTTTTTTTTTAATTCTTTTAATGTTTATTTTTGAGAGATTGACAGAGTATGAGCAGGGGAGGGGCAGAGAGAGAAGGAAGCAAGGAATCTGAAACAGGCTCCAGGCTCTGAGCTGTCCACACGGACAGCGGGGCTCGGTCTCACGAACCGCGACATCATGACCTGAGCTGAAGTCAGACACTCAACTCACTGAGCCTCCCAGGCGCCCCAGTGAGTTAGCATTTTAAACGATGTCCGACCTTGTTTTTCTCCCAAATTCTTCTGTGGATTGTTTTCGAAATTCTGTGTCCAAATCCAGAAGTGAGGAAAGAAAGAAGCTAAGCGTTAAACCACAAATATCTGTGGACTTGTCACATATCGCTCTTATT
The DNA here is from genome assembly GCF_016509475.1 of Prionailurus bengalensis. Taxonomy (NCBI): domain Eukaryota; kingdom Metazoa; phylum Chordata; class Mammalia; order Carnivora; family Felidae; genus Prionailurus; species Prionailurus bengalensis. The sequence continues at coordinate 64,921,435 of NC_057348.1, read as the reverse complement.
ACGTTGAGGTACACTCCCTCCATAGTCACTTTGTTGAGAGTTTTTATCAGAAATGGACGCTGGCTTTGTCAGATGCCTTTTCTGCGTCTACGAGGATGATCCTATGACCTTTATCCTTCGTTTTGTTGTGGTGTATCACATGGACTGATTTGTGGGTGTTGAACCGTTCTTGTGTCCCTGGAATAAATCGCACTTGATCGTGGTGTATGATCCTGTTAACGTATTGTTAATTTCAGTTGGCTCCTGTGTTGTTGAGGACTTTTGTATCTGTGTTCATCATACTCCATGGTGGAAAACTGAAAGGCTTTCCTCTAAGATCGGAAACAGACAAGGGTGCCCTCCTCTGCACGTTTATTCAACAAGGGACTGGAAGTCACAGCAGTTGGCAAGAAAGAGAAAGAAAAAGCATCCAAATTGGGAAGGAAGAAGTAAAACTGTCACTATTTGCAGATGACATGATATTATATAGAGAAAACCCTGAAGACACCATAAAAAAAAAAACTGTTGAAACTAGTAAATAAATTCAGTAAGGTTGCAACATACAAAATCAATATACAGAAATCTGTGGCATTTCTATACACTAATAAAAAACTGTCAGGAGGAGAAATTAAGAACATAATCCCATTTACAATTGCACCAAAAGGAACAAAATAGCTACAAATAAATTTAACCAAGGAGGTGAGAGATCTACATGTTGAAAATTATAAGACCTTAATAAAAGAAATTGAGGAAGATAAATATTTCATGCTCATGGATTGCAAGAATCAATATTGTTAAAATGTCCATACTATCCAAAGCAATGTCTGTCAAGATTCCAATCACTTTTCTCAAAGAAATAGAACAAATAATCATAAAATATGTAGAGAACCACACACAAAAAAAAACAAAAACAAAAAACAAACGAAAAAACACCCGAACAGCCAAAGGAATCTTGAGAAAGAAAAGCAAAGCTGGAGATATCTTGGTATTCGATTTCAAACCATATTACAAAGCTATGGTAATGAATACAGTATAATATTAGCATAAAAACAGATGCATAGACCAATGACACAGAATAAAGAGCCCAGAAAGAAACCCATGCACGTATGGTCAATTAATTTACAGAGGAGCCAAGAATATACAATGGGAAAAGGATAATGTCTTAGGTAAACGGTGTTGGGAAAACTGGACCACTCTCTCACACGTACACACAGATTAACTCACAATGGATTAGAGACTTGAACTTAAGACCTGAAACCATAAAACTTCTAGAAGAAAACATAACCAGGAAGGAAGCTCTTTGACGTCGGTCTTGGTGATGAATTTTTGAACCTGACAAAAGCAAAAATAAATAAGTGGAAAGACATCATACTAGAGAAGCTTCTGCTCAGTGAATGAAACTATCGACAAAGTGAAAGGACAGTCTGCTGAATGGCAGAAAATACTTGCAAATCATCTACTTGGTAAGGGGCTAATACCCAAAATCTATAAAGAACTCATACAGCTCAATAATAAAAAACCAAACAATCCAATTATATAGTGGACAGAAGATCTGAATAGCCATTTGTGTTTTCAAAGAAGACAAAGAAGGGTGCCTGCACAGCTCAGTTAAGTATCTGCCTTTGGCTCAGGTCATGATCTCACAGTTCTTGAGTTTGAGTCCCACATGAGGCTCTCTGCTATCAGCACTGAGTCCGCCTCAGATCCTCTGTCTCCCTCTCTCTCTGCCCCTCACTTGCTCTCTCTCTCTCTCTCTCTCAAAAATAAATGAAACATTAAAAAAAAAAAAAAAGACATCCAGATGGCCAACAGGTACATGAAAAGATGCTCGGCATCACTCATCATCAGGGAAATGCAAATCAAAACCACAATAAGATATCACCTCACACCAGTCAGAGTGGCTATTACTAAAAAGACCAGAAATAACAAGTTTCGGTATGGGGAACAGGGAGCCCTCGTGCACCGTTGGTGGGAGCGGAAACTGGTACAGCCACTGTGGAAAATGGTATGGACGTTCCTCACAAGGTTAAAAAACAGAACTGCCGGGCGATCTAGCAATTCTCCTTCTGGGCATTTATCCGACGAAAATGAAAACACTAGAGCAAAAAGATATATGCACCCCTGTGTTCATTGCGATGATGTCACTTACAATAGTGAAGATACAGAAACAGCCTAATAACCCATAGATCTGCAGATGAACATGTAAAGAAACTGTTCCTAATATATTTATATTTATATCTATATATGCGCAGCGGAATGTTGTTCCGCCTTAAAAAAGAAAAGAATGAAATCTTGCCACCCGCGACCAAATGGATGGACCTCGAGGGCGTTGTGCAAAGTGAAATAAGTCAGAGAGAGAAAGGCAAGTACTGCATGGTCTCTCTTATATGCAGAACCAAAAACAAAACAAAAAAAACAACAAAAGAAACACACACCAAAAAAAAAAAAAAAACGCCTGATTGCCAGGGGAGGCAACCAGGGAGGAGGGTGGAGAAGTGGGTAAAGGGAGTCAAAAGATAAAAAAGAAAAAAAAAATCGGAAAAACCACAGATATCCTCTGGGCAGCCAAAATATTCGAAACATTTTGGCTGCCCATGGGTCGAAGGTTGAGCAATGCTACTGAATAGCAGAGTTCTTGGGCGGTGCCGGTAGACCCAGGTCTCATGGACCCTGAGATTGGCCTGCCTGTGAGTGTGAACAGTGGGGTGTTGGGAGAGATCTGTGTGGCCCGTACAGGGCAGACTGGAGCTAAATAAACCTGTGGTGTCAAAATCCAGAGGTGTTCCAGAGACAGACAGACAATGGATCATGAGAAGCATTGTTGTTGTCCAGGATAACAGAGACCCCAACTTGCAGGGGCCTGGGATGGGGTGTGCCCTGGGCTTCTGGCTTTTTTTTTTTTAATTTTTTTTTTACATGTATTTATTTTTGAGAGACAGAGACAGAGTGTGAGCAGGGGAGGGGCAGAGAGAGAAGGAGACACAGAATGCGAAGCAGGCTCCAGGCTGCGAGCTGTCAGCACAGAGCCTGACACGGGGCTCGAACCCACGAACCGTGAGGTCATGACCTGAGCCGAAGTCGGGCACTTAACTGATGGAGCCACCCAGGAGCCCCATGGGCTTCTGGGTTTCTGCTAAGGCCATCTTACTTGGCTCTCACGAGGTCACGCTTACCAAAAATGCTCACTGGAGGAGAAGGAAACCAACTGTAATGTGACAGAAATATGCAAGATCTTAACAGCAATTTGAAGTCCATGGAATGTAAAATAAAATTTTACGTTTATTTATTTATTTTGAGAGAGAGAGAACAAGGGGCGAGGGCCAGAGAGAGAGGGAGAGAGAATCCCAAGCACCATCAGTGAGATCATGACCTGAGCTGAAACCAAGAGTTGGGCACTTAACCGACCAAGCCATCTAGGTGCCCCAGAATTTCCCTCTTTTATTTATTTATTTATTTAAAAAAATTTTTTTTTCAACATTTTTATTTATTTTTGGGACAGAGAAAGACAGAGCATGAACGGGGGAGGGGCAGAGAGAGAGGGAGACACAGAATCAGAAACAGGCTCCAGGCTCCGAGCCATCAGCCCAGAGCCCAGAGCTCGAACTCACGGACCGCGAGATCGTGACCTGGCTGAAGTCGGACGCTTAACCGACTGCGCCACCCAGGCGCCCCAGAATTTCCCTCTTTTAAAGATGAGAAGACGAGAGCATTCCTGCCTGTGTGTGTGCGTTGGGCTGTGTGTCGGGAGAACTGTGTTGGGTTCCTCCCGGAGATGTCAGAGTGCTACAGGGGCAATAGGATTATGGGATTAAAACCTGAAATCCACATGCAACGGGTGACCTGTAAAGTACTTTTCGGGGCGTATTCTGCACAGAGCTTCCCAAAAAAATGCATCTAAAGGTCAGAGGTGAATTCACAGCCGTGTTGAGTGATCAGTCAGGCACACATAGTTGTGGCGAGGGCTGAGGACAGGAGGAATTAGAAGTCCTGAGTCTAGACAGGGTGGAGTGAACAGAAGCGGTTATAGCAGCAGCGTTGTGAAACGCCTGGTCCCGAATGTCACGCTTGCAGGGTGCCAGACGGGGCCGTGCGTGCTTCAGAGGTCACCATGGGTAGATGGCTTGCAGATAGTTTTTCACAAGCTTTAACAAACCTCCAGGACATGTGCTTGCACATCCCTTGCCCTGGGGGTATCAGAGAGAGCCAGCCATGGACAAGAGGGGCGCCTGGGTGGCTCGGTTGGTCGAGCGGCTGACTTTGGCTCAGGTCATGATCTTGCGGTTCGTGGGAGCCCCACATCAGGCTCACTGCTGTCCGCGTGGAGCCCGCTTCGGATCCTCTGCCTCCCTTTCTCTTGGCCCTCCCTGGCTTGCGCTTGCTCTCTCAAAAATAAATACTTTTTAAAAATTAAAAAAAAAAAAAGTTTATGGACAAGAAAATCTGAGTCTCAAAAATTTTCTCAGGGAAGGGAATGATAGTAAACTTGGCAGAACAGAATAGGATTTGAGTCTGAGTGCGGATAATACTGGGCTTTTGCCCAGTGGGTTTCCTTTACATATTTATTTTACTTAACTCTGTTTTAAGTAAGCTCTCCGCCCAACGTGGGGCTTGAACTCATGACCCTGAGATCAAGAGTCATATGTTCTACTGACTAGCTAGCCAGGCGCCCTGCTAAATACGTATTTTAAATACAGAGATCCTGTCATTCAGATAAAAGCTCCCCCACAAGCTCCTTTTATTTATTCTTTATGTTTTTAGAGAGGGAGAGTGTGTGCAAACAGGGGAGAGGGCAGAGAGGAAGAGAGAGAGAGAGTCTCCAGGCTCAGCACCCAGCCTGACACGGGGCTCCATCCCAGGACCCTGGGATCACGACCTGAGCCGAAATCAAGAGTCGGACCCTCAACCAACGGAGCCACCCAGTCGTCCCCCACCAACTCCTTTTATAAAACCTGAGACCAGAGTTGTCCAGAGGCTCTCAGCCATCCATTCATTCGTTCCCACAAACACTGGCTCCGGGGCCTTCCGCGCACCAAGGAGCTGTCAGGAGCTGGGGAAACGGGCAAAAATTGCTGCCCCCATGGGTCCCACATTGTAACGGGAGCGACAATAAGTAAATAAGTAAATAAGTAGAACAAAACTACTGGTACCCAGTTTTATAGGAGGTAAACTGAGGCAGAGAAGACTCCAGAGGCACGTCCAAGCTCACGCGGCAGAGGCAGGACTCGAACCCGGACGGCGTGTGGGCTGACCTCCCCGCTGCGCAGCCCCTGGTGTGCAGTACACCCTGGGCACCGGTTCTGGGGGGGGGGGGGAGTGTTGGCGGGGGGAGCGGGGAGAGGTGCCAGGGGAGAGCCTGGCTTCTATCTTGTTACGCATTTGAAATCAGAGTGTTGGTTCTCTAAGCCTCTGCCTGCACTAACGCTTACATGATTGGGTTAAGCAGACCCTAGGAGGGGTAAGGATTTAAAACACCTATGTGTCGGGGCACGTGGGTGACTCAGTCGATGAAGCGTCCGACTCCGGCTCAGGTCATGATCTCATGATCTGTGGGTTCGAGCCCCACTTCGGGCTCTGTGCTGACAGCTCAGTGCCTGGAGCCTGCTTCCGATTCTGTGTTTCCCTCTTTCTGTTCCCTGCCCCCCAAAGATAAATAAGCATTAAAAAAAAAACAAGTCTGTGCCCTTTAGCCTGCCAGCCCCCCCATACACACCCAGCAGGCGGGGCTGCTTTGTGAAAGCTCCTAAGTAGCGTTGTGGCTTGCGTTTATTTTTGGTGTAGATCTCTGCCACGGAGTACTGTGTTCCCTGGTCACAGCCTCCGTGGCTCGCCATTTATCTCACACGGCCTTTTGGTGGTGACCCGTGAAGGGTTCGAAGAAACCTAAGCCCCTTCTTGGCAGCCGGTGACATACTTCTCACGATGGCAGAGACCCGGTTAGAAACTGGGGGAGGGGGACAGTAAAGTGACCCCCAAATGGAGAAGGTGCTTTGACAAAGCAGGTGTCTCCATACACCTTACACAGAGGTTTGTGTTTTGTTTTTAATATTTAACTTTTTTAAAAAAGTTTATTCATTTCTTTCGAGAGAGAGAGCATGCGTGCACGGGAGGGGCAGAGAGAGGCAGGGGGAGAGAGAGAATCCCAAACAGGTTCTGCACTGTCAGCACAGAGTCCCAGGTGGGGCTCGAACTCATGACCCGTGAGATCATAAGCTGAGCTGAAATCAAGAGTCGGACGCTTAACTGACTGAGTCCCCCAGGCGCTCCTCTAGGCAGTGTTATTCAGGGGACCTTCCTGGTGGGAGATCAGGTGGAGGCCAATCCACAGCTGCTGCATAGTTACTCTCTGCAAAATCCAGACCTTACGCCACAGCTTTTATAGAGCGAGGGACGCACAGAGTAGGGGCGCCGTTGTGAGATCAGGGGGCTTGCATGCACCTAATCGGCAGCTACCCTTTAATGAGACCTTGCAGCCCCAGCTGAGCATCAGGAAGGGGAAAGGTTGTGGCATCCCTGACAGATTCATGGGGGGCCAAAGCGAGCCTTCCCCTGTCCCAGCCTCCCTGAGGTCTCCAAGGGCCCTGGAACTGGCTGCGAGAGAGGTCATGTGAGCAGACATGACCCACCGGAGGGCCGGAGAGGGGGCTCAGTGCGGTCAGAGCTACAGACAGATTCCTCTGGGAGAAATGTACTTCTGGCCTGTGCCTTCCTCTGTTCAGCACCTACAAGCTCGTTCCGAAGACAGGTTCTGTTTCAAAGGAGGCTGATTCACACTGCGGTCTGGTCAGGAGTGTTAAACGAGTCTAGCTGGTAAGGGTTCTTAGGGGTTTCAGAGGTCTGTCGTTTCCTTTGTGATTAAGAAAACAAACCTTGTGGGGCGCCTGGGTGGCTCAGTCGCTTGAGTGTCCAACTTCGGTTCGGGTCATGATCTCGCAGTTTGTGGGTTCGAGCCCCGCATCAGGCTCTGTGCTGACAGCTCAGGGCCTGGAGCCTGCTTTGGATTCTGTGTCTCCCTCTCTCTGCCCCTCCCCTGCTCGTGCTGTCTCTTTCTCTTTCTCTCTCTCAAAACTAAATAAACATCAAAAAGAAAAAAGAAAAGAAACCTTTGCAGCAGGAATGTGTCAATGGAGTGTCTCCCACCACAGGGAAAATACGGGCTTTCGACTGAAAGTGAGCGTTTTGCTCAGGCCATTCAAGCCCAGCAGTGGACGTGTCCTACAGGCTCGGATGGGCGGTGTGGCACTTGGTTTTCAGGTCGGAGCACTCCTGCACTGAGAAGTGACCTCACACTGATGAGAGTTTCTCTTTGTCCCCTTCCCCGCAGGGCTGCCTGACCACGCCCAACTCCCCAGCGGTGAATCCGCGTTCCATGACGTTGGGTCCATCCCTGTCGCTTGGCAACATCTCAGGGGTGTCTGTGAAGTCGGACATGAAGAAGCGTCGGGCCCCTCCGCCCCCGACGCTGCCCGGCCTGGGGCCACCAGTGCAGGACAAGGTCTCAGAAAAGGTAGGCGGAGGGCGGCTCCGGGGAGTGGTGGATCCACTAAAAGGACCGGCGACTTCTCTGGAAGTTCCCTGTGTGCCCTACCTTCTGCAAATTTGTGGCTTTAGCGGGGAGAGTGTTTCGATCGAATCTTTAAGCTTTATTTAGAAGTAAAAGTGAGGGGCGCCTGGGTGACTCAGTCGGTTGGGTGTCTGACTCTTGATTTCGGCTCAGGTCATGATCTCACAGTGTGTGAGATCGAGCCCCACGTCGGGCTCTGAGCTGAGTGGGGAACCTGCTTGAGAGTCTCTGTCTCCCTCTCTCTCTGTCCCTCCCCTGCTCATGCTCACTCTCTCTCTCAAACATTTAAAAAAAGTAGAAGTAAAGATGAGATGGCACGCTCCTTCACGTGTGGAAGGTAGGACACCTCCTGTGCTCTCAGGCGTTCAAGGCCTGTGCTTGTTATTAGCATTTATTGTGTCTGCAACATTAAAAGTTTGGGCGTCGTCATGATCTCTAAATGAGAAAATAGCGTGGTTCAGAGCACTGAAAGAAATCTGGAGTCTGTACGGGACAGGGATGATAGGTCGTAAAATATAGATGCCCCAAATAATTCAGATGCACAGGAAAGGAGGGAGGGCCTTTCACACTAAGTCACTTTCCACGTGATGGGACGTTTGCAGAGACCGTGTATGTAGGAAGCCATGGGTGCTAAGTTTATCATCAGAGCAACGTCACACCTTTGCAAGGGGTTGTCACTATGTGTGGACCAGAAAGAGCCTTTGTCCTCAGCAGCTGGGGTCTGCACTGGGCTTCTGTCCTCCCGCGAGTCTGCCGCGGTATGAAGCGCGATTGGAAATCCCAGGCCCTCCGTTCTCAGGGGCCGGGACGCTCCTTGACCAGGCAGCTCCTGTTCTCGAGGCTTGGGATGATGCACGGTGAAACTGATGTACAGGTTTCATCTTCTAAATGCATCCGTCCTCATTCAGGTGGGGGGAAGCAGGGACAGCACACGGTGTGGCCGGGATGGGACCGGACTTTGGAATCTTCTAGAAGCTGTGTTCTCCAAGGCTGACCAGCCGTGCCCACAGGTGGGCCTGCTCCACATGCATTCCAAGACTCCAAGCCACAGTAAGAATGCATTAGTGCTCACCAAGCAGGGAAGGTTCCCAGTGGCTGGCACCCCAGCTCCCTGGGGGACAGGGACACCACGCTGCAAACAGGGACTTTATAGAACACACATTAATTCTCTCACAGGGGCTTCATTTCCTGACTCTTTCCTTCTGCCTTAGCGTCCCTGGCCTGTCCGTGCTTCGTGGAGGCAGAAAACTTCACACTGCTGCTACTCTGGGTTTGAACCCTTTTTTTTTTGCGTATTCATAAGATGGCTTTTCCTTAAAATAAACTAGAATCTAAATCTGTACCTCCCAGATGGGAGGGTCGGCCTGGGGTCATGGTTAGAAGTTGCCTAAGTGGCTCTCTGGAGCAGTAGTCTTCTCAGATTCCTTCTTGCCTGGTTGTCTGTCCATCAGTCTTCATAAATCTTAATAAATCGTCCTCCGTCCTCACAGGTGTGAACTTTATCCCCAGGTCTCAGAGACCACCCTGCTCCCATCGACAGACCTTTCCATCCGTGCCTTAGCAATCTGTTGGAAAACCCTGACACAACACGTTTTAGAAGAAAATATTTTGATTTTTTGTGTTTCTTAAGCATTTTCTTTTTTTCTTTTTAATGTTTATTTTGAGAGAGAAAGAGAGACAGGGAGTGAACGGGTGAGGAGCAGAGAGGGAGGGAGACACAGGATCCGAAGCAGGCTCCAGGCTCCGAGCCATCAGCACAGAGCCCAACGCGGGGCTTGAACCCACGAACCACGAGATCGTGACCTGAGCTGAGGTCAGACACTTAACCGATGGAGTCATCCAGGCGCCCCTAGCATTTTCTAATGCTCCTAAGCTCTTCTGAGTTCTCCGGGATGTTTTAGCTGTCTTTTGTTACCAAGAGCGTTAGGTACAAATGCACCCCATTTGGTCATACACTTGTGGGACTAAATGTGCAAATTGAACCCAAAGTTTCTTCCTGTGCTTGTGTGGTGAAATGTAAACCTTTTCTGGGGTTTAGGATCTGAACTTTTTCATAACCCACAGACCATACTTCTAGCATTTAGTACTTTTCAGCCCCCTCCCTCTGGGGACATCAGTTTGCTTCTGATTGGGAGGGATGTTAGCACCAAAAACCACAAGTTCCAGCATCATTATTGCTTGAGGGCTGTTTGCAATGAGAATTGCGTTTCCTGGTGTTCTCGAAGGTTGATGCTGAACCCGATCAGCATCTTAAAAGTTCCTTCCGTCCGGAGAAGAGGTGTTCTCAGATTTTAACATGCTTCTCCAGAGTGGATAAAGTCTGCCCGAGTGGAAAAATGCATCGTAAATAGGGAATCGGGAATTTCAAGTGAAAAATAAATAGTTCTCTATAAGCTGAAAAATGAACAGAGTTCCCTCGGAGGCAGTAAAAGCTTCTTACTAAAATCTGTTTTATTTGGCACAGAATGAGCGCAGAAATTGGCTCACAGAAATGCTCTCCTTTTTTAAGCATATGAGTGGCATATGGATTAGATTTAAGTATTTGCTGGGACCATATTTTTCCTTTTTATTTTATTTATTTTATTTTTTTTCAACGTTTATTCATTTTTGGGACAGAGAGAGACAGAGCATGAATGGGGGAGGGGCAGAGAGAGAGAGGGAGACACAGAATCAGAAACAGGCTCCAGGCTCCGAGCCATCAACCCAGAGCCTGACGCGGGGCTCGAACTCACAGACCGCGAGATCGTGACCTGGCTGAAGTCGGACGCTTAGCTGACTGCGCCACCCAGGCGCCCCTATTTTTCCTTTTTAAATGAAAGGTATTTTGTTATTTACTAATTTCTGGGAAAGGAACCCAAAAGTGTATTGTCATCGTTGTCGGGTAAGAACGTCAGTTCCTTTTTCACCAACTTCCTTCCAGATAAAGATAAGATGTTTGTTTGGAAAAACTTAGTTGTTCCTAACACCGATGTCCTGAATGGAAAGGAAAGGCTTATTTTCAAGGACATGACTAGTTTGGGGAAAGGAGAATGCCTGCATTTTCTTATTTTAGAAGAAAATATTTTATCTTTTTCTCTTATCATCTGGTCCGAAAAATTCAGGGTTCCCTTATTCAGGTCGCAGAAGGGGAATCATGTCAGACGAGTGTCGGTTCAGGGGACCCATTGTCCCCCAAATGCTGTCTTTGTATCAGCGTTTGTTACCTGTTTTTATACTCACGACGTGATCGCCAGTATTTGTTATTTCTAAAATACTTTCCTGAGAGACTTTCCCGGAGGGGGTAGGTAGCGCCAGTGAAAGAAATTAATGGTGTCCTCGAGCAAGCCTGTTAGCAGAGAAATTGGCAAGACGGGTCGAGAGACGTGTTATCTTTCCAGAGGAGACCGAATCTCTGTGCCAGACTTTCATCCCTCTTCCCGGTACCTCGAATGTAGTTCTAATTAAGTGGAACATTCAGACAGGAATGATATATATGTGAGGGCACCATACGCTGAGTCAGTAGTTTTCGAACTTAAGCGAGCATCAGAATCACCCCCAAAGGGCTTGTTAGAACACATTTTGCTTGGCTCCACCCTGAGGGTTTCTGATTCAGTAGGTCTGGGGCAGGGCCTGGGAATTTGTGTCCCAGCAAGTTCCCAGGCAAACCCCACTTTGAGAACCACCGCGCCGCAGAAACTCCGCTGCCCCGATCCGCTCGCTCGGTGTAAATATCTTGAACGGGTCTGGAGAGTTCTTCCCGCAGAAGAGTTTCCCTGGAGATGAATGGATCTGTGCTCTGCAATAACGTCTGGGCACAGTTTGCCATAGTGTTAGCTGAGGCCTAACGTTGGATGTTAAGATAAATAAATAGTTCTTGCTTCTTCTTGCCGGGACCCAGGGTGTGTTCGTGTGAGGGACCGAGGGATTGCCTGTCCCAGGTGGGATTTTTCTTCCCGTTTTACCTTTGAGATTCCCCAGGGTCATCACTCCACTCTGCTGTGTGCTGAGACGACCTCACGCCTTGTCCTTGGCCCCGATCAAGGGCAGAGTTCTTGCTTGCTGTGCCTACCTGGGGGTCAGAGCCCCCTTTGTATGCCAGGTCTGAGTATCTATCCCCAAGGAGGGTAGTCTCTTGTCTCTTGCACACATGTGCCCCCCTCTGGGCTGTGGATCAGCGCAGATCTCAGATGACGCGTGGGGCCGCGGACACAAGTGCCTGCGTGGGCACCCCCTCCACTCACTCTCTGGTCCTCAGTTTCCTCCTCTGCAAAATGGGAACAGCCAAGGCAGCCTTCCCGGGTACATGATGTAGAGGCCAGACCACAGGCCATGCAGCTGCCTCCTGGGGTTAACATCCCAGCTCTGTCCGCCCTGGTCCTGTGGCCTTGGTGAGTCCCGCAGCAACTACCTCGCCATCCCCCTAGGTATGCAGACAGCACAAGAGCCCTTGTGAGAGCCAGGCATCGGGAATGGAAGAGCCGGAGGCAGGGAGGACCGACCAGTGGGAACGGTGGCTCTGTGCCCTGGCCAGGCTCCTGCGTTAACCAAGTGGCAGATTAGACTTAAAACTCAAACTCGTGGGCGCAGGGGCAGGGGGCCGCCTGGGTGGTTCAGTTGGTTAAGTGTCCGACTCGTGGTTTGGGCTCAGGTCATGATCTCACGGGTTTGTGGGTTCGAGCCCCACATCGGGCTCTGTGCTGACAGTGTGGAGCCTGCTTGGGGTTCTCATTCTCTCTCTCCCTCTGTCTGCCTATCTCTCTGCCCCTCCCCTGCTCGTGCTCTGTCTCTCTCAAAATAAATAAATCAACTTAAAAAAAAATCAAACTCTGTGTTGCCGTAAACACCAAAGGCAACGTGAAACAAGACCACACCCTCGTGCTGGCTTTGCCCCCACGTCAGGCACAAACTGTGAATACACCTCGTTCACAGGTCCACACTTTCAGAGTTTATTGGGGGGCCGTTGCTCATCCTTTGAAGGATCCTTGAAGCCCCTCTTTGAGAGGAACAAGAATAGAATACTGTCCCGTGATCTGTGCTTACGTGACTCAGTTTAGCCATTCAAGATGGAAAGAATCCCGTAAATCACGCCTGCCGATATCTGCCTCTTAGAACGCTCTGCGGGTCACGGACAGGCGTATTTCGCTTTTGTCTGTCAGTTGATTAAAAACAACTTGTGGGAGTTTTCTAGAAAATGCTGTGTGGTCTCATTTGAGTTCTCGTTTTCCACAAATGCAGAGGAAACGGCTCTTCCCTAATTTTTTCAGTCGGCACATGGTTCTTTTACGCCCGCTTTTATGCCGAAGACAACTCTGAATCCTTTTTTATCGTAAGGACAAGGAATTCAAAAAGTATTTTAGTTATCCAGGCTCTCTTTTGTCCTGTAGCACTTGAATTATGGCATTCATCGTGGAAAGCGTTCAACACCAGATAATTCCAGTATGACAGCCACATCTCTACACCATCTCAAGTTTGTTGCATTGGGACTAAAACCACTGGTGGGGACAGCCGTTAAAATGAGAGATCGGGAGGGGCGCCTGGGTGGCTCAGTCGGCTGAGCGGCTGACCTCGGCTCAGGTCACGATCTCGCGGTTCACGAGTTCGGGCCCCGCGTCGGGCTCTGTGCTGACAGCTCGGAGCCTGGAGCCTGCTTCAGATTCTGTGTCTCCCTCTCATTAAAAAAAAAAAAAAAAATTTAATGAGAGATGAGGAGGCTGGTGTTACAATCAGTTATTAGTATAACCCCAAAAAAGATTTTTCCATGAAAAATGGCTTACGAGTTCAATAAATACGTCCACACCCTTCACTTAAGAGTATGAATTGACCCTCATTCCTTGGATATCTCAGTGCAGCGTTTTGTACTGTGTGAATAATTCGGGCAATCTGCACACGTTAGAAATCAGGGGAAAGTGTTACTACTTGAGATTCCGTATGAGAATCAGGTACCTAGAATATTACAGGACGTTGTAACCCTTTGCTGACCGCACCCCCAACGACACACTTCATCCAGAACTGAAGTGTACATCTGACCATCGCCAAACTCACAGTCCGTTTCTGTGGTGGTGCGTCAGATCATTCTGGAATGTTCCTGACCTCCCTCTGCTTCCCGGTCCATAGCAGAGAGAAGGCCCCCCCCAGCGATGTAGCCTCAGGAACCCTTGTTGCGGGGGGGGGGGGGCGTCCCCACCGAGCAGGGTCACGGACCAGGGTGGGCTCCAAGCGTATTCTCTCTGCTGTTAGGACTGACGGTTGCTGCTTATTAAATCAAACGTCCGCAAGGGTGTTGAGGTAAATGGAAGCCCTGTTCCCGCAGGGCCATTTCCACTGTCCCCCTGGAGTGGGGACTCCTCCGAGTTCCCTGTCACTTGCCTCTTGCTGGTTGTTAACTTGTTTCTGGCAAAGGGGATGATGCCTGGAGACTTTTAAAAAATTATTCTTCGTGGGGCCCCTGGGTGGCTCAGTCGGTTGAGTGTCGGACTCTTGATCCCAGCTCCTGTCATGATGTTCCAGTTCGTGAGATCAAGCCCCATGTTGGGCTCTGTCCTGACAGCGTGGAGACTGCTTAGGATTCTCTCCCTCCCTCTCTCTCTGCCCCTCCCCTGCACATACGCCTGTGTACCCATGCTCTCTCTCTCTCTCTCTCTCTCAAACTAGATATACATTTAAAAAAATTATTCTTCATACTAATCAAAGACCTCTGATGACCTCCAGCACGTGGGTGGTGCTCACATGAGCGATGGCTCAGCCTTGGCCTCCTGGAGCGCTGTGCTGGCCAGAAAGGATTCAGAGTAGAGAAGAGTGGTCCCTTCGATACACCCCGTGTGCCAGGGACCCAGGAGGGGAGGGGCCCCACCTGGACTGATCCCCCGTATAAGATGAGGGGGAAGGTCTATAGTCCCACGTCTGTCCCTCACGTGCCACACCCCCTGTCCAAGAGCCCTGATCCCAAAGGCGGCCACCTCTCCCATACCCATCTTAGCACCCTGGTCCAGGGGCTCCCACCCGCCTGGGACGACCCACATTGCAGTAGTGGCCTCTTCCTGGGTCCCTGCATCTGCTCCTGCCCTCCTGCCCCTCTACACCACTGCTAGAGTAACACTGGTCCAAACACAAGTGGGGGCATCATCCCCCTGGGGCATGACCCGAGTTCTTACCTCCGCCCGCAGCCTCCAGCTCTGGGCTCAGCGCCTCCCCTGTGCCCTCACCGCCCCTCCCAGAGGAGTCCACGACTTGTCCTCGCCGCGGGGCCCCGTCACATTCTCCCCTCACCTGTACCCTGCTTGGAGGCCGCTTCGCCGGCCAGGCCTCCCTCACCCCTCCACCCGCCGGTCACAGTCTGCTCCGTTTCCCATTCTCATCTGTGTTTCTTCCAGCGTCTAACCCGTAAGCCCAGAGGCAGGGGACTTAGTGTCTCTGCTCCCTGCCGTGTCTCCGACGTCTGATGCCGTGCCGCTGTATCAGCAAGCGTTTATGTTCATTCACTTTGCATTTCCGTGATTCACTTACCAGGCGTGGAAAGATGGGTCCCCTCGAAGTGAAAGACACTGGTTGCAATATGTATGCGAAGAACTAACAAATGCCCTGCTCGCAGAGCCTACTTTAGAAAGGGCGACAACTTGGCCATAAGCCTGCAGAGTTCGCTCGTCACTACGGGAAAAGACGGTCGGTGAGCCCCCCACCAGGGCAGCCTTCTGCCGGATCCCAGAGCTAGAAGTGACCGTACGGTGGGGGTGCAGGAACCGTGTGCAGAGACAGTCACGCCACCACGTAAATTGTGGACTCACCCCTCACGGCCATCCTGGCCAGCTTGCTCGTCACAATGGCCCTTCGTCAGTTGAGTTGAGGAAACCGAGCCGGTCCAGGCCTCGCTGCAGGTCAGAGACCGCGTAGGCAAGGGCTCTCACCGGCCGCACGTCCTGCACCGTGTGTGGCCCTTCTTGGGAAGACCGGGCCCCGTCCCCCCACCTGCAGAGGCAGTGCGGATGAGATGAACGCACTTGGAGGGGGCCGCGTTCCCTCTGTGACTTGGTAAGAGGCAAACAGACCTTGGAGAGGAAGGCATGTGCGCATTGAGCTGGGGAGTCCTGTGGCCTGGGGACCCGTCCCAGGGTTTGGATATACGTCCCGTTACAAACTGCGAGTAGGTACCAGGCTTTCTCTCTGGTGTGGCTGGAGGCTTTCCACCTCCCTACTGTTGACTGCCCTCCACACTGGAATGTTCTAGAATACCACAGGAGGGCCCCACTTCTTTCCCATGCTGCACTGCCTGTCCCTCCTCTGTGTAGGCCTGCAGGCTAGTAACTCAGAGCATCCCCCCCCCCCACTCCCGGCCATTCAGGGCATCCCCGTGGACCCTTAGCCCTCCAGGTTACCCTGAAGGAAGCCCCTCCCTCTCTCCCTTCCTCCCTCCTCCCACCAGCTGAGCCCTCTCCTTGCGCAGACGGGAAGGGACTTTGCCCTGGAAGGCTCCCCCCATGGCAGGCCTTTCTTTCTGGCTTCTTCTGTGTGTGTGCCCCTGAGCCTGTTTTTTTCTTTTTTTTTTTTTTTAATATTTTTTAAAGATTTTGTAAAATTTATTTGTCTTGAGGGAGGAAGAGAGAGAGCATGAACAGGGGAGGGGCAGAGAGAGAGGGAGAGGGACAGAATCCCAAGTAGGCTCTACGCTGTCATTGCTGAGCCCAACCTGAGGCTTGAACTCACAAACTGTGAGATCATGACCTGAGGGTGAAACCAAGACCCCACCCAGACGCCCCTGTCTCTGAGCCTGTTGTGAACGTTTCTTTATGAAATTCAGACCTCTTACTACTCAAACCGGAGACACACCAAGCACCCCTCCCCCACAAAGTGCCCCCCAACCCTCTCCCCCCCCCACCCGTACCAAAGCAGATGCAACAGGTGATTTCCTGTGGAAAGAAGAAGCACTTTCCCAACCACATCATCTTCTCCCCGCTAAAGGGCAAAACTTCCGTGATTTATTCCCTGCTGTTACGGTTTCTTTGGGGATAAAAACAGAGCCATTCTCTGAGGCACATCATCCTGTGCATTTGAGTTCTGGACAACAGTCTGACTGGCTTGGGGGTTGGGCATTCGCCTCTCCGTGGGCATGATGAGCCATGCCCCGGCATCGTGACTTGGAGTGCATTTTACGGCATTCGTGATTTTAAAGTCCACCCGCATTGTAGGGACCCCTCGGCCTTAGCTCTCCTCAGGGAGCCCCTTAGCAGAGGTCAGTAACTGCCACTACATGGGAGACTGCTGGTGACAAGTTCAGGATCCACCACCCCTATCCCCACGGCCTTGAGGACCCAGCATATACTTGGCCATCCATTTGGCTGAATCCCCGCGGGGAACGGTGTCTCAATCTCCGGTGCGTCCCAGCCCCACGCACAAGGCCTGGCACCCAGTGGCCCGTGAGTGAGCATTTTATAAACAAAAGAGCGAGGGCTCAGTGGGAGAAGAGCCAAAGAGAGCATGGCCTCATCTTCAGTGGTGATTAATGAGTCGTTGTCTCTCTGGGAGGTCTCTGGGGACACACACATGGGCAGATGGACCTGTGTGTTGACTTACACGGTACGCCGTCCAGCTGGAGGCTTGGGTGCATGGGGCAGCTAGACAGGAGGCCTTCCGGGATCCGCAGTGATCTTCAGTGAGATGACATTCAGGGATAGGAGGGTTTCGGCGTCTCCAGTGGCCCCTAGATCCATCACTCCTGTGCTCCCTGCACTGTAGACCCTGGACACGCGTAACCCCAGACCCGGGTCCCATTGAGGCCCCTCGGTGGGCCCCAATCCAAGGCTGACCCTGGGGCCCCTAGATTTCTGGGGCAAGAATGGAGGTGGGGGTGGGGACCTCGCTAAATGGTTGCACCCGAGGAAAAGGCACAGCTATTTTGGAGGTGCTGGCAGAGTTTACGGCAGCCTTAGCCTAAATTCACAGAAGTGTGACGAGGGGGCAAGGTGGCAATGGCCCCATACTGCTCAACTGGAGTGACTATGTCTCAACATCATATTTTAAGAGAAAAAAAAAATCTTTTTCTAAACGCCAAAAGAACATTGTAGAAACTGAAGAGTCTGGGGCTTACCGGCCCTTATTAACACAATAGCAGAAATTGGAATATTTAAGCCAAGAAACGTAAAGCCTCACGGGATGTGACAAGTCCCTGTCCTGGGCTGGGGCTGTGTCCGCAGGACAGGACGGGGGACTGGCACGTGGGAATTCCAGAATCGTTCGTGTTCGTGGAACACGGGAAAGAACCTTCCGTCTGGCAGAGTTGGGGTGCCCGAGTGATAATTATGGGGAAACCCCACGTGGCAGTTAGATGCCGTGTCGGCTTACGCTGGTCTGTAGCAAGTCAGGACTCCGTCTGGTCCCGCTCTTGTGGGGACTCCTGTCTCCTTTTCATAGATGACGAGCACGCGGAGAGTGAGTCACGGCAGTGAGGAAAACCAAAAGCTAGAACACTTTCTGGGGGAAAGCCTTCGTAGAATCCATAGTAGTTCAAACTTTCCAGGCACACTGCCCGCCTACCAGCTAAGTCAAAGGGTAACCAGTTAGCTAGGCTGCCTTGATGAAATACCACAGACTTGGGGGGCTTGAACAACAGAAACTGATTTCTTACAGTTCCAAAGCCGTTAGTCCAAGGTCAGGGTTCTGCTGAGGCCTGGCTCGGCTTATAGACAGACGGCCGTCTCCGGGCCACATCCTCACTCTATGCATGTCCTTGCTGCCTCTTCTTCTTCTGGAAGGAATGTGGGAATTGCCTTAATGGCCTCATCTTAACATAATCACCTCTTTAAGAACCCTCTCTTCATATACAGTCCTGCATAGTCTAAGGTACTGGGGTTAGGGTTTCAATATACGTATTTGTGGTTGGTGGCGGGGAGGGAACCAAACTTAGCCCATAACAAAGGGAAGCTGAGTTTCTGTTTATGTGCCCTCAGTTTCCTTGGCCATAAGGAATTCAAGGGCAGGTAAGATTCGGTGCTTTAATTTTTTTTTTAATGTTTTATTTATTTTTGAGACAGGGAGAGACAGAGCATGAACAGGGGAGGGTCAAAGAGAGGGAGACACAGAATCTGAAACAGGCTCCAGCCTCTGAGCTGTCAGCACAGAGCCCGAAGCGGGGCTCAAACTCACGGACCGCGAGATCATGACCTGAGCCGAAGTCGGCCACTTAACCGACTGAGCCACCCAGGCGCCCCGGATTCGGTGCTTTAAAGGCTCTCGGTGTTTCATTGGAGCAGACATCTTATGTCCCCAGATACCAGAGAACAGCCCTTGTCTGGGTAGATGATGGCACGTGGGTCCAATCCATGGGAAATTCCCACTTGCAACACTGCTTTTTTAAAATTGTTTATTTTTGAGAGAGAGAGAGAGAGAGAGCAAGTGGGGGAGGAGCAGAGAGAGATGGACAAAGAATCCGAAGCAGGCTCTGAGCTGACAGCACAGAGCCCGACGCAGGGCTCGAACTCACAAACCGCGAGATCGTGACCTGAGCAGAAGTCGGCCGCTTGACCGACGGAGCCACTCAGGCACCCCCGCACCCCTGCTTTTCATGATTCCCCCCCCTAATTCCCATGCCGGGGACCGGAGACTAGACAGGGTGAAGACATCACTTCCAGATTCTTTCCCAGCAGGATCACTTCCAGATTCTTTCCCAGCAGGTGACATGCAGATCAGGGATGAAGCCCTACCCAAGAAAGACTATCCACCCTGGCTGGTAGTGTTTCAACTGTTAAAGCAGCTGGAGATGGGGGCCATTGTGCCTGGCCCGTCGTGTGCACCAGTATTCTCACCAGCAAAAGGATTTCCAGGACAGCTGGGCAGAGAAGGCACATTGTCCGTCCCCAGCCACCTGGTCCCAAGGTCAGCATTAAGACAGTTATAATGACCCAGCAATGGCCCGGTTCTTGCTGTGTTTCAGCTACGGTGCTAAGACCTCAGGTGCGTCATCTTCTTTCACTTAATCTTCGCGATATCGTCATGAAGTAGGGACTCTTGTGATCTTCATTGTACCAGTGAGGACGCCAAGGTTTACCAAGGTGACGTGAGATCACAGGGACGTACCTGAGGCAGAGACATCTCTCCGGCAGGAGGTTCTCCTGCGTGGGCGCTGAACGGGATCAGAGGGAAACATGGCGGCCATCAGGTGGCTTGAGCGCAAGACGTGCGGGCTTGCATCCTGGCCCTGAGCCCTCTGCGGGAGATGCGGTGGGTCAGGTCTCAGCAGGTGCTGGTGTATCATGCCAGTGCTGCCACCGTCATCTCTTGTGACATAGAGATTCTCAAACGGATAGGACGTTTGAAACGAAAAAGCAGGCTCATTTACTCACCGTTGACAGGGAAGTCATGTGTTTGCTAGCGGAGAATGAAAACCCCAACATTAAACACAACTCTAGGGGCGCCTGGGTGGCTCAGTCTGTTGGGTGTCTGACTCTTGATCCGGGCTCAGGTCACGATCTTGCAGTTTGTGAGTTCGAGCCCTGCGTCGGAGGCTGCTTGGGACTGTCTCTGCCCCTCCCCTTCTTGTACTCTTCTCTCGTTCGCTTGCTCAAAATAGATAAATACACCTGAAAAAAAAAAAAACAGTGCTAAAGATCTCCTTGGAGGACATACTCATGCTCCATCGTGCACAGCCAATCCCCAGATTTTTCAAACAGAGCGAATTCAGGATTCCGAGCCATGGAGCTCTTTCTCGGCAGCCCCGTCTGCTTCTCATGGGGGTGATCCTGCAGTCAGAATATCTGGCAGAACCGGGATGGAATCAGTTCCCCTCCACCTGTGCCCTTTATCAAGGAAATTAAGCAAAAGTGGCAGATGATTCATGAGGAATGCTAACCTGTCGTTCTCTAGGGGGAATAACCAAACCAGGGGTTTCCCAGTGCCAAACATACATAAGCTTGACTCGTCCGAAACCCATTTCAACTCACACTGGGGGCGCCTGGGTGGCTCAGTCGGTTAAGCGTCCGACTTCAGCTCAGGTCATGTTCTTGCAGTTCGGGGGTTCGAGCCCCGCGTCGGGCTCTGTGCTGACAGCTCGGAGCCGGGAGCCTGCTTCGGATTCCGGGTCTCCCTCCCTCGCTCTCTGCCCCTCTCCCGCTCACACTCTGTCTTCCTCTCTCTCAAAAATAAATAAAAATTTTTAAACTCATACCAAAAGAAACGTATTCCCCTGCATCTCCTGCAGGCAGTGCCGAGGCTTGAACCTGTTATCTTACCAGTGCAGCCCGATGGTGGGTCATCTGCTCACTTTTTGAGACACCGCCTCTAGTGTTTGGCTCAACCCAGTTTGCAAAGATCTGTTTCTCTGCTCATACCGTGTGTTATGGGGCTTCAAAAGCCTTGACAGGAATGAAGGATAAAAGAAGCAGGACGGTGAAGGTTCTTTCAGACCCAGTCCAACTTGACCTGTTTTCGAGTCAATGCTTGAAACAATAACTGCGCATTTACCCTTCAAACGTTCCAGAGACAAAGCATACCTGCCCGTTAGTAAATCGACGAAACTGGCCCAGAACTAAATAGTGGATTTGTACGAATTCCCTTTGACCCACACAGCCACCTAGAGGTTTTGTCCAGATCCTAAAATACGGAGAAGCAAATAACAAAAGGTATGATGGTGCAGAACAGTTTTTTCTTGTTGTTTAAACGTTGGGGGACGTGTGAATGCGAGGGGGGTGCCTCTGGTGTTTGGGATGTTTCCTTCTCCCCTGAGGAGGCAGAGGTGAGGCTCTGTATTGTGCTCAGAGGAAGTATCATTCCTTCGTCAAAACAAACACCCGTGTGAACCTGTCGCGCCCCATCCCCGTCACAGAGCCTGCGAAAACAGAGCCACACAGGAACTTCCTTGGGTGGAGAGGGCAGGGCCATGGATCAGGAGAGTTTGCAGAGAAAGGAAATGGGAGCTATTTTAGTTGGTTCACATCTCCCCTTGGTTACGGGTCCTTTCCCGCCCCCGCCACTTGCAGCCACAGAGGCGAGCTTATTTGAAGAAGATTAAAGTCTTCTGTATTTTTAGCCGTCATTCAAGCGTGACATTTATGGAGGCCTCAGCGACAGAATCAAAATGAAAAGGGAGCTTGGCTGCTTTCCTGCCCGTTGACGTTTTGGTGACACAAAGGAAATTAAAAGCTGGGCTTTATATTATAGAGTCACACGGTTTAAATAGCCGCTGTTTAAGTATGTTGTTCTTAGCCTCCAGCATCGTCATTTTGGCCACTGGGGTTCCTCCTGTCGACCACGTTAACAAGTCTGCGTGTTCCCCTGCGACGACGCGTAGAATCTGATCAAATCATGATTTCATTGTTTTCCTTACTGTTGCATTTTGCTTCTTTGTATCAGAATACTTTTAGGGCTCTTTCTGATCACCTTGGTAACCAAAAGTCAGAAACAGTGGGTTTTAGAATTCCAATCCATATTTTATTTTTTTGTTTTACTATTTGTTTGAGAGGGTGTGGGGGGCAGAGAGAAAGGAGACGGAGAATTTACCGTATTTCCTCTTTACTTCCTCCCATACGCTAAGCTTCCCAAAACAGGACTCCAGCAACAAATCTGAAAGCATGTGGCCTGTCTTTGCTGAGGGAATAAGCAACGAGGCAGATATCTCGTATTTCAGTGAGATATAGTCCTCAGGAGGCTGTGAGGTCTTTCTTTTTTATTACTTTATTTTGTTTTAAAAATTTTTTAGGCTTATTTATTTATTTTGAGAGACAGCAAGCGTGAAGGGGGGGGTGCAAAGAGAGAGGGAGAAAGAGAATCCCAAGCAGTCTCCACGTTGTCAGCAAAGAGCCCAACGCGGGCTCGAACCCACGAACTGTAAGATCCTGGCCTGAGCCGAAACCAAGAGTCGGACACTTAACCAACTGAGCCATCCAGGTGCCCCTGTAATGTCTTTCTCATCCATTTGCTGTCTCTACAACCTTGGACGACTCACTCAAAAGGACTTGCCGTTCAACTTTCCAGGGTTCTGTTTCCTCACAAGCAAAATAAGAATAATACCCAGGGCGCCTGGGTGGCTCAGTCGGTTAAGCATCCAACTTCGGCTCAGGTCGTGATCTTGAAGTTCATGGGTTCGAGCCCCGCATCAGGCTCTGTGCTGACAGCTCAGAGCCTGGAGCCTGCTTCGGATTCTGTGTCTCCCTCTGTCTCTGCTCCTCCCCCGCTCATGCTCTATCTCTGTCTCTCAAAAATAAATAGACGTTAAAAAATGTTTATTTAAATAAGAATAGTGCCCATGGCTGTCTGCATAACCAAGGTTGTTTGGAAGGGCCAATGTGTGACCACGTCTTGGTGGCAGTGCTTACAGAATTAGCAAGAATCTTCAAGGATTGAAAGCCCCGTGTAGATGAGTATTGTTTTTAAGTGAATAATCTTACCATGGGAATACTGTCACCATTGCCCCATTTATGTGGGCGGCCGCATGGGTTTACTGCAAAGACATTAGTTCAACAGACAGTTGGCTTATGTTTGAGATACAAGATCTTATTTTTTTCCCCTTATAAACTTTACTTACTTTCCAGTTTCCGTATTAACACCGAGAGGCTTAAGGCCCAGTTTCTAAATTTAAAGGTGAAAGGACCTTGCAGATCAGGAACACAGCTTAGCTCTCTTCTTCGTTTACTTTATAAACAAGGGCCCAAGGTTAATGGACTTGCCCGCACGAGCCAGCTGGTAAGTTATGGTTTCTCAAAAAGAACTTGGTTCTCAGGTTGAAGCTTTACAACTGTTACTCATGAAACTGATACTTCTGTTAGCATTGAGCTAGTTTCTGATATGAACTATTAGAAACTGTGTTATCGTACACATCATTAGGATTACAACAGATTCTGGAATACAGAACCTAGCTAACTACTGTGTAACTTCAGAGAGGTAATAAAATCACCAGAGAAGCTTGATTTATAACCAAACTGAGACCATCTCTCTTTGCCAGATAATACCCCTCTGATTTTGATCGGTGTGTTTTAATGTTTTGATTTTCCTGAATTAACGTGTGTCATTTGTGGGACTTTTTGATGTAGTGTGATCTCTATGGCCTTTAAAGATAAATGGGGAGATAAAGATACCTGGGTGACTTGGTTGGTTAAGTGTCCAACTCTGGATTTCGGCTCAGGTCATGATGTCACCTTTTGTGGGATTGAGCCCTGCATTCAGGCTCCATGCTGACAGTGCAGAAGCTGCTTGGGATTCTCTCTCTCTCCTTCTCTCTCTGCTCCTCCCGTGCTCGCTCGCTTTCTCTCTCTCTCAAAATAGACAAACTTCAAATATGTATGTATGTGTAACGTGTATCTATATACATACATAGAAATAAAAAGCTTTCCGGCAACTCTGAGACTTTGAAAACTAATATCATGTTGGGGAGTCGTGAGTTGCAGAATTTGCTGAGGCATCTCACGTGATTCCTGGAAGATTAGAAAGCAACGATTTGCAGATGTCCTGCTTCTGTCATTGCTCCTTGTCTGTGGCTGGATCCAGACTGTTCGACCAGTGGGGAGCATATCTCTGCTTGTCGGGAGGTATGCGGTATACCTGGAGGATGTATGCTTTGCCTGGATTTGAATCAGAGGTGGCACCCACCTAACTGTTATAACCCTGGAGAAGTTATTTCACCTCCAAAGGCCCCACATGACAAGACAGTAAGATATACTTTTGGTCCTGGTGGCCGGCATACCCTAATGTGGCCCCCAGTGACTCACACCCTTGTATGACCCACTGACTTGATTAGGTTCCATTATATGATAAAGGTGATGGGATGTCACTCCCTTGATTACATCTCGTTACAGAAGAGTCCATCTTAGCAGGCGAGAGAGAGAGAGAGAGAGAGAGATTTCTGTGCTGACCTCAAACAAGCCAGCACTCATGACATGAACTTTCTTGGGAAAAGACCATGTGGCAGGGAAATGCAGGTGGCCTCTCACACCTGAAGATGACCCATAGTCAGAAGCCAGGGCTCTCAGTCAGACAGCTGCAAGGGCAGACACCCTTGCAACAATCTCCGTGAGCTTGCACGCGGGCATTCCAGATGGGCATACAGCCTGGATAAGACCCTCGTGAGGGTCTATAACCTCGTGAGACCCTGAGTAGATGACCCACCTTAGCCATGCTTGGACTGCTGACCATTAAAAACTGTGGCATAGCAAATACGTGTTTGTACTTAAACTACTAAGTTTCTGTTAATGGGCTATGGGGCAGGAGAAAATTAGTATATATTTAGGAGATGATATATAGATTCAAGAAAATAATCCGTGGTCACCAGCCTTAATGGTCTGGAAAACGAGGACCAGAATTCAGGATGGCCACCAGCATCTGGAAAGTGAGAAAAGAATACCAGGAAGGAGATAGCCGGAGAGCCATAAATTCTCTGGGGTAAATTCCATCCAAATCTCTGGCTGAGCCTTGAATCACACGTGCAAGAGGCAGGCACCAAGCAGCTTAGCTAAGAGTAAAAGAGCTGAACTAAGATTTGAATTACCAGCCAAGGGACAGAATTTTCATTGTGAGTCCATTGAGTTTATTAGTTCCTAAAACAAAAGAGTCGATACTTTTCATGAGAATGTAATAGAAGCCAGCATCTCATAAGCATGACATTCGCAATGGCCAGGACACAAGCCAAAATACTCAACAGACGAAAAACCAGGAAAATGTGATCTGTTCCCAAGAAAAAAGACGGTCATCAGAAACCAACCTGGAGGTGACCCAGGTGCTAGGTTTAACAGGCAAAAAAATCTACTGCAGCTTATAAATATGCTTCATGCAAAAATGAGTGCTTGTAATGAATGAAAATAATGGGAAAAATCTCAGAAGATAATAAGAACTATAAAAAAGAACCAAATAGAAATTCTAAAATGGAAAAACACCATATCTTCAATAAAAATGATACTGGATGGGCTTAGCAACAGAAGGAAAGTAACAAAGTAAAAAGGCAGTGAAGTTGAAGATAAATCAATAGAAATGTTCCAATTTTAAGAAGAGAGAGAGAGAAAAATTGAAATGAAAATAGAGCCTCAAAGACCTGTGGAACACTACTAAAATATCTGGTGTTTGTCAATAGAGTCCCAGAAGAACAGAGAAAAAAAAAAATTGAAGAAACAACAAGGACCAAGGTTTCCCAAATTTTGTAAGAGATGTACATTGACAGATTTAAAAAGTTTAGTAGTCGGTTAAGCATCCAACTTCGGCTCAGGTCATGATCTCATAGTAAATGACTTCGAGCCCTGCCTCGGGCTCTGTGCTGATGGCTCAGAGCCTGGAGCCTGCTTCGGATTCTGTGTCTCCCTCTATCTCTCTCTGCTCTCTCCAGTTCATGCTCTGTCTCTCTCTCTCTCTCTCAAAAATAAATAAACATTAAAAAAATTTTTTTAAATAAAAAAAATATATAAAGTTCAGTGAATCCAAACCAAAATTTAAAAACACAGTAACAACAACTAAGGTACATTGTAGTGAGATTGCTTAAAAACAGACTTCAGGAGAAAAATCTAAACTAGACAAAAATAACATTTTGAAAACTGCTGAATTTATCATCAGAAACAATGGACGCTAAGTAATCGTGGAAGAGAATCTTCAAAGTGATGACAGACAGTAACTACTGTGAGTTCATAATTCGTTGTCTGGCAAAAATAGCCTTCAAGAGTGAAGTCTAAAGAAAGACATTTTCAGGGGCGCCTGGGTGGCGCAGTCGGTTAAGCGTCCGACTTCAGCCGGATCACGATCTCGCGGTCCGTGAGTTCGAGCCCCGCGTCGGGCTCTGGGCTGATGGCTCGGAGCCTGGAGCCTGTTTCTGATTCTGTGTCTCCCTCTCTCTGCTCCTCCCCCGTTCATGCTCTGTCTCTCTCTGTCCCAAAAAATAAATAAACGTTGAAAAAAAAAAAAAAGACATTTTCAGATTAAAATAAAGAGTCTTTTGCTGTCAGACCTGCACAAACGTAACAGTAATGGAAAATTTCAGACTGGAGGGAAATAATACCCAATAGAAACTTGGAATTTTTGAAAGGAATAAAGAATACAAAAAAATGGTAAATATCTGAGTAAATGTAAAGGACTTGTTATTGTCTTTAGACCTCTAACATGTAAACGTTAATATATATGCCAACTATAACATAAAATATAGAAGGGCAGGATAAATAGATCTTTATGATTGCAAGGTATCCACGTTTGATCTAAAGTATTAATACTTAATCTAAATGGACTGTAAAAGTTCAGGACGCATACTATAATCCTCATACCGGCCATTAAAAACAAATAATAGAGGTTAGCTAAAAAGCCAGTGGATGAATTTTTCCCCCTCTGAGCTGTTATTTTCCAATGTGATTTGGCTGTTTCTCACTCTAATTCTGTCAGCTTTGCTTCATGTATTTTGAAGCTATTATTAGGCACACACACATATATGATTACTAAAACTTTCTGGGGCACCTGGGTGGCTTAGTCGGTTCAGCATCCAACTCTTGATTTCGGCTCAGGTCATGATCTCACGGTTCATGGTTTCAAGCCCCACGTCAGGCTCCATGCTGACAACGTGGAACCTGCTTCAGATTCTCTGTCTCTCCCTCTCTCTCTCCCCTTCCCCTGCTCATGTTCTCTCTGTCTGTCTCTCTCTCTCTCTCAAAATAAATAAATAAATAAACATTTAAAAATTTTTTTAAAAACTTCCCGATGCATCGACTCCTTTATGATTATGAAATGTCCATCTGTAACTTTGGCAATACTCATTCTTAACCTCTATTTTATATATTATTCGTATAGCCAGTCCAGCCTCCTGTGCCTACTGTTTAAACAGTGTCTTTTTCTGTCCATTCAGTTTTAACCAACTTATGTCTTTTAAAATATTTTTTTTGTAGGCATTAATCTATTCTGACAATCTAGAGATTGTCCTTTTAACTGTAACACTAAGCATTTCATGTAATTGTTGATATGATCAAATTTAGGTATGCCAGCTTATAATTTGTTTTCTGGGTTGTCCCTCCTATTTTTTTTTTCTTACTTTACTTTGGATTTTAAATAAATATAATAAATAAGGAGATTTAACTAGTAATCAAAAACCTCCCAACAAAGAAAATCCCAGGACCAGATGATTCAAGGAGTGAATTTTACCAAACATTGAAAGAAGAATTAATACCAATCCTTCGTAACCCCTTTTAAAAAATAGAAGAGGGAATAATTATAAGGTTAGCATTACCCTGATAGCAAAGCCAGACAAAGACACTGCAGGAAAATGACAGGCCGATATCTTTGATAAACATAGGTGCAAAAGTCCTTAATAAAATACTAGCAAATTAAGTTCAACAGCGCATAAACCACAACCAAGTGAAATTTGTCCCTGGGGTATAAGAATGGTTCAACACGTGCAAATCAATGAATGTCATACACCACATGAACAAGACGAAAGCATAAAACACACACGATCATCTCGGTAGATGTAGAAAAAACATTTGACAGTGTTTAATATTCATTCATGATTAAAACTCTCAGCAAAATACATATGGAAGGAACTTACCTCAACCCCCTGCAGGCCATAGGTGAAAAGCCCACATCTAACATCCAAGTCAATAAGGAAAATTTGAAAACTTTCCTTATTAGATCCAATATGAGGCAGGGGCGCCCAGTTTAATCACTTCTATTCAACACAGAAATCTTAGGCAGAACAATTAGACAAGAAAAAGAAATGAAATCCAAATTAGAAAGGAAGAAGTAAAATTATCTTTTTGTATATGACATGATCATATATGTACAAAACTCCAAAAACTCAGCAACAAGAAAAAAACAGGTAGGGGCGCCTGGGTGGCTCAGTCGGTTAAGCATCCAACTTTGGCTCTAGTCATGATCTCATGTTCATGAGTTCAAGCCCCGCGTTGGGCTCTGTGATGACAGCTCAGAGCCTAGAGCCTGCTTCAGATTCTGTGTCTCCCTCTCTCTGTGCCCCTCACCTGCTTGTGCTCTCTCTCTCTCTGTCTCTCTCAAAAATAAATAAACATAAAAAGTTTTTAAAAACTGATACAACAAATAAATTTAGTAGCGCTGCAGAATATAAAATTAATATACAAAATCAGTCACATTTCTGTATGCAATGAACCATCCAAATAACATGAAGAAAATTAAAGAAGACACAGATGAATGGGAAGGTACCCCATGTTCGTGGATTGGAAGAAATTAGTATTGTTAAAATGTCCATACAGTCGTCTACAGACACAAGTATTGCAATCCCTACCAAAGTCCCAATGTCATTCTTTTCAGAAATAGAAAAGGCAATCCTAAAATTCATATGGAACTACAAAAGGCTCTGAATAGCCAAAGAATCTTGAGGAGGAGGGGAGAAAGGAGAGGGAGAAGGAGAAACTGGGGGCATCACACTTCTTGATTTGAAAATATATTACAGAGCAGTGGTAATCAAAATGGTATGGTACTGACCTAAGAACAGACATAAAAACCAATAGAACAGAATACAGACCCCCTCCCCAAACAAATCCACACATCTACAGTCAAGTGGTCTTAAACAAGGGTGCTAAGAGCACACAATGAGGAAGAGACAGTCTCTTTAGTAAATGGTGATGGAAAACCAGGATATTCACATGCAGAAGAGAGAAATTGGACCTTCATCTCGGCCCGTGTACAAACATCAGCTCAAAACATATGAAAGACTTTAGTGTAAGACCTGAAACCATGAAACTACTGGAAGAAAACAGGCAAAATGCTAATCAACATTGGTCTGGGCAAAAATTTTTGAGTATGACATCAAAAGCACAGACAACAAAAGCAAAAAGTAAGTGGGATTGTCTCAAACTAAAAAGCTCTTACATAGCAAAGGAAGCAATCAACAAAGTGAATTGGCAACGTACAGAATTTGCAAATCACATATTTGATGGATTAATGTCTAAAATATATAAAATACCCATATGACTCAATAGAAAAATAGTAATAATAATAATAATAATCTAACCAAAAATGGGCAAAGGACTTGAACTTTTTTCTTTTTAAATTTTTTTAGCATTTATTAATTTTTGAAAGACAGGGAGAGACAGAGTGTGAGTGGAGGAAGGGCATGGGGGGGGGGGGGGCGGATACAGAATCCAAAGCAGGTTCCAGGCTCTGAGCTGTCAGCACAGAGCTCGATGCAGGGCTCGAACTCATGGACCTCGAGAACATGACCGGAGCCGAAGTCAGACGCTTAACCGACCAAGCCACCCAGGCGCCCTGAACAGACATTTTTTTCCAAAGAAGATCTACAAATGGCAGGGTCGTGAGTTCAAGCCCCATGTTGGGCATGGATCCTACTTAAAATAAAAATAAAAATAAAAATAAAGGAATATCATCAAAAAGATGAGATAACAAGAGCTGGCAAAGATGTGAAGAAAAAGAAACCCTCATGCCCTGTGGTGGGAATGCCAACTGGAGCAGCCACTGTGGACACCAGTATGGAGGGTCCTCAGGAAATTAAAAATAGAAATACAGTATGATCCAGTGTTTACACTTTGGGGTGTACATCTGAAAAAAAATAAAATCAGGTTCTTGAAGAGGTATCTCCACCCCCATGTTCATTACCACATCATTTACAACAGCCAACACATGGAAATAACTGAAGTCTATTGATGGATGAAAAGATAAAAATGTGTCCCCATTAAAAAAAATAATAAAGGGGGCGCCTGGGTGGCGCAGTCGGTTAAGCGTCCGACTTCAGCCAGGTCACGATCTCGCGGTCCGTGAGTTCGAGCCCCGCGTTGGGCTCTGGGCTGATGGCTCAGAGCCTGGAGCCTGCTTCCGATTCTGTGTCTCCCTCTCTCTCTGCCCCTCCCCCGTTCGTGCTCTGTCTCTCTCTGTCCCAAAATAAATAAACATTGAAAAAAATAATAATAATAAGGTGGGGCACCTGGGTGGCTCAGTCGGTTAAGCGTCTGACTTTGGCTCAGGTCATGATCTCACGGTTCGTGGGTTCGAGCCCCCCATCGGGCTCTGTGCTGACAGCTCAGAGCCTGAAGCCTGCTTCAGATTCTGTGTTTCCCTCTCTCTCTGCTCCTGCCCTGCTCACACTCTGTCTCTGTCTCTCAAAAAGTGAGTAAACATTAAAAAAAATTTTTTTAATAAAATAAAATAAGGGAATCCTGCCATTTGCAACAACATGGATGAACCTGTAAAGTATTATGCTAAGTAGAATGTCACACAGAGAAAGACTGTATTATTTCACTTCTATGTGAATCTCAAAAAACAAAAACAGAAAATAGTTGCATAGAAATAGTAGGTGAGGATGGTGGGGGCAAGGGGGTGTGGGGGAAGGCGGCCAAAACGTATAAACATCCAGTTATAAGACGAATAGGTTCTGGGTGTTAAAGTATGACAGGGTGACTATAGTTAAAAATACTGTATTACGTATTTGAAAATTGCTAAGAAGGTAGAATTTCAATATTCTTATCATTTAAAAAAATGATTTGTGTGAAGTCAAGGATGTGTTAGCTAACTATATTGTGCTGATCATTTCACAGTACGTACGTGTATTGAATCATCACAGTGTACACCTTAAACTTACACAACGTGATATATCAATTGTACCTCAGTCAAAGTGGAGAAAAATAAATGATCTAAGCCAAAGAAGCAGGAACATAGGAAATTAGACACTACAGTTCACCTTGAACAAGGCAGGGGTTGGGGCACTGACCCCCTGTGCAGTTGAAAATCCATGTATAACTTTTGACTCCCCCCAAACTTAACTGTTAATAGTGAGGGCCATGAGGCATTACTGTTTACTGTAATATGCAATTTACTAGAGAGACAAACTGCTTGTGCAGAGATGATTAGCATCACAATGACATTTTTTAATGTTTGTTTATGTTTAAGAGAGAGAGAGAGGGAGCTAAAGGCAGACAGAGAATCCCAAGCAGGCTCCACACTGTCAGTTCAGTTCATCTGTGAGGTTTTCCAGATTGTTTCACACCTCCAAAAAATTTTCCAAGAATTCATTGAAAAAATCTGCATAGAAGTGGACCCACATACTTCAAACCCATGTTGTTCAAGGGCCAGCTGTATTTTGCACTGGATAAAAATGAACATAGAACATTAAAATTCATGGGATGCATCTAGGGCAATGTTTATGGGGAATCTTACCACTTTAAAGGTTTATATTAGACAAGAAGGAATGTTAAAAATCGAAGATTCAAAGTTCTATCTTATGCAGCTAGGAAAAGTAGAACAAAATAAATCCAAAGGGGGGGAAAAAAAAGAGCAGACATCAATTAAACCAAATGCAGAAAAATAAACAGAGAAATTGAATGAAACTAAAGCTGTTTCTTTGAAGTGGTCAAAACATGCTCCACTCCTATCTAGATTGGTGTAAAAAACAAAGGGCACATAAATCCCCAGTGTGAAGAAAGATAGCTTGTTCACATTAAAAAGATAAAAAAGGAGGAACACCTGGGTGGCTCAGTCAGTTAAGCATCCAACTTCGGCTCAGGTCATGATCTCACAGTTCGTGAGTTCGAGCCCCGCATCGGGCTCTGTGCTGACAGCTCAGAGCCTGGAGCCTGCTTCGGATTCTGTGTCTACCTCTCTCTCTGCCCCTCCCCCACTCATGCTCGCTCTTTCTGTCTCTCTCTCTCTCTCTCAAAATATAAAGATTAAAAACAAATTTTTTTAAGATAAAAAGGAAGTGGTGTGACCTTTATACCAGTGATTTTGAAAACTTACATGAAATGGACGAACCCATTGAAAAATACAACTTACCCACCTTGACACAGGCTGAAACAAACAATCCGAATAGCACAGGGATGGTAATGGTGGTCCCTGCAAATCTGCAGCGTTTGCCTGTGTGTTCTCCGGCTCCACCAACCATTTCGAGAGCCTGCCCCGTGCTTCAGCGAGATCCCTAAACGCTCGCAGCACTAGCGATGGGATGTAGAAAATAAACAAGAGAACAACTACAGGTTTTTTTGAGGACAGTGAGGAAAATAAACTAGCGATGTGACAGGGTGGCTGATTCAGATTCTCAAGATGGGGACACTCTTCTCTGTGCCAAGAACCGAAGACTGGGAAGGAGCCGGCCACGTGACAGTCTGGGACACTCAAGTGCCAGGCAGCGGGGCGCATACAGCAGAGACTGTGAGTCAGGACATGCTCGTGTGCCAGGACAGAGACCGGGTGAGGTGTCGTTTGCAGAAAGACGTCAGGGTCAGACTGCACATTAGCCCAAGTTTGTGTCACGTGCCTGACGAAAGATGACAAGCAAAGCGATCTGTTTGCTTACGGCACTCTTTTCTCCCACCTCTGTCACAGAAGTGAGCTTTGCAGACTTGTTTCTTTTTTTTTTTTTTAATTTGTTTGTTTTTTAATTTCCATCCAAGTTAGTTAGCATATGGTGCAACAATGATTTCAGGAGTAGATTCCTTAATGCCTCTTACCCATTTAGCCCATCCCCCCTCCTACCACGCCTCCAGTAATCCTCTGTTCTCTATATTTCAGAGTCTCTTAGGGGTGCCTGGGTGGCTCAGTCAGTTGAGCAAACCAACTTCGGCTCAGGTCATGATCTCACAGTTCGTGGGTTCGAGCCCCGTGTCGGGCTCTGTGCTGACAGCTCAGAGCCTGGAGCCTGCTTCAGATTCTGGGTCTCCCTCTCTCTCTGCCCCTCCCCACTCATGCTCTGTCTTTCTAAAAAATAAACATTAAAAAAATTTTTACAAAGTAAATAAACATTTAAAAAAAAAGCTCTTCTGTTTTGTCCCCCTCCCTGTTTTTATATTACTTTTGCTTCCCTTCCCTTACGTTCAGCTATTTTGTCTCTTAAAGTCCTCATATGAGTGAAGCCATATGACAGTTGTCTTTTTCTGACTAATTTTGCTTAGCATAAATACGCTCTGGTTCATCCACACAGTCGCAGACTTGTTTCTGTAGCACGGGGGGTACGGCGTTAGAATCTCAGTCTGTCTGGGGACCGTTCACGGTAGAACATGTCACTGATGCGGACTTGGTTCTGGGAAGTGTTCTTCAACGACATGGAAGCAAATCGTGCCGGGGTCCTTGCACGCTTCAGCTGTGCTTATTTCCTTCAAGCAGGAAAAAAAAAAAAATCATTACAACGAAAAGCCTTGGACTGCATGTTCGCAGGGTCCCTGCAGAACTTCCGAACGAATGGTTGCCACACGGGCACCACACGGGTCCCCTTGCTACCCTTCCGTAAACACCTGGTATGACGCTGTCCACAGTCCCCAGCCCGACGGAAACAGCGTCAGCCTGGGGACCAGTTCGCTACAATCTCTTGGATCGTGGTGTTTTCTCCCAGGCATGTGATTTTTGTTTTGGAAAACAAGGTTTGTGTTCATTGCCCAACTCAAAATGCTTTGTATTAGTTCTGCATGTGGGACAGTGCTTGGCCCTTAGCAGCACGTCCTGTTGGAAAGCCGCGCGTGCAGATCAGACCCTGAGGGCCACGCGGTGGTGAAGGCAGATGTGTGTGGGAAGACGGAGGCCTCCTGTATGGAGACCCAGAGTCTAGGTTTCGGGTCTCTCGGCCACGGCTTAATATAGCTCTTCAGCAGTGTGGGGAGGATCAGCAGAATAACCTAGAAGACGCACGCATTTGGCAACGCTGCCTTTCACATCCTGTGTGGCCTCCCGATAAAGAGGCCAACCAGGGACGTGTGTGTGGATTTAGGTCATACGGAAATGCTTCGACTCCATCACGGCCTCTTGGTTATCTTCAGGCAGTGCATGTAAAACAGGCAATCTTGGGTTGTCTGAAGGGAGCCACCCTTCCTTCCGTCACGTTCAAGTTTAGTTTTTCTAGTAAACTGACGTGCTCAGTGCTGAAAACGGCAAATAACACACTTGCGACCTGGAAGAGAAACCACCTCAACGAATATTGAAAAGGGCCGATTCCTTCATAAAGGACTCCTTCAACCGTAGAAAATCGGTTTTGTGGGGTTTTTTTCAGAACCTATTGTTTTGGGAGATGTAATCACAACAAAAGAAGAACACTATTTCTTTGTGTTCCCTGTGCGTTTCCGTTTGGCTTTCTGCGTTTGCCAAGGAGCGGGATGTGAAGGAGTCACTTTAATCCGTGGAGCTGAGTGACGGCAAAATCTTCCGGTCGCTGAACCACCGTAACAAAGACCGTTTTGGAGGAGGAGAGAGAAAATTCTCGGAGGAGGATGTCAGAAAAGGAAGGGCCTATGGTTTCTCACTGGAAACCCTATAAACGATAGCGACGGTTATTCATAATAGCTTTCACTGCCCGTTGCATAATTCTAATAGCTGATAGAATCGGGGGGCCTGATTCAGTCTTCATGATGTACGTGCCGCGCCTTTTGTTTCCATCGTATGTTCTGAGTATCGGTTTGCACTAGACCCAAGAGTCTCGCTGGAATCCCTGTCCTAAAATGAGCAACACCCGTGATGAAGCGTAGACACTCCACAAATAAGCGGTCACCTGCAGTGACATCTGTTCCCTGGGTCTCGCTGAGGAAGGAGGAGGAGCACATGTGTCTCCGTGCCAAAGGATCTTTATCATCTCCGGGAGAAAGTTAAGAGGTCGGAGTCTCCCCCATGTCAAGGAGGAGTAATATTACTACATTTACCGTCATTTGTAGGAGTTTTAAGTTTTGATTATGGGCCACAGTCTGTGAACAGCACAAGGCTCAGGGGGTGGTGTCTAAGAGCGTCCGAAGCTGCTGACACCAAGAAGATGTGCACGTTTTGGGTTTTTTTTTTTTGTTTTTCTTTTTAATTTTTTAAAAATGTTTTATTTATTTTTCAGACAGAGAGAGAGCATGAGCGGGGGAGGGGCAGAGAGAGAGGGAGACACAGAATCGGAAACAGGCTCCAGGCTCTGAGGTGTCAGCACAGAGCCCAACGTGGGGCTCGAACCCACAAGCCGTGAAATCATGACCTGAGCCGAAGTGGGACGCTTAACCGACTGAGCCACCCAGGCGCCCCTTTGCACACGTTTTATGTGCCAACACAGAGCTGGGTGAGGGCCACTAAAGCCAATGGGGAACTTGTCCAGGACCTTCCCACAATACGCACAGTGCTCATGGTGTTTATCTGAGCCCTTGGCTTTCGTGCAGGGGCTCCTTGGTGTGGGCTGCAAGGCAGTGCCGAAAGTGACCCCTACACAAGGAGGCATCATAGCCCTCGGTGCTTGGGGAGGTGACATGTGGAAACCCCGTGAAAGATCTGGTGAGCACAGTGGCTGTGTTAACTTACACCCCCCAGGGAACCCCCTCAGGACTAATGGGGAGTTCCATGACAGGAGGGGCTGCTTGCTTGTCTTGATGGCTTTGGGAGGTAATTTCAGATTTATAGGTAACTTCATGTGTTAATAATAAGCTATGTTTATATTTTAGTAGCCTGTATGTTAGATATGTTCTGTAGTTCATGCTTCCAACTTTTCTTCAGGGGCCAAAAAAACAAACAAAAAAGTAATCCACAGAAATTTCAAGAAAGCAGTCCAGATTCCATCAATGACAAAGTGGAATAGAAATGCTTTATTTAGGGGCACCCGGCTGGCTCAGTCAATAGAGCATGTGGCTCTTGATCTCAAGGTTGTAGGTTCGAGCCCCACGTGGAATGTAGAGATCACTTAAAAAATTACTTTAAAAAGGAAATGCTTATTTTTTTTAATTTTTAACATGTTTTATTTATTTTTAAGAGAGAGACAAAGTACGAGTGGGGTAGAGGCAGAGAGAGAGGGAGACACAGAATCCGAAGCAGGCTCCAGGCTCTGAGCTGTCAGCACAGAGCCCGATGCGGGGCTCAAACTCACAGACTCTGAGATCATACCTGAGCCGAAATCAAGAGTGGGATGCTTAACCAACTGAGCCACCCAGGAAGTGCTCATTTAAATACACACACACACTTAAATTTTTAGGGGAACTTTAGGTTCTTGGCAAAATTGCACACAAGCTACCATGAGTTCCCTAATATGCTTCCCGGACACATGCACAGCCTCCCCCATTATCCGCAGCACCCCCCCCCCCCAGGAGTGATATATTTGTCGTAACTGATAAACCCGCACAGAAACATCATTATCACCCAAAGTCTATAGTTTCAATTATGTTTCACTCTCCGTGTTACACGTTCTAGGAGTTTGGACAACTGTATGATGACAGATGTCCATTATTACAATATCATAGGGAACATTTTCACTGCCCTAAAAATCCTCTGTCCTCTGCCAGTTCACGTCTCCTCCCCATCACCTCCCCTGGAAACCACCGATCCCTTTACTGTCTACCTAGTTTTTCCAGCACGTCATAGTTGGAATCGTACTGCGGGTAGCCTTTTGGGACGGACCGTTTGCATTTAGTAATATGCATTTAAGCTCCTTTTTCATGGCTTCATAGCTCCTTTCTTTTTAGCACCGAATAATATTCCACTGCCTAGATGCACCAGTTTATCCATTCGCTGACTGAAGGACATCTTGCTTGCCTCTAAGTTCTGGCAGTTAGGAATAAAGCTGCTATAAACGTCCATGCGCAGGTTTTTCAGCTCCCTGGGGGCAATATCAAGGAGTTGTGATTTGCGGGATCACATGGTAAGCGTATGTTTAGTTTCGTAAGAAACCCCCACACTGTCTTCCAAGAGTGGCTGCGCCATCTTGAATTCGCAGCAGCAATGGAGGAGAGTTCCTGTTGCTTCAAATCCTTGCCACCAGCGTTTGGTGTGGTCAGTGTTCCCGATCTTGGCCATTCTAATAGGTGTGAAGTGGTAACTCATTGTTATTTCAATTTGCATTTCCCTGAGGACATACCATAGAGAGCATCTTTTCACAGGCTTACTTGACTCTGTATATTATCTTTGGTGAGGTGTCTACTAAAGTCTTTGGCCCATTTTATTCTTAAAGTTTACTTATTTATTTTGAGAGAGAGTGAGGCATGAGCAGGGGAGAGGCAGAGAGAAAGAGGGAGAGAGAGAGAGAGAGAGAGAATCCCAAGCAGGCTCTGCACTGTCAGCGAAGAGCCCGACATGGGGCTCGATCCCACAAACCTCAAGATCATGACCTGAGCTGAAATCAGGAGTCAGATGCTTAACCGCCTGAGCCACCCACGTGCCCCATGCCCCATGTTTTTAATTGGTTTGTTTTCTAATTGCTGAGTTTTATGGGTCCTCTGTGCATTGTGGATAAACAGCTTTATCACATGTGTCTTTTGCAAATATTTTCCCCCAATCTATGGCTTGTCTTCTCATCTATAGCGAAATGTTTATAGTTATAGCGAAGTCCACTTCAGCAGTGATTTCTTGCACGGATCGTGCCTTTGGTGTCGTATCTCAGAAGTCATCACCAAACCCGAGGGTGTCTAGATTTTCTCCCCTGTAACCTAGGAGACCTCTAGTTTTGCATTTTATATTTTTGGTCTGTGGTCTATGGGGGTTAATTTTTGTGAAGGGCGTAATGTCTGTGTCTAGATTCGTATCTTTACATGTGGATGTGCCATTGTTCTAGCACTGTTTTTTGAAAAGACCTTATTTTCTCCATTGTATTACTCTGCTCCTTTTTCAAAAATTAGGTGACTCTAGGGGCGCCTGGGTGGCTCCGTCGGTTAAGCATCTGACTTCAGCTCAGGTCACGCTCTCACAGCCCGTGAGTTCGAGCCCTGCTGTCAGCACAGAGCCTGCTTCAGATTCTCCCTCTCTCTCTGCCCCTCCCCTGCTCGTGCTCCTCTCTCTCTCAAAAATAAATAAACATTAAAAAATTAAGAAAAAGGGGGCGCCCGAATGGCTCGGTCGGTTAAGCATCCAGCTTCGGCTCAGGCCATGATCTCACGGTTCATGGGTTCGAGCCCTACATCAGGCTCCGGGCTGACAGCTCGGAGCCTGGAGCCTGATTCAGATTCTGTGTCTCCCTCTCTCTCTCTCTCTGTCTGTCCCTCCCCCACTCATGCTCTGTCTCTCTCTCTCTCTCTCTCTCTCAAGAATAAGTAAAAACATTAAAAAAAAATTAAAAAATAATTTTAAAAGAAAGACCAAGTGACTATTTGTGGAATCTATTTCAGAAGTATCTTCTGATATTTCTATGGCATTTTGTTTTCTCTTTCGCTTTTATGCTTTTGTGATCATTACTGACATGGTGTCCAAGCCGATGCAGTTGTGTGTGTGAGAGAGTATTCGGGGACAATGGGAACGGATCCCCACCTGAAAAATCTCTGTAGAACACAGGCTAATCCAGCTAGGCCTGTTCAGAATGGTCCCAGTGCAAGAGAACAGGATGTTGCCCTGTCCTTCCACCTTCCGGAGACCGTTTTGCCCTCTCTCCCCGTGGATAAGTGTGAAGAGGGTAATAGAAATAAATCGCGTTATGTACACAGGGTCTTTCCAGAGTCTCCCCTTCAGAAATATGCTCGTTTAATGTGCTGTTTGTGAAAACTTACATGCGCTTCCTGTCCTGGCTGGTGCTACGCTACGTACTGAGCTAAATAGACACAGAAGCTTTGCCCCTGGTTTTGAGGAGGCCCTAGTCTAAGAAGAAAACTTGGACATGTTACCGTGAAGCCAGTGTGTGTACAAATGTCCTGGAGCACTCAAGAAGCAGATATCTATTTCTTCGTGAGATGGGACATTGCACGTGAGTCTTGAAGGGTGGATAGGAGTTTGCTAGATACAGGACAGGATGGCGTAGATAAAAGGCGTACTTGTGGGGCCTCATCGGAGGCCGAGGCACAGGAGGCCTATAGGTGAGATGAGGCAGGAAGGGAAACCAGGGCTCCGCGAAGGAGCTGAGCGGCTGCCACAGACATCGCTGTGTTTGATCCTACTTATTATTTTATTTGGCTGACACCAAAGAAAAGGCAGGCTCCTTTTCAGGGCCAGAGATACCGTGCCGGGACTCCACTACACTGGCCTTAAGCCATTCTTAAGCCAAGAGGTTCTCACCTCTTTGCTCTCCACCTGGAATATTCTCCCCATTCTTTTACAGGGATGGCTCCTTTTGGTTGTTCGAGGCAAATGCCCATCGCCTCAGAGAGCCCATTCTTGATCCTGTTGTTTATATGACGCAGGTAGCTGTCTGTCCCAACCCCACAAAAACATCCCCCCCACTGTGTTTCTACCTTAAATAAAATAGATCACTACCCCAAAATGGCCCAGTTATTTATTTCTGCCTTCCATCACCAGGACATAAGCTCAGCACGCAGGAGGAAGGAATCTGTCTTTTTGAGGCTCTATCCCCTTCGTGAAGAATGGTACCTGGTGCTGTAGGTATTTAGTAAGAGCGTGAGTAAATATGGGACTCCCGGGTGGCTCAGTCGGTTGAGCGTCCGACTCTTGGTCTCGGCTCAGGTCACGACCTCGCAGTTTGCAAATTCGAGCCCTGCGTGGGGCTCTGTGCTGACAGCGCAGAGCCTGCTTGGGATTTTCTCTCTCTCTCTCTCTATCTGTCCTCGGCTCATGCTCTCTCTGTCCCTCTCTCTCTAAACATTTTTTAAACATAAAAAAGAGCGTGAGTAAATAAATGAATGACCAGACCTCAGAGCGCTGTGCAGACTGGCTCCAAGAAGGCAGAGCGGGAGGAAAGACAGATGAGAGGATCTTACGTTGGGCAGGACAGGGTGAGGGCCTGAGCGAGGGCAGTGGTGGTGAAGTGGGGAGGGAGACATGGTTTTGAGGGACTTGCAGAGAAAGAACCGGAACGCTTCGGGAACAGGGTGATAAAGGAAGAGAGCGAGAGGCCAGGGTCAGCAACACCTAGGACATACCCAATGTGAAAGAAAATCCAAAAAGGCACAGGTTGGACGGGTCTGTGGGCATGCACTGTGATCTGGGACTGGCATTTGAGGAATCTTCCAGAAACACCCTTGGGAGAGCTGCTCGGGGACTGTCCCTGGAGCTCCCAGGACGGTGCAGTCACATGGACGATTTGAGAATTACCACATGAAGGGAATAGTCAGGAATACGGGGAGTGGGTAGGAAAGACAAAGAGAGGAGGAGAGAGGAACCCAGGAGGAGCAGAGCATCACGGGAGGAAGGAGAACTGTCAGGAGAAGGAGGATCTGCAGGGAATTGCAGATCGGGTCAGAGGCTCTTCACCTTCACTCCGAAGACACAGTCGAGGTTCTGGCTAAGGGAGGGATGGACCCCAGTGAGGACAAAGAGACAGGATTGTTTGTTGGCTGCTGGCAGGGAGTCCATTCTCCTGGATCGGGGGTGGGGGGGTTACTCCCCCAAGAGCAGGATGCTGTTATGTCCTGGCTCATTTCTGTTGGTGAAGGAGGTCCCCTGCTGGTCCCATGTCCTGTATTCTCTGGGCTTCTCCCTACATCATATGCCCCATATGTCTTCTGTCACCTCGGTGAGGGATGGGTGGGAGGGACCCCTATCCTGCTCCTCTGCCCGGGCCTTTGTGCTCTGTGAGAGCACAGCATTCGGAGAGCTGGGACGTGTGCCCGTGGTGTGCCCCAGCCAGTTAGTGGCAGTTATCCCTACATATGTGGGTGTGAAGCTTTACAAGGAGTTTTTCTGGGGACCCCTGGGTAGCTCAGTCAATTAAGCATCTGACTCTTGACTTCGGCTCAGGTCATGATCTCTCAGTTCATGAGATCGAGCCCTGCGTCGGGCTGTGCACTGACAGTGCAAATCTTGCTTGAGATTCTCTCTCTCCCTCTCTCTCTGCCCCTCCCCTGCTTGCTCGCTCTCTCTCTCAAAATGAATAAATAAAATTGAAAAAGAAAAGAGTTTCTGCCATTCCTTTGAAACTCGAAAAGATTACAAACCTACAGATGACCATCTGTGCACATGCTTCGAGCGAGCACAACTGCAGGAGAAAAATTAAGCCTCCGCAAATACTTGTGGAAGTGGGACAAGGGCCTTCGGGACATGCTGGGGAACGTGAAGGGAAATCCGACCTGAGAATTTCGTACGAAAACCTCTACTGAAAAATGAAAGGCCCAGAAAGCTCGTGTTTTCGGGCATTTTGTTCTAAGTGTTCTAACCGAAGGATAAAGCAGAATTCTAAAACATGTGACGGAGCCTGGAATTTCAGGGGCCAAAAAAGTATGGCGACCTCATGTTTATCTAACAGGAGTCGGTAACGTAAAACTTTCCCGCACCTTGGGTCTTTGGAAGTTTCTAGAAGAACCTTTTTTTTTGTTTGGAATTTAGTAGGAGTGCAGTGGCTGCACGTCAGTTCCATCCTGCCCCGTCCCTTTACCCGGATGGCACCCACCAGGACACAGTTTCCATGAAGTGTGTCATTTGCTCACACGGGAGCAACATCATTGTATGTATAGTGACCAAAAACGAAATGGTGGCCTGTACCGCTGGACAGAAAGACTTTTGAAATGAAGACAATGCAGGGAAGTCTGAGATCGTGAGTCCCTGCATCTCATATTCCATTTCACTGGTGACCAGGGTGGACGTATTCTTCATGGTGGGATTTGGGGAACCCTGCAGGGTACAGCGTGCTCCCACGTGTTTCCTGTCAACATCAGGATATGATGCCACTGTTGCCTTGAACCCTCCCCAGATTCCCAGAAGGGAAGTCGAGCATTAGTGTTAACGCCTTAGAGCTCTTTCCACGAGGCCTCTGTCACCTGGAGAGAGATGGTGGGAACAGGTGTCCTGTACCCCCTTGGAGGGCAGATTGATGCTGCTTTGCAAGAGAAGCATTCTCGAGAACGTCAACGCTAAATAGCTAAGTCAACTGTCAGGCACTGGCAAACAAAACAGACACGAGCCCGTGCGACCAGCCCAGGCCGGGGTCTGGGGATTTCCTGGGCCCTCACGCGCTCTTTGCCCCAAAGCCCCAGATTTGGGATTTCTCTCCTTCCTTTACTTGTCCCTAGCCTTCCTTACCCAAAGGCACGGCTCTGGGGCCAGCGTCGTCACCACCTGTCTGCGTTCCTGCATGATCTCTGCACGTGCCCAGAAGTACAGAGCAGGGCCAGCCCTGCGGTCCACACCCTGGGCTCCTGGTCACCTCGTCCTACAGGTTCGAGCTGCCGCAGGTGCAAGTTCCAGTCCGCAGGGACCCACGTGCGTGTCTGCCTACAGCAGGGTTTCGGGGCTGGGCTTCCTCCCCTCCTCAGAGCTCACTCCCTCCTGCTTCCTGCATTCTGTCGGCTGCCAGAGGACTGGGGACGACGCCTGGGGCGTCCGGGGTGGGGCTGGTCCTCCAGCCGCCGGCCCCAGCGTGGTCTCCCTCGTCCCAGAGAACTTCTCCAGCCTCTGTGCTATCCTTACCTCCCTTCCCCGCGTTTCCTCCTCCCCTGGATTCCTCCAGCAGCATGTACATTCACTCACTCATTTGTTCGTTCTCCACTCATTCATTCATCCACTCGTTCACTCGTTCATTCATTAACTTATTTGTTCACTCATCCACTCATTCACTCACTCCATTCGCTCATTCAGCCAATGTTTATGAAGCACCCACTCTGTGCCACACACCGTCCCGGGGCTGGAGGAGCCACAAGTGGAAACAAACCCACTCTTCTTAAGGAGGTTATATTCTAGAGCAGGAGACAAGTGCACAGAAACGTCAGAGTAAGCGCTGTGAGAGAAAGCAGGTGAGTGAGAAGGGGTGGCAGACGGCAGGCAGTTGTCAGGGGCGGTCACTGGGCTCCATGGACATCGGGGACAGAACGCAGCTTTGGGGGAGGGCAGGTTGGGGACAGATAGGGATGGCCTGGAGGCAGAGCATGGTACAATAGGGGACTCTGAGATGATGGGGTCAGGGGATTCTGGCATGGTCAGGACTCCGGATTTTATTGTTTTAATGGAAATGTATTTGACATACAACATTGGGTAAATTTAAGGTGTACGATGCGTTGATCTGATGCATTTATACACCGTAACGATTGTCATCGTAACGACGGTTAGCGCGTCTATCCCGTCACATTGATTATCGTTGCTCTTTTGTGCTGAGAATAAGAAACATCTGGTCCCTTCACTGGTGTGACGGTTATAATATATATAACATTGCTGCCTATGTACTCTATAACACGTGTACTGAGCATTAGATCTCCAGGATTTATTTACTGCTAGTTCCAGATTTGTCCCACATCATCTCTTCTGTCCCCCTGCCCCCCGCCCCAGCCCCTCGTAACTATCATTTTGTTGTCTGTTTGGACAAGTCTGGCTTTTTTAGATTCCTCAGATAAGCCATAGCATATAACATCTGTCCCTCTCTGCCTTGTCTCACGTACTGTAGCGTCCTCAAGATTAGTTAGTATACAGTGGCCCCTTAAACAATGCAGGTTTGAACAGCTCTGGATTTTTTTTTTTTTGATACAGCACTGTGAATGTATTTTCTCTCCCTTACGATGTTCTTCATAACATTTTCTTTTTCCTAGCTTACTTTACTGTAAGAACACAGCGTATCGTACGTATAACATACCAAATACGTGTTCGTGGACTGTTTTATGTTATCGGTGAGCCTCACTGTCAACAGTAGGTTATTGGTAGTTAAGTTGTGGAGACTGAAAAGTTACACGTGGATTTCTAAAAGTGCAGGGGTCAGAGGCCTTGTCCCACATTATTCAAAGGCCCACCGTACTTTATTTAACCTGTTGGATCACATTTTGTGAATGGCATCCACATAGCCACAGGCACATGAAAAGATGCTCGAAACACTCATCATCAGGGAAAGACAAATCAAAACCACAATGAGATGCCACCTCACCACCTGTCGGAGTGGCTAAAATCAACAACTCGGGAAACCACAGGTGTTGGCGGGGATGCGGAGAAGGGAGAACCCTCTTGCACTGTTGGTGGGGTTGCAGACTGGTGCAGCCGCCCTGGGAGACAGCACGGGGGTTCCTTAGAAAATTAGAAACAGAACGACCGTATGATCCAGCGATCCCACCTCTGAGTTTATACCTGGACCCAGTGAAAACAGAACCTCCCTGCAGGGACATCTGCACCCCCGTGTGTGTTGGGACATCAGGCACAGTAGCCAAGGCGCTTTACCTGGAGTTGGAAAGTGCCCACGGCCTCTGAGCAGAGCAGTGGCCGACCTTGTCGCCATGTGGTTCGGGTGCCCCCAGCGGGGCCCGTCCAGAGGCTACTGCCGTTGTCAAGGCGACAGATGATCGGTGGTGGCCGTGGCGTTGGAAGGGATCTGCACCACGTGGGAGGGGGTGGGCTACCCAAGGCTCGAAGCTTCTCCCTGAACAACCAAGCAAGTGGAGTCGCCCGTGGAGGGGCGACTGGTGGAGGGGCAGGTCTGGGGAGAAAGCACAGGACATGGTTCTTGATGGAGGGAGATGCCCGCGACCACGTGCCCTTGTCAGCGAGCAGTGAGGAGTCTGGCTCTGGAGCCCAGGGAGCAGTCCAGGGTGACTGTAAATCTGGGAGTCACTGCACAAAGGCGGCATTAAAGCCTGCGAGGCTGGAAGAAATCACCTTGAAGTCATGCAGTGATGCTGGGGAGTGGACTGTGGACCAGCC
The DNA here is from genome assembly GCF_016509475.1 of Prionailurus bengalensis. Classification (NCBI taxonomy): domain Eukaryota; kingdom Metazoa; phylum Chordata; class Mammalia; order Carnivora; family Felidae; genus Prionailurus; species Prionailurus bengalensis. The sequence continues at coordinate 64,876,581 of NC_057348.1, read as the reverse complement.
CTGAAGGCCCTGAGCAAACGCACCCTCGGTCCACGCCGTCCCCATGCTGCCCCATTCGTCCCTGGTCACTTCCCCAGCTGTGACCACCGTATGCTGCCCGCCCGCCCACCCAGTGGGGTCCTCCACACCGCTCTGGTGAGGGCGCCGTGCTCCTTGGGACAGCTCCCACGCTCCCCTTCATGCGTCCTCCCAATAGATGCTCCTCATTCTTGTTTTCTTTCCTTTTTTTAAATTAATTTATTTATTTTGAGAGAGAGAGAGAGAGAGAGAAAGAGAGAATCCCAAGCAGGCTCCACACTGTAGCCTGATGGGCGGCTCAAAGTCATGAACAGTAAGATCATGTCCTGAGCCAAAATCAAGAGTCGGAGGCTTAACTGACTAAGCCACCCAGGAGATGCCCCCCATTCTCAAGGCGCCTGAGCTCTGTGGCCTCTAATCGTCATCATGATCACTTCCTCCTCCAACTCCGCCTTCCAGAGCCTTCCATTTTATACCAGCCCCATGAAAGGTAGACTGTCTCAGGGTTATACGTGATCCCTTTTTCTTTCCTTTTCTTTATTTAATGTTTATTTCTTTATTTTGAGAGAGAGACAGAGAGCTAATGTGAGAAGGGCAGAGAGAGAGAGAGAGAGAGAGAGAGAGAGAGTCCCAAGCAGTCTCCAAGCTGTCAGCACAGAGCCCAATATGGGGCTTGAACTCATGAATCATGAGATCATGACCTGAGTTGAAACCAAGAGTCAGATGCTTAACCAACTGAGCCCCCCCAGGTGCCCCGTGATCCCTTTTATGTACTTGACATTCTCCTTGGGTGGTTCCTTCCAGGCATGGTGTCAGTGCCATTGCCGTGAATGTTTTTTCAGTTGAGCACTGGCGTGTTCTCCCTCATGTCCACCAGAAGGCCCTGTGGAAGTGTCCAGAACTGACAGCCTTGTCTTCCACGTAAACCCGCTTCTCCACGGGTATTCCCCATGGCAAGGAGCAACCCTCTATCCGCCCAGGGGCCTCAGCCAGAAATGGGATCATCATCCCCAATGCTTCCAATAAACCAGTCCCAAGGTCCCATCTATCTTGCTCGTCTCCTAATTCTCAGTGGTGAACGTAGTGTCTGACACATAGTGATACTCACAGAGTCCACAGATGTGGGCACCTGTCAAACACACACACATGCACACACACAAAGTATTGCTTTAATCACATGGATGCTTTGGTAGCAACACTCACTTATTCAGCAAATATTTAGTGAGCATCCCAGACATTCTAAGGACAGTTTCCGGCACTAAGGGCTCAAACAAAGTGAATCAAACAAAGTTGATATGCTTTTCTAGGCTGTTCTGGTTCATAATCTTTGTGGTGGTCGTGTTAAAAGTACCAGTGTACTTGAAGGAAAATTACATGTAATAATCAGTATATTAAAGAGGAAGAGGTTAAAGGGTAGGTTTAAATTTTAATCCAGAGCAACCTTGTCATACTGAGGAGTCGGCATCCTGGTGTCCCTAGAGAAGGAGAACACAGTAAAGAAATAACTGCCTTGAGTGGTGAAAGATGTGTCCCTTTAGGTATGAACCCCTTTTCCAGAAATTCTGCAGTTCAGAAGGGGAGATATGTCAACAGTGCATCACCAACCACTGTGTATTCTTGGACTTGACATTGACTGTCCGCAGGATACATGGGGTTTACTGCTGAGTGGAGAAGAGATCAGGTAAACTCAGCGACAGGCGGGCCAGAGGTCTTCCCGAAGCCCGTCCAAAACATGAGCAGGTCTCCCCGACCCGCGTGGTTTGAATCTGGATTCCAGAGAGTTCGATTTCCAACGGGCCAGATTCTCTGTGGAAGAGAGTCGCAACACCAGTCCTGGGTGGGGTATGACTGGGTTGTGTCATACGGGGATGCAGACACCTGCAGATTGATGACACAGACATCATTTGCTTTGCACACGAATTTAGTCATTTGGACAACATGTAGAGCACGGAGCAAAGTGAAGCCGAGGTCGATTTAAAGTAAAAATTTTTTTAAAAGTAAACTGGGAAAGTACCTAAAGCAATAGAATTCTTGAGTCCCAGGATTTCTTAGTACGACACAGGGTTAGAATCTACCTTCAACCCCCCAAAAGGGGGAAAGTCCTGACGGATTGAATCCAATAAATGTTTACATTATGAAAGAGTAAAGTACAGGGAATTAGAACCCCATGACGAGCTGGGGAAAATGTCCACAGCATGTATGTCCTTCAGGGACTATCACTAAGAAGAGACCAGCACCACAGAGTGACCGGCGCTTTCTCTGTCGCACAGAAATAAACAACAGTCATTAAAAACCAGGACTCCTAGGGGCGCCTGGGTGGCTCAGTCGGTTAAACGACTGACTCTTGATTTCAGCTCAGGTCGTGATCTCACAGTTCGTGAGTTCGAGCCCCACGTCGGGCTCTGTGCTGACAGCGTGGAGCCCACTTGGGATTCTCTCTCTGCCTCTCCCCTGCTCACACACTCTCTTTCTCTCAGGATGAATAAATAAAATTAAAAAAAAAAAAACACAGCACAACAGTATCCACACTTGCTGAATGGGAAGAAGGGGCAGTTGGTGAGGGTTGAAGCAGATACCGCTTTGGCGAAGGTCTCTGGGGCAGAGCCCATCGCATTTCTATTTTCGATTGTATTTTATTGTGTCAGAGTTCTTCCCGTGAGATCTGCACTCTTAAATGTTTAAGTGCATATGACGTTCTATTGCTGCGGGCGCTGTGTGCACAGCACATCGCTACGGCTTCTTGTCTGGCTTGATTGAGACTTCAGGCCCGTTGAGTCGTCCAGCCCAATGCCCCTCCCTCTGGCTTCTGGCGACCACCATCCTGCTCTTGGGTTCGAAGAATTTCTCTGCTTCAGATGCCTCCCGTGAAGGGAACCGTGCAGGACCGTCTCTATAATTCACTTGTTGCACTTTGCATATTTCTTTTTAAGGCAGAGCCCTATCCCCTCGTATGAATACTCCATGTTCAATTTACCTGTTCGTCTGTCCGTGGACGTTTGTTCCTACCTCTTGGCTACCGTGAATAGCTCGGTTGTGAACACGGAAGGGCGGATATATCTTCCCAGATTCTGATTTCAGTTCCTTTCCCAAAGCATATGGCGTGTGAGCCAGTGAGTTTACGGAACGGTATCAACCGTACCATAAGGGAATAGACAAAGTTTGAAAAAAGATACGGGCGAGGACGCTCAGCGCAGTATGATTTGAGATAGCAACAGGTCGAAAACAACCAAAATGCCAAACCTGGAGGGCCACGGTCCGCGCAGGGTGGACCCTTCCCATCCTTGGGACGGCAGAGAGACCTCCGCCCAGCCGTGGACAGCACCATCGATGACAAAAGCAGCTGTCATTACGAGAGTGTGCTCTCAGTTTTGTAGAGATTCAGTGCCTAGATACAGCAAAAGAGCCTGAGGAGACGTATGTCAGCTACGATACAAGTTCTCTCCTGTGGGCAGAATTCAGGATTTTCACTTAGCCCTTGATATGCCCCTCTATTATTCAAACAGTTTTCAGTGAGCCTGTATGACTTTCATCTGAATCAATGTCAAAACAATAGAGTATTTTCATTTTGCATAAAAGAGAAATGAGATATGGGGCCAGGGCTATGTTGGACTTGCGGGCTCTCGTTGTTAAGGAATATTTATAACTCATTCCACAGCGTGACGCATTTATGTAGAATATCTACTCCTGCCTTTCTAGTATTCAACACACATTCATTGATGCCTCAAGTGCAAAAGCACTAGGCTAGGGATTGTGGAAATTCAGAGACTTACAAGACATGCCCTTTCCTTTTCAGAGCTTAGGCGTCACGAGGGAGCCGGCATGCGGACAGCCAGCTGGACTAGGCAGAGGATGGAAAAAGGACAGTGCTCTTGTATCAGAGCCGAGTGCTTCTGGAGCATAGAAGACAGGCCATTAATACCTCCCCAGGGGATTTCAGGGGCTTCCTGAAGAGGGAGGAAGATGTCAGCAGGGGCAGAAGACTGACAGAAGCATTGGAAAAGGAAGGGCATTCTGGGAAAGGCAGGAAACAGGGACTAAGGATAGCACTGCCAAGCACAGTGAGGCATCAGTTCAGTGTGGCTGGAAGAAATACACCTGGTGTTTCTTCCCTCACTGGTATGTGCCTAGCATGGAGCTTTGCATCAAGTACCCATGTGTCTGGATGGATGGATGGATGGATGGATGGATAGATGATGGATGGATCGGTAGATGGATAGATAGGTGGATGGAGGGATAGATGGGTGGGTGGATGGGTAGATGATGCATGGATGGGTAGATGGATAGATAGGTGTATGGATGGATAGATGGGTGGGTGGATGGATGGAAGGAAGGAAGAAGGAAAGAGTGGATGAACACATAAATGGCTACAGGGTACTGAATGCTACTAATTTTATTTTGTAACATAGACCCTCAAATCTATGGACTCTAAGGAATCTATGGAATCTAAGGAATGTGGGAAGCACATTTCATCACTGTTTCTTGCATTCCTACCAAGTGCCATGCCCTAAGCAAGGTGCCAGAGCAGGGTGGCAGCAAGAGGCTCTGTGTGTCATGGTGAGAGTCACACCCATTGTCTTTAAATCAGAACTTCCCCTCCCCTTAACGCTTTCTGACCTCCGGGTCTTGCTTACGAGGAACCGGCACAGTGAGATCATGAGACCAAAGAAACCACGGTGGATGGATGCTTTCGAAAAAGACCAGGAGCTGCAGGATTCAGGCTCCACTATGGGGAAAGCTTCCTTGCTGCCATGCACTGACCCACCCAGAGTGGCCACCACGCACCCTGGTTCTAAGTGGGAGAGAAGGACACACACAGGCTTCAGAGAGCGAGCGGCGCCGTATTTCACGTGTTCCTTGAAGAATGTGCAGAAGATGTGCATCAGGTCTAAGAAAAGTTCTCTGAAGCAACACTGTGCCACAAATTGGTTTGCAGTCCACCTGCCGTGTGGATGTTTTGCCGTGTGGGACAGTGGGAACCCCATGGGCTTTCCTTGTTCATGGACTCCTAGGGATGACGTTTCCATTCAAAATCGCACGAGTTACTTCTCCCGGGGAATGCTTGGGGCCAGAGCAAGGTCAGGTGCCAATTCTGTCCACTCATTAGCTGTGTGGCCATGGAAAACTTACTCCTCCATAAACGTCAGTGTCTTCTTTACCAGACAGACAAAGGAAAACGACCTCTGTTTTGAGGCAGTCATGTGAGGTACAGTCGGCACCCTAGTAAATGTTTACCAAATCTTTGCTGCTAATATAAATAATATTTCCTTGAATTCTGTAGGTACGTCTACTAGAACACTGTTGTTTAAACCCCTTAAAACTCCTGAAAGCTCCTGAGGAAAAAATGTTTGCCCATCAGAGCTTGTCTTGATTAGTGGTCTCAGAGCTTGACAAATGCTTTTCAAATGCATTAGCTTAATTAATTGATCAGGCGTGGCTCTGTGTCTGGGAACTAGGTGTTTGTCGAGTGGCCTGCCGTTATCTCTGGGAAGAGGGATCGTGGTGTTGAAGCTAGACCATGTTAGCAAAGCTCCAGGAATTCGATGCTTCCCCAAAGCTTGAAACAAGCAGTGAGCCAGAACTTTCTTGCAACAGGTGAATTGCTTTTCCAGACTGGGTAAGCCAGAAATGCTTCCCTGCCCCTCCCTTCCAATTATCTCCACCTTGATGTCGACACTCAGCAGAATTCTGGAACGTGTCATTATTATACAGACATCAGTGGGAGCTTAGAGGGCCCCAGCTCATCAACATGAATTCCCAGAAGGAACCGTGTACCCAAGTAAGCCCCAAACTACAGCTTTGAACGGTGGTGTTTCCAGCCTAGGAGATCATGTAAATGTTAGAGAATTAGGTCTTCTTCATTAGACTGTGAACAACGTGGGGTCAGGAGAGTTACACGTCTTCAAATTGCCTGCAGTTCCTGTCACAGGATAAGAAACCAACACCTGCTTGCTGGCTAACTAAAGGTGTAAGTAAAGGAATGAAGAATTTTAACAAAGGAATTTTTTAAAAAGCCTCTTGTCTTTTAAAAATTAAGGACATTGAGAAGAGTGAACTCACAAATAACGCATGTAGGCAAATCCACAGCATTTGAACCATCGCGATTCATTAATGAACTGTTGTCAACACCAAAGGAAGAAATCCAGGTACCAGAACCAAGGCTCCACGCCTTTCAACACTGTCGTCAATGACTGGGTAGGAAAGTGGAGAGTTAGAGAGTTCAGGGCTCCCACAGAGGCCCCAGACAAGGCTGGAAAGGACTCCAGCCCAGGCCATGTTGTTGTACAGGTCAGGGCTCCAGGGGCGAGAGAGGGTTCTTAGAGCTCGCAGAGGGAGAAGACCACTGAGAGAAGACAGAGCCACCATGGCGACCTGGGGATTGCAAGCTAGGAGACAGTAGAGTAACAGCTCAGGATTTTGAGTCTGTTATTTCCAGCCTAGATCCCTCTCCATAGGCATCTATAACTGGCTGTTCAGTGTAACAGAATAGGAACAGCCTTAGATTTTTTTTTTTTTTTACCTCACTCACATCTTGCCTCCGGAAGCTGACTGAGGCCATGCCCCACTACAGCGAGGAAGTCCATTTTTAAAAAGGCATGGGATCCAGGAAACCAGGGATAAAAAAAGCCAAGTAAAGGAAAGGCCATTTCCAGGAAACCCAGAAACAAGGTTAGAAAACAAATCACTTATCAAGCTCAGAAAACAAATCACTTATCTGGAATGATCTAGAAAGAAAATGTTGTCAACATACACATGAAATGTCTCAGCTGGAGAAGCCTCGTCTTGAAGAAGATTTCTGTTTTATGGGATTTTGTCTATTAAAACTAGATATATAGAACTAGAGAATGTTGATTTAATCCCGTGCTGTAATTTCTGGAAAGATCAAGGGAGAGCCATTAAGCATGCGTGTAGGTCTGGGCATGTGTCTCAAAGAGCTGACTCCTCATCTTCTGAAGCAGAAAGCCAGTATCTAGCACAAAAAAAGTCAAGAAATGGCAGAATAAGCTTATTATTTTAAAAAACAGAGTAGGGGCACCTGGGTGGCCCAGTCAGTTGAGCATCCGACTTCTGCTCAGGTCATGATCTCACAGTTTGTGAGCTCGAGCCCCGTGTCAGACTCTGTGCTGATGGTGTGGAGCCTGCTTGGGATTCTCTCTCTCTCTCTCTCTCTCTTTTTGCCCCTCCCTCACTCGTGCTCTGTCTCTTTCTGACTCTCTCAAAAATAAATAAAAACATTTTTAAAAATTAAAATAAAAAATAAAAAACACAGTAAATGTCAAAAGAAAGAAGAGTTTGAAGGAGTTCTGCTGGGCTGGGGTCAATGGACCAGGGGCAGCTGGTTAGACTCTGAGCTTCGTGGCATGACCCGATTTTTCCTCGTCTCCATGTTCTACAGAAAATACGTTAGAGAATTATAAAGGTACAGGAGGTGGTTATGGTATATTTTAGTAGAAGGGTGGATAATCTCTGACTTTTAAAAGAAAAAGTGAAGACCAGAAAAATGTCTGCTAACTGTTGGTAGTTTATCTGAGTGTTTAATGAAGTGATTTTTTCCCCCTTCCTTTGCTTATGTAATTTTTAACTATAAATTTACCTTGCGAGGGGCGCCTGGGTGGCTCAGTCGATTGGACATCCGACTCTTCATTTTGGCTCAGGTCATGATCTCACGGTTCGTGGGTTCAAGCCCCGCATCTGACTCTGTGCTGACAGCACGGAGCCTGCTTGGGATTCTCTCTCCCTCTCTGCCCCTCCCCCACTCTCACTCTCTCTTTCTCAAAATAAATAACAACTTAAAAACTTCAAAAAATAAAAAAATCTTATGTTGCGATACATTGCATATTACTGAGAACAATTTGAAAGGAGACTTTTTATACACACACGTGCCCACACCCACACACCCAGGAAACACCAGTCCCGACCCAGAATAGGAATGAATTTCCCTCCGTGGTCGTGAGTTCTGGAACACGCACTGGGGACCCAGGTTCATACGCCAGGAAGCACCAAGCATAGAGCAGGTATCACAGCGGGGTGGGGTTGGTAGGCAGCCCTCCCAGGGCAAGCCCTTGAACCCTAGGGACCCTTTGGAAGCAGCTCAGCAGAAGCCCCCTGCGGGCGGGGACAGGTAGAGATGGGGTCTTCCTGGTCATCCTTTTGCATACACTCCACACTTGCACACGCAGGGTTGTCTCAACCAATTTTCACTGCTGAGAATGAACGCATGAAAACTCCGTAATGACGAAGAGAGCAGATTCCGTAGTCTTTTCCAAACAAAGAAATGCAGTCAGCGGACAAGGTCTCACACACTAGAAGAGCGTCCCTTCAACCATCAGACCCACCCAGGACTGACAGCCTCCCGGAGCTGTGAATTTGGCGATGTTAGAAGTGTTTGGTGGGATCCAGGTTTCTGCGCTGCGCGCACGGGAGCTGGATGTCCCATAGGCTGGCGCCAGGAGCCGCACACTGACAAACTTCATTGTCACTGCTGGTCCAGGGGTGGCCAGTCCGTGGACGGTTACTAGTCCTGGCGGCTCGGGAACATGCAGGGGCAGCAGAGCAGGTGGAAGTCAGGGCAGAGGGAGCCCTGAGCCGTCCCCTTCTGCTCTCCCCCTGCAAGGGTACAAGTCAGGGTGGCCCCGGTAAAGTTTCCAGAAGGAATAGTTCTCTTTTGCATTTAATTAAGGGCTGAGGGTTCCCCTTTCTCATATTTATGCTGAGGGGAGGTTACCAAGTCCCCTGACTGGCCTGAAATCCCTCGGTAACACGGGGCAGAGCCCCAGCTCCCCATGCTTCGGGGGGCGGGGCGGGTCTTGGGGATGTCTGAGCATCCTTGGGCCGCCTGAGGACCATTCCTGGACAGCATGGCGAACCCCCACACCGGGGCATCCGCCACCTGCCCAGGGGCCCCAGGAAGGAGTCTGGCAATCTGCCAACCCTCCTTCGAGCCCCGCGTCACACGGGCCAGCTTCTCCAAGTGACGTGGCCCCATGCACGCTGCCCCCTGACAGAGACACCCTGACGCTCACCGTTGCCTTCCTTTGGGCTTCCCAGGTATCTCTGGGGTCACAGATTGACTTGCAGAAGAAGAAGAGGCGGGCGCCCGCGCCCCCTCCACCGCAGCCCCCGCCGCCAAGCCCCCTGGTGCCCCCTCGCACTCAGGACCAGGAGGAGAACAGGAAGAGCGCCACGGGTGAGTGTGTCCGCATGCGTCCGAGTCTTGTCTTGCGTGGAGTGTTAGCGCTACCCTTAACCCCTGCAGTCGCCTCGCCCACGAGGGCGTTAACTGGGGAAACATTTATGCTAAGGAAAGAAAGTCTGGAAATAAACACTTGCGAATCCATCCCGAAGGCCTGTTTTCCGGGCATCGTGGAGGCAGGTGGAAGGCAGGGGGCGGAGAGGGTGGGGGATGGCTGAGGCAGCTCGGGAGAGAGCGAGCGGGGTGTGCATGTGTGTGCGTGTGTGTGTGCGTGTGTGATGCGTGTCTCCCTGATGGAAGGATGTAAAGTTCTTGGGATGACGTCCATGGAAGCTGTTTCGAAAGGCCTCTGGTCCCCAGGAAATTCGTAGATCAGTTGACAACAGTGTAGTAATTTCTTGACCACCCTGTTTGAAATTGATCTCCCCTTTTATATCTGTAGCAGAGACCCTGATACTTTTTGAGGAAAAGAGAACCCAAAGGAAAGAGGATGGAACCATAATATCTGTGAGCAGAGAGACCTATTAGATCATTAAATGCCACCAACTCATGTTACAGGTGGCACAGAGAGAAGGGACCGGGGTCTCCAGCTCTATTAGCCATGGATAGTTCATTTAATTTAAAATTTTTGTACTGTCTGTTTGTTTTTGAGAGGGAGGGAAAGACAGAGCGCGAGCAGGGAGGGGCAGAGAGAGAGGGAGACACAGAATCCGAAGCCAGCTCCAGGCTCCAAGCTGTCAGGGCTTGAACCCATGAACCTCGAGATCGTTGACCTGGGCCGAAGTCGGACGCTCAACCCACTGAGCCACCCAGGCGCCCCTGGTGAATGTAATTTTAAAACCATTCCGTGTTTGTTATTTCATTTATGGAGGAAAAGGAAGAGTGGGGGTTTCCTGAGATCATGGGAGGATCAGCTCACGACAGAGGCCATCCGACAGCCATGCCCAACGCCGTTCACTCTACTCAGCACCCTCGTGTTTTGGCCTTGACCTAATGGCTGTGGCCCCCAAAAAGAAGCCCCCCAAGGATAAGTGCTTGCATCATCAGTGTCCCAAACTCCAATACGAGCTACTTGGCTGTTTGTAGCATTTTTTTTCCCCCTGGTCAATACCTCTCTTCTGATATTAGCCTTTCGCAGCCAGAGACGTGGTTATTCTAAGGACCAGTAACCTATATTTCACGTCCGTCTTTTTTCTTTTTACCAAAGGAAAATACCGTCCTGTTCGCAGAGCACATGATCAGTAGCTCCTCGAAATAAATCTGGGGTGTCTCCCTCTTTTATGACGAGACCACCATTCTCCCTCCCGAGCTCTCACCCACTCTTGCCGTAAAGGGATGACAGCTCGGATGTACAGTCCCTTGTCACAACCCTAGGAAGCGTCCACTCTAAGTGGTGGTGTGGCTGTGGTTGAGCCCTGCCAGCCTCCAGGCCAGACACCCCGTTTCAACCCAAGGGAGGGCCCCCCCAATTCAGCTTTGAAGGCCTGATGCTTGGAGGACCTGGCCCGGGTGTGGGCAGGCAGCCAGCGCCCACGGGTGTCACAGGAGAGGGAGGCGGGTGTTTGCCGAATGAAAACCGTAGGGACAGCTCCCCTGCGAGGAGCGTGTTTCAAAGAGGAGTTATGGACGGCAGTGATGCACTACTCGTCTCTCTGTCTCTGTCTGTCATCCGTGAACTTTGGTTTGTGAAGGTGGAGAAGGAAGCCAGAAGCCCCCTTCCTACTGAAAGGGACCTTGGCTGCTTTGGGAGCTCAGGAGGGTGGTAGAGGTCATGGTGGCAGTTTTCAGTGAGACTTGTGTCCCCGTCAGCAATCCCCATGAACTCACAGCACGCTAGCCGCCCACAGGCCGCTCTTTGAACCAAAGTCTAGGCTTTACGTTAACAGGTCAAAATCTTTAAAGTAGCCCCTGTCCAGTCACACACACACACGAGCATCTTTCTATTCTGATATCTAGATATAAAAGGGGGAAAAAATTAGAACTTGCACTAAAATAGTATTATTTTACTGGAATTGAGTCTGACCCAAATTTCTTGGCAAACAAAAATAAGCTTTCCAGTAGAAAAGCTTCCGGCACAAAGCCTCTTCCTCCTATGTGTGTCGCCCTAGGGGGACGCCCTCTCGTTTAACGTTACTTACCTGGACCAAACAGATAGCTCTCACCCAGACCGATCGTGGCTTCTTTGCACTTGGAAGGGAGAAGTGATGTCTAGCTATGGGGACATCCGTATTTTTCCACGTTGGAAGAACTGTAATCAAGAGATTGGATATATCTCTTGATGAAGAAATTATATTTCTTAATCTTTTTATTAATAATATGATGATGGTCATGAAACACAGAATGTATTCATTACAAGATGATCCTAAACATTAAAGCTTGGGGGTGCCTGAGTGGCTCCGTCGATTAAGCGTCTGACTCTTGGTTTCGGCTCAGGTCAGGATCTCACGGTTCGTGAGTTCAAACCCCACATCAGGCTCTGTGCTGACCGTGTGAGTCAGCTTGGGATTTTCTCTCTCTCCGTCTTTCTGTGCCCCTTTCTTCACTCACTCTGTCTCTCTCCCTCAAAATAAACAAACATTTAAAAAAAGATCTTCAGACATTAAAGCTTGAAGAAAACGTTTCTAAGAGAAATCCTAGGAAGCATGGCTTACTACACAAGTGATTTATATGGCTCTGTTAAGTCACTGACTTTCAAAAATCTTAGTAGCAAAAGAAAATCATCTTCCTATAAAATGGCAGGTGGATGCCCAGTGTGTCAAGAGCAGAGAGGGATGCCCTGATGGTTCCAGGGTAAGATGGAGCACGACGCCACCCCGAACACTTTGCCCAAGTCACAACCCTCTTCATTTTTTTTAAGTTTATTTATATATTTTTTGAGAGAGTGAGAAAGCATGAGCGGGGAGGGGGGTGCAGAGAGAGAGAGAGAATCCCAAGCAGGCTCCACACTGTCAGAGCCCGACACGGGGCTCGAAGCCACGAACCACGAGATCATGACCGGAGTCAAAGTCGGACGCTTGACCGACTGAGCCACCCAGGCGCCCTGGGACCCTCTTCAAATAAAGTTTGAAGACTCTTACCCTAAACGATGGAAGAGATTGAGGATATAAACAGGCTTAAAGACGTGAGCTGAATTAGTGGTTCTTCGATCTGCAAGAATTAATCGGTAAAAGTAACAAAAGTAAGCTGAAAGATAATTCCGCAAACCTAATACAAACCAACCTGAATAAAAGGAGTTCCTTTTAACTTAACGCAGCTGCCGAGGGGGCTTTTAAGAATAATTTCAAGCCCAGCATCGGAGAGGAGTCGTGCTTGCCAGAAACACACGGCCAACAAGAAGGTATCACCAGATTGGCCCAAGGCGAGGACACCGTGTGTAAAATTCTGAAGCGTGAGTGAGATTGGATTTGATGCCTTGCGAGTTTGAATTTGGTCCCGGGGCGTGGCTGGATTTTGTTGGCAGGTGCGGTTCCATTTGGTGAGGTTGACTTTTGGCACCGGGTGTAGCTGGACTTGATGACAGGTGTGGTTGGATTTGATGCTCGAGGTGAGGTTGACGTTGGTACCGAGTGTGGTTGGATTGGGTGCCGGGTGTGGCTGGGTTTGGTGCTGGGTGTGTCTGGATTGGTGCCATGAGGCTGTGTTTGGTGCCTGGGGGAATGATGCCACGTGTCCCCCGCTGGAGGGCAGAGTCTTTCGGCTTAACCTTCTGAAGTAACCCCCGTTGATTCCATGTAGGTGTTGGACGACGGCAGGTGCCACAAAAGCCTCCCAGAGGCACTGCTCGGGGGCCCCCCCAGTTAGTGCTCCCCCCACCCCCGCCCTACCCTCCTCCTGACACAGACGTGGCAGAGCCTCTCGGCTTTCCTGGGGAAAGTGCTGGTTCCGAGGCCCCCGACCCGAGACCCACACGTACGTGCCTCTCGTTTCCTTTCCCTACTCTGTGCTCTGGTCACCCGTGTCAGGGCTGTGTTTCCAGACTTTCCATTCTTGCTTCGGGGTGTTTGTGGCTTTGTTCTCTGGCTTTTCTTTCCAAATGCTCGATGTGGTGTGTCCGACGTCACAGTGAATGCACTCTGAACGCTATGCAGGGCCCCGGAAAGAAAGAATGGCGTAACTCATTAACCACTCACCCTGGGGTCCGACCTCTGCCAGAATCGTACCGGGTGGGTGGAGACAGTCTGCTAGGAGCCACCGTTCCCCGCATGACAGCCAACCTCGCAGTGTCTGGGGAGAGCGGGAGCCCACGCAGCCCAGCTCAGCACGTCTGTGATTTTGCTGTGAAGCTCGCTCCGGCCAGCCGTGAGCGCCGAGGAGAGCCACGTTCGAAACCAGGTCCTTTGAATCGTATGGTCAGTGGCCAGGCAGTACTAGTGTGGAAAGGGAAACTGAGGCAGCAGAAGGGGAAGCAGCTTGAGCTCCGCCTAGCAATAGCCAGAATGAAAGTCTCCTTGTTTTCTACCTCTTGTCACACCCTGGCTGAGATCGGGCTTTCTTCCCTGTCGCCCGAGATTCCTTTAGGACTTCAGCAAGTACTGCATACAGCACTCCCGCCTCCAGACGCGGGAGTCCTTTTATAGATTCAACCGTCTGTGTTCCGATGGCGTCATCGGCCCACCAAGCCCGTGCTCGCCCCTTTCAGGATGCCCCAGCCCGGTAGCGAGACTTCGTCATAAAGAGGCGCGTTCCCTTTTCGTAATAGCCCCGTGTCACCCTGCCTTCCGCCCAGGGAGCGGCCGGTGCCCGTGGGTGGGTGCAGCCTTCCGGTTAGGAAGTTCATACTCTCCTGCCGTGGGACCGCTTGATCTTTCTCTGTCTTCTTTGGAAATGACGATTAACTCGCTGCCAGCTTCTGGGTAAAGAAGAGGATGGCGGGATTACTTACCTACTCCTGTAGGAAAAATCATCCGGATTCACTTCCTCTTTCTTTACAAATACTGCCTTTCCATCCTTCAGACACATTTGATCCTCTTGACGTTGGACATGCTTCTGGAAGCAAGCACTTTCTACAGGGCATTAAAAAACAAAGGATGACACATTCTCAGTCAGAAAGAGAACAGCTGAGGCGCAGATGACTCTGGAGCTGTGCCGTCTCTGAAGAGATCTTGAGCCCCACGTGCCAAGGCCGTGGGCTTTGGTGGTCTACACCGTGGCTGCCGTCCTCGCGCACAGATTCTCATCCGTGGGGGACCCGGTGAGGGAGGAGTAGCTGAGGAAAAAATGACAAAGCCGAACACAGCCCGTGAGCAACCAGGGAGCGGTCACGAGACCAACCCAGGATGGGAGAGTCAGGCTTCCTGCGCTTCCCCACGTCGGAACTGATGCTAACCAGCGGGCTCTCACTTCCTCCTGTGCTCGTAGGGCGCTCTGCTGGGGAGACCGCTGGGCAGGATCTGGGGCGGGGGCTGCTTACAAAGGCGGGCATCAGGCTTGGGGACGAAAGATTTCTCCCACTGTGGAATCCTTCCCCGCCCCTGCCCTTAGCAGACTTTCCAAAGGAGTCGGCAGGCAACAGACAGGAGATGAGGTTCACCGTCTTGCTTCACGGCTCCGTTTCTGCTGGGGTTCTGGAATATTCTCTCCATGCGTTCATTTCCCCAGACCCTGGTCATCAGAGCCTCCTTTGCCTTCCGGTCACCATTCCTAACTCCCTGCCCTTCTCTTCGCCTCCCGTGCAGCCACAGAAATGTCACTAAAAGAGTGAGGAAGGACAGGAGGCATGGGGCCGGGGATGCTGTGGGGTGTTAGCGCCTGCAGGTAGCCAGGGCTCCGCACATGCTCCTCCTCTTCCCTGTTCCCGTCCTGGCTGCTCCTGCACCAGAACTTGGGGCATCCAACTCAGAGCTGTTCTTTTACTTAATGACCAGAACTTTCTTGCCCATTTTCTATAGCAGTAAAACCTGGGATCTCCTGGGGCGCCTGGGGGGCTCAGTCGGTTAAGCGTCCGACTTCGGCTCAGGTCATGATCTCATGGTTCATGGGTTCAAGCCCCGCGTCGGGGTCTGTGCTGACAGCTCGGAGCCTGGAGCCTGCTTCGGATTCTGGGTCTCCCTCTTTCTCTCTGACCACCCCCCCTTGCACACACACGTGTGCACACACGCTCTCTCTCTCTTTCTCTCAAAAATAAATAAACATTAAAGCAGTTGTAGAAAGTACTGTATTAAGAAGAAGAAAAAAAAAACAAACCTGAGATCTCCTACCCAAGCAGGCAGAACGCAACCTGGCCTTCTTTGGTTCAGGAGTTCAGAGCAGTTAAGGAAAACAAATCGTTGGTTGTCTTCGGTCTTATTTTTTCACAAGATGTTGAAATTGGGGCACTATCTTGTCTCAAGGGAGCTACGGCTGTTAGCACGTGAATACTGGGTGCGCGTTTGCACCCCTTGCAGGCATCTACATGCTACCTACTCTTCCAGTTAGATTTCAGGCTATTCGTGTGTGTGTGTGTGTGTGTGTAAGTTTATTTATTTATTTTGAGAGAGGGACAGAGCGCACAGGGGAGGGGCAGAGAAAGAGAGAGAGAGAATCCTAAGCAGGCTGTGTGCCGTCAGCACAGACCCTGACGCTGGGGCTCGAACTCACAAACTGAGATCGTGCCCTGAGCTGAGATCAAGAGTCAGTTGCTTAACCAACTGAGCCGCCCAGATTTCTGACTCTCCGTAGCTGTGGAGGGAAGCTCCGTATAGACCCTTTCACACCGGCCACAAGCTCTTGTCCACTTCCTCCTGCATTCGGCGTCAGATGCACGTTCCTTGTGAAAGAAACGATACGCTCCTGGTGGAGACGGACCCTGACTACCGACGACGGCTGGGCAGTCCACGAGGCATCTCATGTGACACCTCACTCACGTGACACCCCACCGCAGCACGGGGGGTAGGTTCTGTCCCTGGGAGAAACTGAGTCAGAAGGACTTCCATCCCTGGCCCGGGGTCTTACCGCAATATGGGTACAGCAGGAATCCTCATTAGAGTATGTTTGACCCTCAGTCTTGGTTCCGTCCACCCCCATGCTGTTTTCGCCACCAGACCAAGAACCCTCCCCCCCCACGGGGGCATCCTTTGGCTTTGCATGATGATTGTTGTTTCTACAACACAGAGCATAGTCCACTCGGGTTGTTAGAAAGACAAAAAATGCATTTTGTTGAAAATCGTGAGCTCATCCAGCCTTCATGGATAAAAAGAAAGAGCCGGTAGATGATGGTCTGTACACGGGAAAAGCGCAAGAAGATGTGAAATGGGTCTTCCAGGGCACTGCCCTTCATTCTGATGTCTCCAGAACCTTCTGTTCCGGCCGTTCCCTAGCCCCGACCCTGACCTCTGTAGGGTCTTGGCGTGATCTCCGTCCTCATGCTTGGCTGGCGCCACATTCCCGTCCACTGCCAGCCTCCCCAGCCGACCTGAAAATGAGCTGGATGCCTCGTTTCCCGTCTTCGTGCTTAAGTGCCACCAGCACGTGACACACGGCCACGAAAACCGCATTCGCCTGCAGCCACGCCACCGGGAGGAGACCTTGTGGTCTGGGTCGATGCCGCTTTTGACTGTGACCCCTGCACTCTTTTGGAGCCAATGTATGGTTTGTGGGCAGAAGAGTGGTGAACATTCGTTCACGTGTGTTTCTGGCTCCCAGAGGCCACCTGTGTCCAGCCCGCTCCCCGGCTCCCCCTGGGTACACCCCGCGTGGGGGTCAGGTTGATGTGAACTCGGCATGCTCAACACACCCCACCACCGCCTCAGGAAGCCACCCCTCCAGTCCAGATTTCTCCCCCATCTGGGTGTTTCCTCCCCACGTTGTATTACACGCGCTTGAATGTGCTGCTTTGCTAACCACTCGGAGGCTGCACCGGTCTTATTTCCTATTGTATCCACTCTTCAACATGATGCCCGACACACAGCATAGATTCAGTCGCAGAACATACCAGAATAAGTCTCGCTGTCGATCCTAAGTATCACACTACGATGACACTCAATGTTCGATTAGCTTTATCGAACTAAGATATTTTCTGGGCTCAAGGGCATCCAGTCCCTGCTCCGCTCTGTCTGTGGGGTACTCTCCGTAGAGTCAGTGCTCATCCACACTCGTGGTCGTACTTGAGGAAGATGTGAGGATTTCAGTAGCGGTCAGCAACCCAGACTTCGCCACTTTCTTGTTTCCTGCTCTGGCCTACCTGTTAGGATGCCTTCAGTGGTGTGGTGGATACCGCTAAAGTGGGTCCCAACGGTCCCCGCCTCCCGCATGCGCCCCGTTGTACAACCCTCTCCCCTTGGACACGGGCTGACTTCAGTGACTGACATCAAAGAAGAGAATATGGCAGAAGTAGTGGGATGTCACTTGTCACTTCTGAGGTTAGGTTAAAAAACAACAACTGTGGTTTCCATCTTGGATACCCTCTCTGCCTCGCTCACTCCAAGGGGAGCCAGCCGCCATGTTGAGAGCTGCTCTGTGAGGAGACCCACGTGGCAAACAACTGAGGGAGCTTCCAGCCAACAGCCAGTGAGCGACTGAGGGCCGCAGCCCACCGAGCATGGGAATTGAGTCCAGCCAACACCCTGTGGAGTGAGTCTGGAAGCTCCCTCATGGTTGAGACCACAGCCCAGTGGCACCTTGGCTGCAGCCTTGTGAGAGACCTTCTGTCAGAGGCAACCAGCCTGCTGTGCCCACAGAAAATTGGAGATAATTAATGCTTCTTGTGTTAAGGCTCTGCTTCTTGAGGTAGTGTGTTCTGTGACAACAGACGCCCAAAGGAAGAGAAACCTCTCTCCAGCCTTCCTCCGCAGTGTGGGGAAACTTTCATCTCCTTCAGCTGGAACCCCAGACTTCAGTGAAGCCTAAAGTTGTCATCAGGGACTGAGGGCCAACCAGTATCCTCTCTAAATCATCTTTGGGGTCGACCTCCTCCTGCCTGGGCTGGTACTGAGGGGGCTCTGGCTGTTCCACACACCATATCCAGACACAAGAATTTTCAGAGGAGGAAGAGAGACCGTGTCTTCTAATGGTTTCAGGGGGAACCTTTCCCAGAAGCCCCCCAACTGTGGATCTTACTCTTATGTCTCATTGACCACAGCTGGGGAGAGTAGCTGACCAGTCTCTGGTGAGAACAGAATCACCTGAGATGATGGAAGCCCAACCCGACAGCCGGGAAAAGGGTCAACTTTCTCTGGCATGTGGAAGTCACTTGTCAACACTCTGTTAACTGGACGTAGAGGGGAGGCACGCTGCACAAACGGCCCCCAGTATCCACCATCTCAGGTCATGACCCTTGGTGTGGTTGCCATCTGAAGAGCAGAGGGCACGTTGTGAGTGGGAGCAGAGAGAGGCCCGTGAGCCAATGGCGGAGATGAAGTTGACGGTGAAAGACGGCACGGCCAAGCATCTGAAAGTCAGAAATGACCAAGGAACTGCCCTCCTCAGGGGACACTTTGAAGGCCGGACTGGCCACTTCACGCCTGGCCTCCGCCTACATTTCTCAATTCCTGCTTCTGCAGACCAGAGAACTAGTGGAAATCGGAACTCCTAACATTAGCACATGCCCACTTGGTACCCAGAGACTAAAGAGCCTGGTTTCCTCGTAATCTTTTTAGCTGCTAAGAGGATATCAGAAGTGTGTCTGGCCAATCCACTTTGGGATCCCATGTCTCATTTAAAATTGCCCGCAGGGGCGCCTGGGTGGCTCAGTCAGTTAAGCGTCCTACTCCTGAGTTCAGCTCAGGTCACGATCTCATGGGTTCGTGGGATCGAGCCCCACTTCGGGCTCTGTGCCGACGGCGTGGAACCTGCTTGGGATTCTCTCTCTCCCTACCTCTCTGCACCTCCCCCACTTGGGTTCACTCCCCCCCTCTCTCTCTTCCCCAAAATAAATAAATAAACTTCTAAAAAATAATAAATAAAATGACTTCCTGCTATAAGCAACATAGTTTTATCTCCTGTAGAGTGAGCTTCTGGTAGGATAAAATGCAGCCTTTTCAGAGTCAGCTGGGGGCCACTGGGAGGTGTGTGTGCCCAGCTCTCAAGGTCTTTGTCCCTGCCATCCCCTGGGGCAGAGCTGAGTCTCCTCTCCCCTGGTTCCTGCTCGCAGCTCTGTCCTGGCAGCTGAGGCCAGGACGGCCTGTGGAGTCCGAGTCGGTATTTACTTATTGCCCATGTAGGAGATAAACGACTGAGCTGTGTCACCTCTCAAAGCCTTACGGCGCAGAGGTCCTCGTGAATAAGTCTCCGGTGCTGTGCTGAGCTTCTTAACATGGTTATAGTGACAGTGGAATATAGTGACAGTGACATGGAATATAGTGACAGTAGAATATAACACGGTTATAGTGACACATCCCCTGGGATGTGTCCCGTGGTCTATGGCCTATTAATGAGCTTTCATATTAACCTTTGGACACCTAAGCATGTACACAGCGGCTTCAAGGGCACGCCTAAGCCAATGTGATTGTGCATATGGATTTTTTTCCCTCTAACTTTCTAATCAGCTTGCTTTCTGCTGACAGTTGATTTCGGTTGCCCCTTCATTGTGAGTCACGATGACGGAGGCTGTGTCACTGGCTCGCTGGATTGTGTGTTGACGAGATTTTCAGAGCTGGTAATGATTGGGCTGCTAACACATCATCCATTATATATTCCAGTGAGAAGCCCCTGGAGATTTAACGATCAATGTGTAGAGAGTTCAAATTACTGATCTGCAATTTGCTTTATATTTTTTTAAATTAAACCATTCAACGACTGTCATCTTCCTATACGTCTTCCTATAATAGGTTTGAGTAAGTCAGTCTTTCCTTGGCCATTCATTGCTGGGGTTATTGGCAAAGGATTTTATTTATTTATTTTTTTCAACGTTTATTTTTGGGACAGAGAGAGACAGAGCATGAACGGGGGAGGGGCAGAGAGAGAGGGAGACACAGAATCGGAAACAGGCTCCAGGCTCTGAACCATCAGCCCAGAGCCCGACGCGGGGCTCGAACTCCCGGACCGCGAGATCGTGACCTGGCTGAAGTCGGACGCCTAACCGACTGTGCCACCCAGGCGCCCTGGCAAAGGATTTTAAAGGCGTACAGGAAAAATGGGTCCCTGTCCTCTGATCTAAATGACCTGTCAAGTCAAGACAGCACTGGCGACACCATGGTGGCCTCTAGGTGATTGGTTTTCAATCTGTGAGTAAGTATCCCATTCTAAAGAATTGTAAGGAGGTTCTAGAATAGAGAAATAAAATGAGAGAAATCAGCTAGCCATTTTCGATTACGAAATAGTCATTTGAGTGTGCTTAATAGAAAATTAATAATGTATAATATGATCTATAAATATATAAAAATATATTTAAAATGTATAATGTAATATAATACATATAAAATATGACCTTTTAAAAATATGTATATAATATAATGCACATAATGTAATACAACAAAATGTATAAAATGCATATGTAACATATAAAATGATAATAATTCATATTTTAGGCAGTGTGACTCAGCAGAAGAACTGAGAATCCAGGACCACGCCGGGCACGGCTCCGCGATTCACTGGCTGTAATCGAATCCCCACACGCTGGGTCAGATGCTCGCTAAAGACTCTGGCTCAGCGATCAGCCGTGAGCTTGCCCGAGCCCAGAGCATAAAGCAGGAAAAGATAGACGAGAGTTTTGCTGACGTCCCTTAAATTGGGACCGATCCTCTTTTTGACGTCACCTAAGCCCCTGCTCTAAAATTTGAACCCAGACGCTCTGCCTGTTTGAAAACAAAGCCGTTAATCTTCACGGCTGTGACACGAGTACAATTCTGGGAGTCTCGTTCGGGGTGGAAGCAAGCGCCCTTGAAGCCTGGCAGGTGTGCGGACTTCAGGGCGAGCCCAGGGAAGTGCTCTGGCCCTCGTCTGGTGTGTGTTTGCCGCTTTCCTTCCCGGGGCAGGGCAGCCGGCCCACCCAGCGGCCCCCGCAGCCCTGGGAAAGCGCGAGTGTCCGGGAAAACAGGAAGCGGATAGTGAGCAAATGGAAGGAAACCAGTGACTGTGGGAGCAGAGTCTGTCCCTGCTCAGAAGCGCACTGGGGAAAAAAAAAATGGAACTGAATGTCTAGCCTGTTAACATGCCTCCTTGCAAACCATTAAGTCCCCCCAACATGAACTGAAGACTGACAGCTACTTAGAAGCAAAGCGGTGAGAGACACACAGTAGAGCTAGGGATACGCATTGTTAAAACTCCCGTGGGCTTACTTCTTCTGCTAGTTACTTTTTAGTGCTTTATTTGCGAGCCGCTGTGTCCCTGACTGGAGAGAGAATTGAAGAACTTAGTGACAGGTCAGTACAGCAGGTATGCCCCGGGCCTGACACCGGTTAGCGAGAGCAGACTGTTCGAAATTTCAGGAATTTTGCGAGCCGATCGCTAAACAGAGCTATTATTGAAAAGTCAATTATGGGGGCGCCTGGGTGGCGCCGTCGGTTAAGTGTCCGACTTCAGCCAGGTCACGATTTCGCGGTCCGTGAGTTCGAACCCCGCGTCGGGCTCTGGGCTGATGGCTCAGAGCCTGGAGCCTGTTTCCGATTCTGTGTCTCCCTCTCTCTCTGCCCCTCCCCTGTTCATGCTCTGTCTCTCTCTGTCCCAAAAATAAATAAAAAACGTTGAAAAAAAATTAAAAAAAAAAAAGAAAAGTCAATTATGGGGGTGCCTAGGTGGCTCAGTCGGTTAGGCGTCTGGGCTCTTGATTTTGGCTCAGGCCATGATCTCACGGTTCATGAGATCGAGCCCCCTGTCGGGCCCAGCGCTGAGAGCTCAGAGCCTGCTTGGGATTTTCTCTCACTCTGTCTCTGCCCCTCCCTAGCTCTCTCCCTCTCTCTCTCTCTCTCTCCAAACAAATAAACATTTTTTTAAGGGGCACCTGGGTGGCTCAGTCGGTTGAGCGTCCGACTTCGGCTCAGGTCATGATCTCACGGTCCGTGAGTTCAAGCCCCACGTCGGGCTCTGTGCTGACAGCTCAGAGCCTGGAGCCTGTTTCAGATTCTGTGTCTCCCTCTCTCTCTGCCCCTCCCCCGTTCATACTCTGTCTCTGCCTCAAAAATAAATAAACATTAAAAAAAAAAAAGTCAATTATGTAAGCTGACAGATGATATTAAAAACAAATATAACCAATACTGAAATTTTATCACTTCCTAATGACTTTACCACATTTTACTATTCCTGGAGTTTTGAGGTTCTTTATATACGTTGAATCAATGTGATTCAGTCATTTTACGACAGTGAAAATACCACATAGCAATGTGCTACTGCACATCCCTTCCCAATGCCACATTCGGTGACTCGCATCCAAACATGGAAATCATCGATGGAGGGAGCATCCCTACTGAGGAAGCTGGCGAAAGTTACACATCATGGCTCGATTTGTTGTCTTGTTAATCATCTAGGGTAAGAGAGGGATTAGAGGGTGCTATCAATACAGATTAAATACAAAAGCATGTCATATCATAGACGGTACCTTGAGAAGAACACCCAAAAAAGTGGAAAAAAATTTTTCTCTCATCTTTCAACACCCGTGATCTGACTCAGGAGAGTCATTCCCGTGATTGGCCAACAGGCTAAGTCCCAACCTGGGACTTTTCATGGTTTCATTTTCATCTGACTCCTTAATACAATCTGTTGTCAATCTACATTCATTTCGAAACTACACATTTGTCAGAAGTGGTTAGAGGTCGGCTACAGACCAAAGAATTTGGCAAAAATAAATGAAAGCCTTCTGTGAGAATAAATTAGTTATGTAGCATTTACAACAAAGAGTATCGTATTCTTTTATTCTCGCTTGTAAGTTTTGTGCTACCCATTCTTTAGATCAGTAAAACTTTTTCTCTCTATCAATCTATTGATCGATAGATTGATCTATCCCTTTTCTTTTTCCCTAGAGAGCTGGTTACTAACCATTTACCAACCTACCAATGCAAGGGAATGTCACATAGATTTAGGAATGCTGATAGCAAATTTACCTTTGATTTCTGTAACCCGCTTCCCAAGCCCCGTGGTGGTCACCAAATCACTACGGGTGTCTGTGTCTCTTGAAGCTTTCACTTGTAGCATGAAGGAGAGACAGAGACAGAGCATGAGTGGGGGAGGGGCAGAGAGAGGGAGACACAGAATCTGAAGCAGGCTCCAGGCTCCGAGCTGTCAGCACAGAGCCTGATGCAGGGCTCGAACTCACGGACTGTGAGATCATGACCTGAGCCGAAGTCGTTTAACTGACTGAGCCACCCAGCTGCCCCGGAAAGCTTTTTTTTTTTTTTTTAACATCAAAAATTATGAGAACTTCTTTCTGAACTCATGTAAATTTCAGCTCTGTGAAACGAGAAATGGACAGCTTGATTTTTCAGGGTTGTTGTTAAATATCATCACTTGATTAGTTCAGGAGGGAACACAGTAGGGACGAAGCATTCCCCAGCCAACACGCTCATCTTCTAGATTATTATTTCAGGATTTGTCTGAGATGGTGTGAATCTGGACACAGCCCCTCTTCCCTTCTTCATTGTAAGCCCTATCCCGGAGACCCTCAGGGCCTTAAGTTACTGGCAGGGAATGGCCCTTTATCAGATGGGTCAGTCTCCCACTGAGAAGCTTCTTGGAAGGGGTGTGCTCCTTCAGAACAGTAGAACTCAACATGCACGTATAGGTGAAGACTTTCTCTGACTCACTTAATCAATCTGTGTTTTCTCAATGGATGCCTGAGCCCTGCTCAGGAAGGACATTATCAAGGTTGGGATGGATTGGTCTGCCATCCAGGGTGTGATGAAACTATAATATCTGTTTCCCCCTGGAGCTCTACTTGGGGGGGGGGGGGGGGGGGGGGCGGGATTCCAGGCCAGTGTCTCTGCCTGCAAGGTCTTTAAAGAGAAGTTTTGCAGCAAATCCGAATCACTTTATTTGACAGTCTGGAAGACAACAGTGAGTTCAGTGGCGCTTATGATCTAGTCCTTCCAGGGGATCAGTAGACCTTTTTAACCACTGACATCGACAAAAGACAAGGAGGAAATAGAGGAAATCATAATCACGTGATGTGGCCCATCCATCACTGTTTACACAGCGTTAAGTCTCCAGGGGCTTGAAGGTGAATGATGACGATGACATTTATTTTGCCGGAGTTTGTGTTCATATTTTGCCATTTATTTCCCTCCCCCCCCCCACAGTTTACTGCTGTGCGTCATTCCCTGCTCATGCCAAGCGTTTCTGATGGAGTTCCCTTCCTGGAGCGCCATACCTCTGACTTTCCTCGTGCCTCTCCTGTCCTGACTCTCCTTCTCCTGTTCATCCACCTGTCGGCATAAAAGGGCTCCTTTGTACCCCCGCGCTCTACTTTCTCTAGAATTCACGTACACGTGCTTAAACAACAGAGATTTGTGTGACCGACATTCGTATTTCTTCGCAGGAGGTAAAGCCTCGTATGTGTAAATTCCAGGTTGATGACATTGGCCTGTCTGACATGACCCTTCCATTGGCTCGTGGGTATGTTTCTGTTCAGAGCCTTGCTTGATTCTGATTCTGATTCTTAATTCAATGTCTCTTATTTGATACTCGGTTGCAGGGTATCTTCTCTATTTGCCTTTAGATTGTGTCCACAAATTGGCCAGTGTAGTCAGTTTAGATACACTGGAAATATTCTGTCTCCCTGGTAAAACTAAGTGCCTAAATATATGAACTGTAAATATAATCTGTAGGAACTCACAACTACTTACACACACACACACACACACACACACACACACACACACATTCAGGGATACATAGGACCCAACGTTTTGTAAGTGTTTTTCAGAGTTTCCTATTACTGTGTTCTCCACCATGTAGGCAGTTTACAGAAAGAACACAGAGGAGAGAGGGTGTCACTCACCTCACGTTGTCATCCACCACTTATTCACCAAACACGGAGAACTTGCTTGACGGTAGACATTGAGCCAACTTTGGGGACTAACGCGATGAACGGCACGTGACCCCTGCCCTTGGCTTTCACTACCTGTGGTTCCCCATGCCTGTGAAAAGAAGTGATGATAATTCCATTTGATAAATGCCAGTCTGGAGGTTTGTCCAAGTAGTAAAGATGCTTAAGGTTGTGACGAACCATGTCCCCATGGGCGTGTTGCCTGGTCTTTCCGGAGTGTAAGACATCTCTCCCATGTTGAGAAAACCTAGCCAGTTACTGGGAACCAGCCACCTCAGCAGTCCTAACACCAAGCAGGTGGGAGTAATCACATTAAGATTCAGGGTTTATGAAGAAAGACGTGCCCTCTTTGATGAATTTTGATCATCGCGCAGAGATGCGCTTGAACCGGGGAGGCTTATCGTGTATCTCTCCAGAAGATTTTTTTAACTGTTATTACTCAAAGTAAGAAAAAAGAAGTGTTTTTTTACTTGTATGACTGTTGTCTGGTTGATCACAATAAAAATGTTAGTGCTGACTAATGTAGGAATTACCGCAGCGGATGTTGGTATTAATAGTTAAAGAAATAGAAGCTAGCGCTCACAGAAATATATAGCTAGAGCTATATATAACCAATCTGGTGCCATGTGTTGGTGGAAAAAACAACCCAGAAAGTGACAGGAACTACTCACAAGAAAACATAGAACAAGTTAGTGCTTTTTTGTTTTGTTTGTTGTGTTGTGTTTTTTTTTTTTTTTGCATTTAAATAAAGAACTTTTGTCTGATAAGTAGCAGTCACTTGACCTCAAATCATTAAGTGGGGAGAGTCTAAACAAGAAAAGATAATGTTTACCTGAACATTGGGGAAAGCATCAAGATTTATGACCCAGACATTAAGATTGTAGAAGATCGTATATAATTATAGCAGTAAGCATCTGTGTGAGAAGTAGCTGTTACGCCAAAGAGAAAGAGCCGCAGAAAATCTTAAGGCGTAAAGAAAACGGGAAAGTGATATTGCTCATAGAATTGTTGGTTAGGAAAACAGAAAATAGAACAAAACGTATGTCAAGCTCTGTGGAAGAATGGACGACTTAGGTGTGTATGTGCGGACGTAGGGAGCAAACTCAGTCGATCCACACCAGTTCACATGACGAATAGAATCGGCCACAAAATTAGCCAGAGTCACAGACGTTTCATTGTACCTCAGGGCTCTCCTTCACCAAGATGGCCCGATACACAGCTGGGGATGATTCAGGGCAATTCAGTGACCAAGATTTAGAGATCTACATATGTCCTGACACTGTACGAACCAGCGTTAGAATCTTCTGGGAATCAGATTAATTCAGTGAATCATTTTTCCTCAAAGCACGTACATCTCAGAGAGGTTTTCCTTTCTGGCTCATCTCCGAACCCATCCCTCCTTGGGGGTTATTCATTCTCCATAGAAGTCAGCCAGAGAACTGTTTCTTTGGTCCATGGTGACACGTGCTATCAAGAGTTAACAGTCAGTAGAGGCGCCTGGGTGGCTCAGTCGGTTAAGCATCTGACTGTTGATTTCGGCTCAGGTCATGATCTCACAGTTCGTGAGCTCGAGCCCGGCTCCAGGCTCTGTGCTGACTGGACGGAGACTGCTTGGGATTCTCTGTCTCCCTTTCTCTGTCCCGCCCCTGCTCACGCCATCTCTGTCTCTCTCAAAATAAAAAAAAATCAACTTAAAAAAAAAAAGAATTACGGTAAAAGAAACCTGAGGTCCTGCACATTCTCTAACCTGAGAGACAGATCAAGCAGACCCGATGGCTGGCCCGAGCTCCTGATGGTTGACAGAGGAGTCCCTCAGGAATACCAGTTCTATAGCAAGCGCTAAGGTGAAAGGAAAATTATATGTTATTTTTCAGCTACAACAGGCGTAAATTCTTTCATATTCATCACAGAGACAGTATCAACAGTGGATAGTAGAACGTGCTGTGATTTCATGCAATCCTATCTATGCAGATTCTAAAATTATTTAGTGGTAAAGAAACACTCCAGTTCAGCAGATGAAACGGTGTGGGGAGATCTTCACGTGGTTTACACACTGGTCTTTTGTTTTAGCACCCACCACGACCACTCATGCGTCGCATCCCTGTGGCGTTGCTTATCGGCTGCCAGTCACTGTGGCTTTCCTACTGATTTGGGTTTGTAACATGATATGGTGTATTCGCTGCTTTTCGTATCTCACGTAGTCTGATTCAAAATATGTCCATGCGTGGACTAATGCTTCCCGTAGCACAATACGCTTTGCTTTTCTTTGTATAATGTTTATTTGTTTATGTCGAGGGGAGGCACACAGAGAGAGGGAGGAAAAGACAATCCCAAGCAGGCTCCACACTCAGCGCAGGGCCAGACATGGGGCTCGATCTCACGGCTGTGAGATCATGACTTGAGCCGAAATCAAGACTCAGACGCTTAACCGACTGAGCCACCCAGGCGCCCCAAGGTACACTTTTCTATAATAGAGATAGGATTACCTCTTCCAAGTGGATGAGGGGGGATAAGGGCCCTGCACACAAGTACAGAAGGTGTCCCGAATCAGCACCAATTCTCCATCGTCCAGGAGTTCATCCACTCACAGAGCGTGTACTTCTCTCCCCCTGAATAGTGTGCATGTGTGGGTTTTAACTACCTCATCATTCATACCCGAGGAATGTGGATCAGGAGGGAAACTCAAAACAGTTCTAGCTCTTCCCACTCACCATGGTAAAACAACAGTGAGCAGACTTCAAACGCTCCAGTGAAGACGAAGCTCCAGGTCTTAAAGGAAATGAGTCTCAGAGCTCTCCGTGGCGTTATCTGTGGTTTACGTTGTTGTGCCCATGCTTCATTCATCACCAGTAGGAGCACAGAACCGGTAACCCTTCTACCAAAAACTCCCTTCGCTGGAAACTGTGAGATTAAATTTATCATCACGTTCTGTTTATCTTGCCCTTCGATGCTTTCCATAACCCTTCTCTTTCT
Organism: Prionailurus bengalensis; assembly: GCF_016509475.1. Classification (NCBI taxonomy): domain Eukaryota; kingdom Metazoa; phylum Chordata; class Mammalia; order Carnivora; family Felidae; genus Prionailurus; species Prionailurus bengalensis. The sequence continues at coordinate 64,848,511 of NC_057348.1, read as the reverse complement.
TGAGAAAATAATACATTTTTTTATTTTTTATAAATTTTTTTTTCAACGTTTATTTATTTTTTTTGGGGACAGAGAGAGACAGAGCATGAACAGGGGAGGGGCAGAGAGAGAGGGAGACACAGAATCGGAAACAGGCTCCAGGCTCCAAGCCATCAGCCCAGAGCCCGACGCGGGGCTCGAACTCCCGGACCGCGAGATCGTGACCTGGCTGAAGTCGGACGCTTAACCGACTGCGCCACCCAGGCGCCCCAAGAAAATAATACATTTTTATTACGAAGGATGAAGCTGTGTAAATGTCAGAAGTTCGTATCTTCCCATCTCCTTCGGCAAAGAAAAGCATAGAAAGAGATGAAAGGTACTCAGATTATTTAGACCGACTGCATTTTTTCCAGGGCGATAAATCTGCCCTCCAGTCTTTAGGGAGTAAAATGAGGGGGGCGGGGAAACAGCCAAACATACAAGCTAAATCCGAACACAGTAACCAGTGTGCATCATCATCTCTCCTTTGGCTCGTAAGGAACTAGTGTTGATGAGAAAAGATCTTCCCCTGTGTGTTGAGTGAGTAAGAAGTGGTAAAGGAGGAATATAAAGACTTTGTGAATAGCACGGCTTCTAAATTCAGAGGAGAAAATGGACGGCAGATTGCCGTATCCAGACTACAGACGCAGCCCCTTGGCTGAGTAGAGTTGCCAGTGTTAAGTCAGATTTGCCGCAAAACACCGGTCTCCTGGCTCTACGTGGACAAACGTGGAGAGACGAATCACAAACCTTGTAGAGCTGCCGTTTCAAGAAAAATGAGAGAAAATGTCATTCTTGATGGGAGTAAAGAGCGTTTGTGCCTCTGGCCTGTTTCTCTCATTGACATTCCTGCCTGATCTGTGTGGTATTGGGTTTGCAGCATCTCTCCTGGTCAAGCTTCTCGGCCCATCTTCTCTCATGTGGGCAAAGCCCCAGGTCGGCCCTGCAGGCACAATGTTGACGGAACCAGCAGGGGGGGGGAAGGTGCTAGAAGGCAGCATTGCCTTCTGTGTGTGTGCCAGCCCCTTTCCTGTCCCTCTCATTGCTGTCATCACAGGAATGAGGACAGCATGGTTCCCTGGTGAGGGCCGGGGCGTGCTGAGGCAGGGCCTTAAGGACTCCGTGGCACATAGTTTATGTGCGAAGACTGAGTTAAAGTTCAGTGAATATAAAAGAACAGTGTTAGATTGAGATTTTTAGTCTTTAGTATTGGAATGAACACTGCAAGTCGAAGTAGAGGGAGAAAATCAATGGGATTTTGTAGTTTTGATGTCTTTTTTTTTTAACAGTTTCACTGACGTATAATTGGCACACACACACCAAAACTTGTATACACCTGTGAAACCGTTGGCACGATCAAGACAGTAAACTGCCAGCACCCTCCCCAGCATCCCCATGTCCCTTTGTAATTGTTTGTAATCTGTACGCGTGTGTATACACACAAATGAAACGTTATACACTCAACTACACAGATAACCTTATCTGCAAATCTAATGGGAAAAGCTAGCCAAGTGTAACTTTCTAAAAAAAATTTTTTTTTAATGTTTATTTATTTTTGAGAGACTGAGAGAGAGCTTGAGCAGGGGAGGGGCAGAGAGAGAGGGAGACACAGAATCCAAAGCAGGCTCCAGGCTCTGAGCTGTCAGCACAGAGCCCGACACGGGGCTTGAACCCACGAACGCAAGATCATGACCTGAGCCGAAGTTGGACGCTTAAACTGACTGAGCCACCCAGGTGCCCCATAGCAAAGTATAATCTTTAATAGTCAAAATTCTAAATTAATTGAGAAGTAAAGCTCTGTAATTAATCAGGGAATTGTTAAAATGTCGAACATCAAGTGTTCGAATCGATGCCGTCTGTGATAGTTAGTTGCCTAGTGATCCGACCGGAAGAACTAGTCACAACATTCTTGGTCAAAGCAGTGGCTTGAATGCATTGTATGGGACATGTCAGTACACATACTTGTGCACACACGAGCCATTGAACTGTTTCTCCTCTATCCAGATTTTCAAGAGGAAGCAGAAAGATTGTTCTCAACTGCATAATTTTCTCCTGCTAAAGAGGCATGAGTGTGTGAATGAAGCCACACACTGGGTGAATTTAGCCGAGAGGAGCCCACCTGCCCATCTTGCAGGAGGCGAGGAGCTGCATTGCAGGCCATCCGCTGACCCCGCAGCTGTCCCCTAGGTCAGCAAGCAGCCAAGGGGCCGATTTATTGACAAGATAGAGCTTCCCGGTCAATGAGTGCCTGTCCCTGTTCATTTCAACCACCAGGGGGAGCCCTGATTATCCCATCGTAGGACAGTCGTCCCTGTGAACAAAGGTTCAAGTGGCAAACATCAGGGCTTCTGGTTGATTCCAATATTATGTTGCAGCCGGACAGACAGAGCAGACTTCAGTGACCAGGTCGTAGGGTGGAGCCCCCTCTGTTTACAAAGAAGGGAAAGTGAGGCCAGAAAAGCGTAGGCACTTGCCCAGGACCACACGGCTCAGGAGAGCCTGGGCTCAGATTCAGAATCCCATCCGCTGTTGCTGGTGGGGTGACGGGATCCAAAAAGGAATGAGGATGTGGCAGTGTGTGTATTAGTGGCTCTGCCTATCTGTAGTTTGTTCTGTCCCTCTCCGTCTGTCCATCTGTCCATCCATCCACCCATCCTTCCGATACGTGTGGACAGGTCAGAACGGCACGCGGTGATAGTGGCCACGCTTGGCCCTCCCTTCGGTGCCTACCTTACCACAGAATTAAGGAGAATGTGGTCCCTTCGTGGTGAAGATGTGCACGAGCACGGGCAGAAATCCCGTGCGACTCGAGTGGACCCCAGCCCCGTCCCGCGTCTCTCCTCAGCACCAGCACCTGCACGCACCTGGCTGTTTGGTGGCCCGAGAGCACCTGCCGCAGCAGAGGCGGCCTGCCCCAGGGCCCACCGTGCCCGAGTTTGCAGGGCCTGCCTATGGAGGGGACTCAGTCTTTGCTGGTTCCCTTCCCGGAGGGGATAAAATGGCCGTCTGAAGGTCTGTGGGTTAATAACCCTTTCGTGCTGCCCACTACAAGGTCGGTGCTGTTGTTAACCTTCCCGTTTTACAAAGGAGAAAACGCAGGCACAGACGTGGCAGGAAATGTGTCAGAGGCCGGAAGCGAGAGCAAGTTAACCTCAGGCAGGACGTGAACCCCGCAGCCTGGCCTGTGTGTCCGTAGAGGACAGACAGCAGGACCTGCTGTTTGCACCGGGGTGCTGGTCTCTCTTGCTGGAAGCTCGCCCCAAAGCCACCAGCTGAGAGCAGAGCCGTCTGTGAAAACCCCAGGTGAGAGAAAGGATGGGGCCCACCGAAGCACCATGAATGGGGGGCCCGGCCCAGGAGGAGGTTGGAGGACCCCAAACACGGTCCAGACGGTTACCTCGTGTTAGCATCTCTCAGGCTCACAGGTTGTCCTAGGCTGCCCGCTGCTTTAACCTTTTCCTCACAGCAGCACGTGCCCTGGTGTCTGAGCCTGCTCGGGCCACCACGACCCCACAGCCTGGACCACCCAAACAGGAGACACTCTGGCCTCGCCGCTCTGGAGTCCAGAGACTGGGAGTCCAAGGTCAAGGTGCCCCACACGGTTGGTTCCCTGAGACCCCTCCCCTTGGCCGGCAGCACTCCTCAGAGCGTCCTCACGTGGACTCTCCTAGGTGGGCGCGCACGCTGGGGTCTCCCTCTTCTTATAGGGACACCAGTCATATTGGGTCAAGACCCACCCTAAGGACCTCGCTTTAACTTAATCACTGCTGTAGAGACCTCGTCCGGATACAGTCACATTCTGAGGTCCTGGGGGTTGGATACCTACGGTATCCACCACTCAGGCCAGAACAAGGGGCCGTTTGCTGGGGGGACACACAGGCTGGGCTGTCTGAGCTGTGCCCACAGCAGGAGCGCAGGGTGGCTGCCTCCGTCTCCGGTTGGGCCCATTTTGCCCAAAACAGGTGGCGGCCCATGCTGTTCTGATGCCACGGAGGGGCCACCACTGCATGCACGTCCTGTCTCTGCCCCCACCTCAAATTGCACCCTTGCCGTGCAGCTCATGGAGTATCTGGGGCTCAATCACACGCCTGTCCTCGCTTCCAAATAGCACCACCGGAGGCGGGCCAAGCCAAGAGTCCTTCGGAAACATTCCCGCCACACAAGAGCAGGGGCTCCGCTTGTCGCCACCGTCCCCAAATCAAATGTCCCTGAGCCTTCTTTTCCGCTGTCCCCACACACCTGTCAGCTTTCACCTGGATCTTCCAGGCATCTGTGAATGTGCGTACACGTGCATGCACACACACACACACACACACACACATGCACACGCACATGCACACATACACACACCAAACCCGTCTTTGTCTCTCAGCCGTGTCCTAAATACCTGGGCGTTGGAGATCATTCATAATCTCAACACACACTCTTGTTTTCCCTCTACGTTCTGTGTGCGTCGTACCGCCGAGAAGTTGTTTTACGTGTACCAACTTCTAAACGCTGCTCCTGAAGTCAGTGTGATTCTCGCCGGTCCAATGTCACGAATCCTGTCTGTCACAGAAGATGGGAGTGGTCACTGGCTCCTCCCCCCTGGGAGGGTTTCTGAGGAAACGGGGCCCACACACTAACCTGGGGTGGGGGGGGGAGGTCGTGGGCTGCATGGGAGGCAGGCCGGGGACTCCAACCCAAGCTGGGCTTCCTCTCCCTTGTTTGCCTAACCTGCTGAGTCAGTTTTCCGGCTTTTTCTTTTTTCAGTTGTGATCAAAATCGACATTTAACGTCGTACCCATTTTTAAGTCCCCAGGTCAGTGACAGTGAGTGCGTTCACAGCGTTGTGAAACGGATCTGCAGAACTTTGACATGGTGTCAATCCAAAATTTTGTGACCGTCACACATCAGCTCCCTTTTGCCCCCTGCCCCATCCCCTGGCACCCACCATTGTACATCATGCTTCTGTGAATCTGACTCCGCTAGGAACCTCAGAAAGCAGAATGCTACCGCGTTTGTCTTTTTTGTGACTATCTTCGCTCACGTAGCACAGTGTCCTCAAGGGTCACCCATGTTGTGCACGGGACAGGACTTCTTTTTTAAGGCTGAAGGATAGTCCACCTACGCGTAGCCATATCTTGTTTATCCATTGGCCTGTGGGTAGGCATCCGGGGTGTTTTTGTCTCTTGCCTACCATGCGTAGAGCTGCAGTGAACACAGAGTCCAGATATGTCTTTGAGACCCTACTTTTGGATGTATACCTGAAAAGGTGTTGCGGGTGAATCAGTATGCTCGTGCCTGTAAACAGAGCAACTCAAGCTGGCTTGATCCGCAAGGAAATCTGGAGGTTGACACAATTCTAGAGGCGGGGCAGGCTCTGAATCCAAACTCTGCCATGAGTGAGAGTTCTGAACCAATCACGGAGGCCAGATGCTGAGGCAGCCCGACCACATCCGCTCAAGTCTGGGGTGGGGGCGGGGCATCTCAGCCACCTCTCTGGGCCTCAGTTGTATTCTGAGAGCAAAGGTAGTTTTGACACTTACCTACCTGTAAAGCATTTAGAATAATGGCCAGCTCTCCAGGAGTGCCTGGGTGGCTCAGTCGGTTAAGCGGCCGACTTCAGCTCAGGTCATGATCTCACGGTCCGTGAGTTCGAGCCCCGAGTCGGGCTCTGTGCTGACAGCTCAGAGCCTGGAGCCTGTTTCGGATTCTGTGTCTCCCTCTCTCTGACCCTCCCCCGTTCATGCTCTGTCTCTCTCTGTCTCAAAAATAAATAAACGTTAAAAAAAAAATTAAAAAAAGAATAATGGCCAGCTCTCAACAAATCTTAACTATTAGGAAAGTGGCCAACATTTAAAACACAGGAGATTGTGCATTAAAATCTTGATTTCTGCTCTTCCCCCACCAACACCGCCCCCCGCAAAAAAAAAAAAAAACATATATATATATATATATATATATATATAGCAAAATCGCTTTTCCTCACGAAAGAAACAGCGTGGGACACAGGAGTAGCTGCTCATTGTAGACAGGCACGCACTCTTCTCCGTGGCCCATGCCCCCACCTGGCCTCACATCTGTCCCTCGCAGATGGTCCTTGACCCCGTGCACGTGTGAGTTTGTGTCCCTGCTTCAGTCAAACTGGAGAGATAAGGTAATTCAAGTCCTCATTTAAAAAAAACCAGGAAAATGTGGGGGCTCCTGGATGGCTCAGTCGGTTAAGCTTCCGACTTCAGCTCAGGTCATGATCTCGCAGTCCGTGGGTTTGAACCCCGCATTCGCTCTGTGCTGACAGCTCGGAGCCTGGAGCCTGCTTCGGATTATTCTGTGTCTCCGTCTCTCTCTGCCCCTCCCCCACTTGTGCTCTTTCTCTATCAAAAATAAATAAAATGTAAAAAAAAAAAAAAAAAAATTTTAAATCAGGAAAATGTAGGGGCACCTGGATGGCTCAGTCAGTTAAGTGTCCAATTTCAGCTCAGGTCGTGATCTCACGGTTCATGGGTTCAAGCCCCGCGTCGGGTTCCCTGCTGTCAGCACAGAGCCTGCTTCAGATCCTCTGACCCCATCTCTCTCTCCCTCTCTCTCAAAACTAAACAATAAAAAAATAAATGTTAAAAACCCAGAAAAATGTAAATATTCCACTGTCACAGAAGCCTGGGGCAAAACTGTTTAACTTTCTCCTTCGGGAGCTCACACCGATGATGCCGGCTGTTCCCGTCCTCCTCTTTTATCCTAGGGTGTTGGATGACTTTGAAGAGGCTTCTTAAAATGTGCCTTTTTACAGCTCCTGAGGACAAAGTGCCTCACCCTTGTGAGGTGTGCCCCCCCCTTTCCGGGGCATTCTGGGGGAGGCCATGCCCTCCAGGGCTTTCCAGGGCTGCTGGGTCCTTTTGCAGCCTGGGTGAGTGGGAACACCGCTAGGGTTAGTCCCGTGTGTACCCTGGCGTGGAGGTCAGCCTGTCCCTCCCCCGGGACGGCCGGGCCAGATGCTACAGGCCCGCACATGCCACCGCCCGCCCTGCACCCACCACATAGCCCCAGGGGCCAGCCGGCTCCAGGCTGCCTCGTAGGACACGTCGAGCCCTGCCCAGGGCTGACAAGGAAGAGATCATGTTCTGCTGCCGCACTTGTAGATCGTCAAGTGCCCATGTTTCCATGGGATGATGAAACACAGAAATAAATAGGCCACCGTGCCATCTGGGACCGCCCAAGCCGTGTGGCTGCTCTTACACTGGCTTAATCTGGTGGAGACCCTTGGGGTGTCATCGGCCACTTCAGAGAAACCACCGGCGCTGACGGGAAGCCTCTCCCCGGGTCTCAGTGGGCAGCCCGAGCGCCCGGACACCAAGATTCTGACTTGAGCGATTGCCCTGCAGTAACGCCATGACCCAGGGCTGCAGCCCAGAGCTGCGGATGAGGGAGGCGTCACTCAGAGCGGCAGCTGTGCCTTCAAGCAGGTGTCCTTCATGCCGGGCACGCGGGCAAGCAAGCAGAAAGATGAACCGGGTTGTGTCGCTCCAAACACCCATGCTGGGTCTGCTGTTCCGGGGTATAGCGCTGTCAGGGAGGTGCACTGCAAAAGTAATCTTAGAGACTTAAAGTACTGGATTAGCCTGTTGCTGAGGGCACATTTTGCTTTTCAGAACAGTTTCAAAGCGTGAGAAACGTAATGAGCGATTTTAATTAGGACCATTTTAATCCTCTTTACTGTTTAGCCCCCGATGGGCCTTCCCAACGTGTCTGTCTTCACATGGCGTAAGGCTGCGGTTCAAAACGATCACCCAATGCGTGCCAGGCACCAGTGGACGGTCACCCGATGGAGAGGGATTAAAAGGCCAGAAGAACTCGTGCCTTAAAGGGACAAGACCCTAGCTCTTCACTCTTCCCCAGCCCCTGGGTATGACTTCTTTGATACCTTGGGTTATTCTGTCCTCAGAGACCCAGCGAACAAACGAGGCAGGAATAGGCCTGTTGTGGGGCCAGAAATGCAGATCACGCTGGGATGCCGGGCCTGGAGTCATCGCCCCTTCCTGCCTTTGGGAAGTCAACCCCGAGTTGCAGGGGGGGTTGCAGATAATTGCAGTGCCCCCTGTAAGAACTCAGGAACCTAAGAATTCCATGCTGGTTTCGGGCTTCTTGAAGCGGACGCATTTTTAGAGACAATGTCCAAGCTGTGCGAAGGCATTATTCTACCGCCAGGAATATTCGGGAAAGGAAAGAGGGGATGGGAGCCCATAAGCAAACGATGGCCTGTTTGCCCCAGCAGACCTGCTGGCTCAGGGCATGATTGAGTCACGGTCCTGTGCAGTCAGACGGATGACAAGGAAAATGTGTGCAGAAAAGTCACATTTCTCCAAGGGTAACGGTTGGAGATGTCTATGCTGAGTTTTACCTCCGGGAGGGCCTCATACTCAAATATACGATGGGGTCAAGTTTAGTGAATGAAATCAAGCTTGAGGCAGAGGGCAGAGGGGAGCAGGACCCCGTTCTTCCCAGCCTGTGTCATGAGCCAGGCTCTGGGTGCCTGTGAGGGCAAGAGACCAGCACTCACAGAGGCAGCTGTTCTGGAAAATACCCTTTTCTAAAGGACGTACACCGCATTTTTGAAGCGTCTCTCTCTCTCTCTCTTTTTAAATTACCCTCAAATAAGCCTCATGAGACACTGCCTCCTTTGACTAAAATAATCCACAGCTCAGGGCGCCTGGGTGGCTCAGTCGGTTAAGCATCCGACTTTGGCTCAGGTCATGATCTCACAGCTCGTGAGTTCGAGCCCTGAGTCGGGCTCTGTGCTGACACCTCAGAGCCTGAAACCTGCTTCAGATTTTGTGTGTCCCTCTCTCTCTGCCCCTTCCCCGCATGCACTTTGTCTGTTTCTCTCTCTTGAAAATAAGTAAACATTAAAAAAAATCTAAAAAAAAAATAATCCACAGCTCTATGCCCTCTGGACTTACCTGCCCCAGAAAGAAATGACTGAAGGTATTTGTAAAATTCTAGACTCCACAGGGCTAAGGACTGGCCATTTCTGAGGCTGGTGGTAAGAAGGTCACACGTGGGAGGGGACAGCACAGGGCTGTTGGGACAGCTCACCCAGCACGACCAGCGAGCAGGGTGACCTTTCTCAAGCCACTTCATCCTTTGGCCTCACATTCAGATACGGATTTTGACCCGAGTGTTCTCTGAATACCATGTGCTTTGGGTGTGAAGTCTGGGCCAAGAGGAGGTCCACGTGTCCTCGGCCCCCCAAGGGAGTACCTCAGGGCAGATGATCTTTGGTGCAAATGAATGTGGGCCTAAAATCCAGAATCTTCTGTAGGAGAGAGAGGGAAGCAGGAAAACAGTAAAAATCACCGCTCATGCCCTGTACTCAGTGCAGCAAAAACAGCCAAGAATCCGTGTTGAATTTCAAGAGCCCTCAATGCTCACAAAACAGCTCATTTAAGAAATCTGTTTGTGGGGCGCCTGGGTGGGTCAGTTGCTTAAGCGTCCGATGCTTGGTTTCAGCTCCGGTGACGATCTTGGGGTTCGTGGGATCGAGCCCCGAGTCAGGCTCTGCACCGACAGCGTGGAGCCTGCTTGGGATTCTCTCTCTCTCCACCACTGAACCCTCCCCCCCCCCGCCCTGCCTGCTCACTCACGTGTGCTCTCTCCTCTTGTCTCAAAATGAATAAAGATGTTTTAAAAAAGAAGAAACCTCCTTGGGGTGGAACTGTGACTACAGGGGTAAGAAGTCCTATGGACGTATACTTTTTAATTATTAAGATGTGGAAGTTCAGAGAAAAGTAACAGAAACGCGTAGATGAATTATGGCCAGTGTACTTCTATTTATTCAGGGCCCACAGTTTTTTCTGTTGCTAGAGAAAGCTCAGTGGGATTTTGGGGAGTGGGAAAATCAGGACTTCTGTTTGGAGTTGGAGAAGCCAGTGGCAACCTTGTCTTGCCATGAGCTAGATCCCTGCAGACGGGCATCTCGGCTCTGAGCATCACGCGGGAGATATGACCCGCGAAGACGCATGACTGCCAGCCTGAGCAGCCTGGATGGCACAGCGCTCAGGCACGCCACAGTGTCATGTGCATGCCAAGGCGAGATCGGCTGGAGGCCACTTCCAGCCATGTTGAGGCAGGTGCCCGTCAGGAAGGCAATGTCCACGGAGAATTTGTAGGATGCAAACTGGGATGAAGCACCTCCATTGCATCAGACACGGAAGACCCAGGGCTTGCTCTCTTGGAGTCGTAAGATGAAAAGTACAAATAAAGGCCCAAGAGAACCAAAGGGAGGAGGATCCATCTGAGCCCCCAGAGGGGACCCAGAGGACAGGCCAAGGGTGATCTCCCAAAACTAGAAAAAATGGCAAATTAATGACAGTCATCTCAGGCTGTCTGTCGGGATGGATTTGGTCCTGAACACAGAGCGAGAGCAGGTAGTCTGGAGAGTTGCAAAGGAGCTCCCACTTTTTCACCAGCACCCCCCCCGGGACGTGGTCACCCATGGGACCATTAGTGACATTCCCCCATCCGCCAGCTGCTGTGAGGGGTGATCCACTGAGAACAGTGAATGCTGGAGGCAAGAGTGAAGCCCGGACTGGAATAGGAGCCTGGGGTCTCCATGCAGTCCCAGCCTGGAACAGCAACCATCCCAAAGGGGAGGCGAGGCTGAGCCCCACCAAATGGACAGAGACACCATTGGGCCAGAAGATGCTGTCTCTTTGCTGCTGAACTCCTCAGGCTGGGCACAGATGGGTGTCTGCAAAGGCTTGTGGCCTGCAGTGCACCCCAGGTATGTTTGCCTCCAGACCCTTCCCTGTCACCTGGATTTGCTCAAGGCCACAGTTGAATCAGTACCATAATTGTTTGAACAGATATAAAAGGTGTAGGAGAGAAGTAGCTTGTTCAATCAGTTGGGTGTAAAGGAAGTACATAAACACCAATAGGGTGACATATCTGCTTTTCTTCACACATTTAAGGCATTTTGTTAGAGATTTATCAAAAAGAAAGTCTTAAGAAACAAAGACTACAAGAAAAAGTGACCGACTGTGAAGTCATCTTGGGGCTGAGTGGCTATTCTCTTTCCGATTGTTGAAGTCTCCCTTTCTGTACCCCAGGGGAAAAAACAAAACTTTTATTTTAAAACTCAAAATAATCCCAATAGAAAAAGTATGGTAAGGTGCAGTTGTGGGGAGAGTATCTCTAAGCGTAAGCAGGCTGGAGGACAAGATGGGTCCCTCCCTTCCCACAGGGACGACATCCAGCTTGGAATCCTTGCAGCAGATCCTGACAACTGAGGCTGGAGCCTGGCATCTGCAGGGAGGTTCTTTTGGGTACCAGTAGGTTCTGCTGTGATGAGTGCTTTCTGGCATAAAGCCAAGTTATTGGGGGCCACCATAATTGTGAGTGAGACAGGTGGTTTGTGTGTGAAATGTCTGATTTACTGGCTGTGCGGTCTGTTAACTTTGGCCAAGGATGAAAACAGTTGTATGCAAGTTTCCTAAAATGACAAGCACCGGTGATGATCATGTCATCGTTATAAGCAGATGCGCATCCCCAAGATGGGCTGGACTCTGGGGAGAGGGCCTCTAGGGAAAGAGGGCAGTGTTACTGCTCATTATTTTTATACTAACCACTCTCTACTGTATTCAAGTGGCCTTTAGGTGGTGGTTTTGCCGTGTGTGTGTGTGTGTGTGTGTGTGTGTGTGTGTGTGTAAAACACAACATACAAGCATGGTTAAGAGTCATTTAACTTTCCTGTATTGCCTTTTGATGGCATGTTAGCATGTTATGATTTCTGAAAATTATTGTAGGGAAATTACCTTGATATTCCCTGCTAGTGTGTCTTCTCAATATGAAAAATGTGGTTTTCTGCACTAGTCCAGACCCAGGTAACCATGTGAGTAAGCCATGTTTTTTACTGTCTGTCCCATTCAGTCAGTCCCAAACATCAGACAATTTATACAAATAATTGGTAAGGTAGAAATAACCAAATTGGCCAGCTAAGCAAGCGACGGAGCTGACATTGGCCACAGGTAGTGATGCAGAAATGTGAGATGCGATCCTTGGGGACCTGTGCTTTCACTCTGTCGCTGGTGAGGCTTCTTTCCCAGGTACCTTGTCAAGGTGACTCTCACAAGGTCTGTGACAGCCTTTGTGACACATATGACTTCAGAGTCTTGCTTCTCTGTCTGGCATCGTATTTCCAGGCGGTTCAGGACCCCATTTTCCTTCCACTCTGCCTGTTCGGTACCTCCTGCCCCAAATCAAGACTCCAGGAGCCACAGCCCCTCTCACCTTTCCTTCTCCCACCAAGTCCGCACCCTTCCCCAGTGTGATTTCTTCTTTTTTGTGTCGTGGGCATATTCCACAACCACTTGGGATGTGTTTTGTGTTTGTAAGTCTTCTGAAAACGCTCTAACGTAATTCCTGAAAGTTTATTCCGTCCTGCTGGTTTATTTTAAAAAGTTTATTCATTTATTTTGAGAAAGAAAGAGAGAGAGAGAGAGAGAGAGAGAGCATGAGCAGGGGAAGGGGCAGAGAGAGAAGGAGAGAGAATCCCAAGCAGGCTCTGCACTGTCAGCCCAGAGCCTGACGTGGGACTCAATCCCGTGAGCTGTGAGATCATGACCTGAGCTGAAATCCAAGCGTTGGACACTTAACCAGCTGAGCCACCCAGGCACCCCCTGCCCTTCCGTTTTGAAGAAGATGTCACTTTTCACTTCATGGAGAGCCTTCTGTGGAGAAAAATGCCCCTGCATCTTGAGATCATGGATTGACCAGGAGTTTTTTAGCGGGTCCATTCATTACCTCCAGTGCCTTTGAAACACAGCAGTGAAGAGGTTTTAGGAGGCAGAGGGAGGAAGCCACCTGGCTTAGGTATGGACTGTTCTCAGCTGCAGCTTAGCGAGGGGAGAAGCACAAGCTGGCCAGGGGACCCTAGAGGAGCTGGAGAAAGCTCCCCAAGTGTAGACCTGGACCAGGAGCCTCAGCATCACTTGGAACATGTGAGCAGGTGCAGGTTGAGGCAGGGGACACCTGAGACCCTCTGAATCAGAATCTTTCATGGAAGGGTCGCTCTGCAATCTATTCTAACAAGCCCTCCAGTGGACTCTGGTGCAAGCCAACCACAAGAACCATAGTTTCCAGGGTATTTGGATGCTTGGCGGCCAACAGCCCAGTGAGGTCCAGCACCTACTAATGGTAACCATGGCTGCCACTACTGAGCCTCGACTCTGTGCCCCGCTGACCTCTCTACATGTGCCGTCTCGTGGCGTCTTCACTGCGGCCTCAGAGAGAGGACTCTTGCCTGCATTCCTGGAGAGGGTGCCTCCAAGCTGGGGAGACACAGTGCCAGGGCTTCAGCGATGATGCTGTGGGCATTGCAAGACCAGGGGGAGGCATCAGAGCGGGGACAGCTGCAGATCTCCAAGGGCGTGGAGGAGGGGGGACCTGAGGAACCCCGGAGGGAGGAAGACTTTGAAGAAGAAAGAGAAGTCCTCTTCTGAGAACTCGAGGGAGGAAACGCATCCGATGGAAACACAGGTGGTGGTCAGCCCTGTGGTCGGATATTCAGTTGCTTCTCCTGGTGGAAGCTTCCTCGATCCAACTCTGCAAGGGTGCCCCTCTGGCTGCTCCAGCTGCCTGTGGCCGTTCTCCCCACCACGCCTGAGTTGTCCAGCAGTATGGTGGGTCAGAAACCCCTTTCTGCTACAGAGCATCTCAAAATGCTAGATCTTACGTAGTGATCACTTTTTTTTAATGTTTCTTGAGAGAGAGAGAGCAAGAAGGGGAGGGGCAGAGAAAGAGGCAGAGAGAGAATCCCAAATAGGCTCCTCGATGTCAGCACAGAGCCTGACTCGGGGCTCAATCCCACAAACCCTGAGATCATGACCTGAGATGAAATCAAGAGTCGGATGCTTAACCGATGGAGCCGTCCAGGCACCCCACGCAGTGACCATTTTAAATGTATAGCTGCTCTTGCAAGAGAGTAAATGAAATCGTGTTGGCCTGAAAATGAGAACGAAGGCACAGAATAGAAAAGCAAGGAGAGCTGAAAGGGCCTGGGCTCTGTTCCCACGGGCCTGCCCTGGAGCCCACAGACCACACTGGGCCACCTGTACACAGACCCTCAAGAGAGAGACCCTGTCCACGAATCGGAGGGGTGGAAGGAAGTGGCCTTCAGCACAGGGAGATGCCAGGGGAAAAATTCAGAAAGTCACTCTTTGCAGGGAGGACAGTCCAGAGTGGGGAAGAAACATTAGCAGGAGCCTCGATTCCACTGAAAAACCTTAGCGTCTTAGCGAACCCAGCCAGCTACCAGTGCAACGAAGGCATGTCGCTGGGGTTCCTCAGGTCTCCCTAGGCGTGAGAGCACCAAGGTGCGAAGGAAAAAAAGATATCCTTACACCCATCAGCCAGGAGCATTCATATGCTTGGTAGGTGTTACAGGTGGTAAAACTTCAAAAACCATCAATAAGGACACGGAAGGACAGACTGACCAAGAAAGAACATTGTAATCTGACACACATTACAGAAAGGGACAAAAAAAAAGGAAAAAGTTTTCTTTTTCTGTTTAGCTTTTCTTAAAAACACCTCCTGGAATGTTTTATTGCAGTGACAATATGGTCTGTGCCCACCAACTTCCACATTTTGCTACAACCAAAGGAAGATAAGGGAGAACACGGAGTCAAAGGGCACACGTTCATTTAATCAAAAGAGGGAGAAAGGATGATCTGAATTTCAGGACAAACTAAAATGGTTACTCTTACGAAAGACACTGAGTACTATCGTGGATGCTAACAACAGCTCTCTATAGTACTGCAAAAATATTCTTCATTGGGTCACTTTGATGCCAACTTTGGATCAGGAGCAGTGGCTGAACAGAGCTTTTTGGAAAGCTAAGCCAAAGTAGATCACACATTTTGTTCTGTAGAGTCTAGTGATAAGGGATGGAACGTGGGAGAAATTAGCGGAGGAAACGGACGGTATTTTTCTTAGATTGCCTATCCAAAATGGCACATGACTCACCTTTGCTTCGTGCCAGACCTGACTCATAGTCAATTCGAAATTGAGTCCCTTGGCAACTTGGCAAGTCCCTGAACGTCAGATTTTCTGAGGTGTTGATTAAATACAATTCATGTGCTTGAATACTCTAGACTACCTGGAGACAGGGTTTCTATTTTGATGACGAAAAGCAAAGCATCAGCTTTGTTCTTGCCAGTATAAAGTACGTGCTTCTTCAGACTGAGGCCCCAGAAATATATATGTACCAACAGCCCGAGCTTTTTTCTCAAAAGTCTTTTAGAATATACTGAAGTCCCTGGACAAATAGAATCAAGATTTTTTCCATAGAACATGGAAGAAAATCCTGTCACTTAGAAAAGCTTAAATGTAGGTATTCTCAGTGAAATTCATTATGTGGCGAAAGACCCCTAATTTGACTCTTGCCTACCACGTGATTTTGTGTGATTTTGAATGGACTTGCTACTTTAATGGGCCTGGCAGAGTAAGTTTCTGCAACACATACCCTCAGGGATAGATGAAATAATTTGTTGGCTGGGGCTTCTTTTATAATTTGCAAAAGAGGAGTCATGATAACCACGCTGCAGAGGGCGTTGGGTTAAATTGGAGGCAGCTACATAGTATCCATTACAACATTGCGGAATGGCTACACCCAACTACCATTATATGATTTCCAAACATCAATGTTGGACTATACTATCTGGTAGTAATTAGCCAATGGTCTAATGTTTTACGTGACTCTCATAGCCAGACATCAGCATAAAGAATCCTGTGTAGCTATTTGCTGAAACAGGCACATGATGGCACAATGAAACTTTAGTTTTAAGATGACTGAGCTTAATTGAAGGATGGCCAACCATTATGGCTGCTTGAAGAAACGAGATACCTCATCCCAATGGAGTCCTTTCGAGAAGGTGACTTCCCTTTCTGCCCCGTGGATCTCTTCTTAGCCCAATCTGTCATAGGGCTTTCTGTTGTATCCTAAGGAAACCGTGCTATTCCCATATATGAAAGAAATCCACTCCCTATCATTATTGACACCCTCATTTAAACCCATGAAAATAGTCAAGAATCACTAAACAATCTTTTTTTTTTCTTAATGCATGAAAGAGGAACAATGAACTGATCAGAGGAACTAACCCCAAAGGAAGTAGGGTTTATTTAGGAAACAAAATAGAACTTTAAATATTTTTTGTGTTTGCCTCAGAGAATTGTAATGGATTATCACATACATAAAACAAGAGGAGGGAATTACTGAAAAATAAATGAATAAAAGGGCATCCAAAACCTCTTGGAAATTAAACACACAGACAAATTTTGGTGAAATTTTTGATATTCACAGATAAAGAGGAAACTCTTGCCAGCTGCAAGAGATAAGATTATATAGAGTTGGAAAGAACCATGTTAGCATACAGATTCTCATGTGTGAGGCAGGATGCCAGGAAAGAAGGAACCAAGAATAGAATCTTGAAGAAGGATTGTGATCTGAATCTTGCTTGGATTTAGCCATACTGATCATCAAGGATATGGATTAGATGAAGACAATCTTCAGACACAAGAGGGCTTAGAGAATAACTGGATCCAAATTAGATTGTTCTGACAATACAACTACTCAAATATATAATCCAAATAATGGAAAATAAATCTAGAAAAGGGAAGGGTGTGATAATACAACTGTTGCATTTCATAAAAGTTCCTATAATAGAAACATAATGTAAAATAGTTATATATTTTTAATTTGCATTTTATATGTATATACTAATAATCATATAATTTATATTATATATTTAATGTATAATATTTAACATAGATTATGTTGAATCATAATCATAATTATATAACATTAAATCGTTAATCATAATTATATATTTTTTGTATTTCTAGTTAACATTAATAAACATATGAACATATCTAATATTTATAATAAATATTTTGACATTATGGCATTCATATTTAATACATATTATAGGTATACTGATGAAAATATCAGGGTAATTTACCTATTGATTAGATAGGAGTCTTTGGTTCCAAGAGAAAGAAACATGTCTTGAACTGGTTAAGGGAAGTGGGTTTTTGTGGGAGTTTTTTGGCTCCCATGACTGGGAATTTTAAGAGATGAATCCTCATTATGGTCATGGCGGAGTCCAGGTACCCAATTACTGTCTTAGGACTGTGTTTTCCCCCATCCCTGAATAAGTTCTCTCCATGTGCTCGTCCAAATGGCTATTTATCCAAGACTCTGCCATTCCATTGACTCCAGGCCAGTGAGACCAGCTTCCCCAGGAGCTCTGGTGGGAAGGTCCAGAGGCAGGCCTTGATTTGTCCAGCTGAGCACACATGCCCTCCTTTGGTCTACCGTTGTGTGCACGGTTTAAATTGGCCAGATTTGGTTCCTCTCACGCCCATCCCCCAGGGCCCAGGGTAGTTAGGGGCAGTTGTTAGACTCACCCAGATGTTGAGAAATAGGTTGGCCACAGGAAGTAGGAATTCGTTTAGCACTAACAGGGAGGGGGATGGTGCTGGACAGACAAAAACAGCAGCTGTTGTCTATATATGTCTTAATAGAACAGTGACTGGAATCCAGTCCTGCCTTTCAGTGGTGGAAATTGAAATTTTCCCTGCCCATTTTCCTGGGTGTATTAGGATTCTAGGCTTAAACGTATGTCTCAGGCTCTGGAGAAGTATGCATTGATTACATCATTGACTCTTAAGAGAATTCAGATTCCAGAGAATCTATTTTAGATCCATTAGTGCTTTCAAAGTCTTCATTATCCTGCCTTCTTGAAGAAAATTGTGTGTCTGTGTGTGTGTGTGTGTGTAATGATCCTCTATCGTGAACTGGCTGTACTGTTACCTGCATCGTGCACTACCTTTGAGGGGCCCATGATTACATTAAAAACTGATACAACTCTTTTTAAAGTATTGCTGTTTACAGTACAGTAGAAATTACATCTGGTGCAACCCATCAACTCAAGATGGAAATTTTCGCGTGTCAGTGAAAAATGTTTAGG